>NC_139542.1:65869240-66469240 GCF_965153285.1 Podarcis tiliguerta | reverse complement strand
CTCCAATAGAAATGGATTACATCCATTAGGAGAGCATCAGTGTGGCCTAGAATGTAAGCTTCTACGTCTAGGTTCATCAAAGAAAGCCTCAGCCACTGAGCATTCTTGTGTTTAACCTGTGTTTTCGCTCTGTAAAATGGAAATATCACCAACATACATTACGTAATTACTGACAGAATGAAGACGTTGTACGGCAAAGCCTCCTGCTTACTAAAATTGTTTTACTGCTTTCAAAATTGTCAAGAGATGTCTCTCTGGAACTGAACTTTAAAGAAAATGAAGCAAAACTGGAATCTAACTGGCTTTGGAGCTGAAGAATGAGGGAACATGATATATCGTCATTATTGTGTTGTATTTCATTTTGTGATTCTACCTTTGTTTTTAATGCTAGATTTTTATTGTTTAGCTACTCTAGACTCTCATGACAGGAAGGGGTGCACTTAAGAATTAAAATAATAAGGTCCAACATTTTGGGCTTATGCTTCTTGCACAGAAGTCCCCTTGTACTTTAGTAAATAACTTTTTTAATCGAGGGGTGGTTTTCGAAAAATGTCAAAACCCCTCTAGGCATGTCCTAGTCTTTTGGTATGCATAAAACAGCTCTCTGGATCCCAACTTCAGGTAGATCATGCTAACATCTCAAGTTTCAGATTTCAAGTTTCAAAACATCACTCACCAATAACTCTGAAGTTATTGCTAAAGGGAAATCTGAATGTTAAACATTTGCCAGCCAGTTTTTATTGATATGTTACTGATGTTTTTACTGACACGTCACTCGTGGTTTTTTTACTGTTGTTGCACTATTTTTATGTTGCGTAAGGTTGTACACAGCCTTGCTGTATTTCCTATGGAAGTGGGGTGTGAAAATAATTAAATAATACCCTGCGCACCCCTGTAACACAAGAAGCCTGAATTAAAACTCACTTTGTCAAGTAGAAGTGCTGAATGACATGAGTTCTGGCTGTCTTCTGCAATTGAGGGAGAGGCAGTACAAACTTAACAGAACACACACAACTTTCTATAAAGAACCCTAATAGATCAGGATGTGTTATGTGCAGGGCCCTTAAACTTTTGAATTGGAAACATTTTAATAGATTTTTTTTTTCTTGTGCAAGGAGGTCCTGGATAGAAGCACCAGCCTAGAACTTACCATTTTGGCAGTGTGTCTTTTATCGGCAACCGTAATGTCAGATTTTAGGCACAACACCCCACCACCTGACCGTCTGAACCAATATTGTGCATACGGATTTTAGAGCAAGTTATTTATTTTACACATTTAAATATAAAAGTGAAATGTGATGGACATACCTAAGAGAGAGAACGTTAACATGTAAAAAAATACTGTCCAATTCTGCATCTCAAAACAGAATCTTATAATGAAAGATTCACAGAGGGGTAACAGATCTCCTGCAAAAATGTCGCAGGCATACTTTTAAAAAGTATAAAATATTTTAAAATGGCAGCTCTCTCCTACCCAATACTCTCCCCGCTCAACGTACCCATGTCTGTAAACTGTGGAAAATTATTCATAGCACGGAAGAAAAGTTCCATTTAAATCCTTTCAAGGATAATGTCCAGTGGCACTACACAGTAGTTTCATGTTTCCATAACCCAGTCCTGATATTGCCAGTGCTGTCAGCTGTCAGTAATGTCGCATCCTGGGCACTGCTTTTTAGTGGCCCGTTCTGGACAGCCAAATTTAAGCCATAGGACTTCTGCTGCCCTTCCAGCTCGGCCACTATGGGCTTCCTAAGAACATCCTTTTTGAAGTTTGTTGGCACTGCCTTTTCGGTATTCCTGTGTCCTTTCTGAAGAGTGCTGCAAGCATCACCACTGCTGTCTTGCTGAGACTGGTTATACTGCCGCTCCCTGTAGGCCAAATAAGCTCTTCGGCTCCTTGAATGCCCTTCGCTGATACTTTGACGAGGTTTGGGCATGCCATTTTGGATGCTTCCTTCCACGCTGGTGGGGACGTCGTAAGCATACTCCCGCAAGACGGTTAGCCTGCTGGCACGATGCCCTTTACTCCTGTTTTTGTGATGGCGACCTGGGTGCCCATTTGTCCGTAAAGGTACCTCTAAAGGGGCCACGTGCATTTTGATCTCATTGTCTACTGAGTGCTCAGTAAGGCTGTTGTCGAGTGGAGGGCCTGTGTTCAGTGCCAAGGGCCCTGCAGGACACTGAGCTGCTGCAGCCTGTATATTGGTCAGCTTACAGCCCGGAGAAGAATTTTTTAAGCTTGGCGTACTTTTATTAGTGCATGACGACTCTGCACTGCTATTGGTGCACTTGGCAGGTTCCCCGTTTGCCCCGCTGGCGCTGGAAGAGGGCTGAATGTTAACTTGTACCGAGTATGTGCTCCTTCCAGGGCAGCAGGTTGTGATCCAAGCATGCCGGACATCTTCCCGGTTGATGCAATGATGTGTTATTAGGAAACCACTAAGAGTTAAACACACAACTCCAAAAAAGCAGCTAAATACCAAATCCAAGGGGTAATATAAAGAGACAGCAAAGGCCCCGACAATCCACAGGGCCACGTACAGAAATAAAGTGAGGCTCACGCCCAGAAGCTGAGCATGGAAACTGTGCTCATTCTCCAAAGCTGAAGTGGAAACCAGGGACACAGACATTGAATCCTGGTGGTTGAGGTCGCTGTGTTCATTGGTAGCTAAACGCTGCTGCTCCTCAGCTGACTCCTTAAGTTCAAATTTACGCTCAGGGTGCCTCTTCAGTTGTATAAATATGCTGAGAAAATACATGCAGTTAACGAATATAATGAAACTGGAAGGTCCATAAAATGCTCCCAAGCTTGGTTCCCATGCCATCCAACAACTGCAATAAGACAAAAAAAAAAGCAAAATGTGAGAAAGGCATCTGCTTTCATGTTACTCTTAATAATAATTTCAGTTAAATATAGCCACCCAAATACTTACTATGCTGCATGAGGCCTGCTTCCATAATTCCTTATATTTGCAGCAGCTGTTATCCCACAGACTATCACAGGGATGCCACCACCAATTAGGTAGAACCTAAAAAACAAAGCAGATGCCAGTTAGCAGGTACAACAATTAAAGGCACACTCCAATTCCGTAGTACGACTGGAAAGCTAGCCCCAGTTCTTAGGCTGGGATATCACATGGAAAGCAGTATTCCCCCCCAAAAAAAAAAAGTTTAAATGCTGGTTATTCAGTAGAAAGCTGAAAGGAAGGGACTTTGAGGTAGCTGTTTCTGAAATACTACCAGAGCCACTTGCGGGACCAGCTAGACAGATGCATCAGTCTTAAGGCATGGATGAGAGAGGATGGGGTTGGGAGAAGGGGTTTGGCTTTCTCAGACCAGGGTTGGGGAACCTCAGACTTGCTGGTTGAAAGCAGGCCTCCCTTTTTCCACCCCCACTGTTCTCTGACTGATTTTCACCTTCCCTGGGGTTTTTTCTGGCTGGCTGGCATGTATCGAACTCTGATAATGCGTCTTGCTTGCCTAGATTCAGGATAGAGAGGGATGTGCAAGTGTGTGTAAAGGTAACCTGTTCATTTACTGCTCTGGCCCTGCACACCAGAGGCTTGAAGCCCCCAGAGGTTTTTCCATTAGGGAATTTTGCCTTCTGGTGCGAGAATGTTCTCCTCCCAATGTCAGGTACTGGCCCACTCTGAGTAGCAGTGGGTCTGCAGGATGTCAAGTGAGAGTCTTTCCCATCACTTGCTCCCTGATCCTGCCCAGAAAGCATGTGGTCTGCTACTGAGCTAAGGTGTCTGCCCCAGCTCCTTCAAAAGCAGGGCTATACAAGGAATATTCCAAATGGATTTTACTTCTTGTGCTCTCTTAGGCATGCAAGAGAAAAAATATTTTGTATGACAAATTAACACAACGAGGCTATAAAGTTCCAGTTTTGAAAAAAACTGATCAGTTTCTGCCACCTTGTGGACAAAGCCAGATTAAACTAGTTTAATGGACAATGGCTGAAACATCTGTATGAAATATTAAACACACATTTTGAACCCTTGACAGAAGGGATTTTGAATGAGAAAAGAAAGCAAGGCCCTTTGTGGCACCTTCAAAGCCCCTTCAGCTGCAAACAGACTGCAAAGTCTTCTACTGAAGCCAATAGGGTTTGAAGCCAATTGGGTGATCTCCCCAATTAAAGCTGGAAAAAGTGAATATGCTCTCCCCCCCAAAAAACCCCACCTAATTTCTGGTGAAATGCACACCAAGAGTTTATCCAGTTTGCAACCTGTTTTAGCATATAATGGAAGTTGGCTTGAATACAGTTTTATCCGTTCTGCTTAATTTCATGGCTTTATTTTAACCGCTCCTTTTACTGTCTTATTCCTGTAGCGTTTTGCTTATTTACTGTTATTTATATATTTACTGTATGCTATCCTGGAACTGAAATCTTCTAAAATAAATAAAAATAATCTTCATTAGCTTGTAAATCATAAACAATGAAAGGAGTAAGTCAACCTAAAATATTTATATATGCTTTCTGATCTCATCTTGGCCACCACCAGAACAACAAGCCACTCTCCCCTCGTTATACCCTAAGCTTGGCACCCATGGAGATGCTCTAAGCATGCTGGTCATTTTTATGTTCCTCACTCTTTCACTAATATTCACCTAGAACTTGCTGAGTTCCATTCAAGGTAGGGAAATCCCAAGAACAACACACTAATTTAAGCAGAAGCTGTACAATAATATTTCTTACCTAAGCATTGGCCTAGGAGGTGGGGGCGGTTCGTCAGGATCTTGACACCTCTTTGCCTTCCTAGTGACTTGCTTATAGATGTTTCTAGAAGTGACTCCTGTCCACAGTAACGTAGCAAGTGTAGAATAGTGCAGAATTATCCCAACCTGGAAAATATACAGTAAGACAATTAAGGCATTTGCTTAAGAGAGATACGGTCTATTTGTATGTTTAACACACACAGGCACTCAAACACTTCTTCCACAAGCTACTTACCAACTTAAGCCAATACCTACTTGCTTAATTATGGCAAGTTAATTTTTAACTCTTGGTTGGACAACTTGTTTTGTAATGATCGTTTATCGCCCTTATAACCGCTAGTAAGAAAGAGAACGACAACTATACACCCCACTCATTAAGAAAACAGGCTGTTCAAAACATAACATATAATTCCCAGGAAACATACAAATTGGCTGAAAGGCTGCAGTTTCTGAGAGGCCACCTACTCATTTAACTTTAATGAACCATTTGATGGGTTTGCTTCAAACTATGCCTTGCTTTGCCGAAGTTGGTACGTGAATTACTTTATACTGGTATACATGGGAAAGTGCATTTACAACGTTGTGTTTGTATATCGGCACTAAAGTACAAATCGCTTCATGAAGAGTTCTTGAAGCCACTTACCTGGAATGCTAATGGGCATGGTTCCTGACTGGATTAAATTCTATATCAGTGCTTTTTGTGTGGATTATATTATCACTGGGATGGTGTCCTGAGGGGCCCTCAATAATCTCAGAAACAGCAAATGAAAAACCTTGAAAGCAGCTTTCCCTGCAATGTATATATTATTGTGTGTGCTTGGCTGGGTGTGCATTCTTGAACACATTCCCAAATCCTCTGTAGGGATCGGGAATTATTTGGGGATAAATTTATACGGGAAAAGTTCTCTGAGGGGAGAAAACTTGAAAACCACTGGTCTAGATAACAGCATTCCTCAATAAATTATACTTTGAAACAAAATTCCAGAATTGTACATTTGTTTCCGCTTTAGCAGTTCTCTATAAGATGGCAATAGGAAGCTGTCAAATTTTAATATTTCTCCATGGGAAAACGCCCAGCAGCTCTTGACAAAATCATTGCCCCCACCCCTGAGCTCTTTATTACTATTTCTTTTCTTAGTTTTCTCAACACACAGTTTAACTTACTGCTTGGCAGATGCTAGCATTCTTGCTCTGGGTAATGCCTCCAACAAACATCACACATGTCAGGAAAATATGAAAGCTGAGGTTAACTAACATGTGCCAACTTTTAAGGCTGATCCTGATGACACTGTTAAACAACAGAAGCAAAGCAATTCTTCATACAAATGCTCAAATGTTCAATTATACAAGCATATATTTTTAACCAGAATCATGCTAGTCGCATCAACCTGAATCTATGTGGACCTTTATGATGAAAACTGAATTCCGCAATGCCAAATCACAGAATGCCCTCCCTAGGAAATGCATCTGGAGGAAGGAAATGTATCTGGATATAGCATTAACAGCAAAATCAGTATTTAAATACTTTGCACCTTCATGGAATGCTTTCCACAGCCGTCATGGCTATTCAGCTTTATCAACCAATGTGAACGGAGTGTTCCCTAAATGCAGCTAACAGCTGCACTTTCAGGAAAGCTTGCTTGTCATTACTACTCTCCTACTGAGATCTCTCTGAATTTTCCAAGAAACCCCAAGGCTTATTTAAGTACACTGGGCTAAATTATTAGAACTGTAGCATAAATCAGGAAATTTACAATTCCGATGTTAATCTATGTTCTATAATTTGCCTGCTATTTGGTAAGCTATTAGGTTTTACAGTGGTACCTCGGGTTAAGTACTTAATTCATTCCGGAGGTCCATTCTTAACCTGAAACTGTTCTTAACCCTAGCTAATGGGGCCTCCTGCCGCCGCCGTAGCACGATTTCTGTTCTCATCCTGAAGCAAAGTTCTTAACCAGAAGCACTATTTCTGGGTTAGCGGAGTCTGTAACCTGAAGCGTATGCAACCTGAGGTACCACAGTACTCAAGCTCGTATGCTTCTGAACTGCTAGGTTGGCAAGAGCTTGGACAAAGCAATGGGAGCTCATTCTGTTATGCAGATTCTGTTGAGCCATATGAAAAAGCTGTCCCACTAATTTATACATCATCTAACGGCGGGCCAGAATGCAGTAGCTTCCTGTAAGGAAGTTGTTTAAGTAACAGATTACTCATTTTGTTTTGGTTGGGGAGGATTTGAACCCCTTAAAGAAAACAACTCCTTTAAGTGTAGATTGTAGCAGGCAATACATGTAAACGCAGAAAGAGTGGTTCTCCCAGAGATTACCAATACTATGTATGAAACAGCCATGCAAGTTGAAATACATAACACAGATTGAGAATGAATCTGGACTAGAGTCTACTCTTATTGGTTTGAACTTATGAAAATGTGGTTGATAGGCATACCATTCCATTATCCTGATACTTTGAAGCAAACTAACTGACATGACATCATGTACTAATTTAACATGAGTCTATATTTCTGGTGATGGATTGCTGTGTACATATAGCAACCCGAGACTAATTACTTGCGTTTTGTCTAGATAGGACAGTATGAATTCAAAAATCTTGATACCTGTGATGGTATAGGTAGCTAACTTTGATCATCAGGAGGCACATCAAGAGAATCACAGCTGAGGCATAGATAACTGGATGTAAGAGGTCAACTGCCTGGGCATACCCTGTCAAATCCTGAAAGACAAGACGATGCAAAGGATTAATCATATTTATAGCTGTATTTATAACACGTTTCCGAGCACAATTCAAAGTGTTGGTGCTGATCTTTAAAGCCCTAAATGGCCTCAGTCCAGTATACCTGAAGGAGTGTCTCCACCCCCATCGTTCTGCCCGGACACTGAGGTCCAGCTCCGAGGGCCTTCTGGAGGTTCCCTCACTGCGAGAGGCCAAGTTACAGGGAACCAGGCAGAGGGCCTTCCCGGTAGTGGCCCCCGCCCTGTGGAACGCCCTCCCAGCAGATGTCAAAGCGATAAACAACTACCTGACATTCAGAAGGCATCTGAAGGCAGCCCTGTTCAGGGAAGTTTTTAATATGTGACATTTTAGTGTATTTTTCATCTTTGTTGGAAGCCGCCCAGAGTGGCTGGGGAAACCCAGCCAGATGGGCGGGGTACAAATAATATATTATTATTATTATTATTATTATTATTATTATTGGATTGTTATAATCACAACTGCCCCATGAAACCGTTAAAAGAACAGCAGAACATCTGAGCACAGTCAGATCAGTCTTCCCACTTGAGCTCCTTTGGGAGTTCTCAGTTCTAGTCCTTGATCAGGAGTCCTGAAAGAGAAGACTGGTTCATAGTGCAGATAAAGGGGGAAATTACTGAGGCTGCGTGAGTCGCTCAGCACAATATAACGGCCAAATTTATGAAGTAATGCTAACAACTGAGGGGTAGCTGACACTCTCCTAAAATTAACCAGGTTAACACTCTTGTCAAATTTTATTCATATGAATGGATCTTTGTCAGAGAAGCTAACGTAATATTTATTTTTGTTCCTCCAGGTGGCACAGTTATATTTTACTTGAAACTGATTCCCTCTTTAAATATAAACCGAACAGTAGGAAATGTTTCCTTCTTTCTTTTTCTTCTTTTTTTTGCAAGCAGGCTGTTCCTTTACATAGAAGGATTAGATGTAATTGCAAGAATCAAAGAGTAAGAATGTTCAGTTGTGGGATTATATTGATTTAACTTTTTTAAAAAATACCTGTCAATACCACCAGTTCAAAAATAGATTTCTTTTATCTTTACTTATGTAAGGGCTTCAAAGAGAAAACTATTATACACAAACTATAAGACCCACTGATAATGAGTATCCAAAGACAAAATAGAAAATATACTCCATAATCAAAATCTTAATAAAGAACCTGGATACTTATAAACTACTTGAAACTTATTGTTTCTTTTTCCTTATTTTTGTTTTTTTTTTAAAAAAATTATTTAGTGTTTCAGTTTAAAATTTTACAATCAATTATCCAACAGCCAACATAAAAACAAGATTCCAAAGAATCTCCTGGCCTCCCCTCCTCCTCTTTGTGGGTCCTATTGCTAATCATTTCCTCCTGTATCTTTTATAATAATCCAAATCTTTTACATCTTCATTATATCCAAAATTCAACATTAAACTATAAGTGTTATTCCAATCCTACTAATGATTACAATGGTATTTAAGATAACTTATGTATTTTCCCCATTCCTTATTAAAATTTTGGTCTTCCCGATTTCTGATTCTTCCAGTCATTTTTCGTTATCTGTTGTAACAATAGTGGTGTCAGTGTCCAAACTGCTTTACAATTCCATTCTTAATTATCACGAAGCTTGTTAAGGCACATTAAGACTGAGGGCAGCCTTGCAAATAGTTTGTGAGCTAGTGGTCGTCAAATACAGTGGCACCTCTGGTTACAAACTTAATTCGTTCCGGAGGTCCGTTCTTAAGCTGAAACTATTCTTATCTGTTCTTTCACTAATGGGGCCTCCCGCTGCACACGCACCTCTGACGAGCGATTTCCGTTTGCATCCTGGGCGAAGTTCACAACCAGGAGCAGCTACTTCTGGATTAGTGGAGTTCGTAACCTGAAGCGTTGGTAACCAGAGGTACCACTGTATTTTGGGGACTCACTTGTCCACACATGCCTGTGTTAGTGAATTGTAGCACAGATTGCCCCACATAAGAAAAAGATAACCCCTCTTCCAATTTGTTTTGCCCATGATCACCTCAATATTTCTGCTATGTACCGTATTTTTTGCTCTATAAGACGCATCAGACCACAAGACACACCTAGTTTTTGGAGGAGGAAAACAAGGAAAAAAATATTCTGAATCTCAGAAGCCAGAACAGCAAGAGGGATTGCTACTCAGTGAAAGCAGCAATCCCTCTTGCTGTTCTGGCTTCTGGGATAGCTGCGCAGCCTGCATTCACTCCATAAGACGCACACACATTTCCCCTTACTTTTTAGGAGGGAAAAAGTGAGTCTTATAGAGCAAAAAATACGGTATATGAAACTAATGTTTTCCAAGTTGCCTTAGGAAGGCACGGTCTCCAAAGGAGGCATAGAATTTCTTTAAATAAATGAAAACTTTTCACCTTTGATAGAAAAACGTATTAACCACATAAATTTGGATAAAATGAACAGCTCACATACCATCAGTACTGCATAGTTACTGAGTGAGTAGCACTGTATAGTAGTGACGTTTTCATCTGAAGAAAGAATGTGACATCCATCAGATTTCCATCCTCCTTGCCCATTCAGCAAATCAAAGTCCCACTGCACCGCGACAGCATCTGCTCCATGCGCAATGCGCCGCAATGTCACATTAATAGGAGTGTGTTGATGGGGCAGACTCAAGCCATCTTGTTTGGTTATACAGAAAGAAAATGGGATTTTAGCTTATTACACGCAAACTAAAGCACTGACATTTTACAATTAAAGACAAAGACAGAGGCGAAAGTTCTCGGAACAGATCATATGCCAGAAACACACCTAATTTGGTGAGGATAACCGGCGTGACCACTGTAAGGCGTTTTCTATCCACAGCTAAAGTTGTTGAATTCCCTGTTGTTGGGAAAAGTTTCCCATTGCGAAATGCAATAAGTTGAAGCTTGTAGACAGTGTCATCTGCTGGTCTGATCTCTCTTTTGTGCTTGTGTGAAAAAAGGGCAGGTGGAAGTTGTATCGAGGCCTCCACAATTGTGTTCTGCAAAACAGACATGTGGTGTTAATACTGAAACAAAAGACAATGCTTCCTATCTCTGCTTTGATATGTTGTTTCCTCCATCCCTCAGCACTGAGTTTCCTTTCCTTAATGTGTGCTCAGGGGTGTGCTTGTCAAAACATCATTTCTTTTGTGAGGAATTGCTTCCATGAGGTTAGTTTGCTGTGACCTGACTAAGTGATGTCTGAAACCTCCTGAGCACATGGAAGGGTTAACCAAGTTCAAATAAATTATCCACATGTTCTATTAGGAGAAGCAATTGTAGATGTGGAAAATAAATTGAGAATAGTAGTTGTCAGTTATAGCTCCCCTCACTTCCAGCTCATGGACGAGAAGATAATTCTAAAGAAATGATAAAGGATAAAGGAAGAAAATTCCATAGACAATGTGGAAGAAAATCCTTGTGTTGTCTGTTAAAACTTTTTAAGAATTCCATTTGCCAGTTAAGTTGGACTTTCTCTCTGTATCTCAAAATACCCTTTTTACATAATCTCAAAGCTGAACTAAATGGACCAATAGCTTAGGGACACAGGAAGCTGTTTTATACCTTCATCTATACAAAATACAGTGGTGCCCCGCAAGACGAATGCCTCACAAGACAGAAAACCCGCAAGACGAAAGGGTTTTCCGTTTGCAGAGGCGCTTCGCAAGACGAATTTCCCTATGGGCTTGCTTCGCAAGACGAAAATTGGCGAAAATTTTTGGGGGTTTTTTTCGCTCCAAAACCCCTTTTTCTGAATCTCTAAGCTGCTAAAAGCATTTTAGCAGCAAAACCGCTAATCCCTTAAGCCTTAAAAAGCCGTTTTTAGCCCTTAAATCGCCAATAGCGCTACTCCGCAAATGGGCTTGCTTCGCAAGACGAAAAAAACGCAAGACGAAAAGACTCGCGGAACGGATTCTTTTCATCTTGCGAGGCACCACTGTAATTTCTTTAGGGTCAGCTTAGCAAGCATCAAACACAAACTCTGTATATTCAACAGAATTAAGTGATCAAGCTATTCCTGAGCTGTACATTTCAGTCTGCAAAAGGGATGGGGGGCCTCCCTCAAAGAAAATTAGCCTGCCAAGGGGAATGGGTTTGGCCTAGCCTTCTCCCCAAAAGAGTTAGTGTACTTTAGTGTGTGTGCATGACGTAGAATATTTTAAACACAGCTTTCCTGCTGATTATATAAATTGCCTCAAACACACATTCTCTCTCTCTCTCTCTCTCTCTCTCACACACACACACACACACACACTTAATCTAACCTTAAGTGCCAGGCTTGACAATGTATTTGAGACATTGCACTTAAAGCCCAGTTGCTTATCAAGGCTTCCATCCAGATCTCTTCGTCCATATTCAGGAAGTCCTGTGCGGTCTGCTGCCGCTACTTTCTGGAACACAGTGCAGGTCATTCCAGTGAAGCTAGTTCCTTTTATTACATAAGCTTCCACGGCAATATTTGGAGAATACTGTAGAAAACAAAGATACAAATAGATAGATGGACACATACACACAGAGAGAGATATGTCTAAAGCCTGTTATATATTGATAATTTAAACCAGTTAAAGTACACAATTTCCTTTCAATATTCCAAATGTTCTGTTCCTACTTAGTTGAATGGCTTCCATTAAAAATAATCTACTATTTAAATAAAGCAGTGCTTCTCAACGAATAAAAGGTGTCATTTCCTACCGTTGAGTAAACCTGAGCTCCATTAGCTAGCCGGTATGTAGCAATCTTCTGCAAGCACTGTACAATTCGGGTACAGGCTTTAGCTTCCCTCTGTGCCATCCACAGAATGCGTTCATCAGCTAGCATTATGTTACTTGCAATATCAACCATCACGTCACCAAGCTAACAGAGGAAAGAGATCAGAAAGGTTGACATATATGTTTGTGTACCATTTTTCATACAGTTTTTAAAAATATTTTATTCTCCCTGTCCTGCAGCACTTTATTACATTTTTATTCCACCATTTCAACGTACTGAAGGAGCTCAGTATATGTTTCTCTCCTCACCCACCTTTTATTGACCACAAGCACACTAATTTAGAAAGTATTTTCAAGTAGCAGACATACCTATTTAAATTTATTTCATAAAATCATAACTAGCAGAGGACTAAACCCTTTTGAGTTTGCAACTTAACTCTGTAATATCCATCATTCTGTTTGAGGCCTATTATAGAGAGATGGGGAGACACACACACATTTCCATGCTACATCATTTCCTATTTTTCATGAATGTGTTTGAGAGGTTTTTCTTTGATCGTGGACATTTTCATAGTACTCTTGCTTTCCCCAGTCAAACATATACATATTTAAGTTCCCATGTGCAGAGTTAGTTCTTCAATTGCAGTTCACTAGCTCAGATTAAAGAGGCTGCTGTGCACATGTATGCCTTTCTACTAAAAGTAGTTGATCTCTCTTTATAATTTAATCTAAGAAAGCAAATTCTACAGTGCTCCTAGTACAACAATGCATAAAACGTGCCTGCCTGGCCTCCTAATAAAGACACGAAAGAAATATGTGTTTTTAGAAGTAGAAGTAGGAATTTAAGACAGCCTGATGTATATGCTTATTTTGTTTTAGTTTTTCTATTAAATAAGCAAAAAGTGAGAGAGGAAAATTTAAAAAGCAATTTCCTTCTTATATTGCTGTTGAAATAAACCTAAAAATGGCCAGAGCCTAGTGAAATTTGAAAACCTAGGCTGGGGTGAGCAGGATACTAAGGCATCAAGTGATGGGGTTTCAATGATCCATATAGCTTCTTGATACCCTCACCATGGGCTAATGGGTAAATCATCAAAAATAAAATTTAGCCTAGTTGGTTTTTTTCTTTAAAAACTGCCTGTCAAGCTTTAATATGTATACAGTTGCACCTTGCGACGCGAACGTTTTGGCTCCCGGACGCAGCAAACCCGGAAGTGAGTGTTCCAGTTTGTGAACGTTCTTTGGAACCTGAACGTCTGATGCGGCTTCCGAAGCTTTTGGAAGTCGAACAGACTTCCGGAACAAATTCCGTTCAACTTCCGAGGTACCACTGTATATATATTCCTGCCCCTAAAATCAAGTTTTCCCAGTGTCCAGTGCCTTCATTATTTACAGAAATGCTTTCTAGAGAGATTAAGGGAGGAAGAAAATAAACTCAGGACAGTCAGAAGGCATACAACGCAGCAAATTTGCTGAAGCTAGAAAGGCTTGCTCAGGATGGAAAATCAGAATGAGAACCCTACCATGCATTCTGAATATTAAGAACTGCAGGTCATTCGCAGAAGGGGAGTTCATCACCTACACCCCACTCCTTTCTGCAGCTACCTGTACCCTCAAAGCCTCTGTAGAGGGTTGGGGGCCCCCTCCTGAATAGTATAGAATGGGGCTTGGGAGATTGCTTGGGGAGGTGTGTATTGGCCAAAATTGGCAAAGGGACCTCGCCCAAGCAGAGGCCTCTAGAGAGAATTTTTGGAGGGCACAGGTGTAGCCCTCCAAATTTTTGGAGTAGCGATAGGGGATGAAAAAGGCCTCTATTTGACTTCCTTCTGCTCATGGTACTCAAGATTCAAGCCCTTGTGTATGTCAGCAAGAACTTCCTTGGAGGCTAAAAACTGTAATGAATAAATAAAACATGTGCTTCCTAAGACGCTGAGGGACACACATACTGGGATGTGCTGAGGATTTAGCACCTGCCATTTGCCCTTCACAATATTTGTTACAATAAACACCTGCATAGCCAAAGCAGTTGTGACAAATCCCAATAAGGAAATGGAAGCAGCTCTGAACTATGGATAATGTTGCCATATAGCTTGTAGGTCCCAATTTTACCTAGAAGTGCTGTGTTGCAATAAATGGATGCTGCAAGTTCAATTCATTAATCCTTATTTTTACTTCCATGTAAACTATATAAGGGACGCGGGTGGAGCTGTGGTCTAAACCACAGAGCCTAGGGCTTGCCGATCAGAAGGTCAGCGGTTCAAATCCCCGCAATGGGGTGAGCTCCCATTGCTCGGTCCCAGCTCCTGCCCACCTAACAGTTCAAAACCACGTCAAAGTGCAAGTAGATAAATAGGTACTGCTCCAGCGGAGAGGTAGACGGCATTTCCGTGCGCTGCTCTGGTTCGCCAGAAGCAGCTTTGTCATGCTGGCCACATGTCCCAGAAGTTGTACGCCGGCTCCCTTGGCCAATAAAGCGAGATGAGCAAGCAACCGCCGAGTCGTCCGCAACTGGACCTAACAGTCAGGGATACCTGTACTTTTACCTTTAAACTATGTAATATACTGAACATTTATACTTCAATAGAAAGCTAGCATACTTGATTTTTATGGCTGAGCAAAGCAAGACTAAACTGGGTTTCACTAAGTAACGTTAAGAATGCATTGTCTATTGCCACATTTACTCTACTATGACAAACACTGCTCATGAATTTCTGTCTGGCATTTTTATAGCTTTTATTGCCTTCAAGCAGTGGCAGAACAGTGTCAGAGTGTGTCAATCTGGACCTCATACATCACAGAGGGAAAAACAACATCCTTATAATGCAATAAATCAACCTGTAATCCATGGCCTACACATATTTTAGGTCACATTAAATCAATCACTTAATGAACAACTTGGATTGCTCCACAGCCACAGTCCATGACACTGTAATACTACAGCTCTTGCCAGAATAATTTTAAACATTTGTTCCCAGGTTATTTTTGATTTGACTGCAAATATTGAGTGCACTGCAGATATTTAGTACATTGTGGTCTCCAACATTCAAATGTGCCTAAACATAAAGATCAATAAAGTTCAACAGTGAAATGGAAAGCCTCTAACCACAAGCACATATTTAGACTTAAAGGCTATTTGAGGAATACTCTAATTTAGCTGGTCTCTATAAATAGTTACGGCTTTTAAGAGGCTTGGATATTAACCGACAGCGCAGTTTAGCTTTAGCAAGGGCATTTTTAAAAAAAGATATTGAGGAAAACATAATTACCTCTTTGTACTTCTCAGCAAATCTTCCAAATTTTTCTATCATTTCAGCCACAAAAATAACATCCATTTTGTCAGAAAAGTTTGCAGCTTCGACAGTGTAAGCTAACAGTTGTCGAGCTGTTGCTACAGCATTGGTAAGGTTCAGCGGCATCTGTATGGAGCACAATAATTGTATAAATTACATAACCAAGACAAAACAATAGGGCCAATTCACATTAGCATCTGTCATAAAGGTATGTGTTTATTATTATTAAAGATTTTCTTGTTTTACAGAAGTATGTGTAATGTCTCTTGTATTTTTTCCATGTAACATTTTTACAAATTAGTTTCATTTGTTGAGACATTAGGGGGGAAGGGGGGAGGATGGGTGGGGGTGGGGGTGGGAGGCGATGTATCTATTTTGCTTAATGTATGTAGGGTTTGGTGTCAGCGTTCCCCGTGCAGGTTCTCTGCTGTTCACTTGTGTTTCTTTGGTGGTGAGAGAGGTTGGGGTTGGCCTAGGGTGTGGTTGTTTGTTTGTGATTGGCTGTGGTGATCTTTGTTTTCGTGTGTGAGTGGGGTGGGTGTTTTGGATCAGGTTAGCCATATTGATTTGTATGCTGTTGGTGGATTATTGTCATTGTCTTGTTGGGCTGTGTATGTGATAAAGGCACGTGTTTATGAAGTTTAAAATGCAACCAGTTTACAAAACAGAGCAATTCTATTGCTTGTGTGCAGCCGTAGTGAGGGGGAATCTGTGGCAAACCAAATGGCCATGTCCAAATCACTGCCAGCTACTTGCATCCAGGGTGGGAAGGCAGTTTTACTTCCGCAACCCCACCCCCTCCATTACTGGTAAAAGGCATGCAAAAGTTCCCAGGTTCAACACAACATCTCCAAGCTGGGGCTCTGGAAAGATGCAGTCAACGAAAGTAGCTGAATGTGACTGAGACGAAACAATAACCAAAGTTTAAACAGCTTCCTATGTTTTTACGGCTGCAATGGGGGGAAAATGACAGCCCCAGTCAGGACTGGCATTGTTTCACGGTCTGTTTGGAAACACTTTGTGGAAATAAAGTAGGTCAGGATCATGCAACTTCGTGGCTTTCCCAATAGGCCCCATTTAGGCCCATGGTGGAATGCTGCCAGCAGGACGTCTATGCCCACAGAATTTTCCAACAGCTTCCTTTGGGCCAATTTAAGGATTGCAGCCTTAGTCTACCTTAGCAAAATTATGAGTAAGCACAGCAAAGTGAAAGAAGAAGAAGCAGCAAATTCTGATTTCCTAAAAACTTGGAAGCAATGATCAATAATCGACCTTGTCACAGGGCTATCTAGCACCAATTCCCGTGAGAGAAAGATAATCAGATGTTAGCTGCTAATAGCCTCCAAGTATGAGGATCTTGATGCACATATTGCATATTTATATTGTTTGTCACTTTAGGACTACAGGCAGAATGTGAGATAGAAGACCTAATAAATATGAAACTGATCCTGCAGAGTAAACTGCAACAAGCAAACATGCTTACTTTTAAAAACCAACTTCTAATAGTTCACTGCACAAAGATGCAAGCTTTTATGTTAAAACTGAGCTTCTCTCCAAGCAGCTACATCATTCAGTTGTGTGCTAGTAAAATCATTAACATTCAAAAACAAAATATAATGAGAACACGTGTTTTCCACCTGTTTATGATCTAATACTGGGCCTCAGGTATCCTAGGCATATTTATAAACAAGCAATCTTTTTTTTAAAAAAAAGCTACATGAAAATGTAGACTTTTCAAGCTACCTACTCCTGAAAAGCTGCACCTGAAGATCAAACACACTTATTGGGCAGAATCTGATAAAGGATGAGGAACTACATCTGGATGAAGAAATGAGCAACCCATCCAAGCACAGACAGAATTTACTTAGGGGCACAAAAAGGGCAATCTGGATCCTGGCATAACACATTACACTTTAAACATGTGTTCTTCACAGAAGAGGAAACCCTCTTCTGGATGGAAGAAAAAAGACAGCATGGAAAAATCTTACAAGAATTTACTTGCAAAACATTTTACATTAAGATTGGGAGAAAGAATGAATAACCTGATTAAACATATACAGGATTTGAGTGGCATCATTTGTATACTGGCAGCGAGAGTAATCCTCTTCGGCCCAAAATCCTCCCCTATCACATCTGCGCCAAGCTCTCTTCTCAGCCTGGGAGTTTCCTGTATATATTCCACTGCCACCTGAGTAACGAGTGCACACCAGGTATGAAGTAATACCTGCCAACGTACGAGGCCACCTAAAGAGTTGAAGGCAAAAGATTAAGACAAATTTTCAGGGCCGCTCTGGAAAAAAAGGTAAACAGAAGAAATAAGGACTGGATCACAAAATGAGACACACTTCAAATCTACATATATGCAAACCACATAAAATTTCAACTTGGCTAGCCTTCATCATTGCCATGATCTTCATATGTTAACATTACAAGCCTTTTAATCTCCATATCCTACTGTTTTAGACTTTTCCACAATTTGGCAAGGGGAAGGGGGTTACACCAAATCACCAGAGAAGTTATATACAATTTTCCACCCAAAGTGAAAATGAACTCTTCATTTTAATTTAAAAGTACGATTCAAAAGTTTATAGTATTTTGGCATTGCAACTAAAATAGAAGAGCAACAGGCTACATTTATAAATGAAGTTTGTACTGTGTCCTGTAATTAAGTAGAAGTTTATGTTTAAGACAACAATTCTTGGGGAGCAACAGAATTATTTTATCCTATTCTCTCATTTTGGCTATAATTTAAAAGTGAAATGAGGCAGCCCTGCAATTCAACTCAGAATAATAATTGCACTTGTCAATTAAAGTATCAAACACTTTGACTTTTGACAAAACTAGAACAAGTAATATTATTCAAGGGATTATGTTAAAGAGCTTAAAAACTCTGTGGAAAATATTTTTAATCTCTCAATGCCATAATACAGAAACTTAATTAAATTACTTGGAGATGCAATGAGTACTCCATCTTACCCCTATTGTCTTTTTTGTTTAATAAAAGAGTATTGAGTAAAGTGGGCCAATAAATGTAACCAGAGATAAAGATGAAGGATATTAAACACAACTGTATTTTAAACATAAAGGCTACAATCTTTTGCATACTTTCTTGTTTGGGAGTAACTTCCACTGAAATCTGTATGTTTTACTCTTGAATAAACATGCACAGGATTGTTTTAGAGGACTGATAAACCAATGAAAATGATCAACCAATTAAATACATTATTAATTAGGCCCTTGTGGAAAGTAGCTAATTTACACATGTTTATACTAGATTCACATAATGTTGATGTACCAGATGGTTCACAACTCCCCAAAAAGTTATACACAGAAACCCCTCAAATCCCAGAATTTATCTTTTTTTTGGGGGGGGGGGGAATGCTTTTATTTTCCCCTTTTGGTTCTAAGAATGTTGAGAAAATTATTGTTTCTATGTATTAACATACAAGTTTAGCTAAAGTATTCAATGATATTCTTCAAGATACTCTACAGAAATGTGTAGAGTAAGAAAGTGAAACCTATTATTTCCACAAAGTTAAAGAACTAACATAGGTCTGCCTTTTTTTTCTTGAAACACTGTTCTTGCAACTACTGATACTTGATTTATTGAGAGTTTGCCTGTGAGTGAGTTAAACTAGCAGTTTAACTATTCCTTACGTATAAATCGTAACTGTCTTTCGGGGAGATTTTAAGACCTCAAAACAGATGCCATTTATCTTTGATGACGATAAACAGTAACAATGGAAAACACTTCATGTGTTTATTGGATTTTTAGACAAGCACCAATACAATCCTTTACATACAACGTTGACTCATTATTAGAAACCTTTCCAAAACTGTAAATTGCACCAGTTTTGACAGCTTTAAAAAATTGAAGAGGGCAACGAAAATGATCAAGGGAACAGTAGAATATTTTCTCTATTCTCTACAAGGAAAAGATAAAAAGCATCTGGAGCTTTTCAGGTGTAGACAAAGGACTAAGGGAAAGACACAAGAGAGGTTTCCAAAATTATGAACAGGGTGCAGATTATAATATAAATTTTCTTCCTTGCATATAATGATAGAACTTGGGGACACTCAATGAATTTCAGGGGTAGTAAATTCAGAACAGAAAATTCAAAACTTGCGAAATTCACTGCCACAAGGACGTTACTTAAAGCATATGTATCCTGAATTGAGGCACAAGGACATATAAGTACATATGTTACTTAAAGCATATGTATCCTGAATTAAGTACATATGCTACTTAAAGCATATGTATCCTGAATTGAGGCACTTAATATGGCTTACACCACACAATCAATATTTTTTGTGAAAATATTAAACACACAGCACGTAACAGTAAGCAAAATTAAAGAAACAAATGGCAGTAGAGACTCAAGCTAAGCTAAAACAAGCAAAGGAACAGTTCTATGCCAAACGCCTACAGGCCAGAGGTCTGCCAGGACAACAAAGTTTTCAGTTTTGTGCAGAGAAGCCTTAGAGAGGCCACAAAAATCTCCCAGGGCAAGAAGGCATCTCATGCGGAAACCCTATCCCACATTCCTACCAAATGAATGAGTGCCAAAGGCTAAGATGGGTTTTAGAAAAGAAGCAGTTAAATTCATAGAGAACAGATCAGTGGCTATTAGCCTTAACAGAAAAACACAACTTTTATGTTCAGAGCCTGTGAACTGCAAAACAGTTTGGGGAAAACAAACAGGAGACAGCTCTTGCCTTCATGCCCTTTCTATAGGCATCCCAGAAATATTCAGCAAGCCATTGCTGAAAACAGAATGCTAGACTAGATGAACCTTTGGTTTGATTCACCAGAGCTGCCATGTTCTTAACTATTTTCAGAAAAATCCTGAAAGATGTGCTAAAATAAACGTGAATGGTTTTTCAAAATTGGTTTGCTATTTTACATTTTGCCATGGTGAGAACTAACAGGATTCTGTTTGTGCATGATGCACAAAATAAATGCAGTTGTAGAAAAGCATATTGCTGCGTAAATACTGAGCTAGTCTTTTTTCAATTTGAAAAGGACAATCAAACTGAAATGAATGAAGTATAGCTAATACATATGTACTTTCTTTGCTTGAATATACTATTTTCTCCCTGGAGAAGAGATGCATTTAAGTTCTTCTACTTCAGTATGAAATAGCTTCTAAGCAGAATCAAAATAGACACTTCCAGCTATGCTGTAGCCGTCCAAACCAAGAACAATAAAGGTAAATGTTCCTAGGTGCATTTACAGCCATCTGCTCAGAATAATTTCCTTTACAAGTCAGAGCCTGCTTTCTGTATGGCCTCAAAAGGTGAAATATAGCTCTTTGTTATTGCTTTTTCTATACCACAGATAGAAGGTTTTTGCAGTAAACCCAACTCTAGTGAACCTCCTGATAAAATGAATGTTTCCAGAAATTGTGTTTCCTTCCAATGAATTCCAGAGAGGCAAAATCCTATTAAACTGAACAATCACTGCTAAGCACAGGTTAATTTAATAGAGAATGCTCAAAAAACAAGCTTTACCATCTGTTTTTACCTCTAATTGTAAGTCCAAAACGAACAATTCACAATTGTATTTTAAAAGTTATTTAAATTCCTCTGCATTTTTTTCATAAACACTGCCAGAAACTTTCTTATATTTTTTATCTTCTCAACTCAACACAGCATTTCATATAAATGGGAAAGGTTGCACCAGGGAAAGGACTAAAGTAACAGGAGAAGGGCAGACATGGCTCGGCTCCAAAGAACTACTTGAGGCATTTAAGGGCCTGGAGATGGCTAATGAAATTTTACACCTTTCATCTTTGAACTGTTGAAATACCACACACACAGGCCACTTCCTCCAAATGTTGTATCACAAAATTGCTTTTAAAGCACCTCTCAATTTCAGCAGAGATCTGTGATGCAGTAAACGAAGGTTGGAGAACCAAAAGTACCAATCTCCCTTAGGTACACAGAATTAGAGTAGTTTTGATCCACGTCTTATTGAAAAGGTGACCAATGCAAACCTAACATATATTCTGAGCATATAAAGGCCACCATTTCCTAAGGCCATATCTTCCTGTAAACTCACCTGGTCACCTCTGACAAGCGAGAAATGCTTGAAAGTAAAACAGGGGAAAGGGGGTCTTTCATTCCCTCTTTTGAACAATCAATCCCAGTTTGTATGTCAAACGGACCAGGATATAAGCACCAAAGCCTTGAGGGGACTGAGCTAGGAAGAAAACAAGTCAGAGCCTGGTTTGTGCAAACAACATACAATTGTGGTTTGTTTCCCTCAAACAAACAATGAGTGCTAAGCCAAGAACAAATCTTGGTTTCCCTCAAGAAGTAAACCACAGGCCCAAGTTCACATACAACCACCATTTCCTTCACAGTGCAGCATGAGCAAGGGAGAAGACTGAAGCAACAGTATTTGAGCAACATGCTACTCATTCAGCTTAAACCATAGTTTACTTCACCTATGTTTTAATATGACAGGCAAGCCAAGTCAGTGTCTCACAAATGTTTTTCGTAGGGATAAGCAAGCAAACAAGCTAATAAACGATTTGTGGGCTATACATGCAAGGTATTAAGCCTTAACTTGAAATAAAGGCATTTTATTTCATTTACTTGACAAGGTTTATACACCGCTTGACAAAAAACTTCTAAGCTGTGCAGTCTTATATCCTGCAGTTCATAGTGTATGTTTCCACCACATGGAAGTGATATCCATGTACAAAATCATCCTATGCAAAGTGATCCTGAATTGGAGGTGGGGAGAGGGAATGACAGGGACAGGCTAACAAAAATCAAAAGACAAATGGCCTCTACACTGACTTACTTCACTTCACAGTACGCACTACTGCTAGAAAGTGCAAGAGACGTAAGTTAGAAAAGGCGTTACCTTACACAGAGACTCTAACTGTTATGGCTGGCACCTCCAGAGGCAATGTGCTGTTAGTGTAACCAGCAGCAAAGAGGTCAGAATGGAAAAGGTGAAGAAAGAAACAAGTGCAAAATGAAGGTGAGTGTGTGCAATGTCCAACAGTAATTAACATCGCCTAGATGCAGATAGTGGTTGTTACATCTATTATACTTACTGCTTGATCACAGTAATATGCAAACTGGTTTTAAATGACTGAACAAATAAACCAAGAGCAGGGAACCTTCTTCAGTCAAGGGGCCACATTCTCATCTGGGCAACCTTCCAGGGGCAAGGCCAGGGGCAAAGCTGAGCAAAGAGGCAAATGTACATTTTACCTTTGTACAGGACACGCCTCTCTATCTTCCATTAAGGCAACCAGGAAGAGTGATCACATTCTAGCCAGGCAAAAGCACATAAGGAGGGTATGAATTGAGGCAGATTTAGGGAAGTGTGACCGGTTTAGTCACACTGGGCGCAGAGACTTGGGGGCCTTGCAGGGGACGCAACTATTATTTAGAATGGAGCACAAGAGGCACCAAATTTTGTCGCCGCACGGGGCACTGCTGAAATTTGAGATCCCAAGGTCCGCCACTGGTATAAAGAAAGGGATGTGCCATAGGAAGTATCTGAAGAGCCACGCAGAGGCCAGGAGGGCTGGATTTGGCCTCTTCTTGTGAGGTTTCTACCCCTTAAATAATCTAAGTGGTGTTTCTAGATAAAGTTTTATATTTCAGTCCACCTCAGCAACTTTTTTATTATTATTAAATCAAGGCTACTTATTCTATATTAATACCAGCTTTGTACTTTTAACTGATTATTTTTAATCTGAAGGAGTTGTGATGGCTTTCTCCCAACAAGGAGGCCCAATAAATAAGACACTGGCTCTTCATTTCCTTATCTAATGCAACTGAGAGTCATGATAACTCACCCTTTATCATAAAGGAGAACAGAATCAGGTAACATTTGAACTCAAAAGCAATCTGTAAGAGCAGCAGATACATTCTCCTTCAAAGCTGTCATCACCAACCTGAAGTCGCCTTTGTTGTTGACAACTCTTTCCGGCGGGCAGTACTGCGCAGAGCTGTTCAATACCACTATGTCAACAGTCCTTGAATTATTCCCACGTCTGGTGTGCACATGACAGCCCCAGTTTCCAGTAGATCCGGCTTGAATGTTTGAGATGGTCAGAGCACTAAGGTAAAAGGCAAAACCAGCATTCAAGAGCAAGTAAACAATTTTTTAAAAAGGTGAATAAATGCCTGCTTTGCCAAAGATATCTACTAGAATAGAGCTTGCAAATATAAGGCCCGCCAGATGTCATTTGACTCAAACTTCGATCAGTCCCAGGAAACACAGCCGATGGTCAGGGATGATGGGAGTTGGAGCCCAATAAGATCTGAAGGGCCACAAGTTGACCACCTGTTCTGGAAGAAACTACAGCCCAAATCCTCACCTTGCAATGAGTGAGCAGTTATGGATCATGTTTTTTTCAACAAAAATGCCTTGGGATTCATCAGTTTCAACTATCTTCCCATCCTGGTACCACAGAACCTGCATGTCCTGATCAATATACGAAGCCATACATTGGAAAGGCAGGCTGTCTCCTTCAAATACAACCTGACGATGAGAGGGAGTCATGTAGAAAGATGGTAATTCCAGAGGGGGGTCTGTATTCCATTGAAACAAAACACCATGTTTTAGATCAATATAATGCATTTACTGGATGTAAAATAAAAAATTATTTTAGAGAATTGCATGTCATATAACCAGAAGCAGCATCAGCCTAAAAGGAACAATAATTACAAAATATTACGATTGCACTTACTGCAAGTTAAAGATTCTCAAACTACCAGCAAACCTGGTCTTATATTGGAAATATTCATTTAAATACAAGAATAACACCTAAAGTGGTATGTCACACCAATTGTCTAAAGCTCAACTTCATGTATTATGTTTATTGTTCCTGGGGCCTTCTATCACTTTCCACAAAGACAGAGGGGGTAAATGGGCTGAACTTATTTTTTCCTTTTTTAAAGAAAGGACACTTAGGCCCTGGTGTTAGTGCAAAAGTACCAAATTGAGTGAGAAGAAGGGAAAGGTGCACTTTGGGAATAGTTATTAAGAGTCAGCATTGCTTTGTTATCATGTTCTTACCACAAGTTAGAAGACTTTGCTTAACACTCAAAACTGGTTGAGCCTGCAGTGACTTGGGGTAAGCACATCTGGTCTCACGAACAGTTATATTTCGTTCTTGCAACCACTGCTGCATCCACAAAATATTACAGTCACAAAGTAGATAATCAGTCTGAAATTCACTGGAAGAAACAAAAGACAGATTTTTGTGTTTTTAAAGAGGCAAAATCCCACTGAAACCGGTATAAATTTGGTGTATATAACTGAGCTATTTCCAAATATTTGTAATCAATCAACAGCCCAACTCTGCATTACTGAAAATACTCAACTAGGTATTTTGGCCATATAAATTCAGTAGATCATTTGTCCATGCGTACCTTCTTAAGTCACTTGTAACATTACAGTGGCCTAAAGAACAGCCAACAACTCTTCCATTTGCCTAAACTTTTACACTTGGTCATCCTTTCATACTTGATTATCTGGAAGGAATTCTTATATGCCACAGGACACCTGGGAGGTGCTGTTAATATTCCTAAGTTCATACTTGCTCAGTACAATACTTGTAGTTTTAAGAAACAACAAAAAAAAATCATAATGCCTGAGGCAAAACTGGCTTTTCAGTAAAATAAAATGAAATCTAATTTGGTTATGTTCTGTACTCAATTTTAACACCAATATCTTTTAGCTTTCAAAATTACACCAAAAAAACCTCACCCAGATTCACACTTACAGAGATTTCAGTGATGTAAGATGATCAAATGTTCCTTGCGCAAGTGATGAAAACAGGTTTCCCGAAAGGTTTCTAGGAAAGTTTAAAACAGTGACATTAGATACGTACAAGTGGAACTGACAACAAACTTGTTGCAGTGTAGAGTGTTGTTATTCAGGGTTTAATTCTCCCCCCCTCCCCCCAGTTTTCCATTCCACCTCTCCAACTGTGAGCATTCCATGCCCACAGACCAAACTCAATCCTTACTTTTGGGAATTTATCTCTCCCTCCCCCCAGTATAGATTCAGGTAGGTAGCTGTGTTGGTCTGACACAGTTGAAATATATAAAATATATAAAATATATTATTCGTGTGTGTGTGTGTGTGTGTGTGTGTGTGTGTATATATAATTCTTCAGTGTATCTGATGCACACGAAAGCTTATACCAATAACAAACTTAGTTGGTGTCTAAGGTGCTACTGGGCTCCTTATTATTTTTTTATATTTTTATATACCCCCCCCCCCCAGCATATTTTACCTAAAGGTATTTTGTATTTCTGCAAACCTTGGCACTCCCAAGCCACCTGACATCTTCCTCTTATGGTGCTTTTTTGGATCAGCACTTGGAAGACTGAGATTGCTATTAGTACACAGAAAGTGTTCGGTCAGCTTCAGAGAAAGTCTTGTGCTATTCTGGACTATTCTGGATAAAAAACGTAGATTATTCTCAATTCCAATTGTAACTCATTACACAAACCATCATTATGGTGGGGGCTGCCCCTTAAGCAAGTACTGCTATGCATGTATCTCACCCATGTCTAGTTCTCTGTCTAGCCAGGCCAGCACAGAGGAAAAATATTACAGTGTAATTGGCCAAACAATCGCAGCAGGGGAAGTTGAATCTTTGGGTGAATAATGTGGACTATAAAGCTGTTTTACAAACCATGTAGTTAGGAATACATGGTTGGTAAAACAGAATTTCAGATAAGGATTTTGAAATCCTTATATGAACAATAGACTACCAATTTAGCAAGCAAAGGAGTTTACTTAAAGCTTAATTCAAATTATTGCTAAGAATAATACTTAACAGAATGATACTTACAACCGAACGAGATTTGCAAGTTCTTTAAATATATCTGCATTCAGGCATCCTATTTGGTTGTTTGTTAGGTCTCTGTTCAAAACGGGGGGGAAAAACCAAAATGCTTCATTTTACCATGCAACATGTAACTCATAATTTAATTCAAGTAATTTTAATTCACCCAAAAAAATCAGTAATCAAAACCAGAATTTAGACTGTGATCAAGCAAGCCCCTTGGAATTCAGTATGAGTTACTTCTGCATAGACATAGTTGGACTGCTCTGTAAGGCACCAAATTTAGGGGTGTCCATTTGAATCTTAGCAAAAATGACATAGATAAGAAAGTCCTGGTCATTCAGTATATCAGATTTGCAGGGAAGACTAATATCTACAGAGAAGCAAGCCCCACTGAGTTCACCCAGGCCAGTTCCTAGGTAAGTGTGTATGTCTTAAAACACACAATTTTTCTGAATATAATAATGGAGGGAGAGAAGAGCACTGCATTATTTTCTTTTTAAAAAATAAAATAAAATGCCCAAGCACATTATGATTTCTTTACCTTCTCCAGATCAACTTTTTTAAAAAAAGATGGGGCAACAAAAACTGCATACAGTAATCTAGAGCAGTGAACAGTATAGATTTAAACAACAGTAATATAACATTGCAAAGTATAGATTTAAGCAACAGTAATATAACATTGCAAAGTAAGAGGTCTTGTGCCTATGGCTTAAGAGCTTTTTTAAAAGATCAGAGAAGCTTTAGTTCAGACTACATTTAAATTGCTACTTTCTGACATTCCATTTAATTCCAGGTTAACAAATGTAAATACTTACAGTCTTTTTAGAGATGAAAGTCCTACAAAAGCTCCTGGATCTATAGTGCTAATGAGATTGTTCTTAAGGTCCCTGTTTAAAAAAAGAAAAAGAAAATTTCCAAAGTGTACGGATTACGATAGAAAAGTAGTAGTATGACTAAATTTACAAGCTGGATAACCACTTTATAATATAACATAGGGGGGGGGGGAATTAAATACCCACTTCTTGATTTAAATATTTTCTTCAGAGAAATGGGTTAGCAGGAAATCCTTCCACTGATTTTCAGCCTAAGTTATGAATGTTGATACCAGCCTCAATCACTGGTTTTTATGGTGATATTTCTTCCATTATCCTGACTCAATGTTAAAGAACCTGAACCTGAGCTGAGTTAGAAGCAGAAAACTCTTTTTTTAAAAAAGCCAAAGGATTTAATCTTTCCCCACATGAGCAAAATGCCTGCATACAGAGGGGTCTCCAAAAGGCTTAACAAAGCCTTGCCATCTCCTCCCAACAGCACATCTTTGGAACACATGCAGTTTTACACCAGGCTTCGTCGACTAAAGCTTGGACAGGTTTGAGAGAGAGAGAGAGAGAGAGAGAGAGAATGTCAACATCCCATTACTTCCCATAAATCCCTGGTGTGCATCCACACTTGTGCAGGTATAAAGGCAAGAGTGGAAAAGCAAATCTGTTCTTCCCTACTGGGATTCTTACACCCATTTGAGAAAAAATGTGCCCAAAGAGTTTACATCTAATTTGACACAAAAGCTCTCTCTCAATAACACAGTAAATTAAAAAGTAACAATGAAGTAATGATGGCATATAAAATAAATTTCATGTCTGAAAACCAGAATTCTTTTTTTGCTCTTACCTAGAGATCAATAATATACACAGAATAAAAAGTATATTATGTCTGATTACTCCAGAAATCTTATTCAAGAGATGAACACTGGGTTTTCATTACCTTGGTCATCTAACTCATCACTAAACAACACAAGGTATTCACTTTCTCCCCAAATCTCAGTGCTGCTCACTGGTGCCAAACTGCACAACAATAATGAAGTTATAACTGTCAGATTAATAATTCTATGTAAGATATTGGACAAATGCTTTAGGACTGGGGTGAGGGTTCCTTTATGACACCAGCAAACTTTATTCATGCACCTTTGTTCCACATAGGTAATCTAATCTGTAGGTTAGATTACTGGAACACATTATACATAGGGCTGCCTCAGAAGACAGTTTGGAAACTTCAGCTGGCGCAGAATTTGGTGATCAGCTTGCTCACTGGGGCAAGATGGTTTGAGCATAATACACCAATCCTGGCCCGATTGCACTGACTGCCAGTTTAGTTTCCAGGCCCAATTCAAAGTGCTAGTGCTGACCTATGAAGTGTTAAATGGTTCAGGACCACAATACTGCAAGGACCGATACTCCCCATATGAACCTACCCGGACCCTGCAATCATCATCTGGGGCTCTTCTTTGTGTGCGCCTCCTCCACAAGAGGTCTGGAGGGTGTCAGCACAAGAATGGACCTCGTTCTGTGGTGGCTCCCCACTTGTGGAATGCCAGGGAAGCTGGTTACGTATCTTTAGGCTCCAGGCAAAAAGGTTTCTCTTTGGCCAGGCTTTTGGCTGATTAATATTCTATGGCTTTTTAAATGTGTTTGTGGGAAGGAGGTTGTTTGTTTGTGTTTGCTTAATTATGTATTTTGTATTCTTATTTTATATTTTTCTGTTGTGAACCACCCTGGGATCTTTGGATGAAGGGCAGTATTCAAATTTAATAAAGAATGATGATGATGATGATCTTCTTCTGATAGTGATCTTTATCATTATACTGTGGTAAAGTTTATCAGAGAAAGCAAAATAGTAAATAGAAGCTTTGGGGAAATGATGGTAAAGCATGACAACAGCAAACACTCTTCAATAAAAACTCAACTGGGACTTCAGGAAGAATTAAAGTAGACTGGGATGAATAACTGGCAGGGCTACCCAAATGCAGCCTTTTTGGGGATGCTGTTTGACCCCAAACTTGCCAACTAAGAGTCAAAAGGGCTCTGTGAAGCTGTGCCCTTAGGACACAGCTTCCTGAAAAGTGAATCTAGATGCTGACCTGGGCCCCAGATAATCAAGCCTGGAACAACATACAAATTCCCAAGCACCATAGCAAATAACACATTTTAAGGTTAGTACTGTATTCTGCATCAAAAACATCTGTTGACATGCTACAAAGATGCACTTTGCAGGTTTACAGTCTCTCTCAGCAACTGCTGCAGTTCCTAAAATAGATAGTAGCTTGTTCAAGTGGGAAGTGACTGCTAAGCGAAGCAACATGTGTTCAGACAATCAATTAATGAAAGCTCCTGGATATATGGTTATAAGCTCCTACTAAAGAGATCATTGGAACTGCCAAAGTTGTTAAAATGCCACATTTATACCCATTGGCTGCAATTCAACACAACATTAGGCATGCCTAAGCTCAATGATTAGAAGGGACTTAAGTGCATAGCTCTGTGCTTGATTACGCTCATCATGTTTGAGCCACAAAACGACAGCATATTTATTTATTTATGTTCTACATTACATTCGGGTTCTAAGGAAAATGTGCTTTTTGGGATGAACACAAAATGAAGGAAATGTTAAATCCTTTCCTCAAATACCTTTCAAACTCCTGTTGAACTGCATAAAGAGACTACAGGGCTGTGGTGCATGCAAAAGGTATTGGATTCAACCCTTGGCAATCCCAGTTAGGGCTGGGAATGGCTTCTATCTGAAACCATGGAAAGCTGTTGCCTCTCAGTGTGGACAATGCTGAACCAGAAAGACCAGTCATCTGACTTGATATAAAGCAGCTTTCTGTGTTCTAATGAATAGAAAGAAGTAGGGCTATTGTGTGTATAAGAAGCTCAAGGAACATGGAGGCGGGATCTTGAAGAGAGCACATGGAGGTGCACACAAACTCTCATTCTGTGTAATAGCTAATTAAGTACTTAAACGTCCTGTGCGATGATAGACCATTTCTCCAGCTGCACACCTGACTTAACTTTGGCTTCAGGAAAGCAACAGCAGGTTGCCTTGCCCCTCAATTGCAGCTTGGGAATAAGCCTCAATGAATCCAGTGGGATTTGCTTCCAAGTAAATGTGTACTGAATAAAGCTTTAAATAGGAGCATCCTGAATCGAAAATTGTTTTAGGAAGTGGTTAAAAAGCAATTTCAGCAATGCTGCAGAAGATCAGGAGCCATTTTAAACAACATTAAACAGGAAGACATTGCTAACCAAAGAGTATAATTCAGAATAGGACTTACTTTTGAGTAAATGATGATCCCTTTGCATTGCCAATCCCAGCTCAATAATGCCCATTTACTTTTGCTTTGCTGTGGGGATGCTGGTTTGCAAACTTGCAGCAAATACGACTTTTAGGTGCAGTGTGAATCCAAAGTTAGAATTCCACTTGCAGCCTCACTGCACAAAAGCAGCATTTCCGTACTGCTAAAGGGCCTTAGGAGGCAGTGAACATTAAAACAATCCTATCTGTCTGCAACCTGTCTTCTCAATGCTCATTCAGTCCTCAATCACTTTAGACAAATTCTTCCTTTATGCTCCGAATAATTTCCCCCACTCCTCCACCAAAAGAAAAGCAAAATAATTTAGAGTAGTTCTTTACCATTTAGAAATATTACTGGAATATTTAAAGTTTTTAAGTTACAACCTTAATTAAACGCAGTAAAAGAGAATTCTAGAATTTTTTTGCATTGCAAGAAAAACTGTTCCCATCTCTCAAAAAGTTAACACACTCAAAATGTGATTATGGAAATATATATATATATATATACACACACACACACACACACACATTACTATTGTAGTGAAGACATCATCATCAACAGCACAGTCTGCCTAAGAAAAGTTTAAATATTTGTTTCTAAATAAAAAAATAATAAAAATGCTATCCCTCACTGCATTGCACTGCACACTTCTTTTGAAACTCTAGGGAATTTTGTAAGTAGGCTGTGATTTGCCATGCGGCACTGCCATTCAAAAAACAAAAATTTAGCTGGGTGTACCTAGGCCCTTGGATGCACCTAATGAAAGTTCTTTAAATCTTTAAATCCTTGCTATTATTTATATTGCACCTAAGAGCTTTACAGCAAACATGACTGGAATTGTAGTCATAAGTTTATTTCCACGAGAGAAAGTAATTTAAATGTGTGATGTTGTACTGTGTTTGAACTATTTTTGTTGGGAGCAGCCCAGAGTCGCGGAGGCAACGCAGTCAGATGGGTGGCATCATCATCATCATGGCAACTTATTTATAAGTAAGCATTGATAGAATAATATGCTAAAGTAATATGGAAATATCTTCCTTATTTCTTATTACATTTGAAGCAATTAGTTTTGTATTTATTATATGTTCAGCAGGAAAACTACTCAGCCAAGTATATTAACTTCTGGAGTATCTTAATGTTGTTGTTATAGTTTTAAAAAAACTCAAATATAGTTAGAGAGGTGAATTCTCCCTCCCTTCCATTACATCTCCTTCCGCATTATAATACTTAAAACATAAAAGGGGGGCAGGACTTACAATCTTTCAAGAAGGCTTAATCCAGCAAAGGAACCATTCTTCAATTCTGTTATCTTATTGTTGCTCAGAATTCTATAAAACAAAATAATGTAAAAAATTACAATATTTCCCTTTTCAAACAATTGCAGTAGCATTAGAGTAAATGTTTGTGGTTTTCCATCTTATACTGCTTAAAATAATGCTTTACAGCAGAGCTTTCCAAACTTTTCATATTGGTGACACACTTTTTAGACATGCATCATTTCGTGACACAGTAATTCAGTTTTACTAGCAAACCAGGGTTTAAACTAACTGCTTCCCAGCCCCGGGAGGAGTGCGGGGAGTGTATGCGCAGCACAACTATACACTGCAGTGACACTATCTTGTCATGACACACAGTCTGGAAAGCTCTGCTTTACAGAATTGGTCCCCTAAGTTATTGGTCCTGAAACTAAGCTGCAAAAACTCATGCACACCCTAGTCTGTTATATTAGATATGCATGCATTAGATATAGTTCCTTGGATCAAAATTAGAATTCCAAGTAAGCCCTTTTTCAAGTATGCAAGAAATAAGGAGAAAATGAGGTAGACTGTGAGCATTGGGTCTCACTGAGCTTGTTCATATATAGTGCCAAGGCAGACCATGGACATGGGTGGCACTGTGGTCAAAACCGCCAAGCTTGCCAGTTGTAAGGTCAGCAGTTTGAATCTACGTAACAGAATGAGCTCCCATTGCTTTGTCCCAGCTCCTGCCAACCTAGCAGTTCAAAAGCATACCAGCTTGAGTAGATAACTAGGTACTGCTGCAACTGGAAGATAAATGGTGTTTCCATGCACTCTGCTACTCGCCACAGTGTCCCATGCACCAGAAGCAGTTTAGTTATGCTGGCCAGATGACTCAGTAAAGCTGTCTGCGGACAAATGCCAGCTTCCTTGCCCTGAAAGTGGAAATGAGTGCCACAGCCCATAGCTGAACTCGACTGGACTTAACCGTCCAGGGGTCCTTTACCTTTAGTGCGAGGGCATGAGAGTGATAGCTCTCTGGACTGATTTGCCTTAATGTGTCATCCGAACTTGGACTTGTGGTTTGTCTCCTCCAGACAAACCACAAGTGGCAAACCTTGGTGACAGCTGAGCCTGGATTTCGAAGACATGCTAAGCCAAACCACAGCTCAGCTCACAGAATCCCTGGAGGAGTCTTCAGAAGCCCACACATTAATGGTAAACTGTACTTTGATGTACCATTAATGTGCTCTCTCTCCCTCACATTTTTCTTTAAATCTATATAGTTTTAAAAAACCACAAACTTCTAAACAGTTATAAAAATAACAAAAGAATAAAAGTATCAGTAAAAAAACAAGAATATAAAGCATTCAATATATGAAATAAAAGCTAACAATAGCTTAGAAGAGATAAAACAGATGTAACTTCTACATGTCTGGATAGGTTTCCTACCAGGCATCGCCAAACTTGGCCCTCCAGCTGTTTTGGGACTACAAGTCCCATCGTCCCTGACCACTGGTCCTGTTAGCTAGGGATGATGGAGTTGTAGTTCCAAAACAGCTGGAGGGCCAAGTTTGGCCATGCCTGGACGAAAGTGTTACGCAAGTGCCCAAAAGATTACAGCCTTTCTGTTTTCAATAGGAGGGGGAATTTCAAAGTGTAGATGCTGCCACACTAAAAGATCAATTTCTTACTAGTGCAGAATGGGTCGTATGCGGTACCTGTAACAGTGCCAGTTCTGCAGATAGCAAAGCAATATCACAAGTAAACTGGTCCCAAGCTGTTAAGGGCTCTTTATATCAACACCTTGAATTTGGCCCAGTAGCAAAGAGGCAACCAGTGAGCAGAGGTGTCAAGAGGCTGACAGGGTCTCACTGTGCTGCAGCATTCTGTACTAACTGCTGCTTCTTATAAACACAATAAAAAGAAAGCATTTAAACTATCTGGGAAAACATATTGAGTTCAAATAATATTAGCTAACAGAAAACAGTATATAAAGACACTTGCAAATATGATATTGGTCACTCAGGAAGTACCCCCTTATGAAACATACAAACACTGAAACACGTTTAATAGTCTGCCTATGTTCACTGTTTGTGAAGTGACATAGGAATCAGCTGCTTAAAAGGGGGGAAAGAATTCTGTATGACTGATAAGAGTCCCTTGTGTGAATCAAACAAGCTTTTTGGATGCCAGCCATTATTAATAACAGTAAATACTTCCTATCATAATATGAAAGGTTATCCTAAGAGGATATGCTACCATCTGTACAATCATGAAATATCTTTTCCTACAGAAAACAGTGGCCACATTGAAAGCTTTCTGAAGTGTAAGTAAATATTTTTCTGGGGAAAGTTCCAGGGAACACTGTGAAAGAAACACTTGACAAAGAAAAACCCTCAAAGAGTTGCACAGTATTGCTTTAAGCACCATCTGCAGATGTTTTGACAGTATAAACTGTTCTAAGCTCCGTCCTCTGTCAAGGTACTTCTATATATATTTTCAACAGATTGTTGCTGAACATTTCACCTTGTACAGCACTGAAGCCTCCAACCCGGGGGAGGAAGGATTATACACCACACACTGAGAAAATAAAGTACAAAGTAGAAGAGCATTTCTTTTTAATGAGACCTTTGAAAACGTACAAGATTCACTTTTTATTATCTGGATTTCATGAGCCAACTAAATAGCAACTTTATGCTGAGGCTTTGCAGCAGTATGATTAACAGCATTAATGCAAGCAAATATTGACAGAGCATAATTAGATATAATTTTAAAATGTGGGGCCTATTTATTACACTTTAATATTGCCTTTCCACCAAGCAGCTTAAGATGGAGTGTACAATTCCCTTGTTCTGCATTTTTAGCCTCAAAACCACCCTGCCTAACTACATGAGCTGAGACACAGTGACTAGCCCAAGTCAGTCAGCTTTCTGCCTGGCTCTGAGTCTGCACTTGCCTCTGGCCTTTTGATTCTTATCTGTCTATTGTCTCTTGCCTTTTGTTCCTAGTTCATCTGATCCAATGTGAACTTAACACCAGTTGCATCCTGTCTAGAACCTAGGCCAAGACCTGACAAATTCTGACAATCTGCTCAATTACAAAGGCATAAAGTTCATTTAAATTAACTGGTGGTGTGTTACCTCAAAATGATCAAACCACAAACATCAAGTCTAGACAGCAGAATCCTGCATCCTGCTTCTTTCTTTTGGTAAGGCAAATAAACTGGCTTTATTTTTACAAGTTTGAACATTTTACAGCCATATAGCAAACTAAAAAAAAGATATACTCAAAGTAATTTTGTAGAACAGAAATGCAAAAATGGCTTTATTACTACAATTACTACTGATATAAAGATTCTATAATTGGAAAAAAATACTAACCATAATTGAATTATATGAATGGCTAGCATACACATAATATAGCTCTGGAAAGAAAAGTCTTGCATTTCTCAGTTTTGATAGTGGACTGCCTCTTAAGCAGTAGTTAGGAAAAGACAGGACTGTTAACACCATGAGATGCTGGAAAAACAAAAGGAACTTTTCACTATACAGTGGTACCTCGGGTTAAGTACTTAATTCGTTCCGGAGGTCCGTTCTTAACCTGAAACTGTTCTTAACCTGAAGCACCACTTTAGCTAATGGGGCCTCCCGCTGCTGCTGCGCCGCTGCACGATTTTTGTTCTCATCCTGAAGCAAAGTTCTTAACCTGAAGCACTATTTCTGGGTTAGCGGAGTCTGTAACCTGAAGCGTATGTAACTTGAAGCGTATGTAACCCGAGGTACCACTGTATACGTAAGGATCTCTAACAGATATTTCCACCCTTAAAAGGTGGAGAGATTGTCTTACTTTGGAAGGTAAACAGGAAGACTGGTTCAACTCTGGCACTTTAAAAGTATGGTAGGACACAAAGCTGCAAAAAGCTGTACAAACAAAGCTTCTGCAGGTCACCCAGAGTATTTGGTTCCAGACAAAACAAACTATGTTGCACTTAACAGATACAGTGAAACCTCGGGTTGCAAATGTGATCCATGCGGGAAGCATGTTCGCAACCCGCAGCGCCGCATCTACGCACACGTGTGATGCAATTCGGCGCTTCTGCACAAAATGTGATTTAGCGCTTCTGCGCATGCACGAGCGCCGAAACCCGGAAGTAACCCGTTCCGGTACTTCCGGGTTTTGGCGTGTCCGTAACCCGAAAACGTGCAACCCACAGCTATTGCAACCCGAGATATGACTGTACAGGTTAAAATCCTTGTTCATTCACAAAGCTCATAGCCAAGATAGATCGCATAAAGGACTTGATGATTGTATGTATATTTAGAAGTAGCCCTGAGATTGCCAAAATGAAGTTGAAACAGCAAGGTGTGTGTGTGTGTGTGTGTTTGTGGGACTGAGAGCTTGAGTGCTGGCACAAAAAGGCACCTTGTCCTCTTGCTAAAGCCTGAAGAAAAGTTGCACCAGGACTTGAGGAAAGCCCATTTGTGGCAAAGCTTGAGGTCACCTCCCAAGGGCCACCAGATTCATCTTGCCTTTCCCATACCAGCAACTGCATTGCTTCACTTTCCTGGAATGCTGCTTTAGCCACTGGAGTAGCTGCAGTGGGATGTGGCATCATGCTGCCAACCTACTTCCATCCATATATTTTGAGTTGTTTTGTGAACGGATTTGTTATGAAGAAAATTCAAGGCATGAAGAGGAATTTAACACCATGCCGTTACAAATGTTCTGTCAATGCAAGTATTTCTGCTTGCCTGGTAGAACAATATCCCCTCCGCTCCCCTCACACTGTTTCGATTCAATTCGGGAAGAGCAGGGGTGCCACCCCACTGTGCTAGCAGAAGTTCTTGAACAGGCTTCCACTAGTGGGAACAGTTAGCTGAATCCAGCCGCTATGTTATGTCCGCTTTTGGGCAGAGCTCCTACACCATCCCAAACCCCTGGTAGTTTTTGGGATTCCAAGCAACTCAATATCCTAGCAGGCCATGTAATATCTAGTAATGATAACACTTGATGGGGAAGTGGATGGCAAGAGTATCAAATGTCTTTACAAAACATGCTGTTTTGTTTGTAAATCCTCTGGAAAACCATCTCTCAAAGGACCTGTTGATGGCATTTTACCATTGTACTGTGGAGAGTGTATTAACTTATGGTCTGTGTGTGTGGTTTGGGAGCTGCACGGTCAGGGGAAAAACAATGCTGTCCAGGGTTATAAAGACTGCGGAGAGAATAACTGGGTGCACTCTTCCCACCTTGGATCAAATCTATGCTTCCAGGTGCCATAAGAAAGCTGCAGAGATAGCGCAGGATAGTGCGCACCCCGGAAATGATCTCTTTCAGCTTCTGCCTTCTGGAAGAAGGTACAGGGTTATAAAGACTAGGACTAGCCGCCTGAGAAACAGTTTCTACCCAAATGTGATTTTGGTCTTAAACGCAGTGTAAGGAGTCTCTATGGGAGTATATTGTATTAAAAAATGGGGTATCAGAGTTTTTAGGGGGCTAACCAGGTTGGGATAGCAGGCTTGTTGGGTTCTGAATGTTTTATGTAGATTTTTCAATTTTGTTGTTCTGTATGGGACAATGACAATAAAGATTATCGTATCGTAATTATGCTATGTATTTTTGTGGTTTTATATTGTAAACCGCCCTGTGATCCTTGGATGAAGGGTGGTATAGAAATTTAATAAATAAAATATAATCAAGTCAGCTAAACAGAAAATAAGGAACTGAAGGGTGAATATCTTCAATTGTTGTTTCACAGAACAGTTTCCTGGTCATTTTCAAATTCAATAAGAAAGTAGTAAAGCAGTGGCTATTCTGTAATAAAACTGTTCATTTGTATATATAAAATTTTAGTTTTCATTATTCTTTTAATGCAGAATTTTTTTTGTTTTATGGGCTAGAGTTCATAAGGTTTAAGAAACTACATTCCATTTTTTTTGGGGGGGGGGAATAATGTCTGAATTGTAAGTTGGAAAATATTGCAAAATGGCAATCAAATTAGAATCTGTGGTTCATGGTATTGTTCCAACTAGATGTTTATCAGTCTTTATGAGAATCACATATCCAAGGTTAGAGAAAGTAACCAACCAAACATTTCAGGCTTTATATTTTTCACTAGTGGTAATAGTGTTTTTGAATACCTCCCTGCTGGCATAAGACCTCGCCTGTACTGGCAATCTGCAGACTCATAAAGGTGCATCTATTTAGGCGAGTGTTCCCTTCCCCTTGATCTTCCTGATCCAACTGTTATATCTGCTCTTTTAACTGTTATGCTTTCTGATGCACTTGTTTTAGTGTTTTGATGCATTTTTTTTAATTGTGTGTTTTAAATACATATGGCTTTTTAAATTGATTTTACTCTTGTAAACTGCTTAGTAGCCATTCTGTCATGCAAGTGATGTATAAATTAATTAATTAAAAACAAATGAAAAACTCTCACAGCCCTAATTAGGGCTGGTACTCAACTTGATGACTACAAAAAAACTGTTTGGCACCTCTGAAATTTGATCTTTTGGAGTGGCTGGAGATGGTTCTTTCACAAGAGCTGCTTTGTTAGATCAATCCCAAGAGTCCTTCAATTTCCTGCAGCAGCTAACCAAATACTTTTCAGAAGCTTACACAGTACGATGGTGGGAAGTATCCAGTTGTTTGTCTCCACCATACAGTACTCCGGGAATACAGATTCTAATCTAGCCACTGACAGATCTATTCTCTCTGAATTTGTCGAATCCCCTTTTTTAAGAGCCATTTAAGCTTGCGGCTTTCACTATATCCTGTGGCAATGAACTCCCTGAGTTAATTATATGTTATATGAAGTACTTCCTTCTGTTTTTCCTGTACCTACTGTCAAACAATTCCATTTGATGTCTCACATTCTATTATTCAAAGGGAAACTCATTCACACTCTACACCATTCCTTCTTCCCCAGTATCTTACAAGCCTTATCAGTCATGTGATCACCTAAAAGTTGTGTCCTGTAGTAGGAACACTTGCCAGAACCAACAATGAAATCCATCCTCTAGACAATCCTATAAACAAGTGGCAGTCTTTCCCAATTCTAAACAAGTTATACACACCATATATATTCCAAATGTACCTCTTGCTCAGGAGCTTATTTTATTAGTAGCGTGAACAAATATAGACATTATCTTAAAACTTAAAGGCCTAGTAGTTCATGGCATTCACTCCAAAACCATTTTTATTACAGCGCCATTCTCCTTCTGCCATAAAGAAGAGTTACACTTAACACAATCAACCTCTCAACATAAATGACCAATACAATGCCTGTATCAATTATTGGGTGTCCTATTGCAGTCAGGCAAACAAGGTGAGCTTTGTATTTTTCTGCCACAAATATCTAGCAACAGACACCAAATGTTGCCATTACTACAGTGTTAAATTTGGCCAAATTTCAAATTGGCATGAAATGTAATTTCAGATGTAATGGGCACAGAAATCTCTTTCTGCGTGATTTATGGAGATTCTTTGATACAGAACTTACATCGTTCTGCATAGAACATAAAAATTAGCTGCCAAGAGCTACATCACTATTATTTTAATTCATATGCCACCTCCCTATGCCTGCCAAGTCCCCTCAACACAAATATATAAGATGTAAACTCCAAGTTGATATTCTGGCAGCCACTGTAATGAATAGATCTGTAAAGGTTACCAGTGTGTTAAGATGTTGCTTATATGTTATTACCTAGAACTTCAAACATTTCCAATAGCTCCTGACTTTTCTTTGGTTATGGAATAATATCCCATACTGCCTCTTTCAAATGACTCTTGCACTTAAAAAATAGTAACTTGAATATTAAAACAGATGGTCTAATCAACATGTTTAAAAATAAGCTTCACTGTGATGTAACAGGTATATAGCATAGACAAGGTCTCTTTAGCTTTTACAGATCTAGGACCCACTTTTAATCCAAATGTGCATTTGAGGACCCAATTCTTAATCTTTTACCATATATTTGAATACTGGTAGTGTTCCTGTTGTGACCCACCTTGGAACAGGCTGTGACCCACTGTTGGGTCCTGATCCACCAGTTGAAGACCAGTGGCATAAACAATGTTTATAAAATTGACAAAACCTTAGCATGCATATTTTCTCATTTATCTTTCCGATCCTAAAACTTTAAAAAAACTGTTAAAAATACAACAAGTTTTTAAAAAATGCATAACCATAGCATTTGTTGTCCTTAATTAAGATAGTCAATATATTCCTAAGCAACCAAACGTTTTTGAACCTCATAAATTTATGATATATTGGAATTCTTCTCATTATTCTAAGCATTGTGGCTGTCTCCTTTCTTCTAGCCTCACAAGAATGCTGTGAGGTAGTTAGACATATTATATCCATTATGCTGTGATACTTAAATGTTCAGAGAGTATGCATTTGAGTTCTGGATGTTGGTGGCAAACGAAAGACGACTGGTGATCACCCTCATACCCTTTCGGTAAGCTACCAAAAGATTGGGAGGAAGAGGGGGCTTGTGCTTTAACATTAAGTGAGTCATGCCAGTGGCATCTCTGTTTATTTGCTTTTCTTTTTTAACTGAAAAGATAGTGAAAGGAGAAAATGGGAAAACAGAAACAAGACAAACGTATATGGCAATATATTGATATCAGGCAGGTGTCTTCATTGTATTCATTTTGGTGCCTGCTGAAGACATTCTTATTTACACAAGCTACCCAGATATTTAGAAAAACTGTACAAGTTTTAATTTGTTGTAGTCCATTTCTACTGCATTTTTAACTATCTGAATGTTTCAAATTACAATTGAAAAATATTTTTGGTTGATGTCTTTTATTGTTTTCCTCTTTTTGTAAACAGCTTTGAGAGGCTCCCACCACCACCACGATCAAGAGCTATATAAATTTTACAAACTACTGGAACTAAAATAAATAAATATTTTTTAAAAAATGAACAAAAGGCTGCTAGATGGTACTTTTGGTCTGATCCAGCATAGACAAAGGCTTTCTTAGAATGCTCATGCAGCCCATGTACCTGCAGGAAAGCAATTATTTCCCAAAAACACTGTGAGTGAGGTGTGAATTGGGAGGAAGGAAAGAATATGTTGTTATTTACTTTATTTTCAAAGTGCATGTGCGAAAGAGTGTTACTGCAACATTTACTACAGGGAGACCAGGCATCTTCCATACATCCCTTTTCCTGTATGCTGCCTTTCCATAGTGAGAAACAATGCTCAAGTGGGAAGGAAGAAGTTGTTATTTACTTTATTTACAGAGTGCTTGCATGAAAGAGCATTATTACACTGTGTGACAAAAAAAAACACAATTATGAGGCGGAGACCAGGAATCTTCCATGCCATGCACACATTGCTTTATCTGTATGCCACCTTTCCATAGCTAAAACGCCACACTATGGTGTGAGGCAGATGGAGGGAAGGAAAGATGGTGTTATGGGGTTGTGCAAAAGATGGGGTTGTGGGGTTGTGAGAAGGAGCGCTGTTACACAGTGGCAAAAACCAATTACAAGAGGGAGACAGGTCATCTTCCACACATCCTAGGGTTGCCATATTTCAAAGAGAGAGAAAAGACACATTTGCCGACTTATACTTTTAACTATGGATCGCAATGATGGCTCTCATTTTACATACCCATGAAAAAGAGGACACACCCTGTAAAAAAAAAAGTACATAGGACAACCCCTAACATCCATATACTTCACATTATCTGCATGCTGCCTTTCCATAGTCAGAAAGCAGGCTCCAGCATGAAGCAAGAGGAGGGAAGGTAAGGTGTTGTTATAGTCAGGAAGACCAAATTTTTAATAAGGAATAGGTAAAGTTTATAACTTATCTTAAAGGCCACTGTAAACAGTTAAAATCATTAGGACTGGGATAGCACTTGTAGTTTAAAGTTGAATTCTGGACATAATGGAAGTGAAGAGTTTGGATTATCAAAAAAGACACGAGAAGAACTGGTTAATAACAGGACCCACATAGGGGAGGGTGGAAGTCCAGGAGATTCCTTGGAATCTTGTTTTCATGATTGATGTTTGATGTATCTCTGTAACATTTTAAGTTGAAAAATCAAATAAATCTATATATATACAGTGGATGCTCGGGTTGCGAACGTGATCCGTGCAGGATGCATGTTCGCAACCCGCAGCGTTCACAACCCACGTCTGCACGGGTTGCGATTCAGTGCTTTGGCACATGCGCAACCGCCAAAACCTGGAAGTAACCTGTTCCGGTACTTCCAGGTTTCAGCGGTCCGTAAGCCGAAAAAACGCAACCTGAGACGTCTGTAACCCAAGGTATGACTGTGTGTGTGTGTGTGTGTATATATATATATATATATATATAAGATTAAAGTTTAAAGGTTATATATATATAGGTAAAAGGTTAAAGGTTCGGCATTTCTGTGCCCTACTCTGGTTTGCCAGAAGCGGCTTAGTCATGCTGGCCACATGACCCAGAAGCTGTACGTCGGCTCCCTCGGCCAATAAAGCAAGATGAGCGCCGCAACCCCAGAGTCGGTCACGACTGGACCTAATGGTCAGGGGTCCCTTTACCCTTTACCTAAAAGGTTAAAGATCCCTAGACGGTTAAGTCCAGTCAAAGGCGACTATGGGGCTGCGGCGCTCATCTCGCTTTCAGGCTGACTAAACTACTTCTGGTGCAACGGGACACCATGACAGAAACCAGAGCGCATGGAAACGCCGTTTACCTTCCCGCCGCAGTGCTACCTATTTATCTACTATCACTGGCATGCTTTCATACTGCTAGGTTGGCAGGAGCTGGGACAGAGCTCCCCTCCATTGCGAGGATTTGAACCACTGACCTTCTGATCTGCAAGCCCAAGGCGCAGTGGTTTAGACCACAGCGCCACCCGTCCCTATTTTATATATACAGCGCTACCTCGGGTTACATACGCTTCAGGTTACAGACGCTTCAGGTTACAGACTCTGCTAACCCAGAAATAGTACCTCGGTTTAAGAACTTTGCTTCAGGCTAAGAACAGAAATCATGCTCCAGCGGCGTGGCCGCAGTGGGAGGCCCCATTAGGTAAAGTGGTGCTTCAGGTGAAGAACAGTTTCAGGTTAAGAACGGACCTCCAGAATGAATTAAGTACTTAACCCAAGGTACCACTGTATCTCTATAAATATTAAAAGGAAGGTGTTGTTATTGGGGAAGGGTAGGCAAACTAAGGTCCGGGGGCCGGATCCGGCCCAATCGCCTTCTAAATCTGGCCCACGGACGTTACGGAAATCAGCGTGTTTTTACACGAGTAGAATGTGCCTTTTTATTTAAAATGCATCTCTGGGTTATTTGTGGTGCACAGGAATTCGTTCATTAATTTTTTCCCCAAAATATTGCCCGGCCCCCCACAAGGTCTGAGGGAAAAGTTTGCTGACTCCTGTTACTAGGGGTTGTGCGTTATTAGCCGAGTGAGGGGGAAGGAAAAATAACAATCACAAGAGGGAGACGGGGCATCTTCCCCACCCACCCACCCAAAAACACCCCACCACCTTTTTATCTGCACGCCGCCTTTGGCACAGCCCGAAATGACGCTGAAAAGGCGGCATGAAGGGGAGTGGGAAGGAATCATAAACAATGAGCCAAAAACACCGGGGTAAAGAGCAGGGCCGAATCGATCAGTACTACTACTACTACTACTACTACTAATAATAATAAATTTTTATTTATACCCCGCCCTCCCCATATACCACCGAGAGGAGAGGAAAACCACAACGAATAATAATAATAATAATAATAATAATAAAGGGCCGAATCGATCAGTACTACCGAGAGGAGGGGAAAACCACAACGAATAATAATAATAATAATAATAATAATAATAATAATAATAAAGGGCCGAATCGATCAGTACTACCGAGAGGAGGAGAAAACGACAACGAATAATAATAATAATAATAATAATAATAGAGATTTTAAAAAGAGGTCTCCATCGCAGGGACCCAATCGCACTCCCAGCGGACCCCGGCCCTCCCCCCAAGCCCTTTCCTCGGCGTCGCTTACTCACAGGGTGACCGTCCTGTTGGGGAGCCCGCCGGGGTCCGGGACGCGGGCCAGAGCCAGGCTGCTGCAGACCACCTTCCCTCCCACTCCCGCTTCGCCCGGCGGAGAAGCCTTGCCGCTGCCGCTCCTGAGGCGACCGCCGCCTCCTCCTCCTCCTCCGCCGTCCTGTTTGCAGCCTTCGGGCAGCCCTGAGGAGCCTCCGCCTCGGACCAGCGCCAGCGCCGCCGCCGCCGCCAGCAGCACCAGCGGAGCTCCCCGGCTCGCCATGGCCGCCTCCCTCGAGGGGGGGACCGCCCCGCCGCCGCCCCGGCGAGGGAGCCAGCGAGGCCTAGCGCCGCGGCAACCCGGCCGGGGCCGCCATGAAGGGATTTAACCGAGGAGTCGGCGCCAACGGCCGAACCGAATCAACACACACACCACCTCACGCACGACGCCTCGCCCCGCGCGCGGGCAGCAGGGCGCACGCGCGGCCGAGGAGCACGCCGAGCACGCGCGGTGAGGCGCCCTGAAGCCGCCGAAGGGTGCCCTGGCTCTGAGGAAGGACGGGCAAGTAGAGACATAAGTTTCTCTGGGTTGTGATTTCGCCTCGCCCCGCGCGCGGGCAGCAGGGCGCATGCGCGATCGGGGAGGGCGCCGAGCACGCGTAGTGAGGCGCCCTGAAGCCGCCGCGGGTGCCCTGGCTCGGAGGAAGGAAGGGCAAGTAAAAACTAGGAGTTTTGCTTGTACGGGATGATGGGGGGGGGGCGTGTTTTTGCTCCAGTTTTGCAATTCCGGTTCTGGGCTGCTCTTAGCGAAGGGTGCGGGTTGGTTTTGGCTGGTGGGGTTGTGTTTTTTTTAAGTGTTTTCAAAACTGCTTGCTTTTTTTCATATTAAGTTTGTATTGTTGCAATTTGGAGTTTCTATGCTGTTCTTGTGCGGGTTGGTTTTCGCCCGTGGGAATTTTTTTAAGGGTTTTCCAAACTCTGCTTGTTTGTTTGGTAAATCTGTATACCTCCCTTCACCTGAAAATCTCAGAGCAGTTCACAGCATAAAAATACAAAATAAAAACACAAAATGCATAATAAAAACACAAAATACATAATAAGAACAAGAACAAACCCATAACCCTCATTTCTGGCAAATATGTTTTGCAGTTTGTCCATAGGTGGTGTTATATGGCCTTTTAAACTCCCGTTTTGTGTGTTTGTTTGTGTGTGTATTCACATAAATCATTATTTTGTTCGTTACTATATTGGTGCATATTTGTTAGCATATTTGCAAAGGTAGGCAAGGTCAAGTATGTTGAGATTCCTGCATTGCAAAGCTTGGACTAGATGACCTTTGGGGTGCTTCCAACTCTACAATTCTGTGATTCTGTACATTTTTATGTTTTTATATTGTAAACCGCACCATGAATCTCAGATGAATGGCGGGTATAGAAATCCAATAAATAAAATTACAGTGGTACCTCGGGTTACAGACTCTTAAGATTACAGACACTTCAGGTTACAGACTCCGCTAACCCAGGAATAGTACCTCGGGTTAAGAACTTTGCTTCAGGATGAGAACAGAAATCGTGCTCAGGCGGCGCGGCAGCAGCAGGAGGCCCCATTAGCTAAAGTGGTGCTTCAGGTTAAGAACAGTTTCAGGTTGAAAACAGGCCTCCACAACGAATTAAGTTCTTAACCCGAGGTACCACTGTATAGTGTTTTGTTATGTTGTCCCGGTCCCCTCTTGATGTGTCATTTCCTCTCTTTTCCTCCCCTTTTTTTATTTCCCTTCTTTTTTTTCTATGAGAATCATGGAATTGTTGAGTTGGAAGGGACCCCAAGAGACATCTAGTGCAACCCCCAAAATCTCAACCGGATCATACATGGCATTCAACCTCTGCTTGAAAACCTCCAAGGAAGCACAGCCCACCACCTTCCAAGGGAGTCTGTTCCACTGCTAGATGACTCTTACTGTCAGAAAGTTCTTCCTGATGTTGAACTGGAATCTCCTTTCTTGTAATTTGAATCCCTTGGTTCCCGTCATACTCTCTAGGCCAAACTTTGGCATGCCCAATTGACTCGGCATCCTTTGCCCACACCACACCACCCTAAGTCTGGTGCTGACTAGACTAATACAGTGGTACCTCGGGTTACATACGCTTCAGGTTACATACTCTTCAGGTTACAGACTCCGCTAACCCAGAAATAGTGCTTCAGGTTAAGAACTTTGCTTCAGGATGAGAACAGAAATCATGCTCCGGCGGCACGGTGGCAGCAGGAGGCCCCATTAGCTAAAGTGGTGCTTCAGGTTGAGAACAGTTTCAGGTTAAGTACGGACCTCTGGAACGAATTAAGTACTTAACCCGAGGTACCACTGTACTACGTACATGCATACATACTGTTGAATTATATATCCTCGATTAAAGTTTGTGTTGTTTTTGTTGCTGTGTCATTGCATTGTTTTTATGTACAACCTGCAAGATATAAAAATCTAATAAAGACAATTAAAATGAAAGATAAGACACTATGTATGTAGCAAATGAATATGAACAAATATTTTACTATATTATGATTATTATTTTTCACAATACAGGAGTTATAGAGTACTTGGGTAGAGAAACCTATTAATTATCCTTGAGCTCAGGAGGCGTGAATGGTTGCTTTATGCATGATAACTCTGTAAAGAATGTCTATAAGCCCTCAATAAAATTGTAAATAGCTGTGGTGCCTGCCGTGGCTTTGATGTTCCAGTTCCCCTAAACGGAGGCATGTTGTAGCAGGCACTGATGTTGGCCTGTTAAAATAAAAAAATAAAAAGACATAATAAGAATCCAAGCTGCAGTAGTAACACAATACCTTTATTACAGCCAATTACAAATCACAAAGAATCAAGGTAGCATATGAGTTGAACAGAACTCGTCAGGCTCAGTGTGAAATCCTGGGAAGGCCGGGTCATCCTCTTATATACCTGCTGGGATTGACAAGGCATCGGACCCGCACCTGAATCTCATAGCTCTCCTGTCTCTGATTAGTTATCTTTTAACTCTCAGGTAGTCCAAAGGATGCAAGTTTACTTAGAAGTAAATCCCACTTTATTTAGCAGAGTTTGTTAAGAAGTTCAGTGGGTAAAGAATAGGCCAAAATCCTGCTCAGTGGGACTTAATCCTGAGTAAAACAAATGTTGTTGTTTAGTCGTTTAGTCGTGTCCGACTCTTCGTGACCCCATGGACCAGAGCACGCCAGGCACTTCTGTCTTCTACTGCCTCCTGCAGTTTGGTCAAACTCATGCTGGTAGTTTCGAGAACACTGTCCAACCATCTTGTCCTCTGTCGTCCCCTTCTCCTTGTGCCCTCCATCTTTCCCAACATCAGGGTCTTTTCCAGGGAGTCTTCTCTTCTCATGAGGTGGCCAAAGTATTGGAGCCTCAGCTTCACGATCTGTCCTTCCAGTGAGCAAGCCCCTTCATGGATCACTGCCTTGCCATGGCGAAGGGGCTTGAATAACTCAGAGAAGCTATGAAATATGCCGAGCAGGGCACCCAAGAGGAACAGGTAATAGTGGAGAGTTTTGACCAAACATGATCCACCTGGAGGAGGAACAGGGAAGCCACTTCAGTATCCCTGCCAAGAAAACTCCATGGACAAAGACAACAGGCATATAAAAGTAAAAAAAAATACTTAAGGGTTATACTACATGACTGAAATCTTATGCATGCTTATCTGGGCTTTTGGGTGAACATGCATAGGACTGGCCTGTGCTGGCCTTTTCATTCATTTCATTGTTCCTGTGCCTGTTACACTTGGGGTTTTGTCAAGCTTTTTAATGTGCAATGTTTTATTATGCTTTTATATATGTTGGAAGCTTACCAGAGTGTCTGGGGCAACCCAGTCAGATGGGTGAGGTACAAATAATAAAATCATTATGATAAAACTATAAACTATTGGTATGAGAAAGAGCGTCTGGGGAAAATGGGTGTCATGCAAGTACACTCATCCCAGAACTATTAAATTGCGTGAGGCTTCCTGATGAACATATACAAATCCCCATTAGTTGCTGAGCAGTGTTTGGAAGATCCCCAACACTTCATGAGAGATCAAATGAGAAGCACTGTACAGAGGAGAGTGCATTTGCCATTCCTAGCAGATTTCTGTCCGCTATTCATACTTGTTCATTAACTGTGGATTCTACTTAACATATATGAGATTTAACATGCAATAACTGACTCTTATGCAATAGGACTAGGTTTGTTTGTAGCGCATCTGTGTGAGATCATTTGCCAGGTTTTTATAGCCGTGTGGGGACCACAGAAAATTCAATATAATTAGTGTGCATAAGAGACCGGCCGCCCCATGCCTTGTTACAAATTGAATAGATTCTGTAGTCGTCTGTAATATCTGGTTATGCATTGAATGAAGTGAATGTATCACTCGCCGCAATATAAAGGCAAGGGACCTTTATAAATGGGAGACAAATCCCAAAGTAATATTTTTGTTTAATTCTATTTCAAAGTTTTAAGAAGCAAGTAGGCCCCTGTTTGGTCTATTAGAGCAAAATTAAATTACAATAAAACAATCTAAAAGTTAAATGTTATGGGAAGTTTTTAATGTTTGATATTTTATTGTGTTTTTAATGTTCTGTTGGGAGCTGCCCAGAGTGGCTGGGGAAACCCAGCCAGATGAGCGGGGTATAAATAATAATAACTTCTTCTTCTTCTTCTTCATAAAGTTCATCAAAACCAGCAATGTCCACAATGCAGTATGTGGGCTTTCAAGTTTCACTGAAGTTTTCCTCAGGCTTAAGGTTTCTATCTTTTTATTTCCTCTGTTCCTGTCCCTTTTTTTAAAAAAAGTATACATATTTTATGTATAGGTAAAGGTAAAGGGACCCCTGACCATTAGGTCCAGTTGTGACTGACTCTGGGGTTGTGGCACTCATCTCGCTTTATTGGCCAAGGGAGCCGGTGTACAGCTTCCGGGTCATGTGGCCAGCATGACTAAGCCACTTCTGGCGAACCAGAGCAGTGCACAGAAACGCCGTTTACCTTCCCGCCGGAGCGGTACCTATTTACCTACTTACACTTTGTTGTGCTTTTAGACTGCTAGGTTGGCAGGAGCAGGGACCGAGCAACAGGAGCTCACCCTGTTGCGGGGATTCGAACCACCGACCTTAGAATCATAGAATCATAGAATCATAGAGTTGGAAGAGACCACAAGGGCCATCGAGTCCAACCCCCTGCCAAGCAGGAAACACCATCAGAGCACTCCTGACATATGGTTGTCAAGCCTCTGCTTAAAGACCTCCAAAGAAGGAGACTCGACCACACTCCTTGGCAGCAAATTCCACTGTCGAACAGCTCTTACTGTCAGGAAGTTCTTCCTAATGTTTAGGTGGAATCTTCTTTCTTGTAGTTTGCATCCATTGCTCCGTGTCCGCTTCTCTGGAGCAGCAGAAAACAACCTTTCTCCCTCCTCTATGTGACATCCTTTTATATATTTGAACATGGCTATCATATCCCCCCTTAACCTCCTCTTCTCCAGGCTAAACATGCCCAGCTCCCTTAGCCGTTCCTCATAAGGCATCGTTTCCAGGCCTTTGACCATTTTGGTTGCCCTCCTCTGGACACGTTCCAGTTTGTCAGTGTCCTTCTTGAACTGTGGTGCCCAGAACTGGACACAGTACTCCAGGTGAGGTCTGACCAGAGCAGAATACAGTGGCACTATAACTTCCCTTGATCTAGATGCTATACTCCTATTGATGCAGCCCAGAATTGCATTGGCTTTTTTAGCTGCCGCGTCACACTGTTGGCTCATGTTAAGTTTGTGGTCAACCAAGACTCCTAGATCCTTTTCACATGTACTGCTCTCAAGCCAGGTGTCACCCATCTTGTATTTGTGCCTCTCATTTTTTTTGCCCAAGTGCAATACTTTACATTTCTCCCTGTTAAAATTCATCTTGTTTGTTTTGGCCCAGTTCTCTAATCTGTCTCTAACCTTCTGATCGGCAAGTCCTAGGCTCTGTGGTTTAAACTACAGCGCCACCCACGTCCCTTTCATTTTATGTATACTAATGTCTTATAAAAGCTACAAAGTTAAAAATGAATAACAAACGGAGTGTCCTTCTGACAGTAATCTTTCTGGCATCCAGCAAATAAAACTTCCTTTTGGTATGGAAGAGGGATGGGGAAAGCCTTTACCTGTTGGATTTTTGCACTAGCATTTTTCTTTTAAGGTGCATTGTCTTTCCCTCCCCGGGAGAGGTTATATGTTTCTTGCAGAAAAATCCAATTGCTTGCTGAAACTGAGCATTTGTAGGAGAAAATTATATCAGGCTTCAATCCTAGAAACATTTACTAGGGAGTAAGATCTGCGTAATATGGTGATTTATTTTGACTGCAGTCTGATGCTCACTTTTCTGGAAGCTAGTCCCATTGACATATGCATAATTGCACTGTAAGTTGAGCTAGTCTGTAACTGGTCTTCCAGTTCCAGATACAGGGGGTTGGACTAGATGACCCTCAAAGTCCCTTCCAACTCTATAATTCTACAATTCTATGAAAAGTGTGTGTGTGTGTTTGCAGAAAGAGGTGGGGTTTTGTTTTTTTCTTGCACCCTACCCTCCATCAACCATCAGTTTAACGACAAAAAAGATAGATGGCTTTCAGTTGTCTGTTTATATTTGAGCAGGGGAAAAAACCCTGGCAGCACTTCAAACCCTCAGACATCTTTAGGGCAGGGAGAGATAAACAGAAGCTCACTTATCTTCTCAGGAAATTTCAACCTGTTTTCTCCTTATTTTAGCACTTCTAACTTTCTTTCATCAAGTCTGGTTTCCTTGCCTGTGTACATGATATCCAGGCATCAACAACAGCTCACTTCAAAGACTCTTTCTTGTTTTGCTTTCCCCCTTGAAGGGAATTTGAAGTTGTCGTTCCAGCAAGGAAAGGATAAAAGTCCTGTACTTAGGAAGGACCGATCTTCAGTTGTTACCATTAAACAGGATATGAGCCAGTGTGGTGTTGGTGTCTGCAGTGTTGGACTCGAACCCGCAGCAAACAGTAATAATAATAATAATAATAATAATAATAATAATAATTTATTATTTGTACCCCGCCCATCTGGCTGGGTTTCCCCAGCCACTCTGGGCGGCTTCCACAAAGACCAAAAATTCACTAATATGTCATACATTAAAAACTTCCCTGAACAGGGCTGCTTTAAGATGTCTTCTGAATGTCAGGTAATTGTTTATCTCTTTGACATCTGATGGGAGGGTGTTCCACAGGGCGGGCGCCACTACCGAGAAGGCCCTCTGCCTGGTTCCCTGTAGTTTTGCTTCTCGCAATGAGGGAACCGCCAGAAGGCCCTCGGCGCTGGACCTCAGCGTCCGGGCAGAACGATGGGGGTGGAGATGCTCCTTCAGGTATACTGGACCGAGGCCGTTTAGGGCTTTAAAGGTCAACACCAACACTTTGAATTGTGCTCGGAAACATGCTGGGAGTCAATGTAGGTCTTTCAAGACCGGTGTTATGTAGTCCCGGCGGCCACTCCCAGTCACCAGTCTAGCTGCTGCATTCTGAATTAGTTGTAGTTTCTGGGTCTCCTTCAAAGGTAGCCCCACGTAGAGCGCATTGCAGTAGTCCAAGCAGGAGATAACCAGAGCATGCACCACTCTGGCGAGACAGTCTGCTGGCAGGTAGGGTCTCAGCCTGTGTACCAGATGGAGCTGGTAGACAACTGCCCTGGACACAGAATTGACCTGCGCCTCCATGGACAGCTGTGAGTCCAAAATGTCTCCCAGGCTGCACACCTGGTCCTTCAGGGGCACAGTTACCCCATTCAGGACCAGGGAGTCCTCCACACCCACCTGTCCCCTGTCCCCCCAAAACAGTACTTCTGTCTTGTCAGGATTCAACCTCAATCCATTAGAATCATAGAATAGAATCATAGAGTTGGAAGAGACCACAAGGGCCATCGAGTCCAACCCCCTGCCAAGCAGGAAACACCATCAGAGCACTCCTGACATATGGTTGTCAAGCCTCTGCTTAAAGACCTCCAAAGAAGGAGACTCCACCACACTCCTTGGCAGCAAATTCCACTGTCGGACAGCTCTTACTGTCAGGAAGTTCTTCCTAATGTTTAGGTGGAATCTTCTTTCTTGTAGTTTGTATCCATTGCTCCGTGTCCGCTTCTCTGGAGCAGCAGAAAACAACCTTTCTCCCTCCTCTATGTGACATCCTTTTATATATTTGAACATGGCTATCATATCACCCCTTAACCTCCTCTTCTCCAGGCTAAACATGCCCAGCTCCCTTAGCCGATCCTCATAAGGCATTGTTTCCAGGCCTTTGACCATTTTGGTTGCCCTCCTCTGTACACGTTCTAGTTTGTCAGTGTCCTTCTTGAACTGTGGTGCCCAGAACTGGACACAGTACTCCAGGTGAGGTCTGACCAGAGCAGAATACAGTGGCACTATAACTTCCCTTGATCTAGATGCTATACTCCTATTGATGCAGCCCAGAATTGCATTGGCTTTTTTAGCTGCCGCGTCACACTGTTGGCTCATGTTAAGTTTGTGGTCAACCAAGACTCCTAGATCCTTTTCACATGTACTGCTCTCAAGCCAGGTGGCACCCATCTTGTATTTGTGCCTCTCATTTTTTTTGCCCAAGTGCAATACTTTACATTTCTCCCTGTTAAAATTCATCTTGTTTGTTTTGGCCCAGTTCTCTAATCTGTCAAGGTCGTTTTGAAGTGTGATCCTGTCTTCTGGGGTGTTAGCCACCCCTCCCAGTTTGGTGTCATCTGCAAATTTGATCAGGATGCCCTTGAGTCCATCATCCAAGTCGTTGATAAAGATGTTGAATAAGACCGGGCCCAATACAGAACCCTGTGGCACCCCACTAGTCACTCTTCTCCAGGATGAAGAGGAACCATTGATGAGCACCCTTTGGGTCCGGTCAGTCAGCCAGTTACAAATCCACTGAGTGGTAGCATAGTCAAGACCGCATTTTACCAGCTTCTTTACAAGAATATCATGGGGCACCTTGTCAAATGCCTTGCTGAAATCAAGGTAGACTACATCCACTGCGTTCCCTTCATCTACCAGGCTTGTAATTCTGTCAAAAAATGAGATCAGGTTAGTCTGACATGACTTATTTTTCAGAAATCCATGCTGACTATTGGTGATCACAGCATTCCTTTCTAGGTGCTCACAGATTGTTTGCTTAATGATCTGCTCCAGAATCTTCCCTGGTATTGATGTTAGACTGACTGGGCGGTAATTATTTGGGTCCTCTCTTTTCCCCTTTTTGAAAATAGGGACAACATTTGCCCTCCTCCAGTCTGCCGGGACTTCGCCTGTTCTCCAGGAATTCTCAAAGATGATTGCCAGTGGTTCTGAGATCACATCTGCCAGTTCTTTTAATACTCTTGGATGCAGTTCATCTGGCCCTGGAGACTTGAATACATCTAAACTAGCCAAGTATTCTTGTACTATCTCCTTAGTTATTCTGGGCTGTGTTTCCTCTGCTGAATCATTTCCTCCAAATTCTTCAGGTCGGGCATTGTTTTCTTTATCGGAGAAGACTGAGGCAAAGAAGGCATTGAGGAGTTCAGCCCTTTTTGTGTCCCCTGTTTGCATTTCACCATCTTCTCCTCTGAGTGACCCCACTGTTTCTTTGTTCTTCCTTTTGCTACGAACATACCCATAGAAGCCTTTTTTGTTGCTTTTAACCTCTTTAGCAAGCCTGAGTTCATTCTGTGCTTTAGCTTTTCTGACTTTGTGTCTACACGTGCTGGCTATTTGTTTGAATTCCTCTTTGGTGGTTTCCCCCCTTTTCCATTTTTTGTACACATCCTTTTTTAATCTTAACTCAGTTAAAAGTTCTTTAGATAGCCACCCTGGCTTCTTTAGGCACCTTCCATGTTTCCGTCTCATTGGTATTGCCTGAAGTTGTGCTTTTACTATCTCCCTCTTAACAAACTCCCAGCCATCATGAACTCCCTTTCCTTTTAGTATTACTGTCCATGGGATCTCACCCAGCACTTCCCTAAGTTTTATGAAGTCGGCTTTCTTAAAGTCAAGAAATTGAGTCCTAGTATGCTTGGCTGCTCCTTTCCGTTGTATAGTAAACTTCAGAAGAGCATGATCACTTGCGCCTAATGATCCTTCCACTTCTACCCCATTAACCAGGTCATCGACATTGGTTAGGACCAGATCTAAAATGGCTGTTCCTCTTGTTGCTTCTCCCACTTTCATTAGCCGCCATCCATCCTCCAACCGCCTTCAGGCACTCACACAGGACCTTCACTGCCTTCACTGGTTCTGATTTGGAAGAGAGGTAGAGATTTGAAAGAGAGGTAGTGCATTCAAAGTCAAAAGCCATGCCACTGGGTGGCCTCAGATGAATAGCTCTCAACCAAATGTACCTCGCAGGGCTGTTGTCAATGGGATAAACCTGAAACATGCCACCTTGTTTATTGGTGGAAAGATAGCATACACAGAAAGATTGCGGTGGGCAGCTGTTTCCATATTGAGAGGAGCATTCCCTTGGAGATAATCTGACAGGGACCAAACGCCAGCAGTGGGGGGAACCAGAACCAGTGATAAGCAGGAGATGGCAACAAACACTTTCTGGATTGACGACTCTGGAATACAGACTGCAGTGTTTCAATTTTTATCACGGCTACCTCTGCGGGGAGAAAAGCAATGACAAACCTAGACAGCATCTTAAAAATCAGAGACATCACCTTGCCAACAAAGGTCCGTATAGTTAAAGCTATGGTTTTCCCCATAGTGATGTATGGAAGTGAAAGCTGGACCATAAAGAAGGCTGGTTGCCGAAGAATTGATGCTTTTGAATTATGGTACTGGAGGAGACTCTTGAGAGTCCCATGGACTGCAAGAAGATCAAACCTCTCCATTCTTAAGGAAATCAACTCTGAGTGCTCACTGGAAGGACAGATCCTGAAGCTGAAGCTCCAGTACTTTGGCCACCTCATGAGAAGAGAAGAAATAGTGCTTCAGGTTAAGAACTTTGCTTCAGGATGAGAACAGAAATTGTGCTCTGGTGGTGCGGCAGCAGCAGGAGGCCCCATTAGCTAAAGTGGTCCTTCAGGTTAAGAACAGTTTCAGGTTAAGTACGGACCTCCGGAACGAATTAAGTACTTAACCCGAGGTACCACTGTATTCTGTAAAGCAAGTGAAAGTAATTCCTTTCTGACTTTAGTGATCCAGAGAGGCAAGAAAGTGGAAAGAACAAACAAGAAGGAAGGAATTCTGGTAGGATGGGGAAATGGGACAAGGCTGCAAGGACTGTGTGAAATGAAGTCAGAGATGCATGTCACCCACCCTGAGAGTTAGAGAATTGGTTCTAAACCCACTTTCTCCCGAATGATTACATTTTCCTGCTCTTTCAGCGATTGCCCATTTATTGCTTTCTGCAAGCCAAGACCCATAGAAGGCAATCTGGCACATTAAATCTGAGAGCCGTGGGATTCAATGCCTGTTCAGGTATGACACTCACTGGGTGACCTTACAACCTGCCTGACTGGATCAAGGAAGAGGGCCTTTTCTCTACTGAACAAACTTTGAAGCACCCTCCGGAGGGAATGCAGATTTGCTGCCTCTCTAATGTTCTTTTGCCACACTGGGAAGCCCTCGCTTAATTGTTTTAAATACCTTTGAAGCCGTTTCTAAGTCTTTAATTTGGCTGTTTTAATTTCTGCTGCTTTTAGGTTTTTGGTCATTTTAATGGTAGTTCATTTTAGCTGATCGATGTTCTGAAGAGAGGCATATTTTTTTTTAAAAGTAATTTAATTAAATAAATCACAGAGCTGTTGTGAGGTAAAATAGGATACCCTGTATGTGTTGAACTCCATAGACAAATGTCAAAAGTATACTATTAAGACTGTATAAACCTATAGACGGGACGCGGGTGGTACTGTGGGTTAAACCACAGAGCCTAGGACTCGCTGATCAGAAGGTCAGCAGTTTGAATCACTCACGTGGGGTGAGCTCCCGTTGCTCGGTCCCTGCTCCTGCCAACCTAGCAGTTCAAAAGCACATCAAAGTGCAAGTAGATAAATAGGTACCGCTCCGGCGGGAAGGTAAACGGCGTTTCCGTGTGCTGTTCTGGTTCGCCAGAAGCGGCTTCGTCATGCTGGCCACATGACCCGGCAGCTGTACGCCGGCTCCCTCGGCCAATAAAGCGAGATGAGCGCCGCAACCCCAGAGTCGGCCACGACTGGACCTAATGGTCAGGGATCCCTTTACCTATAGGCAGCTGGAGTAAGTTCCATTGAACTTAGACTACTTCTGCGTAGACTGCCATAGGAATGTCCATATGCATTACCTAATTTCCCCTCCTCCTGCATTCATGCACCCTCAAATCTGTCTTTTTTGGGGGGCAGTCTCCACTGCCTGGAGCAAACCTGAGAGCAAACAGGGGTGTGAAGGAAGACAAGAGGCTGGGGAAGTTTCATTGCACAAGCAGAACAGGGCTGACTTTGTTGCATAGAAGTCAATGGATTTAAGACCATTAATTTAAATGGGTGTGCTCCGCAGATGGCAATGAGTTAGAGATCACCTTTAGGCAATTGCGAACCACCCTTCATAAAAGTAAATAAATTGAATAACAAAAAATCCCAGGGCAGTTTATAATCTAAAACAACACAACTCTTTAAATTATTAAAGCTAGGTTTCTGAAACCACCCTACCTACAATTTTGCTTGTGGGTTTCCCAGAGGCTTTGTTGGTTACTGCTGGGAACAGACTGTTCGTATGACTTTTTAGAAAAGGACCGTCTGAAGAACCCTGTATGGAGGTAGATTTTTTGTTGAGGGACAACGAGTGGGAAGGTGATTGATTACATGAGCCTCCAGGTATTGTCCTAGTAAGAGACAATTCCATTTATTTATTTTTGCTGTTACTAAAGGTAAAGGTACCCCTGCCCGTACGGGCCAGTCTTGACAGACTCTAGGGTTGTGCGCCCATCTCACTCAAGAGGCTGGGGGCCAGCGCTGTCCGGAGACACTTCCGGGTCACGTGGCCAGCGTGACAAGCTGCATCTGGCGAGCCAGAGCCGCACACGGAAACGCCGTTTACCTTCCCGCTAGTAAGCGGTCCCTATTTATCTACTTGCACCCGGGAGTGCTTTCAAACTGCTAGGTTGGCAGGCGCTGGGACTGAACAACGGGAGCGCACCCCGCCGCGGGGATTCGAACCACCGACCTTTCGATCGGCAAGCCCTAGGCGCTGAGGCTTTTACCCACAGCGCCACCCGCACCCCTTTTGCTGTTACTAGGTAAGAGTAAATTCCATAGCTGCCAACCTTTCCCTTTTCTAGCGAGGAATCCTATTCGGAATAAGGGAATTTCCCTTTAAAAAAGGGAAACGTTGACAGTTATGGTAACTTCTGTGGACTGGTCACGTTGTGCAGATGCCTGATTATCGTCTTCCAAGCAACTAGAGTCATACCTCGAGTTGAATATGCTTTGGGTTGAGAACGTTCAAGTTGCGTTCCGCAGCAACCCCGAAGTAATGCGCATGCTCAGATGCTCAAAATGACATCAGGCGCATGCGCGGAAGCGGCGAAACGCACCACCGTGTCTTGCGTTCAGGATGCAAACAGGGCTTCAGAATGGATCCCGTTTGCATCCCGAGGTACCACTGTACTCTATTTCAAACTTAAAAATGGAAAGCGTAATGTTGGTGGTCAACAAAAGAGGTTTGAAGACTGTCTCTAAGCAGATCTTTAAAAATGTAGTATAAACACCAACAACTGGGAAACACTGGCCAGCTCGACTGCAAGCAGAATCGAGGTCTTGCACCTGTGGTCTGCGATGGGTTTAGAAACGCCGAATTCTGCACAAGACTTGGCTGGGAGTTAACCAAACAAATCCGGAACATAGAGAATCTGAAGGGTCAAAGTGAATTTCAAAGAAAAAGAAAAGAAGCCGGGGCATTCTGGGAGTTGTAGTTTTACCTACTGCCCCTTCCTATCTCATTTATGGATCAGCGGGGAGTGAAAGAACTGCCGTTTGCGCCACGTTCGCTTTGCGTTTTGCAGCGAGCGCACAGATCTGCAGCCGTGCATTGATCGGTTCCCTTCCACAGTGGGAAGTGCGGGGAAGAGAGAGAGAGAGAGAGAGAGAGAGAGAGGCGGGACTTGGAAGGAGATTGTGTCGGGTTTACAAGCTTACAGGGTAAGCAGAGACGGTCTGTGCGGGCAGTCTGTGGTGAGCAGGCTTAAAGAGCAGCATTGACCGGAAGCCTGTTGCAACGTGCGATGGCTGAAACGATTCACCCCTTGAATTGCTATCCACACACTTTGCAGCCCTCTCAGACTGCATGCCATGAGATTCTCTCTTCCTTATTTGCTTTTCCCCCAGCCTTGCAGCAGCAATGAGTTGCCAGAGCCTCTGCGGAGCTTTTGTTGTTTATCCTTCCCCCGCTAGAACTCATTTCCTCCCCTTGAAACTCCCTCTTACCCAAGGATCCTCGATGCAGCTCAAAGCTCTCTTTGGGAATGGGGTGGGAAGTGGGAACGCCTTGCAAAAACTTTTTCTGTTTGCAGGAGATAGTCTGGAAACCAAGCCTGATGAGGAACGGTTGAGGGAGTTGGGTATGTTTTGCCTGGAAAAGAGACTTCAGAGGAGATTGGGTAAAAACCATTAGGTCCAGTTGTGGCGACTCTGGGGTTGCAGTGCTTCTGATCTGCAAGCCCTAGGCTCAGTGGTTTAGACCACAGCGCCACCCACGTCCCTGCAAATGCCTTCAAATGTCCAAAGGGCTGTCACATGGATCATGGAGCGAGCCTGTTTTCTCCTTATCTGGAGGCAGCGGCATCGCAAGCCGCTTGGCGCCTTGGGCGGCTCGTGTGCCCAGCACCCAGGGGTGGGGCGAACAGCCCGTGGGGGCCGGGCAAGCCGTCCATTGGGTGGGGCAAGCCGGGGCAGGGCTCGCTGTGTGGAGTCTTGCCGCCACCTGCCATTTTGCAGGCGCCCGAGCCACCACGTCACTCCCAGTGCCGCCCCCAGCAGGGTGGCGCCCCCTGGCCCCCTTAGCTACGCCTCTGTCTGGAGTGTAGGACTCAAACCAGTGGTTTCAAATGACAAAATACAAGATTCCGACTAAACGCCAGGAAGAACTTTCGGACAGTAAGAGCTGTTTGACAATGGAATGGTCTCCCTAGGGATGAGGTGGACTCTCTTTCCTTGGAGGATTTTAAGCAGAGCTAGGGTGATCTTTTATATGCCTGTTGTCTTTGTCCATGGAGTTTTCTTGGCAGGGATACTGGAGTGGCTTGCCGGTTCATACTCCAGGTGGATCATCCCAGTACAGTGGTACCTCAGGTTAAGTACTTAATTCGTTCAGGAGGTCCGTACTTAACCTGAAACTGTTCTTAACCTGAAGCACCACTTTAGCTAATGAGGCCTCCTGCTGCCGCTGCGCCGCGGGAGCACGATTTCTGTTCTCATCCTGAAGCACTATTTCTGGGTTAGTGGAGTCTGTAACCTGAAGCATATGTAACCTGAAGCATATGTAACCCAGGGTACCACTGTAATAATGTATGGAAGTGAGAACTGGACCATAAAGAAGGCTGATCACTGAAGAATTGATGCTTTTGAATTATGGTGCTGGAGGAGACTCTTGAGAATCCCGTGGACTGCAAGAAGATCAAACCTCTCCATTCTGAAGGAAATCAGCCCTGAGTGCTCACTGGAAGGACAGATCCTGAAGCTGAGGCTCCAATACTTGGGCCACCTCATGAGAAGAGAAGACTCCCTGGAAAAGACCCTGATGTTGGGAAAGATGGAGGGCACAAGGAGAAGGGGACGACAGAGGACGAGATGGCTGGACAGTGTTCTCGAAGCTACGAACATGAGTTTGACCAAACTGCGGGAGGCAGTGGAAGACAGGAGTGCCTGGCGTGCTCTGGTCCACGGGGTCACGAAGAGTCGGACACGACTAAACAACAACAGGATGATCTAGTTGAGATTCCTGCATTTCAAGGGGTTGGACCAGATGACCCCTGGGGTCTCTTCCAACTCTGCAATTCTATGATTCCATAATGCTAGCTGCATAGAAACCTAGGAAGCTGAGTCTCAGTGTATTGTCTACACCACTGGTTTTCAGTTGGTGGGTTGGGACTCGCTGTTACTGGGTCACAGCCTAAACCAAGGTGGGGGTCACAGCAGAACATGGTCATGTGCAGATGCCTGATGATCGTCTTCCAAAGCAACTACTTTATTCCAAACTTAAAAATGGAAAGCGTAATGCTGGTGGTCAACAAAAGAGGTTTAAAGACTGCCTCAAGGCAAATGTAGTATAAACACCAACAACTGGGAAACACTGGCCTGCGAGCGCTCCAGTTGGAGAACAGCCTTTACCAAAGGTGTCATGGGCTTTGAAGACACTTGAACTCAGGACACAAGGGAGAAATGTGCTAAGAGGAAGGCACGCTTGGCAAATCCACACTGTGATCAACTCCCGCCCGGAAACCTATGTCCCCCCTGTGGAAGGAGGTGTGGATCCAGAATTGGCCTCCACAATCACTTACGGACTCATTGTTAAAACTGTATTTATGGAAGACAATCTTACTCGGCTACAAGTGATCGCCAAAGAGAGAGAGAAAGAGAGACAGCAGAACAGCCAGATTACAAATATATAGTAAAAAGATTAAGAGGGCTAAAGGTGAGCCATTGGTTTTAAAATACCAGTGTTAGGGATTGAATTTGAGACCTTTCACATGCAAAACATGGGCTCTGTGACTGAGCTGCAATCTGTTTCAAAGAGTTCATTCTCCTTGTTGCAGTCCTTTGCCCCCTCCAAAAACGCAGAAGTTGTTTTTATTTAATGAAGAATTCCAGATCACCAAATTGTAACCCTAGACAAAGGCAAAACATTCTTTCCTTCATAGGGATGCACTAAAATTACAGACAGGTCCTATTTATTGGCAAATGAATCATGGGATCATCATCATTATAAATTTTTGTACCTCGCCTATCTGACTGGGTTGTCCCAGCTTCTCTGGGTGGCTTCCAGCAAACATAAAAGCATAATAAAACACCAAACATAAAAAAAATTCCCATACAGGGCTGCCTTCAGCTGTCTTTTAAAAGTTGTATAGTTACTCATCTCCTTGACATCTGATGGGAGGGCATTCCACAGGGCAGGCGCCACTACCAAGAAGGCCCTCTACCTGGTTCCCTATAGCTTCACTTCTCTCAGTGTGGGAACCACCAGAAGGCCTTCTGTGCTGGATCTCCATCAATCAAATCAGCATAAGTAGGGTGGGGTACTATAATTAAAAATCTGTAAAATACTTTGGAAAACTAAAATGATTAAAACAGAAGGTATACGTAAAAGGGACGTGGGTGGCAGGGGGACGTGGGTGGCGCTGTGGGCTAAAGCCTCAGTGCCTAGGGCTTGCCGATCGAAAGGTCGGCGGTTCGAATCCCCGCGGCGGGGTGCGCTCCCGCTGTTCGGTCCCAGCGCCTGCCAACCTAGCAGTTCGAAAGCACCCCTGGGTGCAAGTAGATAAATAGGGACCGCTTACTAGCGGGAAGGTAAACGGCGTTTCCGTGTGTGGCTCTGGCTCGCCAGAGCAGCGATGTCACGCTGGCCATGTGACCCGGAAGTGTCTTCGGACAGCGCTGGCCCTTGGCCTCTTTGAGTGAGATGGGCGCACAACCCTAGAGTCTGTCAAGACTGGCCCGTACGGGCAGGGGTACCTTTACCTTTACCTTTATACGTAAAAGGCTATAAGAATCTAAAATGATCTAAAAGAAGGGTTAGGAGCATTAAATGGATGTGGAAGAGCATAAAAGGTTAGTATATATGGCTATCAATTTACAAAGCACTCTGATATGAGTGTTCATTTAATCTAGTTTGTGGCTCAGGTCATCATCAGATGAATTTTGAACGCTGCTATGCAGAACCTGGCAATATTGTATGTTGTAGCAGGGCTGGTATCTGAAAACAGCAGGGAGATATAGAATTGTTCTGTGTGCCCTGGGTGCTTATGGAGTAGTGGTAAGATGAGGCTAATACGAATGATGATGGATCTCAGTGTCCAGGCTGAACAATAGGTGTGGAGACGCTGCTTCAGGTATACAGGTCTGAGTCCGTTTAGGGCTGTAAAGGTCAGCACCAACGTTTTGAATTGTGCTTGGAAATGTACTGGGAGCCAGTGTAGATTCTTTAAGACCGGTGTTATATGGTCCCGGTGGCCACTCCCAGTGACCAGCCTAGCTGTCGCATTCTGGATTAGTTGTAGTTTCTGAGTCACCTTCAAAAGTAGCCCCACATAGAGCACATTGCAGTAGTCCAAGTGGGGGATAACTAGAGCATGCACCACTCTGGCGAGACAGTCCGCGGGCAGGTAGGGTCTCAGCCTGCGTACCAGATGGAGCTGGTAGACAGCAGCCCTGGACGCAGAATTGACCTGCGCCTCCATGGACAGCTGTGAGTCCAAAATGACTCCCAGGCTGCGCACCTGGTCCTTCAGGGGCAGTTACCCCATTCAGGACCAGGGATTCCTGTCTTATTGGGATTCAACATCAATCTGTTAGCCGTCATCCATCCTCCAACCATAAGGCTATGAAGATGTAATTGGGCATCTTTCACCTTCTAACTAACTATACAGTGGTACCTTGGGTTAAGTACTTAATTCGTTCCGGAGGCCCGTACTTAACCTGAAACTGTTTTTAACCTGAAGCACCACTTTAGCTAATGGGGCTTCCTGCTGCTGCTGCTGCCGCGCCAACAGAGCACAATTTCTGTTCTCATCCTGAAGCAAAGTTCTTAACCTGAAGCACTATTTCTGGGTTAGCGGAGTCTGTAACCTGAAGCGTATGTAACCTAAAGTGTATGTAATCCGAGATACCACTGTACATGGCAAGGTCCAGATGTGAATCTGCCTCTGTTTTTCAACGTGGTGATGGGTGCGCCGTTACAACATTTTGTTTTGTTCTGCTCTGTTTTGATGGAACCACTGAACCTTTTAGAGTTTCTGCTGTGGTGTAATGTAGAGGGGTGGGGGAAGAGGGGTCCCTAGTGCCGAGAATGCAGTTGCCCCCCATTTCCACCTTAACTGTGGCACTAAAAGTGGGGAGGAGTGGACTCGTTCTCCATTGTGGATTTTGAGAAATGGGTAGCTTGATCATTCTGAGGCACACAACCCTCTGAATTTTTTCAAGCCAGAGGTGGATGGCATGAGGTACGTTGCTTTGCTTGGCCACACTTGAATGTGTGTTTGTGCATGCATGTACACACTCCGGCAAAGCACAAAGCACTGGTTGGGTTGGCCTCATGGCATGGTTCAGCTGTGGGCCCTGGGACCAGGACTCTGGCCCATTGTAGCGGCATTTCCCCTCAATGTGAGTGGTTTGACCGACTGGGACTGTCTAAACTGGCTATTTCAGGCTGAGATGGGAAGAGATGTGTTTTCATGAGATTTTGGGTGGCGAGAGAGAGAGATAAAACTTTATTCGCATTAGCCAATAGCAGAAAAGGAAATTTGATATAAGAGCACAATTTAAAGTCCTGAATCAGCAGTCAGTTAGTGGCCCTTATCCTGATTGCCCCAGCTATGAACCTAGCAACCTTTGCGGTTATCTGCTCATTTTGATCTGATAGAAGAAAGGGCATTGTGGCAGTGGTTGAGCACCCTGGGATGGTTAGTACGAGTGGGGTGATGATCTCGTTCCTCGGGTCTTCGTTGAGAGCACAAGACAGGAGGACGTGTGCTGCTGTTTCGGTGCTACCATCTCCACAGGGGCCAAGACGTTTCTCAGGCGGGATCTTTTGGAATCGACCCTCAAGTACCGCAGGTGGCAAAACATCCAGTCTTGCAAGTGTAAAATCATGTCTGTACAGTGGTACCTCAGGCTAAGTACTTAATTCGTTCCGGAGGTCCGTACTTAACCTGAAACTGTTCTTAACCTGAAGCACCACTTTAGCTAATGGGGCCTCCTGCTGCCACCGCGCCGCAGGAGCACGATTTCTGTTCTCATCCTGAAGCAAAGTTCTTAACCTGAAGCACTATTTCTGGGTTAGCGGAGTCTGTAACCTGAAGCGTATGTAACCTGAGGTACCACTGTATTTTGGGATAATAAGTTTGTGCAGATATAGGGCCAGAGAATCAAAATGGAGAGGTGGAAAATGAACATACCAAGGGCAGAATTTCCTTATAGTGGCCAGTTTATTCTGATGCTCGATATCTTTTAGACGTTGACCAATTAGAGTGTTTGCTTTAGTAGGGGCCATAGTGAGTAGGTGTTGTGGGGATAGTTTTTGATAGACGGTGGCGAGAGCAAGGGAGGGAAGCACCAGCACCAAAGGCAGAAAGCCAAAGAGCAGGGTAATTCCCAGCACTCCTCCCACTATAAGTGGCAGTTCTGCGCTTTGGAATGTTTTAACAAATTCTCCGCACCCATGTGCAAGCCTTGTGGAAGAGATTCCTATATGTGAAATTAGCTATAGCCTGGGAACATTATTGCACAATATTGCAGAGTTTGTCTTTGCTTATTTTACTGCAGGCTAGAAGACACAATTAGGGGACGATTGCTTGGATTGCAGCTTGCTCTTCAAGTTATAAGTTATGTGTGTAATTAAAAGGACTTCACCGATGCCTGAAGGTGGGATCTCAAGTTAAGTCAGCAACGAGCCTCATTTTATTTTACTGTTATCCAGCGGCAGGCTCTCCTAAGTTGTTAAGGCATTTAATAAATAAACAATACATGGTTTTGCATTCCCCACTTTGCTGAGCTATGGGAAGTTCTGCAGGATTTGGTTTCCTTTGGAGAACAGAGCAGTAGAGGCTTTATGAGAATAACATTAAAAGGACAACTTCTACTGCACCCTGCCAAAAGATGAATTTCCAATACTGGCTAGGGTATCCGTGGATCTCATGACCCCAATTTAGAACCCAATGGCGGGGTAAACAGGAAGGTCTTTGTTTGCACCTAAAGTTGATAATGATGGCGCCAAGCACATCCCCCCTCTAGCCTTTCAGATACTCTTATTTAAGCAGGCACTACAGCTGATAGTTTTGCCTTCAGCTCTCCAGAGACAGGAACTGTGCCTTGATGACGCTTCAGCTCCAACCAACTTACAGCTCTCTCTGCCACAAAATTTCAAGCTGTTTCAAGCTCTTTCTTTCCTCTAATTTGTTATTTATACCCTGCCCACCTGGCTGGCTTTCCTCAGCTGCTCTGGGCGGCTCCCAACAGAATATGAAAAACACAACAGAACATCAAACATTAAAAACTTCCCTAAACAGGGTTGCCTTCAGATGTCTTCTAAAAGTCAATTGTTTGTTTCCTTGACATCTAATGAGAGGGCATTCCACAGGGCAGGCGCCACTACCGAGAAGGCCCTCTGCCTGGTTCCCTTTAACTTGGCTTCTCGCAGTGAGGGAACCTCCACAAGGCTCTCGGAGCCGGACCTCAGTGTCCGAGCTGAACGATGGGAGTGGAGATGCTCCTTCAGGTATACTGGGCCAAGGTCATTTAGGGCTTTAAAGGTCAGCACCAACACTTTGAATTGTGCTCAGAAACATACTGGGAGCAAATGCAGGTCTTTCAGGACCAGTGTTATATAGTCACGGCGTCACCAATCTAGCTGCCGCCTTCTGGATTAATTGTAGTTTTCGTGTCACCTTCAAAGGTACTGTAGCCTTAATGGGTGTTACATTCCAAAGGCTGGAAGGAATTTATCAGTTTCCAGGGTAACCTATCCTGACATTTAGGTCTGTGCGATATCAATACAGTGGTACCTCAGGTTACAGACGCTTCAGGTTACAGACTCCGCTATATAGTACCTCGGGTTAAGAACTTTGCTTCAGGATGAGAACAGAAATCGTGTGGCGGCAGCGGGAGTCCCAATTGCTCCTTTGTCAAAACCATGGAGGCTGTAATGGGATGTAGGAAGGTGACTTTGTAACCCGGCTTGCCTGGGAGTAAGCCCTATGGAATTCAGTAGGACTTCCTTCCGAGGAGACAGGTTTTTGCCATGAGTCTGAGATGAAGGAAGGGTGGCAGAAGGGAAAAGGTGGTGAGGTGGGGTTAAATGCTGCAACAGGAGAAGGTGGGGCAAGACAGACAAGGCCAATCTAAACAGCTGACCTTATAAAGATCCAGAACTGATCTCAAATTACAGCTAGATTGGGTTGCACCAGTGGACTGCCCCTAGAAGTAGGATAGCTTTGAGCCCCCACTAGGGTCTACTAAAAGGTAAAGGGACCCCTGACCATTAGGTCCAGTCGTGGCCGACTCTGGGGTTGCAGCGCTCATCTCGCTTTATTGGCCAAGGGAGCCGGCATATAGCTTCCGGGTTATGTGGCCAGCATGACTAAGCCGCTTCTGGTGAACCAGAGCAGCGCACGGAAACGCCGTTTCCTTCCCACCAGAGTGGTACCTATTTATCTACCTGCACTTTGACATGCTTTCGAACTGCTAGGCTGGCAGGAGCAGGGACCGAGCAACTGGAGATCACCCCGTCATGGGGATTTGAACCACGACCTTCTGAAAGGCAAGTCCTAGGCTCTGTGGTTTAACCCAAAACGCCACCCGTGTCCCACTAGGGACTAGGGATTACTACCTCTTTCCATATCATTCTGCAGCCTCTGGCTTACCCCCAGAGGTTAGTGTGCAGAACCAAAGATCCCCACCTAGGGAAGGATGAGGGATTGAAAGATGCCTGTGTTGATACTGCTGGAAAATAAGCCGCAGCTGTGAATTCTTTCATTATTTTCCTCTCTGACCCAGTAGGAGGAAGTTGTATTCTTGTCCATTTAGTGCATGTCCCCGAGCATCCAAGTAGGGATAGGATTGCTAGAATTCCTGCTCCATGATTGCAGACATTAGATTTTTGTCTATCACATGACGGTGTACGTTTTGACTCAACAGAGTGGGAAGTGACGGAGACAGGATGTTTGTGTTCCTGTGTTCCGTGAAGTGGGACTACTGTCCTTTGTTCTTTTTCTCTTTGCTGTCTGATGCTAGAGAGAGAGGGAGCCATGTTGCAGTGCTCCGTGTGTGTTTATATGTAAATAAAGTAGATTAGCCAAAATGCTGAGTTGCTGAGGTCTGTTACGCATGATGCGCAAACTCTGCGGATCCCTAAGTGTGCTAGTGGGACGCGGGTGGCGCTGTGGGTAAAAGCCTCAGTGCCTAGGACTTGCCGATCGAAAGGTCGGTGGTTCGAATCCCCGCGGCGGGGTGCGCTCCCATTGCTTGGTCCCAGCGCCTGCCAACCTAGCAGTTCGAAAGCACCCCCGGGTGCAAGTAGATAAATAGGGACCGCTTACCGGCGGGAAGGTAAACGGCGTTCCGTGTGCTGCGCTGGCTCGCCAGATGCAGTTTGTCACGCTGGCCACGTGACCCAGAAGTGTCTGCGGACAGCGCTGGCTCCCGGCCTCTAGAGTGAGATGAGCGCACAACCCCAGAGTCTGGCAAGACTGGCCCGTACAGGCAGGGGTACCTTTACTTTTAAGTGTGCCAGTGTCAGTTGGCATCGGTCGCTGTGATGTTCGGGCTGAAGAAAGCTTATGAAGCTCCCAAACGATCAACCAGGAGGGAGAGAACATGCCTGTCAGGCATGTGTCTCTGCCAGGGTCCTACTCTAGTGTAGACTGAACTCCTGACAGGTATTGGGTGTTAGGGAAGGGAAGACTTTTTCATGTCAAAATAATCTCATGTCCATTTACCCAAATGCACAGATTGCTATCCCCATCAATTGTCTTGCACCGTAACCGGATGAACACTACTGGTTCAATGCAAAGCTTGGTTTGTTCAAACAGGGAAGGAACAGATTAGGATGCATGTGAGAAGGGAAGGAGAAGCATCTGAACACAGGGCTTATTCCCTAATGATTCCCTCTACATCATAGCTTATCCTGAGTGCACCAATATTCATATCCCCCTCCCAAGCAAAAGTAGTGCTGTAGGGGGTGGTACCAGAGAAGGTAAAGGAGTGATTTCAGCAAGTTTGAGAAACTGTGCTAGTCCCATACTGCAGACGTCTTTTGCCTTGGGAAGCTAAAAAACCACAGAGGACTCTCAAGAGCAGTTGGTGAGAAAAATGTGAACTAAATATATATAAATTGACTACGCAGGAACGATGCCGCCTCTAATCCTAAATCATAATTAGTCTGTAACTATTCTGAAAAATGACAGGGAAATGAGGAGAATTGTGCCTTATCTCTATTTTCTTTTAAAAGGAAAGTTATTTAGAAAGATTGCACTTTAGGGAACCACAATTTTAAATTTTATTGCAATTGCTTAAATGCCTGCCTATCTGTACAAACTACAGAACAATACATTCAGCATGAAAAGAGATGCCTTTTATAGAATCTCCGAATTTACATGTGCTCAGATAAAATGTGTGGCAATTATAGTAAATGTATATGTTTTATACACTGCAACTGCCATTTTGAGCCTCCCCCCTCCCGAAAAATGCAAATTGGTCCATTTATCAGTGGGGTGAAGTAACATGATGTCTGTGTACTTATCTCCCGGTGTGAGGAAAGTAATAAACATAACTGTTAAATAAAATGGAAACAAAGTGCATTTTCTTTATTAGTCTTAACGCAAACAGTAGCCACAATAAATGCTATTTTCTTACAGTCAGTTTTATGAAGGAAAGGGGGGGGGAGCCTACCAGCTACTAATACATCAGAGTTTTTGCTTATCACTGAAGAATAAGAAAATTGTATTCACTGTGCTTGTTGATTAGGTTTTGCTAGGTAGAGGAACATTTGCATTGTGGAGTGAAAAAGGCATTTGAAAGAGAGCATTTCTAAGGAACCTAATGGCTAATACACTCTATATCCCCAATATGAAATAGTCTATGAATCGTATCATAATTTGGCTGAAGAGAGGCAGGCACATTGATACATTAGAACTAAATTCACAGGGAAAGTAATAATACCTTTATTAAGGTCGAGGAAGGTCCGCTATGTGCTTTGCTAACCTTGCATGTTACATGGGGTCTGTGTGAGGACCAGGAAGCTCCCTCAGCTTCCAGGCTTTTCTTCAGGACTATCTCTGTCTCCGGGGACACGGGTGGCGCTGTGGTCTAAACCACTGAGCCTCTTGGGCTGGCCGATCAAAAGGTTGGCGGTTCGAATCCCCGCAACGGGGTGACCTCCCGTTGCTCAGTCCCTGCTCCTGCCAACCTAACAGTTTGAAAGCACACCAGTACAAGTAGATAAATAGGTACTGCTCCAGCGGGAAGGTAAACGGCGTTTCCGTGCACTGCTCTGGTTCTGCCAGAAGCGGCTTAGTCATGCTGGCCACATGACCCGGAAAAACTGTCTGCGGACAAACGCCGGCTCCCTTGGCCAGTAAAGCGAGATGAGTGCTGCAACCCCAGAGTCGTTTGCGACTGGACTTAACTGTCAGGGGTTGCTCACCTTTTTTTTTTTTTATCTGTGCCTCCAGCAAGTTCATTAGTTACATCAGAAAACTGCTTTATTAACAATTAAATGGACCCATGTTTTAAATATGCATGTCAAAGGTACAAGCCCCTTTACCTTTTTAAAAAAAGGTGTAATATCTGACTAAGGTCACATTCTGCATTTTACCACTTTATAAGGGACGTGGGTGGTGCTGTGGGTTAAACCACAGAGCCTAGGACTTGCCGATCAGAAGGTCGGTGGTTCGAATCCCCGCGATGGGGTGAGCTCCCGTTGCTCGGTCCCTGCTCCTGCCTACCTTGCAGTTCGAAAGCACGTCAAAGTGCAAGTAGATAAAGAGGTACCACTCCGGTGGGAAGGTAGACACCGTTTCCGTGCGCTGCTCTGGTTCGCCAGAAGCGGCTTAGTCCTGCTGGCCACACACCCGGAAGCTGTACGCTGGCTCCCTCGGCCAGTAAAGCGAGATGAACACTGCAACCCCAGAGTCAGTCACGACTGGACCTAATGGTCAGGGGTCCCTTAACCTTTTTAACAGTCATGGCTTCACCCCAAAGAATTCTGCAACCTTTAAGACAAAAAGAGCCACTTGGACCCATTTCCGAAGGAAAAAAAAAGACATGCAGGGTGGCAGTTTTTAGCAACAGCCAGGCATTGCTTGTTAAATTTAGTTCCACCTTGTAAAGCGGTCTTCATTCTAAATTAGCAGCATGGGGCTGATGCAGAGGGGATTTTGAAGAGTGCTTCATTGTAATGCCTTAATTCTTGTTTGCAATTAACATATTTCCCCATTTCATACTACACAGACTTTGCAACTGTTGTTCTGCCCACCCAGCCGGAGTTTATTTTGAAAGGGAGAGGACATGAGCAATGCTTTTTGTTTACTAGCTATCTATGTTTTTTGTTTATTTACTAGTTACGTGCTATCACTGTACGCATGGTCAGAGGAGTCTATATTCCTTTTTCATCAGCTGAAACCTAGAGCTGTTTTCATCTAGCCACCTGCAACCCCCAAAATTAATCCAGATTTTTGATGGAATAGAGGCTTTTGCAAGTACAGTATTTAATTTAGACTTCATAAAAAGTTATTGCATGTTAATTAAATACCACTACAAATTAAATAAATACCAGCTGCACATTAATACATATTTGTAGAGTATTCAAAGCCACAACACAGGTTCATATCCATTTTCTAGTAACAGCTCTATTATAGTTTTTAAGCATTGGAGGATGTTTAATAATCAGTATTCAAATAACATACATTAACAATCCTATTAAATCGAGATTAATTGTGCTTTGGGGAATACTAATTTGAAAGGTTACCTATTTTCCCCGCAGATCTGATCTTTCCATAACACCCTTTTTCATTAAAATTGGTGTTAAAGACTCTGTAAATTTGTTTCATGTGTAATTTCGGATGTAGTTAAGAACACATTCTGAATACCTGAGAAAAACACACACACCCGTATTTCCCCAATGGTGAGAGTCTTGCCTATAGTCTTCTAATATTATGCAGTGTTGTCTTTGGTAATAAATGTATCACATGGTTCTTTGAAAAGATTGCTGGAGCGCTGACATTAAGTTCTTCATTTGGATCTGTAAGTGAAACTCTTCTTCTGACCAAGGCCATAGCTCAGTAGTAGATGGGCACGCAGAGAATTCCCAGTTCAATCTCTGGCATCTGCAGATGGAAAGGATTCTTGATTGAAACCCTGGAGAACGTCTGGTAATCAAAAAATCATAGAATTGTAGTTGAAGGGACCCGAGGGTCATCTAGTCCAACCCCCCACAATGCAGTAATCCTGCCCTCAGAACAACAGATTCTCTGTTGTAAGATACAGACCAGGGGTCCCCAAACCATAGCTGTCAACCGTCCCTTATTTGGCGGGAAACTCCAATAATAATAATAATGATGATAATAATAATAATAATAATAATAATAATAATAATAATAATAATAATAATTTATTATTTGTACCCCGCCCATCTGGCTGGGTTTCCCCAGCCACTCTGGGCGGTTTCCAACAAAGATGAAAAATACACTAAAATGTATTTAGGGCAGGCGCCACTACTGAGAAGGCCCTCTGCCTGGTTCACTGTAACTTGGCCTCTCGCAGTGAGGGAACCGCCAGAAGGCCCTCGGAACTGGACCTCAGTGTCCGGGCAGAACGATGGGGGTGGAGACGCTCCTTCAGGTATACTGGGCCGAGGGCTTTAAAGGTCAGCACCAACACTTTGAATTGTGCTCGGAAACGTACTGGGAGCCAATGTAGGTCTTTCAAGACCGGTGTTATATGGTCTCGGCGGCCATCCCAGGGCCGTGTCCCGCTGCTGTCCCTTATTGATGATGTCCCTTAAATTTCCTGGGTTTCATGCTCGCCCGGCTCAGGAGGGAAGCAGCGGCTCAGGGCGAGAGAGAGCGTGCGCACAAGCTGCCGCGCCTCCGTCTCTCCCTTTTCCCCCTCAGGGGTGCGTTGTGAGGAGACGGGTGGCGGCAGGTGGGCAGGCAGCCCCTCTCTTGCGAGGCTTCCGCTGCGCTGCCAGGGAAAGCCAGAGACGGCAGCGGTGGCTGAGGAGGCGGCCTGAGGGATGAGGAAGAGGAGGGTATGGGGAGGGATGCAGAAGGGCGGTACTTCAGTGGCCGCGGCGGCACCACAACCGCCTCATGCCGGGCTCGCGGGTGGTGTGGGCGAGAGTCTCTCTCCCTCCCTCCCTCTCTCTCGGGTGGGGAAGGGCCGATGGAACTCCTTGCGCCAGGACGACGGCAGCCCCGACGTGCTGCTTAGCATCCCCTCCAACCAGTGCAGCATCTTAATGTAGTGATTTCCCCCTCTGCATCCCTTTCATAACTCTATTTTTATAAATCATTTGTCCATCCATAGTTCAAATTTTTACTACCAGTTTTCTGTCAATCCTACCAATGTATGTAACTCTTTCCAATAGCTTTTCAACTAAATTATAAACTTTCCCTATCCTCTTCCTGGTTTCTAATTCTGCCTGTAAGCTTTGCCATCTCGACGTCGTTCATCAGTTTTGTCTGCCACTCTTCTTTGGTCGGAGTTGTAGACCCTTAGGATCATCTAGTCCAACCACCTGCAAAACACAGTCAGTTGCAACCAAAGCAGCATGGCTCCATCAGTGCCTGATTTCTGTATAAGCTAAGCCAAAATCCCTTCTTTTGGCTGTTGATCCCTTATTTTTGAGGTTGTTGGTCCCTTATTTTCAAATCTGTAAGTTGACAGCTATGCCCCAAACTAAGGCCTGCGGTCCAGATAAGGCCCGAGGGACTCGTTTATCCAGCTCGTGGTGACCCCTGCTGCCTGCTGCTGCCACCTGCTCTTACCAGTGCTGCGCTGCACGGCTGCCCACTTCCAGGTCGGAAGAGCCCTGGAAATAGCTTGTGCGCATGCACACAAGCACACAAGGTACAGTCATACCTTGGGTTGAATGTGCTTTGGGATGAGCTCGTTCAAGTTGTGCTCTGCGGCAACCCGGAAGTAACGGAGTGTGTTACTTCCGGGTTTCGCCGCTTGTGCATGCGCAGGCGCTCAAAGTGATGTCATGCGCAGAAGCGCCGAAACGTGACCCACAGATGTGCGGACACAGGTTACGTTTGCTTCTAGATGCGAACGGGGCTCCGGAATGGATCCCGTTTGCATCTAGAGGTACCACTGTATTTTTGGTGCTCCTCCGACCCGGAAGTGCACCGGAAATAGCATATGTGCACGCTTATGGGTACGCGCTCCCCCGCCCTCCGGCCCACTTCGTGATCGGTGCTGGAGACACCGGCCCGAGGCGCGGTAAGTTTGCTGACCCCTGATATAGACAATTGGTCTTTACTTTGTACTGTATAAGCAATAGTGGTTGGTGGAGCAGGGCAGAGCGGGGTATCTGAAATACAGTGGTACCTTGGTTCTCAAACTTAATCCGTTCTGGAAGTCCATTCCAAAACCAAGGCCCGCTTTCCCACAGAAAGTAATGCAAAACGGATTAATCCATTCCAGACTTTTAAAAACAACTCCTAAAACAGCAATTTAACATGATTTTTACTATCTAATGAGACCATTGATCCATAAAATTAAAGCAATAATCAATGCACTGTACTATAACATAAATAAGACAATGTTGTAGATGATTAAAATTATTTTTTTTTTCTTACCTACCTGCACTGATGATAGTGATTGTTTGGACGGGGGGCTTTTATCCATTTCAGCAATCAATCCACAATCAGTCAGTAGCTGAACTGGGTTCCACACAGTCACAAGAACAAATTAACTGAAAACTAAAATTAACTCAAAAACAAAAACGCAAAATAAATAGCAAAAACAAAAGCGCCAAACTTAATCAGTTCAGGAAGTCAGTTTGACTTCCAGAATGTTCGAAAACCAAGGCGCAGCTTCTGATTGGTGCAGGCGCTCTGGAAACAATAGCCGACAGCTGCACTGGACATTCGGCTTCCGAAAAATGTTTGAAAACTGGAACACTTACTTCTGGGTTTTCGGTGTTTGGGAACCAAGGCGTTTGAGAACCAAGGCGTTTGGGAACCAAGGTACCACTGTACTCTTATTTCCTGCCTCCTAAATTTCTTGTGCTTTCTTCCTGAATCTCTGAAGAAGACATCACTTAAGCCTTGCAATATTTTCTTGAAGAGAGGTATAGCTTTGGAACACATTAAGGTTGCAATTCTGTAAACTGGAGGTGGGCAGAAGATAGATTGGTATCTGCTGGTAGGACTCTAGGGGATTTGTAGTATGTTGCCAATGATCTTTGCCTCCCAATTGCTTAATAATACCAACAAAATCCTCCTTCCTTTATATTGCTGAAATGAAGAAAGATGGGGTTGTGTGTACTCCCTTTATTTCTGGTACAGTGGTACCTCGCAAGACGAATGCCTCGCAAGATGAAAAACTTGCAAGACGAAAGAGTTTTTTGTTTTTTGAGTTGCTTCGCAAGACGAATTTCCCTATGGGCTTGCTTCGCAAGACGAAAAGGTCTTGCGCCTTTTTCTTAAAACCGTCAATGCATTTCCTATGGGAAACCGTGCTTTGCAAGACGAAAAATTCACAAGACGAAAAAACTCACAGAACGAATTAATTTCGTCTTGCGAGGCACCACTGTGCTCGAAACAAGTTCCTGAGCTCACAATTCTTCCAAGTGTATGCTTTTTACCTCAGACTCATTGATGAATCTCGAGGGTCCTAAGAAAAACAAAGTAGACCTTGCAGCCTTGAATTCTGCCCCTCCCTCTATATAGGCACCTACATCTGAGCACACACACATAGAACCGCACTGTGTAGTACTAATGCAGGGAAATGAAAGTGCAGAAATAATTTCAAAGCATGAAATGGTGGAGAACTTGTCAGGAGAGGGAAGAATTACAAGGCACTAAATTTAATGTCGGTACTCACTAAATTACTCGAACAATTAGCAGAGCAGCAGTAGTCAATTTGCAAACCGGGTGAAGAAAATGTGGCGATAAATAACCAAACACATTTGTAAAACGGGTGTAAGCGGAGGGAGAGGCTCAGACCATGTAAGCAAGATGCAGCTGTGTGCCAGCGGTGCCGTTTCAGATTCGTCTAGAATAGATGGATATTTCGTTCTCAGGAAGGTTTCAAGGCCGGTTCTTGCACATGGCCAAGCGGCAAAACATTTCTCCGATGAAAATAGGTAAAGGAAAAGGTACCCCTGCCCGTACGGGCCAGTCTTGCCAGACTCTAGGGTTGTGCGCTCATCTCACTCTATAGGCCGGGAGCCAGCGCTGTCCGAAGACACTTCCAGGTCATGTGGCCCGCGTGACAAGCTGCATCTGGCGAGCCAGCGCAGCACACGGAACGCCGTTTACCATCCCGCTGGTAAGCGGTCCCTATTTATCTACTTGCACCCGGGGGTGCTTTCGAACTGCTAGGTTGGCAGACGCTGGGACCGAATGATAGGAGCACACCTTGCCGCGGGGATTCGAACCGCCGACCATGCGATCGGCAAGTCCTAGGCACTGAGGTTTTACCGACAGCGCCACCCACGTCCCGATGAAAATAGGGACTTCCTATTCCATCCCCTCCAACAGTTCTCTCTCCTACAGTTGTGTGTTCAGTTTCTGGTTCAGGAAAAATATTTGCCATTACAGTGGTACCTCAGGTTAAGAACTTAATTCATTCTGGGGGTCCGTTCTTAACCTGAAACTGTACTTAACCTGAGGTACCACTTTAGCTAATGTGGCCTCCTGCTGCCGCCGTGCCACTGGAGCACGATTTCTGCTCTCATCCTGAAGCAAAGTTCTTAACCTGAGGCACTATTTCTGGGTTAGTGGAGTCTGTAACCTGACATGTCTGTAACCTGAAGCTCATGTAACCCGAGGTACCACTGTATAGGTGGCAACCATTTTAGGCATGTCTAATTGATGTGTGATCGCTGACACATGGGCCGCAACGGGGGTGGAAGGGGGCATGGTGTAATGGGGTGTAACAGAGTGGGGTGCACTTATATGTGCGACTCATGCGGAACCCCCACTCACATTCAAATTGGCAAATGATGGTTTGTACTTCTTTCCAAACTGAGTTTAGAAACCATAGTTTGTAGCTTTTTTTTGGATTCCACGGGAACTGCCACATTCAGTCTCTAGAGAGCTCTCATCCAGCAGAAAGCAAACTCTATATGCATCATTGGGGTGGAATATGCAGACATAAAGAATGCTGTGAAAATGCTTTTTTATTTTTTATTTTAAAAATACATTAAATTTTGCATAGCTCCCTCTCGCCATCTAGTGTCACATTTGTATATTGCACTTTGCAACATTTTCTTTGCAGCTGTGTAACTGTGTCCTGGGACTTCTCAGCACTTGCAAAAGTGGCAAACACAATACCATTTGCTTGGACAAATACCAGTCAAGCACAAATTTGCTGGTACTATTAAAAATACTGCATCCATGGGTGAAATAGATCAAATATTGAAAACAAACTAACTCGTGTATGCTAGTTGGAAGAAAGTCAAAAGGGATCAGATGAAGTGCAATAAACAGAACATGGTCTAGGTTAGAGAACTTTATTTTAGCAGCAGTTAATTGGGGGGAGGGGGTGGACCTAAATAAAGAAGGTCCATGTGTCAGCAAAACAAACCTCTTCTCTTGGCGCAAAGCCATGGGCAGAATAGCTTGCAGCACCTGCAGTCTATTGCGGTTCTGCTGAGATTTGTTTATAGCACTTGATATATTAAATATAAAAATAGTATGACCTAGACCTTGTGGAGATGCCTGAATGCAATCAGCTTTTGCCCTGTACATATTTACTTCATTGCGAATGCGTAGGCTCTGCATTTTTGTTGTTGTTGGAATGGTTTTGGTTAGGGGTAGGGGGCTACCAGGAGTCCAAGTGCAATGTATGTCTTCTCAGATGTAAGTTCAATGAATAGGGCACAGGGTGGTCAGTTGTTTCCCGCTGCTATCCCGGATTGTTAGATATCCCGTAGACTGTCTCCGGAACAGGTGACGCTGCTGATCCCTTATTTTCGAGGCTGCTGATCCCTTATTTTCAAATCTGAAAGTTGACAGCTATGACAAAAGAGCACACAAATCTGCACAAAAGGTGCACATGGCAACTTAAATATATATGTGCAAATTTGGAAATAATTGTTTTAACTTAACTAGAAACACAATAAAAGGTAAAGGTACCCCTGACCATAAGGTCCAGTCGTGGCCGACTCTGGAGTTCCGAACTCATCTCGCTTTATTGGCTGAGGGAGCCGGCGTACAGCTTCCGGTCATGTGGCCAGCATGACTAAGCCGCTTCTGGCAAACCAGAGCAGTGCACGGAAATGCCGTTTACCTTCCCGCCGGAGTAGTACCTATTTATCTACTTGCACTTTGATGTGCTTTTGAACTGCTAGGTTGGCAGGAGCTGGGACTGAGCAACAGGAGCTCACCCCGTCGCGAGGATTCGAACCGCCGACCTTCTGATCGGCAAGCCCTAGGCTCTGTGGTTTAGACCACAGTGCCACCCACATCCCTTAGAAATACAATACATTTCACCATAGCGGGCAAAACACCAGGCAGCATTTGTACCGACTAGAGATGTTGCTGTTGACGGACAGCTGCAAGCTGGTGGTCTCTGCTTTCCCTTCTTATGGTTCTTTAAACTAGTCTTTGACTGGACTGATGACCCTTTGTAAAACAGGATACTTAGACTAACTCCCAGGCAAGACTGCAATCTTTGGCAGTTCTGGTGCTATACCAGCTGCACTGGCTCCCAGTGGAGTACAGGATCAGGTTTAAGGTGCTGGTTTTAACCTTTACGGCCTAGGACCCTCATACCTACGGGACCACCTCTCCTGGTATGTCCCACAGAGGAACTTATGATCTGCAAACAAAAACATCTTGGAGGTCCCAGGCCACAGAGAGGTTAGGCTGGCCTCAACCAGAGCCAGGGCTTTTTTGGCTGTGGCTCCGATCTGGTGGAACGCTCTGTCACAAGAGACTAAGGCCCTGCGGGACTTGACATCTTTCCGCACGGCCTGCAAGACAGAGCTGTTCTGCCAAGCCTTTGGCCAGGGCACAGCCTGACTCCCTCCTTTGGCCATCTTCACAGAACTCTAGCCCAATGGTTGCCATCAATTTGATTTGAAGTAATTTTTTAATGAAATGATTTTAAAATGTTGTCTTATTTTATTGTTGTTAGCCGCCCTGAGCCCGGATTCGGCTGGGGAGGGCGGGATATAAATAAATTATTATTATTGTTGTTGTTGTTGTTGTTGTTGTTGTTGTTATTGACAAAGCCATTCCTCTTAAAGCCCTCACTGTATTATTGTTTCCACCCAGTTACTAGACCATCATCCTTTAGGACTAAGAAACAAAGTGGCTCTCTTCAGATCACCCTCCAAACCACAGGAAGGAGTGCTGGTGTTTGTGTGTGAGAGAGAATCTTTGGCGTGGGCTAACCTCTGGCCCTCCAGATGCTGTCAGCTTCAGTTCCGATCAGCCCCAGTCAGAATGTTGTCAGCGCTGATGTTGGGAGTTGTAAATACGATTATTTTTGGAGGGCCACAAGTTTTGCAACCCGGGCTTAGATGCTCCTAAAGAGACCACAGGCTTGTGCATTCATATACACACCACAGCTTCATTCTCTAAACCAAGGTTTACTGTGATACCTAACTATGGTTAACACTTGTGTTCCACTTCAGGCCTTTAAGATACCGTTTCTAATTGATTTTAAGTCTAGAAACATGTCATTTCCCACATTGGTTTAAACATTTCATTTCCCACATTGCTACCCATGGCAAGTTAGTGATTTGCTTGCTTTTGTGCAAGCAAGTTTCAGTGAATTAAAGCCTCTTCTCCTCCTCCACCCCAATAAATAAATGAAGAAGAGGTGCCAAGAGAGCGCCGCTCAATAGGTCAATAGCTATCTATTAATTAAGAAAGACATTGGAAATAACTTAAAACAACATTAATCAGAACTTTGGGTCAGTGGTCAAGAAAGAAGAGCACATTTATTCTTGTTAGGTTGGAGAAAAGGTTTAGGAAGGCATTTCCTAGGGCAGGATGTATTAAATCCCATCCATTTAAATCAGGGTTTCCCAAACTTGGGTTTTTCAGCTGTTTGTTGGACTACAACTCCCATCATCCCTAGCTAGCAGAACCATTGTTCAGGGATGATGGGAACTGTAGTCCAAAACAGATGAAAAACAAGCACACACGTTTTCCACCAACCTCCTCCTATGTTTGTATTTCCCACTACAGTGGTGCTTCGCAAGACGAAATTAATTTGTTCTGCGAGTTTTTCGTCTTGTGATTTTTTTCGTCTTGCGAAGCACCACTGTGTATTGACGGTTTCCCATAGGAATGCATTGGCGGTTTTTAAAAAAAGGCGAAAGACGTTTTCGCCTTGCGAAGCAAGCCCATGGGGAAATTCGTCTTGCGAAGCAACTCAAAAAACGAAAAACTCTTTCTTCCTGCGAGTTTTTCGTCTTGCGAGGCATTCGTCTTGCGAGGTACCACTGTATATGGAACACCTGAAGGGGGCCAAACAAAGGTGGTAAATCTGAGGCTGACGTTTACCACAGATAGAGGCTCACATGATAAAACACTCCACTGCTTTTAAAAAAATATGTCTTGAAAATAGAAAACTAGCAAGTGAAGAAAGGGACTTGGCTAGAATTCTTCCTGACATGCTGGTTTTTGTTATAAAGGTAAAGGTAAAGGACCCCTGACTGTTAAGTCCAGTTGCAGACGACTCTGGGGTTGCGGCGCTCATCTTGCTTTACAGGCCGAGGGAGCCGGCGTTTGTCCGCGGACAGTTTTTCTGGGTCATGTGGCAAAACCAGAGCAGCGCACGGAAATGCTGTTTGCCTTCCCGTCAGAGTGGTACCCATTTATCTACTTGCACTTTGATGTACTTTTGAACTGCTAGGTTGGCAGGAGCTGGGACTGAGCAATGGGAGCTCACCCCGTCGCGGGGATTCAAACTGCCAACATTCTGATCGGCAAGTCCTAGGCTCTGTGGTTTAGACCACAGCGCCACCCGCTTTTTTGTTATACAGGAAGTTTTTTAAAAAATGGAGGACAGTCAGTCAGACGATTCCACACCTGCTGTGGTTCAGCCTAGAGCCATGCTTACCATTTCAATAAGAAATACACACACACATGCCCATATACAACCTGTGTATATTTATGCAAATTACCTTGAACATATGTGGCTCTCTGGGGTGGGGGGACGGTCCCTCTAATGTAGGGGTCAGCAAACTTTTTCAGCAGGGGGCCGGTCCACTGTCCCTCAGACCTTGTGGGGGGCCGGACTATATTTTGGTAAAAAAAATAATGAACAAATTCCTGTGCTTCACAAATAACCCAGAGGTGCATTTTAAATAAAAGGACACGTTCTACTCATGTAAAAACATGCTGATTCCCAGACCATCCGCGGGCCGGATTGAGAAGGCGATTGGGCCGGATCTGGCCCCCGGGCCTTAGTTTGCCTACCCATGCTCTAAAGCCTTGATTTATGCATTTGTCACCCTGAATGTTAAATTGGATTTGGAGTCACATTTTTCATTTAGACAATGCTTTGACTCAAAAAGAAATCTGCGCAGTCCTCCTTTAAGGCAAGAGGCACAGTCTACAAAGAACAAGATAAGCTAAAGAGCACAATGAATGCTATGTTGCCTGTTGCTTGTTAAGATTCCACTTAACAATTTCCCGGGGGAAGTATTCCAAAGAGAATCGTCCACTGTATATTAAAAAACACACCACTTCGTTCATTTCTGAATGGCAGTCAGAACCTGTATCTTGTTTTAAATCTGCTGTACCCCATCTGGATTGGCCTTTAAGGCACTTACTGTGTTCTCAGATAAATGAATGATGTATACAGTGGCACCCTGCAAGACGAATGCCTCAGAAGACGAAAAACCCGCTAGACGAAAGGTTTTTTCGTTTTCTGAGGTGCTTCGCAAGACGGATTTTTCTAAGGGTTTGCTTCGCTAGACGAAACAGCCCTGCCTCTCCTGTCATGGCGACGGTCACTGCACGCACGCACGCTCGCTTCCCCACTCCTCCGGCTCCCTCCCACCTTCCTGCTGATGGCTCCTCCGGCTCCCTCCCACCTTCCGGCCGACCTTCCGGCTGCCTCACGCCGCTGCCCACCGCCCTCGCGCGCTCCCCTCAGGAGCCGTTGCCGCCAGCAGCCAGCGTTGCAGCCGGAGTCGCGCTCCTGAGCCCCGCCGCCCTCCAGCAGCCGCGTCGCGCGGTGTCCACAAGGCGCGGGTGAGTCCAAGGACCGGCTGCGGCAGCTGCCCTGCTTCTCCCCACCCCTCCCCGCCGTGGTGCTTCGCAAGACGAAAAAACTCTCTCTACGAAAAAACTCGCGGAACGAATTAATTTCGTCTTGCGAGGCACCACTGTAGTTGTAAATAATTTTGATATTCAGTTGATGGTAAGGATTCTCAGTGAAGTCTGCTGGAGGAAGCAGGTAATACCAGGGTGGATTTAATTTAATTCAAATCGATTTAAATCACGATTTATGGTAAATCTCTAGTCAGTAAGACTTGATTTAAATCATTCTTTTTACAGAAAGACTCATTCTTGCTGGTATAATCTTATTTCATTTTTGGAATAATAAATTTTCAGAGTAGTTTTTACAGTTATATCAAAAATTACTGATTTGAAATACATACTATTAGAAATACATAGACAGATAATTATGAAATTATTGTGAGGTTTAATAAGCTAACTGTTTATATTTGGACAACTTTTCTGCTGTACAGTGGTACCTCGGGTTACATACTGTCAGGGCTGGCTCCTGGTCCCAGCTCACAGAGGACCAACGCTGGCTGGTATTTATGTACAAAAGTCTTTATTGAAGTACAGTTTCCATTTCCACGCCGCAGCGCTCCATCCCTACGTCTAAACTTTAGACCGGCGAAGCTCCCTCTGAGTCCCCGCCCCCTGTACACCAGTTTAAGACTCTAGCTTTACTCCACCTCTTCTTTCTCCTCTGGGTCCTGTTGCCCTCCGGGGCCCCTGTCTCCCTGGATTCCTCTGAGGCTGACGATGACGACCCCCCTGACTCCTCCCGCTCTCTTCTGCGGGCTTTAGGACCTGGCTCTCTTCCCGGGCTGCCCACTGTGCCTCCCTCCTGTACATTTGAACTTGGCGCGCGCGCGCGTTTAACTTTCCTGATGACCGTTTCCTCACTCCCCGACGGAGGTGTGGTCAATCCTGCCTCATGTTCTCCCGCTGGCAGCGCTCCACCTGATCCCGATGCCTGGGACTCCTCCCCCCTACTGCCCTCTGGGGGGGACGCGGGCCCTGATTTCCAACTGCTACTCTCTGAGTCTCCTCTGGCCCCTTCTTCCCGAGGTGTCCCCCTGGGCACTCCCCTTGCCCTGACCATGGGGGCCCCTTTCTGTGAATCCTCCGAGTCACTGGAGAGACTCAGAGACCTCGGACTACTGTCGTCGCTGACATTTCCTTCAGACTCCTCCCCCTCGCTCTCCGTTTCCTCCCTCTCCTGTGACTCTGCTCCTGAACCCCTGACATCCATCCCCCCCTCGAAGCCCCCCCTTCCCCCCTCCCCTTCCTCCTGCGGGGGTGCTGGGCGCTCCGTCGTTGTGGGGGTGAATGGTGGATACAGTTCGTCCCCCGTGGCGTGCATCCAGTTAGATAAATCCGGCTCGTCCTCCGTGTCTTCGCCGACCTCGTTCTCCTCTGCTTCCATCTCCGTGCCGCCATGCTCGAACCCAACGTCCTCCCCCATCACGTCCATGTCCCTCTCACCCTCGTTCCCCTCTGGGTCCGTTGCCTGCCAAGGGCCCCTCAGCCACCTCTCCGCTCCTCGATTGTCCCACCAAAATGAGCGGTCTGAGGCAAACCCCGAGGGCGAGCCCTCTGGTGAACGTGTTTCTAATGCTGGTTCTTCGTCCGAGGTGAATCCCTGGAACGTGCTGGTAGAAAGCGTGGGTGTGAAAAGCCAGTCGTCGAAATACTCGGCTGGCATGGGCCTGTGTGGGAACAAGGCATGAAACTCCTCTTTGAGGAGAGGCTCGTCCAGGGCATAGTCCGGCACCCAACTGTTGGCGCTGGCCGGGGTACCTTCCCTTGCGAGAAAATATTCTACTCCCTCTTCCCCCCATCTCGAGTCCAAAATCTCTGTGACCTGGTTGATGGGTTCCCTTCTTGGCGACTCCCTCCTTGGGGGGATCTCCCTATACTGGTCTGGTGCTGTGCTCTGCGCCTGAAATCGGTGAGGTGCTTTGTAGGGCGTGAGCACCGACCTATGGAATACTGGGTGCATTCTGGATCCCTCCGGAAGTGTCAACCGGAAGGCCACCGGATTGATCTGTGCCTCAACTAGGTAAGGTCCTAGCTGTTTATGTCCGAGTTTCTTCTTAGCTAAGGACCTGGTCGGCACTGCGTGGGCCGCTAACCACACCCAGTCTCCCACCTGTATGTCTTCCCCAACCCTCCTGTGCTTGTCAGCTTGCAGTTTGTATGCGTGCTTTGCAAGCTCTAACTGCCTCCCAAGCTGCTCGTGAACTTCCTGCAATTCCGCCGCCAAGACTTCCGCTGCCTGTGGCTCCCCCTCCCCCAGTCTCTCTAATCCCGGGAAGGTTCTGGGATGCCTCCCGTTGTTGGCGAAGAACGGCGTCACCCCTGTGGACACGTGCTTCGTGTTGTTGTAAGCGAACTCAGCGAGCGGCAGGTAGTCCACCCATGTCGTCGGCTGTTGATTTGCATAGCATCTCAGGTACTGCTGCATGATGGCGTTGACGCGCTCCGCTTGCCCGTTGGTCTGCGGGTGTCTCGCCGACGCTAGGTTGATCTTGACGTTCAGGAAACCCATCAGCTTCTGCCAGAAGCTCGAAATGAACTGGCGCCCCCTGTCGGACAAGATAGACCGTGGCAGTCCGTGCACCCTGAAGACGTGGTCTATGAACAGTTTGGCGGTCTGTTCTGCCGTGGCCACCTTCGCGCACGGAATGAAGTGGGCCATTTTAGTGAACATGTCCACCACCACTAGCACTGCCGTTTTGCCCCTTGAGCTGGGTAAATCCGTGACAAAGTCCAGGGCCACCCTCTCCCACGGTTCGCTCGGGGTCTGTAGTGGTTCGAGCAGTCCTGCCGGAGGTTTGTGCACTGACTTGGCCCTTTGGCAGGTGTCGCACCTCGAGACGTACTCCGCGACTTCCCCTCTCATCTTGGGCCACCAGAAATCTCTGGCAACGAGTTCTGCCGTCTTCTCCTTGCCGAAGTGCCCGGCGGTTGGCGCGTCGTGCAACTGCTGCAGTACTTTCGCACGGAGTTCGTCTCCCGGTACATAGAGTGCTCCTCTGCGGATTAGCAATCCGTCCCGTATTTGGAACTCGTCGTCTTTCGCCGTGCCCTTGCGCACGTCCTCCATCTTGGCTAGTGCGAAGGAGTCCTCCTGCAGTGCTCGACGGACCGCCTCCAGGTCCACGGTTGCGGAAGCGCACGCCCACTCTTTCTGGGCGAAAATGTGCTTGGCCGCTGCTGGCGCCGCTTCTTCGAGGTATTGCGGCTTTCTGGACAGTGCATCTGCCATGATGTTGTTGTCGCCTGGGATGTATTCTATCCTGAAGTCGAAATCCGCAAAGAACTCCGCCCATCTGATGTGCCGCTGGTTCAGGAACCTTGCCGTGCGCCAGTACTCCAGGTTCTTATGATCCGTGCGAACCTGCACTGTGTGTTTGGCCCCGATGAGGAAGTGCCGCCACGCCTTGAATGCTGCATGAATGGCCAGCAACTCCCTGTCCCAGATGGTGTAGTTCTGCTCTGACTTGCTGAGCTTCCTAGAGTAGAAGGCACACGGTCTCCAGTCCCCATGCGGGTCCTCCTGCAACAGTACGGCGCCCACGGCTCTGTCTGAGGCGTCCGTCTCAACTCTCAGCGGTTTGCTGGGATTCACATGCAGTAGTTGCTGCTCGGACGAGAAGAGACGCTTAAGGTTCTGGAAGGACTGCTCCGCTTGCTCCGTCCAGATGAACTTCTTCTTCTTGGAGCTGAGCGTGTCGGTAATGGCCGCTGTCTGCATCGCGAACCCCTTGATGAACTTGCGGTAAAAGTTGGCAAACCCCACAAACCGCTGGACCTCCTTCCGATTGCGCGGGCTCTTCCAATCCAACACTGCGCGAACCTTGGCGCTGTCCATGGCGAGCCCCTTGTCCGACAGCTTGTAGCCCAGGAAATCCACCTCCTTCCTGTCGAACTGGCACTTCTCCAGCTTGGCGTATAGCCGATGCTCCTGCAGTCGCTGCAGAACCTCCTTGACGTCCCCCTCGTGGGTCTCCTCAGATTCTGAGAATATCAGGATGTCGTCCAAGAAGCAGACGCATTTCTTGTAGAGGAGACCCGCCAGGACGTGATGCATGAAGGCTTGAAAACAGTGGGCGCCATTTTGTAAACCGAAGGGCATAACCCTGTATTCATATGTGCCCAGGGGCGTGAACATGGCAGTCTTCCACTCGTCCCCCTCCCGTATGCGAATCAGGTTGTACGCCCCTCGCAGATCCAACTTTGTAAAAACGCGTCCTTTCCTCACCGTAGCAAGCAGGTCATCTATTTTGGGCATTGGAAAGGCTGTGGGCTTGGTCTTCGAATTTAAGAGCCTGAAATCAACTACAAGCCTCTTTTGGGGCGTGTCCTTTTTCTTCACAAAGAATACAGGACTGCCCCCCGCTGCTTTCGACTCCCGGATGAAACCGCGCTTTAAGTTGAGGTCTATGAACTCCTTGAGCTCCTGTAGCTCGTCTTCAGACATGGAATACAGTTTCCCGGCTGGCAGCGTCGCCCCTGGCAGGAGGTCAATCTGGCAGTCATAGGGCCTGTGGGGAGGCAGCTTGTCTGCTTCCTTCTCGCAGAAAACCTCCAAAAACGCTGCGTACTTGTGTGGCACTGCTTGCAGCGTGCTTAATTGTAGCTGCGTGTCTTCCCCTCCTTCTTCCGGGCTAGGAAGAATGCAATGTTCCGCGCAATAGGAGGAACCGAAGGTCAGTTGGCGTTGGTACCACGCCAATGCTGGACTGTGCCTGTGCAGCCAACTCATGCCCAAGACCACCGGCGTGTCCGACAGTTTGGTGACGTTGAAACTGATGACCTCTTGGTGATTTCCAATCCGCATCACCATTGGCTGCGTTTGTTGCACCACCTGCCCCCCTAACAAGTCTCTGCCATCCACCGTGACAACCTTCAGGGGCAGCGTGGCTGGTAGCAGTGGTATATTGTGCTGCTGAATAAAAGCCAGTCCTATAAAGTCGGCGTTGCTGCCGGAGTCAATGGTGATCGGCACTTCCAGAGTGCTGCCGCTGGGCAGTTGGAGAGACGCTGTAAGCTGCACCACTGGTTTGGGTGGGAGGGGGTCTGTGGGTTGCAAAAGTGCTGGGGATTGCTTCATGGACTTGTCTGACTGGACCCCAGTGCCTCTTCCTCCAGCCAGACTCTGTCGTTTAACTGTTGCTGAGTTCCCAGTCGAGTTGCTTCTTTGACTGTTGCCGAGGCTGCAGTGTGCTTGTGGAGCCTCTGGGGACACTCTTTCGCCATGTGTTGAGCACTGTCGCAGATGTAGCACTTCCTGTTCCCTCTAGGAGGCTTCGTTTTGACTGCTCCCGGCGTTAGGGCTCTGGTAGCTGACTGAGCCCTGGCACCTCCGAGCTCCATCGGTTCTTCCCCCCCTCCTTGGGGGGGTGTGGATTGCGCACGCGCTGCATCTCTGGGAAAAAGGGGAGGTGCTTTCGCTGGTGTGTGTCCCCAACGCCCTTCATCTCTGTTCCATGGACGTTCTTCCAAACGCACGCCGATTTCCAGCGCCCTCTGAACCACTTGCTGAGTGGTCTTAGGTCTCTCTCCTCTTGCAATCTCATCTTTCACATTTGCATTCAATCCTTCCCAGAAAAGGTCTCTGACTGGAGCAGAATTCTTCTCCCACCCCAGCGCGTGGACTAATGCAAAAAAGCGGGCATGATACTGCCTTACACTGGCTTTGCCTTGTTTGAGACCATGTATGTCTCTTCTGGCAATATCGACGTCTATCTTTGATAAAAAACATGCATCCATCGCTTTAATGAACGCATCCGCGTCTTGGAGCGCCGGATCATTATCTCTCCATAAATTTCTCAGCCACGCTTTGGCTTCCCCATGCAAATGGGATAGGATAAACCCCACTTTTTCTCTTTCATCTCTAAAGTCCTTTTCCAGCAGATTCAGCACAAAGAGCAAGTCTGCTCGGAAATTAGGGTACTGTGGTAAACTCCCGTCGAAATGCGATACCAGGCTGCCCCCCCTTTTCCCCAGCCCTATGCCCTCTGGTCTGGCTCCCGTTTGCCCTTGTCTAGTAAGCATGTCCAACCTGGCTTGGAGATCCTTGCAGACTGTATCCATTTCTTCTTCCCTTTTTCTGGAGGCACGCACCTCTGCGTTGAGTTGAACCACAGCATTTCACAGGTCTGTCCATTCCTGTTCTGTAGTCATCTTGTCTGATTCTTGTGAGCTCGCAAAGCACCACTTCTCTCCCCTCGCTACGTCGACTCACGTTGCGAGGTTCTTGGTGGAAAATCTTCTCAGGAGAGGGAGCTTACTGTCAGGGCTGGCTCCTGGTCCCAGCTCACAGAGGACCAACGCTGGCTGGTATTTATGTACAAAAGTCTTTATTGAAGTACAGTTTCCATTTCCACGCCGCAGCGCTCCATCCCTACGTCTAAACTTTAGACCGGCGAAGCTCCCTCTGAGTCCCCGCCCCCTGTACACCAGTTTAAGACTCTAGCTTTACTCCACCTCTTCTTTCTCCTCTGGGTCCTGTTGCCCTCCGGGGCCCCTGTCTCCCTGGATTCCTCTGAGGCTGACGATGACGACCCCCCTGACTCCTCCCGCTCTCTTCTGCGGGCTTTAGGACCTGGCTCTCTTCCCGGGCTGCCCACTGTGCCTCCCTCCTGTACATTTGAACTTGGCGCGCGCGCGCGTTTAACTTTCCTGATGACCGTTTCCTCACTCCCCGACGGAGGTGTGGTCAATCCTGCCTCATGTTCTCCCGCTGGCAGCGCTCCACCTGATCCCGATGCCTGGGACTCCTCCCCCCTACTGCCCTCTGGGGGGGACGCGGGCCCTGATTTCCAACTGCTACTCTCTGAGTCTCCTCTGGCCCCTTCTTCCCGAGGTGTCCCCCTGGGCACTCCCCTTGCCCTGACCATGGGGGCCCCTTTCTGTGAATCCTCCGAGTCACTGGAGAGACTCAGAGACCTCGGACTACTGTCGTCGCTGACATTTCCTTCAGACTCCTCCCCCTCGCTCTCCGTTTCCTCCCTCTCCTGTGACTCTGCTCCTGAACCCCTGACACATACGCTTCAGGTTAAAGACTCCGCTAACCCAGAAATAGTACCTCAGGTTAAGAACTTTGCTTCAGGATGAGAACAGAAATCGTGCTCCGGCGGCACAGCAGCAGCGGGAGGCCCCATTAGCTAAAGTGGTACCTCAGGTTAAGAACCGTTTCAGGTTAAGAACGGACTTCCGGAACGAATTAAGTTCTTAACCCAAGGTACCACTGTACTTTATTGGAAGGAGAAAAATAATCATATCTTTAATAACAATTTAAACAATTTATTTAACTAAAACAATAACATTATAGCATATGTATCCATGTTTGTTAACTGATGTGGATAAACGGTTTTAAAAAACAACAGCTTAGACTGAGTTTTAGCACACATGAAAAACTAAAAACAAATCTTTATTTCCTGATGAATAGCCTTTGGACTATAATGTAACTTAAATAGAAAACTATCTGTGGAAAGATTTTTCCTCTGAAAGCATTTTATTTTAAAAATCCAATTTAATTTTTTTTAAAAAATCCAATTTAAATTTTAAAAATCTGATTATTTTTAAAAAATCATTGATTTTTATCTGCCCTGGGTAATACTGATCTTGCCTCAGTTGCTGGGCAAGGTGAGGCATCAGCCTGGGGCCACAGGATCTACAAGAGCAGCCGATCTGATCTCCAAAAAATGCATTACCTGCCACTTCTGCCACGGTGGCAGTAGCGGCTGTGGCAGGCTCCTTGGACGCTGCATCTGCCACTGCCCCGTGCTGCTTCCACAGTGGCATCTCACGGCAAATGGGAGACACTACTGGTCTCTCACCCCTGGGGAGGAAATGGCAGGAGCTGCTGTGACATTAACATATGAGAGTGCTGGAGGTGAAACGGGAGCTCACCCCGTCGCGGGGATTTGAACCGCCGACCTTCTGATCGGCAAGTCCTAGGCGCTGTGGTTTAACCGACAGCGCCACCCATAGCTACTGCTAAATACCTTCTGACTGATTATCTCAACTGTTTGATTGACTCCTCTTAACAAATTCTCTCACTCTCTCACACCAGACTAGCCCAACCCACAGATTTATCTTCTCTGTCTCTTCTAACTCCAGACTGTCTTCTTAACTACTCTAACTCTCCCAAAAAACCTCTGTGCTTAAACCTTATACAGTCATATCTCGGGTTGAATGTGCTTCGGGATGAGCGCGTTCGAGTTGCGCTCCGCGGCAACCCGGAAGTAACGGAGTGCGTTACTTTCGGGTTTCGCCGCTTGCGCATGCGCAGATGCTCAAAATGATGTCACGCGCATGCGCAGAAGTGCCAAAACATGACCCGCGCACGCCAGATGCGCGGACACGAGTTACGTTTTCTTCTAGATGCGAACGTGGCTCCGGAACGGATCCTGTTCACATCTAAAGGTACCACTGTACACAGTTAATTCTGCCCCTTGGTTTCCCATTGCTTAGTCATTTTACAATTAGTTAACCCTTTTCTTATGAACCCAGTATGATGTCACACACCTAGGAGGCCAAATGCCACACCTTCCGTTTTTCTGACATGAATCTTTGCTCCCCCTTGTTCCCAGTGTTGATATCTTTATTATCCGCTCCTGCATTGTTCCTTCCTGATTGTCATTCCCCACTTCTTCTCTGGTGAGGAGGATGCCATTTTGTAGTTTGCCTCAAGTGCCAAAATGTCTTGGGGCTGGCCCTACTCGGCTGCAACATTTCCTACTTCCTTTTGCCCCCAGTTTGAAGTCCTTGTGTTGTGTGTTTCCTTGTCACTGCTCTCATGGTTAAATAACAGGTGGAGAAGGATACTGTCAGGGAACTGCCATCGGAGCTGGAGGCGGAGAGAAGGCTCCAGAGGGATGGCGGAGAGGGTCCCAGTAGGGAGAGAGGCAGTCCATCCGCTGGGGAAGGAAATCAGCGTAACACCAGTGGAGAAGGGGGGCAGATGGGGGAATCAGAGAGGTGGCTCCAGGACTCCACGCCGGAGACCAGCGGAGAGAGCACGGGTCCTCCGCTGCCCACACCCTCTTTGCGCAGAAGATTTCTGCGCAGGCAGAGTAGGAGGAGACTGGGCGTCAAACAGCTTCTATGCTGGAAGAGGTTCAAGAAACGCCCACTGACGGATTCTGCCAGCGACTGAGGCAGCCACGGAACTTGAGGCTGTCCAGACAGAAAGGGTTCAACCAGGCAACCTAGCCAGGAGTAGCGGCAACTTACGCACGAGCAACCCCTAGAACCATTACAGATACTATGAGATTGCATTGGCTTTTTTGTTTCCATCAGTGTTTTTGAACATCTGTTTGAGCGAACGTTGTGATAAAAAATATAAAAAACCAGCACACCGGGTCTGCAGGCCTCTGCAGTGTGGGGAAGGAGGTGGGGAACTCAATATCATGTTGCCAGATTTGGTCGCAGTCCAGAGCCGTGTGTAATATGTAGTTCTGCCCCAGCTCTCGAGAGTGTGCTAGCGCAGCAGGTAACATGGAAATGGCAAGGAATGAACACAACTTTTATTTCCTCTTGGGCTTTCTTGGTTTGAAAGAACTCTGTTTATAATAACGCTTTTAACATTTGGCGTAATCCGCTTCACGCTTGATTTAAAGTCTTAATGTAGAACTAAATCCTCTCCTGTGTGGTAACTCTTCAATTAGACAGAAAACTTGCATCGTAAAATAATTTTGGATACTTGACCTCCCTGCCTTGAGCTGAGAAAAGGGCATACCCGTTGTTTAGGACTTTTCTTTCCAGGTTTTGGATTTCCCCAGTCTTTTCCTGAAAGGTGAAGGGTTATAATTTGTATAATTGGCCCCAGAAGTGAAGTTCTGCGTTGATGCTTTACTTACCTATTGAGTATTCAATAAGAGAATGAGCTAACTGCAAAGAACTGAAATGCTTACTTGACAGTTTTGAAATGGCACCTCTGAAGAATCCCTCCTTTTTCTTCATGCAAATGCTATTCAAATCACTCCTTCAGCAATTAAAGAGCATTAGGTAGGCCCTCAGTTAAGATAAATTTACCTTTTAAAAGTGTATTCTATCATTATTTAAAAGGAAAGCCCCAGAGCGAAATGCATATGCCATTGCCAGCAGCTTTAGTTAAAGCTAAAATTAGCCATGCTGATTAAATGGATTTTGCATAACCTTAACCATTAATCCCTTGTATTGGTTTTTTGCTTTGAAAATCCTATAGCACCAATAACACAAGGTGGCTTAGCAAGTCACTTTGCAGTGCTATTTTGGTAGGAATAAAACTGCTGCATGCTGTACGGCCGTTAAATATTGACACCACCCTTCTGACAACAGCAAGGCAAACTGCTTTCTGATAATGCTTTGGGCCAAACAAAGCTCTTTGTCGTATGCGAAGCAGATACAATTTAGACCACTTGTTAAAAGGATGCAGATTTCTTTTATTTTTTAAAGGACTGCATTTATTTTTTGCGGTTGCAGTTTCCGAAATGTTTAGGCCCCGATGCCAGTGTCTTGGAAGGCTTTGGGAATGAGTCCATGAGGCCTCCAAGTAGACATGATATCCAATTTAACATGAATTGGCTTTGAATACAGTAGGTTATTTCCCGGTGTGTGTGAGAGTGAGTGAGAGAGAGAGTGTGTGCTCAGTTTACAGTGGTACCTCGGGTTATAGACATTTCAGGTTACAGACGCTTCAGGTTACAGACTCCGCTAACCCAGAAATACAGTGGTACCTCAGGATGTGAACGGGATCCGTTCCGGAGCCCCGTTCGCATCCACAGCAGAATGCAACCCGTGTCTGCATGTGCGCAGGTCGCGATTTGCTGCTTCTGTGCATGCGCGTTACGTCATTTTGAGCATCTGCGCATGCGCGAGCAGCGAAACCCAGAAGTATCACGTTCCATTACTTCCGGGTCGCCGTGGAGCGTAACCTGAAAACGCTCAACCTGAAGTGACTTCAACCCGAGGTATGACTAGTACCTCAGGTTAAGAACTGTGCTTCAGGATGAGAACAGAAATCGTGTGGCGGTGGCGCGCAGTGGCGTAGTGTGGGGGGTGCAGGGGGGCCGGCCGCACCGGGCGCAACATCTGGGGGGGGGGCGCGCTCGCACTCGCAGCTCTCTGCCCCTACCTGGCTCACTCACTCTCTCTCACTGCAGTGCTGGCTGTGCGAATCCGATCCAAGCCGCCGGGTCGCCGCCCACTGTGGAGGGGAGGGTGCCAGGCGTGCGGTGCGGTGGGGGGAGAGAGGGAGGGGCTATCTGGGGGAGGGACAGTGCAGCGGGGGGGGGGCGCAAATTACTTGCCTTGCCCCGGGTGCTGACAACCCACGCTACGCCACTGGTGGCGCGGCAGCAGCGGGAGGCCCCATTAGCTAAAGTGGTATCTCAGGTTAAGAACAGTTTCAGGTTAAGAACGGACCTCTGGAACGAATTAAGTTCTTAATTTTAATCAAATATAAGGAGAACTTGGTGGTGGAGAGTGAGGGCCGCATTGCTAACAGAAGGCAAGGATGTCAGGACCAAAGCAAAGGCAATATAGAGCAAGAACTCCAAGACAAAGGGAAATGGAGAAAGAGCCAGTTCCCTGAAGACAAGTTGACTGGTCTAGAGGTTTTGCTTCTTTGGGTGGTTAAGGCATTTGGTCAAATCCTAGTCTTCAAGCGTGGGGTGAAGTGATGTATCACCCTGTCCTGAACCAGTGGAATTTTCAGGGTACCCTGTTAAAGGGGTCTCAGTGTATGTCCCTGTCCTGCAGCCAAGTGTCTGGCAGATGGGCCATAGGGCTCCCAGCAGCGGCCTTAGGATATGGTTACCAGATTTTTTTCAATGAATCTGGGGACCCTTTTTTTGTTTTGAAGCTGAGTAGCAACAGGGAGTCAGTAATGGGGATGGTGAGGCAAAAGACCCTGGGCCCAAGCATACTTGTGTATTGTATAAAGGTGCAAAGCCCTTCTTTCGCACCCTGTGCAACATAAATGCGCAGAGTTTTTTAAAAACTGGGCAACAGCTGGCAGGCCGCGACTCCCGAGCCTCCCCTGATCAGTCAAAACAAAGGGGGAAGGGGACAGGAGAGCGCACAAGACACATCATATGGGGACTTCCGGCGAGGAAAAATGGTGGGCGCCACGGCAGCGAGCAGCTCCTGAAGCCAGCCAGAGCCAACTGCGCTACCAGGCTGGCTCCGGGCTGCTGAGGCTGCCGCTGCCACATTTCCTGGGGACAGATTTGCAAATGTGGGTACATTCCAGGGACGGAATTTGTCCGGGGACAGATTTGCAAATCCGGGGACTGTCCCTGGGAACCGGGAACGTCTGGTAACCCTACCTTAGGACGGCCAACAGCAATCAACGTCTTGGAGAGGCCGTAATCCTGGCACAACCCTCCAGCAGGAGGCTGAAATGGATGCCTATACACTTGATGCCTGAGCCAAAATTCCACCTAGATCTGTAATCAATAAAGTTGTGGCCAGTTTTAATTCAGATCGTTGTTTGCCTGGGTCGTTAGTCATATCTTGCATGTAGACACTGACCCGCAGGGCAGGCGGTCATACTGCTACTGGGCTTGCAACTTCAAGACAAAGGGAAATGGAGAAAGGGGGAGGTGGGGAGGTGGGAGGCATGCAAAATTAGTGACCGTAGTTTGCTTTGCTTGTTTCAGGTTGGTGAGTCCAGTTAAATCTCTACCAGAATTAATCAGAGATATCTGTTTGTGATATCTGCATATTTTGAACTGCTTAACAGCATCTCCTTTCACCGTTCTTGTGGTTTCCCAGCTGCAGAGGTCTTACTTTATTTTGTTTTGTTTTTATTTTGCGATGAATGCGCCACATGCCTGTGTTTCGGGATACATCTCAAAGCTGAGAGTCCAAAACATGCACCAATGGAGAATTTACTTATTGCTGATCTCTCCCACCCTCCAAATCTCTGGAATAATTGCAAATGGATTTGAGGGATTAACTGGTCTTTCAGCTCCTTCCCTTAGGTTCCTTTTAGAAGAGTGTCAAATGCTAAGCTATTATGGAGAGACAATTATTATAGATCTCTACCACTTCAGTTTTGCCCTCCAGAATACATGAAGAAATCAATTAGTAGGAAAATTATTAATTAATTGAGCACTTAGTGTTCTGACTTTTTTATATCAATTAGTGCTTTTGCCCTCCATGTTCAAAGCGTTAACTTCATTAATTGTTTTAAACATCACTTTATCAGCAATGAACCCAAATGAGCTGACAGTTGTGTTTTGTTCACACACACGCACACGCACAAATATATACACACAGAAATCTGATCAATACAACTCGCTTGAATCCTTCAGCATCATTGATCATGTCATGTTCTGCTGAATAATTGGCTGGTAAAATTGGGTTTTTAGAAGCTAATGATTCAGAGGTTCATGGGTCAATTCAGTAAGAAATTGAACTTGGTTGGAACAGAGGATTTTCTTAATTTTTCCACTGTCGTTTCAAATGGTAGCCTTGAGGATGTCACATTTCTGAACGCCATATTTTTCCATTGCACAACATTGGTATAGTATCTAGTATTTAAAGCATCACATTCACTGCTGAAATGTTAAGACCGTAGTACTGATTCTAGAATGCAGATGGTCTAGTCAGGCAATTTAATATTGTATTGCATAAAAATGTATTGTCATGACGAAGCTTCTCACAGTGTTTGGCTGATACACTGAAACATGAATGTGCAGCACGCTGAATGCTTTAAATGTGCTATACAAAAGTGCTCAATGTTGTTGTTGCTATCAAAAATTTATCAGGAATTGAACTTTGGTATCAAACAGAAGGTGATGTGGACTGCCAGAAAATATCTCTCTATACCACACATTTCTGAAACAGCTCTAGCCCAGTTAGTTTTACCCTTTCAGTTGAGAAATTAGATATAATCTGCCTGATGATTTGGCATGTATAAAAGGAGAAAGTAATAAAGGGGAAGAAGATATTGCAAGTCCCAGCTGAAGAAGGGGACTGTTAAATCCTTGCCCTTTTGTTAACCTCTGTTCTTCATATTGAACCAGAAGAACATTAATTTGGCAGAGAGCACCATGACTAAAATTAAGAATTGGGTGTAGTGTAAAATGGCAGTTGGAGTCTTGGAATTTTGCCAATAACAAAACCTGTTTTCTTCTTTCATTGTTTCCAAAGGCAAGACATTATGGGTGTCAGACATCTCCCTAGATATCTGGGGATGATTGCTGGTGACAGGAGTCTTCTCCCTTTTGGAGGGTTCTAAGGTCAAATTCAGGGACGCGGGTGGCGCTGTGGGCTAAACCACAGAGCCTAGGACTTGCCGATCAGAAGGTCAGCGGTTCGAATCCCCACGATGGGGTGAGCTCCCGTTGCTCAGTCCCTGCTCCTGCCAACCTAGCAGTTCGAAAGCACGTCAAAGTGCAAGTAGATAAATAGGTACCGCTCTGGTGGGAAGGTGTTTCCGTGTGCTGCTCCGGCTCGCCAGAAGCGGCTTAGTCATGCTGGCCACATGACCCGGAAGCTGTATGCCGGCTCCCTCGGCCAATAAAGTGAGATGAGCACCGCAACCCCAGAGTCGGTCACGACTGGACCTAATGGTCAGGGGTCCTTTTACCTTTACCTTTTAAGGTCTAATTCACACTTCCTGAAATACACCACTTCAGACTGCGCCTATGTCTTTCAGTGGGGAATCCCATGACTGTTTCTCCATATAAATCTCCCTGCACATAAAAAAATAGATGTTAGAGAGAAAAATTCTGTCCTGTTGAGGAGAAGACTAGGCTAGACCTAGTTCCCCTTCTTCTTTTGACATGCAAATTGTCTGTAGTGAGTTTTTACATGAAAGAACATGGGCACCATCTAGAGGTGCAGGCCTGGAGCTCATTGGATCCTGACTGTTTTCACACACTAATCCCGCACCTCGTAAAATTCTATCAGCAGTGGCGTAGCTTGGGGGTGCACGGGGTGCCGGCCACACCGGGCGCAACATCTGGGGGGGGGTGCGCTCGCACTCGCAGCTCTCTGCCCCTACCTGGCTCCACGGGTTAGGGGGCGCAAATTACTTGCCTTGCCCCGGGTGCTGACAACCCATGCTACGCCACTGTCTTATCAGTTATCGTTTATTTGCACAAACAGAATGAATTTCAGGAACCAAAATGCTTTTTCTGTGCAGCCTGAGCAGGAGTAGTGAACGGCGTTATAGTTAATTGTTGTAGCTTGTCTTAACTTCTCCCACCCCATTGCCCTGCTCACAGTTGTGAAGAATAACCCTATGTTATGAATGGTCTATGTCACCATTAAGAAAAAGAGGTCTGAATCGGCCGATATAAATGTGGACTGTCCCTGGATCAAGTGACTTTTCTTCAAGTTCTTAATCTAGCACAAGGTTGTCATCTGAACTAGCCAGATGTTTAACAGAGAATCAATCACGGCCAGTCCATCATTTGAAAAATAAGTCTTTAGAGCTGTCTTACCCCAAAATGGCAACTAGACATTCCATTTTGGCTCCTGCAACCTTGGTTTAAGGAGCCATTTGGCACCTATCTTATACATCTGAGTTTCTAACACTGCTTGTGGTTGTGCGCTTTCATAGAGGAGCATACTGCATGAAAAAGCCAGTTGTGCGTTTGACTAGCAAAATCCCAGTGATTGCAACTAACATTTCCCCAGCTATCGTGATCAGATAAATCTCTGCTAGCCATGTGTATGGACAACCTGTTCAGCAAATAGTCATTTGTGTACTGGAGGAGACTTGAGAGTCCCATGGACTGCAAGAAGATCAAACCTATCCATTCTGAAGGAAATCAGCCCTGAGTGCTCATTGGAAGGACAGATCCTGAAGCTGAGGCTCTAATACTTTGGCCGCCTCATGAGAAGAGAAGACTCCCTGGAAAACACCCTGATGTTGGGAAAGATTGAGGGCACAAGGAGAAGGGGATGACAGAGGACGAGATGGTTGGACAGTGTTCTCGAAGCTACGAACATGAGTTTGACTGAACTGCGGGAGGCAGTGGAAGACAGGAGTGCCTGGTGTGCTCTGGTCCATGGGGTCACGAAGAGTCGGACATGACTAAACAACAACCTATCCAGAAACAATTGGAACGGCTTGCATTGGGGGGCAAGGAGTTTCATGTGACTAGGCTCTTTTAGGAACAATTTTATTCCTCTCTTGCCCCTGCCAACCCCCTCCCCCCCTACAACCTCACATCTGTCTAAGTAGCTTCTGGGAAGTTTGCTGGATGTGTCACAGACTATTCCCATGTTACAAATATAGACATATTCTTGGCACTTTGCTCCGTGTATCTCAGGAAAGGTTGGAAAAGTAATATGAGAAGCAATTCTGAGTGCTAACGGAATGATCTGGCAGTTTAAAGTTGTCAGTATCTGAGTTGCTGAAAGCAAAGATAATAATTTCAAGTTGTGACATTCAGTAGGAAATTGCTGAGGGCCAATTTGGATGTAGGAAATATTTAACAGGCCTGTGGGTATAATAAACATGTACTACCGTGGGAGAGAAGCATTTATTTATTTTTAGAAATGTGGCAGAGCGGCTAGTCTGAGCAGCGTTGAGACTGAGATAAGTCCCTTCGCTTTCAGATGGACTTGCCTCTTTGTAAGTATGCTTAGGACAACAGCAATGGTGATATGATTTCCCTTCTACAGATAGTTCTGTCAGTAGAGCATGAGATTCTTAATCTCACGGTTGTGGGTTTGAGCCCCACATGGGGCAAAAAGATTCAAGCACTGCAGTTCTATTGTTCTGCTGCTGTATTTATGGCACCCTGCAACAATGAAGGAATTAACCATAAATTTAAAAACTAATCTTGTAACAGGCCAGAAACAGCTGCCACAGTAGTAAATGCTGGTTTCTAACCAGATTTGGAAAAGAAGAAGAAGAAGAAGAGTTTGGATTTGATATCCCGCTTTTCACTCCCTTTAAGGAGTCTCAAAGCGGCTAACATTCTCCTTTCCCTTCCTCCCCCACAACAGCCACTCTGTGAGGTGAGTGGGGCTGAGAGACTTCAAAGAAGTGTGACTGGCCCAAGGTCACCCAGCAGCTGCAGGTGGAGGAGCGGAGACGCGAACCCGGTTCCCCAGATTACGAGACTACCGCTCTTAACCACTACACCACACCATAATATTGCCCTTTCTGTCCTTCTAAAAACAGGCATGTTGGGAGGCCATTCTGTACATCGGGTGATGAAGTGACCTAAAGTCAGTTGTCTGCACCTGAGCTTTTGGTCAGACTCATGGAAGAAATTTATACATAAGTTATTGTTGCCTATTATTTAGGACTTCAAATGTGTATATTTTGTGGGGGCAGAAGAAGAAAACACTGACTTTCAGCATGGCCATTTGTTGAGAGAATTCTAAGCCGTGTGCATTATTTTATTGCTTTCTGCCTAATAAAGGCCGGAGACAGAATCATTATTATTATTATTATTATTTTGAAAAAAGAACTCAGTCTGTTTGGAGTGCTCCAAGTCTACAACCAGAAATGCAAGCTCTACTGCTAACACAAATGTTGAGTTGAAGCCTGCGGCCTTGTTCCACCTCTATTTTGTCCCCTGCCTAGCAAAATGAGCCAATTGCCAAAGAGTTAGTGGGTTAAGGCAAGATTGCAGGATTTTGGCTAGGATTCAGGTTGCCACCATGTCTGCCAGTTCAGGTTCGAAGGCAAACTTGGAGTGCACCTGAAGACAATGCTCTGAGCTTATCTTCAATCTGTCTTCATCTCTGACTGGAACAATAGTTGTTTTCTTGCTTTAAATCCTCTTGTGCCAGTTTCCAAAGGTATGTCAGGAGCTTTTAATCCAGCTTTTTAACAATTGCAGGCTTTATTACAGAACAAACCTGTCTTGGGCCTGTTCTGGGCATTTGGCCAACACTTGATTGCCATAGCTATTGGGGTGGGTGGGGGAGAATGTATAGCTCAGTATTCAGACATCTCCCTTAAGTATTCTCAGATATATTTTTTAAAAAGAAAGCCTTGTGGATCATATGAAGGTGACCTAAGACACATTCTTTTCAGTGGACCTTGCAAAGTGGAGTTTCCCACTGCTTTGTGACCTTGTTCCTCACATCCTCTGTGGAAAGTTTCTTGAACAAACACAGCTTTCTGTGGAAAGCTCCTTGAACAAACATTGACAAGGGGACAGGAATCAAAGCTCACCGAAACCTTGCAATGAATGTGCTTCAAGGCTCAGTCGTTTGCATGAGCTGCAGAGTATGATGGACTGAAATGGTCACAATGGCTCCCGGTCACTTCTTGATGGGCTACCGGATTGTCACTTAAAGTGAAATTTGAAGTGGGATTTGTGGTCGCTTCTCAAGGCAGACACCCCCTCAGGGCTTTTGACTGAAACCAAAAGCAACTTTGTGAGACTGTTTCTCAGGGTGGTAGTGGTTCGAAGAAGGTGCACACAACCCTCTGGTAAAATGTGTCAAGCCTTAGCCTACGTCTGAGAGAAGGACGTAAACCGAGGGTTCGTTTTGAAGGCCAGCAGGAGAGAAACAGAAAAGCAATAGGACACAGTTGCAGACAAGCAGAAGGTCAGAAATTGCTTCAGGTTGGCTGAGGACAAAGGAGGACCTCAGCACCAGGGGGAGCAAGAAAGAAACACCCATTCACACATTTAAACCATAGTTTGTAACTTGAGGTTGAATCCTGACAAGACAGAAATACTGTTTCTGGGGGACAGAGAGTGGGCAGGTGAGGGAGGTGCAGGTCAATTCTGTGTCCAGGGCAGCTGTCTACCAGCTCCATCGGGTACGCAGGCTGAGACCCTACCTGCCCACAGACTGTCTTGCCAGAGTGGTGCATGCTCTAGTTATCTCCCGCTTGGACTACTGCAATGCACTCTATGTGGGGCTACCTTTGAAGGTGACCTGGAAACTACAACTAATCCAGAATGTGACAGCTAGACTGATGACTGGGAGTGGCCACCGAGACCACATAACACTAGTCTTGAAAGACCTAAATTGGCTTCCAGTACGTTTCCGAGCACAATTCAAAGAGTTGTGTTTACCTTTAAAACCCTAAATGGCCTCAGCCCAGTATACCTGAAGACCAGTATACCTGAAGCGTCTTCACCCCCATCATTCTGCCCGGAAGCTGAGGTCCAGTGCCAAGGGCCTTCTGGTGGTTCCCTCACTGCGAGAAGCAAAGCTACAGGGAACCAGGCAGAGGGCCTTCTTGGTAGTGGCACCCGCCCTGTGGAACGCTCTCCCACCAGATGTCAAAGAGATAAACAACTACCTGACATTTAGAAGACATCTGAAGGCAACCCTGTTCAGGGAAGTTTTTAATGTGTGACATTTTAATGTATTTTTAATCTTTGTTGGAAGCTGCCCCGAGTGGCTGGTGAAACCCAGCCAGGTGGGCGGGGTACAATTATTATTATTATTATTATTATTATTATTATTATTATTATTATTATTATTATTACTACTACTACTACTACTACTACTACTTGAGAATGTGGCCAAGGAGCATGGTTTACTATGGAAAAGGGTCCTAGCAAGACTGTGGCAAAGAGCACCTGTTGAATGCTCTCAATGACATTTGAAATAAAAGTGGAACCATGACAAGTAAAGCAATAAAGAGCTCATAGTTGCTTCTCTGCATTTGCAAAAACAAAACCCTGTTTGTGGGGAGACACCCATGGAAAACCATGACTTTTATATCAATTTAATATTTTCTAGCCTCCTTCCAATAGTTACTGTGCTATTTTTATGCTGGCTAGCATACTTCCAAATGCTGGAATAGATCTCTTCATACTTGGATGACCAAAGGAATGGGGGGAAAATCAGGGTTTGGCCTATGAAAAACTCGAGTAAATGTCACTGGAGAAGGTTTGTTGTATCTTTTTGCCACTGGTAGATGGTGAAAAAAGCTCTCTTTCTCTGTCTTTGTATATTAACCACGTAGGCATTATTTACTTAGGAAATTTATAAACTGCCTGCTCAATAGAAAATATCTCCAAGCAGCTGACAATTATTTATAAAACAACTTAAATCCACCATGCAATTGAAAACAAGACCATCATTAAAAGCTAAGATAAAAGCAAAGAAAACATTCAAAACAAATATAACTAAATCATAAGGTGAATTTTTTTTTTTGGCAGGTATCTAGTACAGCATAACGAAGGCACCTGCCTAATGTCAAAAAGCAGGGAGTTCCACAGCTCAGGCCACGAAAAGAATGGCTTCAAAAAAGCGCAATGGACATTACAAGCATGTTGTGCAGATCAATGTGTGCATATCTAGGTTAGGTTTATTGTGAGCAGAATTGAGAAGATTCACAGGAAAATATGGGAAATGTGCTTAGATTGACAAGATAACCCTACATTGCTTGGACAATATCCATAGGCAATATGGAAAACTGGGCATTGCAGCCATCTCTATATCCGGTCCACATACAATTGATTATTTTAATCTGAGTGTGCAAAGTGACTCAGAAAAACAAACTGAGAGGGAATAATGGTGAGTATTCCAGCACTAAGATAATTTTCCTCGCTTGTTGAGTATTTGGCAAGAATGTATTAAGAGGATTTCGCGAACTATGCTGCCTTTTCTGTGACTGGTGGGAAATACTTAGGCAATTTTTTTGCCTGAAAATGGGAGAAGGGTCTGCTTTTCTGGGAAAGTTTAGGAAAGCCACCTGTTTCACCCTAAACTCCACTTTTTCCACGGTGTTTTCAATTATCTTCATCAGGGAGAAAGAGGATATATATGTGGCTTAATCTTTCCTGTGCATCTGTTCAAATTGCTCTGAACTGAAACTAAAAAAGGATGAGATCAAAAAAGCTGAAATTGAATGAGATACTGGATCTATCCCAGTGACTTTTTTGTTTTTTGTTGAGCGGGCAACCTCTAAGATAATCATATTAAAAAGGCTTCACTGCACCGTTCTAAGTACTGCATCCTTTAATCTCGCTTTCATTTATGTGTCCAAATCAAGCAACGGACAGCCACGCCGAAGAGAAGCCACATTGATCTTTTCTCTCTCTTTCTCATTCCATTAGTTCAGCTTTGGGGCAGGTATGTGTTTTGTGATATTCTCAGAACGAGATAATCATCTCCAAGCATCGCTGCACATCTTTAATAATGCCTGGAACACCAAATAGTATAAAAGCATTAAGTCATTAAAAAAGAATAACCTGTATTTACTAGATTTCAAATAGGCGTTTAGATTACTTTGTCACATTAAACTACCGCTGTGCTACTTATCTTTCTTCGCAGGTGCTTGGAAAAAGCGTCCATTAATGTTTTGCAGGCTAAAAAAAACAAAAAACCAGCATGCACAATAAACAAGTGTTTCTTAGGAAAGAAGGGGGTGGATGGAATAAAAAGACTTGCCGTATTACGGTATTGCACGAATCTTTTGGAAAGTTGTGTTACCTACTCTCTTGCAGACTGGTGCAGCTGACTCACTGGAGGGTTGTATTCCCATAGCTGTCAACCGTCCCTTATTTGGCGGGAAAGTCCCATATCCCAGCGCCGTGTCCCTGCTGCTGTCCCTTATTGATGATGTCCCTGTCCCTTAAATTTCCCAGGTTTCAAAGGAAGCAGCTCCTCTCCCTGCCTGCCTGCCGGCCAGGGAGGAGAAAGGCTCCCACTGTGTTGCTTGGCTGCGTTGCTCACCCAATAAGGAGTCTAAGAATGACTGGGAGGTGGAGCTTGCATGCCTTGTGCCGATCAAATCGGCCACATTGCCTGTGGACTTGCCTTTGCTCAGCGCTTCCCAGCGGAGAGGTGACGGTGGTTTTCCTTGCTGCATCCCCTTTGCCGGGTTGCTGCGCTGTGGGAACCACCGCTTGAGGCTTCGTGTGGCTGCTGGCTGGGCTTTCTGCCTTTGGCTCGGAGGGGCTCAGAAGTTGAACATACCTGTGCTTTGAAAATCCCTTATTTTGGCTGCTGATCCCATATTTTCGAGGCTGTTATTTTCAAATCTGTAAGTTGACACCTATGCGTATTCCACATATATAAAAGCAAGAGGCAATTTGTAGTGCAAGCATGAAAGCTGTAGGAATGAGTGGCTAAGCTGCTCTAACATCACAGAGGGACGGCTAACACCAATAAAATTTCAGTAAAAACAAAATAAGAAAAAGAAAAAAGAAAAAACACAATTTAAAATACAGGCTAAAATACAATTTAAAACGCAGCCTCATTTTAAAAGTCAAAACCATAAGGGGAGGGAAACATAAGGGTCAGACTGAGTCCAAACCAAAGGCCAGGTGGAACAGCTCTGTCTTGCAGGCCCTGCGGAAAGATGTCAAGTCCCGCAGGGCCCTAGTCTCTTGTGACAGAGCATTCCACCAAGTTGGGGCCAGTACTGAAAAGGCCCTGCCCTAATTGAGATCAATCTAACCACCTTATGACTTGGGATCTCCAAAATGTTGTCATTTGTGGACCTTAAGGTCCTCCGCGAGGCATACCAGAAGAGCTGAGGTGGTGTGGGGCGACAGCAGCAGCTCCTGTTGCTTCTTTTCCCTCTCTTTGGTGCACAGCGTGAAAGGGCAGCCAGCCATGCTCCCTGCCCCAAAACTTCTCCTGTTCATTCAAGTGTTCAGAAACCTGGTCCTTCCTCAGAACTGGAGCCAGAACTGAAGATGGGAACCAGCTTCTCTCTGCATGTGACCTCAGCAAAAGGTTGTTTCTGACAGCAGCAAGAATACTCATCGCAAAGTATTGGAAAACACAAGATCTACCCACCCGGGAAGAATGGCAGATGAAGCTGATGGACTATATGGAAATGGCGGAAATGACTGGCAGAATCCGAGACCAGGGAGAAGAGTCGATGGAAGAAGATTGGAAAAAGTTTAAAGCCTATTTACAGAAATACTGCAAAATTAATGAATGTTAGAAGAATATTGGAATGAAATTATATGGTTTTAGCAGAAATGTTATAAAGAATAAAGCAAAAACTGATTGTTAATGGGCTAAAGTGGAAAAGTTAAAGTTAAACTGTGTTAAGATAAATTATACTCCCTGGAAAAGACCCTGATGCTGGGAAAGATGGAGGGCACAAGGAGAAGGGGACGACAGAGGACGAGATGGTTAGACAGTGTTCTCGAAGCTACAAACATGAGTCTGACCAAACTGCGGGAGGCAGTGGAAGACAGGAGTGCCTGGCGTGCTCTGGTCCATGGGGTCACGAAGAGTCGGACACGACTGAACGACTAAACAACAAAGATAAATTATAGAACAAAAATTGAGAAAGAGGGAAAGGATTTGTTGAACCAGCTAATTTGAACTAGAATACAAAAAAGGGAGGTGCAAGGAAGTCGAGGAAACAAGCATATGAAAGATAAAGAAATGAAATTTGGATGTGTTTTTAAATGTTTTAGTTTTTTCTTGTTGTTTTGTTGTTTTGTTTTTTCTTTCTATTTTTGATGTATTGTTTGTTACATTTTTTATTGTTTTTTCTTTTCTTTTTTACCCTTTTTCTTTTTGTAACTATTAAACATTTAATAAATATTATTTAAAAACAAAAACAAAAGGTTGTTTCTGAATGCTACTTAGTCAGGCATGCAGCCACACACACCTCCCTTCTGGCTGCTAAGTTGGCTTTTGTGGAGATTCAATAACAGCAAATAGAATCATAGAGTTGGAAGGGACCCCAAAGATCATCTGTTTCGCCCCCCTGCAACACAGGAATGCTGCCCACAACCATCCCTGTAGAGCTTGAACCACCAAAATTTTGGTTAACCACCAGGCACACTGACCAGTGTTAGAAACTTAGGTGCCAAATGACTCCTTAAACCGGGGTTACAGTCACCAAAATGGAATGCCTAGTTGGCACTTTGGGGTTCCTGAAATTCGTTCTGATTGTACAGACAAAGTAAAACAGATAGAATTATACAGGATGTGTTGCTAGTGTGCGAAAAAACAACCCAGATCCCCAGGCATGTACCTCCATATGGTGGAGATGTCCGGTGCCATCCTTGGTCAGAGCCAGTGTGGTGTAGTGGTTAAGGGTGATGGACTCGTAATCCAGTGAACTGGATTCGATTCCTCACTCCTCCACATGCAGCTGCTGGGTGACCTTGGGCTAGTCCCACTTCTCTGAAGTCTCTTAGCCTCACTCACCTCACAGAGTGTTTGTTGTGGGGGAGGAAGGGAAAGGAGATGGTTAGCCGCTTTGAGACTCCTTAAAAGGTAAAGGGACCCCTGACCATTAGGTCCAGTCGCAGACGACTGTGGGGTTGCGGTGCTCATCTCGCTTTACTGGCTGAGGGAGCCCGGCGTACAGCTTCCGGGTCATGTGGCCAGCATGACTAAGCTACTTCTGGCGAACCAGAGCAGCACACGGAAATGCTGTTTACCTTCCTGCCGGAGCGGTACCTATTTATCTACTTGCACTTTGTGCTTTTGAACTGCTAGGTCGGCAGGAGCAGGGACCGAGCAACGGGAGCTCATCCCCGTTGCGGGGATTCGAACCACCGACCTTCTGCTCAGCAAGCCCTAGGATCAATGGTTTAACCCACAGCACCACCCGCGTCCCTGAGACTCCTTAGGGTAGTGATAAAGTGGGATATCAAATCCAAACTCTTCTTCTTGGTCGCAAATGGTCAATAGCCAGGTGCAAAATATGCCTGACGCGTATTGAATTTCAAATGCGGACACTGACCAATGACTTCTTCTCTTGAACCTGCTTCCTAACTGGCTTGGCCTCTGCCTGGCTTTCGTTGCCCTTTGCTGTTGGGTATTGTGGGGATCAACCAGGAGTCAGGTTCAGCTACTGATTTCCTTTTCCTTCTGTCACTGTGGTCCCTTGACAGAAGCCAACCCTTGAAGCTGGCCCTGTCCCATTCTCTTCCTTGCTGCCTCTCAAACTGTGGGAAGGTGGGGCTGTTTGGAGAGAGTTTCCTCCTTTAAATTCCTAGGAGTTTACCTTAGTGAGGACCTCACTTGGAAAATCAACATAGCGCAGGTGGTCAGAAAGGCCCAGCAGAGACTCCATTTCCTCAGGGTCTTGCTAAAGAAGAATGTTAAACAACAACTGATGAACTCCTTTTACCGGTCCACAATAGAAAGTGTCCTTTCATATTGTATCACAGTGTGGTATGCTGGCCTGACATCCACGGACAGAAAGTCTCTACAGAGGGTGGTGAATACAGCCCATGATATCATGGGCTGTCCCTTGAGTCCGCTAGATGACATCGCAAGGGATTGTTGCCTTAGGAGAGTGAGAAAAATTCTCAGGGATGACTCACATCCCGGCCATCACCTCTTTAACCTTCTACCCTCGGGCAGGAAATATAGAAGTATAATCAGCCATACCAACAGGCTAAAAAATAGCTTCTGTCCGTGGGCTGTTAGGCTGTTGAACGGAAAATAACATAGCGAAATTGACTTGCGAGGTGGTGTGTTGTTCGATAAGAGATTGGATGTTTGTGGGGGGGCTCGTTTGATTTCATTGTACACAGGTTGTACAATGACAATAAAGGTATTATTATTATTATTATTATTAAGCTTGCCAGCACTTGGACCTGGGTGCCAGAGTCATTGTGGACCACAAAGAGCACCATCTTGAGTCATCCAGTGGCACCATTTTCCATAGACTGGAATGGCCGGCTCCTGTCAAGTTTCTCTCTTGCCACGAAGTCTTTTGTGTCTTCTGCCTCCTCCCCTGCCCCCAGATTCCTGCCAGATGCAGTAGTTTGTCACTTTCCAAGGTGAATAGCATTGTTAAATTCTGCCCATGTTTCTAATGTCTCCGCTCCTCCCACTCTTAATATCTGCAAATTTAATTAATCTGCCATTTCCTCCCCCTTCCAGAACATTAATGAAGCAAGCTAAATAGAATCAGAAGCAATACAATTTCTCTGTAATGCATTAATGGCTTCCCCCACCCACCCCAAAGTTGTTGTGTATCATCACCCTTCATTTCAATCTACAGGAGTGTTTATGTCCAATATAAGCAGATTTCTGTAAAGTAGGCTAGTCAGTGTTCTCCTAAAACCTGGCTGTATCACAGCAATTGCTTAATGCTTTCCATTTAGAATTTGTGTAAGAAAATGTAACAAACCAGTCCTAGTGGTTTGTGTAGTTTGAGACTCACTAAATTTCAAGCTTTGTGTGTACAAATTGGTTATCACTGTATTATAGTGGTGTATCTCTGAATATTCTGCACAGTATGGATTGAATACTTTTATTTCCATTTCGGTTGAAATGACCAGGATGGTCACAACAACAAATAAGCTTTGACTCACTTTTTAGGTCCACATAAATTATCAGTGAGCACTGACAATGCCATGTGCAGTTGTATTGTCCAACAACCTACCATTGCTAAAGCAGTAAGGGAAACAGGAAAAATATACTTCCACCACTGGACTTGAAAGCTAGCTGATTTGCAAACTTAAATTAAGTTTTCAAGATGTCTTCTTAGATAGGCCAATATGTTAGAATGTCTTGTGACCTGGATTTCTGCCAGGGAGACCTATGTTCAAATCTGTGCATAGCTTACAGGGTGACCTTGTGCGCCTTGTTCTCTAACTTACTTCACTGGGACGTTGTGAGGGTAAATTGTGGAGAAAGTATTTATGACAACCTGAGTTTGGAAGAAAGGAGGGATAGAAATTCATTCCACAGGGCCTGCAGAGCTGAGCAAGATTTATATGATGTAGATCCAGTTACTGTGCAATGTCTACAAGGGTTCGTGAAGTTTTGCCAGTTGTTTACTTTTTAACCCTTTAAGAAATAGTGTTGCTAAAATAAGACACGCCATCTTGCACCGTGGGGTTTGGCCAAATCCGGTGCCGTTCCCAGTTATACACATAATACATACTACTGATTTGCTGCAGTAGATCGAAGCTGCTGGGCGAATGTTTCCCGAGTCAAAGGTTTCCGTGTAAAGGAAAGCAACACGACACAAGTTTGGAATTCACTTAACAGAGTCTGACCTTCTTCTTTTCCCACCCCTCAAAGCGACATGTTGCCCAAGGCCCAATAAACATGAATAACGACCTTAGCATAAATCAATAGGGGTGTGTTTTTACTACTGTCAAGAGGGGAAATAGTTTCTTTCCATGTCTGAACAATAAAGTCGCAATAGTGCCATCTAGTGTGTTGTTTTTAAAAATATATCTGAGCTACTGGAGACCTTTGAGTTTTGTCTTATGCGACAAACGTCTCTGCATTCTTGGGTTGGAGGGCAGAATGGGGACCAAGAATGCTTTCGCGTTTCCTTCCGACTGCTTTAGTACTTGAGAACTGAGGAAAGCAGCAGCAGGAAGTGTAACACAGTTGAAATCTTAATGTGCCAGAACGGAGGCAAGAAAACTGGTCTCCTTTCCTGTACAATACTCCTCGACCTGTGGACAGTTGAGGTTAGGTTGACTACAATGACTCGCCAGTGTATGTGCTGAGGGAACTGTTGTTGTACTAGCCAATATCTTTATGGGTGGCTTTGCGACGGCATGGGCTGTGAGAAGGAAGGAACACAAGCAAATCAGCCTCATCAGCTCCTCCTTCTGTTGATGGCACTGATGGCGCCAAGTGTATAATCTTCATTTTTCTGTGGCTGCCTGCACTAAGCTGTCTTTTTAACTGTCTGGACTTGGATTGGCCCAACGTACTTCTAACAGGAGGTCATGGAAGGAACAGGCATGTTAGGTATGGGGTACCTGTGACTTTCTCCACCTCGTGGGACAAATTGGGAGGGCTGACAGGACAAGTTCCCCACCTCTGGGGGTGGCCAAATAAACCATAGTTAAGGCAGGGACTTGGTTCATATGTAAGACTCCAAATTATAGTATAACCAAACTGCGATGACGTTCTGTGGTTCCTTAGAGCTACTGGTGTGGTGGTTCTTTTGTTAAAGTTTGGAGTGTTTTGAATACAGTGGTACCTCGGGTTAAGTACTTAATTCGTTCCGGAGGCCCGTTCTGAACCTGAAACTGTTCTTAACCTGAGGTACCACTTTAGCTAATGGGGCCTCCAGCTGCTGCCACGCCGATGCCGCGCGATTTGTGTTCTCATCCTGAAGCAAAGTTCTTAACCTGAGGTACTATTTCTGGGTTAGCGGAGTCTGAAACCTGAAGTGCCTGCAACCTGAAGCGTCTGTAACCCGAGGTACCACTGTACTTAGCATCCTCTTGTATTAATTTTTGGAGGAGGCAGAAAGTTGTTCTCCTAAAGCATGCTGGTCTCCCCTTTTTCTGCAAGAGAAAATTCTTCAGAAACACTCTGTGAGACAAAGTCCTTGTTCAATCCCTGCTCTCTCTCTCTTAACAGTAGCACTGGAGATAAAATGCTGCCCTCTGAACCCCGGGTATCCAAGCTTTTATAAACGAAGCAAGATATATTCTAGAGACCTGGAGCGGACACGCCACTTCTTCTGTCCTCTCTGACTGACAGAAATCTGCTTGGGGCAAAAGCAGGCAGGAAACAGCAAGCTTTCACTGATTGACAAAGAGACTGACCATCCTAGGACCATGGCCTCAGCTCCCTCTGGTGCATCCAGCACCCTTGACTCTTCTGCAGACTCCAGCTGGAATCCAGAAGGCGTTTCTTTCCCAAAACCGTTTGCTTGGGGCGCATCCACAGCTGCATACCAGGTTGAAGGTATCTGATTTTTCTTCAAATAAACTTATTTGCAGGATTTTGTGGCAAATGGATGAAATCGGGTTTCTGAAAATGGATTGACTGTCGTAATGATTTATCCTTTGTAAATAAGGAGAAGAAGATCCTTTGAGTTGGGAGTTTCGTTATCATAGCCATGATGGGAGGGAAATAATGGGAATGGATTCCTGTAGATCCCAAATGCAGGCGAAAGATAGTACGAAATTTGAGCAGTTTGTAATCTTTTTGTAGTTGAAAAATCACATCACAGATTATACTTTTAGGGCTGAGTTTATCAAGATGCTTTCATTTATTCAGACTTTGATACTCTGTCTTTCTATAATAATAATAATAAAATTTGGATAGAAGATTCCAGATAAAAGTATATGTTATGTATTGAAGTGCTCACCCTGGCCACCAGGGGTATTGTGTATATAGTTTTCACTCAGGTCCACGTCAGTTAATTTAGGCGGGAAACCCTGAGTTGTTGTTGTTACAATGCTGACAGCCTATAAAACGCAGGCCGGCTGAGCTGTTCAGTTCAGTTCAGTTCAGTTCAGTTCAGTTCCAGCTTACTATAAAGAACCACTTGGGAAATCTCTGTGTCGTCTGCTTTGTCAACCCACTACTTAATAGTATAAATTGCCACAAAAAAAAAAGCATGTGCTCACAGGATTTCCTCTGAGGGAGAAGTGAAATGAACAAAAGGGTATGTTCATGAGTGCTCTCTCGCCCCATGTGCTGCATTTATTTAATTCATTTTTTATCTGGAACATTTGTAGATTGCTAAATCTATTTAACAATAGCGTGCAAAGGTAAAACAAGATAGTATAAAGCTTATAAGATAAAGTTATGATAAAAGGCTACCAACCAATACCGTCTCTGCAGAAGATAAGCCTTCAGAAACTTTACGAAGTCTTTAATAGATGACAGAAAGTGATGATCTGCCTGCTCTATGGGGAGAGTACTCTACAGGGCAGATGCCAAGACCTGAGCCATGGAACAAACCTCTGACACATTGTGTAGAAGAATATGTAGCTGGAAGGAAATTTAAAAACAACAGCACCAGAGGTTATAGGGTGGCTTCTAGATCCATCATGCAGGGATGCTGACAGGATCTCCTGGGCCAGGTACGCCGTGGGTAGATCCACACCATACATAAAATATGCCTCTAGTGCACATTTAAAGCACATGACTTCTGCCAAAGAAACCTGGGAGCAGTAGCTTTCTGTTCACAAACTTAAAATTCCCCATACAGTCGTACCTTGGATCCAGTGGCGTAGCGTGGGGGGTGCAGGGGGAGCCGGCCGCATCGGGTGCAACATCTGGGGGTTAGGGTTAGGGGGTGCAAATCCACGGGTTAGGGGGTGCAAATTACTTGCCTTGCCCCGGGTGCTGACAACCCACGCTACGCCACTGCTTGGATCCCAAACACCTTGGTACTTGGACATTTTGGCTCCCAAATGCTGCAAACCCAGAAGTGAGTGTCTGGGTTTCTGAATGTTCTTTGGAGCCTGAATGTTCGACGGGGCTTCCGATTGGCTGCAGGAGCTTCCTGCAGCCAATCAGAAGCTGTGCTTTGGTTTCCAAACGTTTTGGAAGTCGAACGGACTTCCGGAACAGATTCCGTTCAACTTCCAAGGTATGACTGTACTCTTTTGGCACCAGGTTAAAACTTAACTCTTCTCCCGGGCATCTGATAGCTGTTTGATGCTCTTTTTGATTGTTCTTCTTCTGGGTTCGTTCAAACATTATTGGAATGCTTTTACTGATACATTTTGCATGTTGTACCTTTTTGGCTTTTAACCTTTTGTAAGTCACTTAGAAACCTCTTTGTAGCAAATGGCTCAGAAGTCGAATAAATAAAATAATATAATATCATCACCGTTGATAACAATATAAAGGTAAAGGGACCCCTGACCATTAGGTCCAGTCGTGGCTGACTCTGGGGTTGCGGCGCTCATCTCGCTTTACTGGCCGAGGGAGCCGGTGTACAGCTTCCGGGTCATGTGGCCAGCATGAATAAGCCGCTTCTGGCAAACCAGAGCAGCACACGGAAACGCCGTTTACCTTCCCGCCAGAGTGGTACCTATTTATCTACTTGCACTTTGACGTGCTTCCGAACTGATAGGTGGGCAGGATCAGGGACCGAGCAACGGGAGCTCACCTCATCGTGGGGATTCAAACTGCCAACCTTCTGATTGGCAAGTCCTAGGCTCTGTGGTTTAACCCACAGCGCCACCCGCGTCCCCAAATAAGACCCTACAGAAGGGATGAATGCTCCTTTATTTCAGTTCATGCCTCAGGTGAGGTTGTTGTGTAAACCTTACAAAGTAAATGGGAATTGTTTGCCAGAAGATCCTTCCCTGAAGATAAGTATATATTCTGGGTTTGGAAGAGACAAAGTCTTGTTTGTTTCTTCAGATTATGAGTAAACACATCCCATAACTGAGGGGTTCAGAACTGCAATGAAAGAAGGCCTGTGTCTAGTCACGTTTTTGCCTTGTAGCTCTGAAAGTCCCACATTGGACAACATTTTTGCAAGTCTGGCAGAGTTTGTTAACTTTTAAAAGGGTTGAAGTATCATTCTGATTGTGCCAGGTGAGCTCAAAGGGCAGCTCAAAGTGCCTTGTGACCCAGGAATAACAAGGTGAATTTTCAACAGAGCACTCAAAGGTGTTTCTTCTTATCAAAGGCCATCCCTCTGATAAATTTCAGTTTTCTCTGATAAAACTCTTTTTAACCAGATACGTACTAGATTTTTTGGGGTTGTTTTACACTAGGTTTTCTCCTGTGAAGGAAGAAGCAGAATAAATAATGAATAAATAGCAGTAGTTGTGATGCATTCTTACAGGCTGGTTTGTGCATGAGGAAAACAAATTAACTTGCAAACAACTGGACTCAATGCATGGCTTGGATAAACTGGAACTTCTATGTTAGTGGTAAATATGTAGGTGCTCATCTATTCCCCTGTATGATAGACAATTTCTGACATTGCAGTACAGAAATGTGGGGATTAATGTCTATTTGTTTGCTTGTAAGTGGCTTTCGGTTGCCCTAGGCGAGATAAAGCGACTGACAAATTTAAGAGATAAGTAATAACAGTAGTACAAAAATTGAAGTCAGTTCTAGCTAGCTAATAATAATTGATGATCATTACCACAGCAAACGAAGATCATGGCCACTGGTCCCATCACCTCCTGGCAAATAGAAGGGGAAGAAATGGAGGCAGTGAGAGATTTTACTTTCTTGGGCGCCATGATCACTGCAGATGGTGACAGCAGTCACGAAATTAAAAGGCGCCTGCTTCTTGGGAGAAAAGCGATGACAAACCTAGACAGCATCTTAAAAAGCAGAGACATCACCTTGCCAGCAAAGCTCCGTATAGTTAAAGCTATGGTTTTCCGAGTAGTGATGTATGGAAGTGAGAGCTGGACCATAAAGAAGGCTGATCGCCAAAGAATTGATGCGTTTGAATTATGGTGCTGCAGGAGACTCTTGAGAGTCCCATGGACTGCAAGAAGATCAAACCTATCCATTCTGAAGGAAATCAGCCCTGAGTGCTCACTGGAAGGACAGATCCTGAAGCTGAGACTCCAATACTTTGGCCACCTCATGAGAAGAGAAGATTCCCTGGAAAAGACCCTGATGTTGGGAAAGATGGAGGGCACAAGGAGAAGGGGACGACAGGGGACGAGATGGTTGGATAGTGTTCTTGAAGCTACCAGCATGATTTTGACCAAACTGCGGGAGGCAGTGGAAGACAGGAGTGCCTGGCGGGCTCTGGTCCATGGGGTCACGAAGAGTCGGACACGACTAAACGACTAAACAACAACAACAACCTTTATTTCACTGTTGCATTTTTTCTCATGCAGTATTCTCCAAGGAGCTCAATGTGGCACACATTATTCTTCCCCTCCCCATTGTTGTTGGCACCTGTCTGCTTCAAGAGACAGTGGAGTGCACCTGCGGGGTGAAGTCAAATCCCTGCATTAGCAGCACCGAAATGGCTGGCCTGGGCAGTGGTGTGTATTGAGGTCCTGGGCTGCCCAGATGACAATACACTCCCTCTTGGCCTTGCTTATGTGGTCCACAGGAAAGCAGAGCAATACGTTTGGCACCAGCTTGGCTGCAGGAGTTGCCAGGAGGCTGACAAGACACTATCCAACCATCTTAGGGACTCCTCTATGTATTTGTGTAGGGTTTACCGGTACTCCTTAGCCTTTTCTTCTCCCAAAGTTATCCCACAAGGTAACAGAGGTTTAAGATAAGAGTTTTCTTCTCCTAGACAGGCTACTTTCCCAGTTGGACAATAATAATCATTGATTATTTATACATCACCCCTTTGGCTGGTTCCCCCCGGGAGGCTCCCAACAGAATACTGACAACAATAAAAGCAGTAAAATATCCAACATTAAAAACTTCCCTAAACAGGGCTGCCTTCAGATGTCTTCTAAAAGTCAGGTAGTTGTTTATTTCCTTGACATCTGATGGGAGGACGTTCCACAGGGAGGGCGCCACTACCAAGAAGGCCCTCTGCCTGATTCCCTTTAATCTCACTTCTCACAGTGAGGGAACCACCAGAAGGCCCTTGGAGCTAGACCTCAGTGTCCGGGCTGAACGATGGGGGTGGAGACGCTCCTTCAGGTATACAGGGCTGAGTCTGTTTAGGGCTTTAAAGCCCCATCTGCCTCTCACTTCCCTCTACATCACATGCAGGAACCTCCTTCTTGACTGTTGGACCCACTATTGGTCTTCTCTGCTTAATCCACCAGAGCCTGTTTTTGCATGCAGGGGAAGTCCTTAAATTACTGAGGTTTTGAAACCTATTGGCTAACCTCACCTGGTTTAGCTGGCCAGTCAAAGCTGTTTCCCAGGGTGTGGCTGCTGTCACATGCTGACAGCTTCTAGGAGCCCCTGGTGAGAGCTGAGTGCAGGGTGGGGACCAAAGGTGGACAAACTACCCCAGAAGGAACACAACATGTCCGCCACCATACATACTCCTCCTCCACTAGCACCCCATACACCTCTCCCCATTATATAGGCTGAAAAACAGTGGTTTTTGCACATGGTCCATGAGCTTCATGGGTTAGTGGAGATTTGAACTTTGGTCTTCCATTTCCCAGTCCAACATGCTAACCACTACTCCACGCACTGAGCCTATGTTTAGTAGTGCCTAGGCACCATTAAGTTAAATGCTAACACTTATCTGAAAGCAATTTAGCTGTCTCCTTTTTGCTGGAAATATCGATGGGTCTGAAGAATGTGTCAAAGCAATGGCTATTTGAGGCCTTCATGCTGCATGTGGAAGAACATTTGAGATTGTCCTTTAAATAACATTAAACTGGGAGGACGGTTGCATTGTCTGAGCCTCATCAGATGTTTCCAGCACATCCCTTGCAGTGAGGGAAGTTGGCTGTGGCTTTGCCCAGAAGAGGCGATGGAGTTATAAGCCTAGTTTACACCAGTATGTTCATCACTTGTTGACTCCAGTGCCATCAAGTGACAACTTGCACGTCTGAATGAGCTGTCTCGGGTCAAGCGCCTTGAGCTTTCTTCTTCTTCTTTTTTAAAAATATTTTTTATTAAATTTTTCAAAAAATAGAAATTAAAGAAAAACAAAGAACAATACATAACACTGTAAACACACTTATATACATATTTTCCAAAATGAAAACTAATAAAAATAAAAAAGAAAGAAAAAATGAAAGATATAAAGAAAAAGAAAAAAAACTTTTCATAACCTGGAATATTACCAAATTCTTGCTTCTAATAGTGCAATATATAAATCTTAGTTAAAATATTAAAATATAAGACTTCCACTGCATTCACCATTTGTCTCTTAGGTGTCTTGCTCGCATTTACATCTGTTCTTCAATCATTTCCCTTCCTTAGATTCTTTCATAATCAATCAAATCTTTATGTTCTCTGTATTTTTCACAAGGTTAGCCTAGACACAACCAAACTTTCGTATTTGAGCCCTGCTTGTATAAATAATCATTTAAACATTTCCATTGTTTCTGATTTAAATTTTTTTACTTACGCCTTATTAAATCTGTGAATTTTGCTAACTCCAGGTACTCACAAAGTTTACTTAACCATTCCCCCCCTTTTGGAATATAATTTCCTTTCCAATAACTGGCTTTCTTCGTTGAGCAGTACTGCACACAAGGCAACATGAGCTGATGAAGCCTCAGCGCCTGTCAGGCTTCAGGGAATCTGATCCTCCTCCACGACAGGCTGCCAGTAATAGATAGACAAGAAGCTCTTACCAAGTCTTTTATTCAGTATTCACAGAGAGAGGCTTAGAAATGCTGTATCTTGGAGTAATGGCGTTGCCCCTTCCCTTCTCAATCGCCAACAGCACCACCACCCCTTACGGTGGCTCCTTAAGGACAATTGCCTCTTCGCTTTCTGCTCTCCTACTTTCACTGCTCACCGGGTTCTGGGAGAAAGGGGTCTAGAATTCTTTCTAGTAATAATGTCTCATCCAGCTGCTTCTCCCAGAATCTCCCAGCTTTGCCCCTCTTCCATCTCTGAGCCGTGACCTTCCGCAAACCACTGTTGTAAATCTATACTGTCTTCCTCTTCTCTGCAAGATTCAGGAGGCAGTCTCCACCATTCCTCCTCAGTCCAGTCCCTGACAGCGCCTCACCAGAGGCACAGAGGGCTTCACTAGGAGGAGGTGGTGCCAGAGGCAAGTCAGGAGACTATATTGCAGCAGTTGGGGTGTCCACTGTCACTGAGGCAGCCCTTTCTTCTGACAACCAACTCGACTCCTCCCCAGCATCTAGACCATCACCTTCCAAACTACTGTGCAAAAATCACAATGTGGGGGAAACCGTGGGAAAATGTGGGAAAAGCCAACCAGTGCCTCCACATAGCTCCATCCTTATTTCAGACGTTGTGATATATCAGTATGTCGCAATGCATAGCTGGTGATCTATCACAAAGTTGAAAACCAGCTTCACCCTTATTTCAGACATTGTGATATATCAGTATACAGTTGTACCTTGGAAGTCAAACGGAATCTATTCTGGAAGTCCGTTCGACTTCCAAAACGTTCAAAAACCAAAGAACTGCTTTTGATTGGCTGCAGGAAGCTCCTGCAGCCAATTGGAAGCCACGGAAGCTCAGTAGGATGCTTGGCTTCCAAAAATCGTTCGGAAATCGGCACACTCATTTCCAGGTTTCAATCATTCAGGAGCTGAGTTGTTCAGGAGCCAAGGCGCTCGAGATGCAAGATATAACTGTATCGCAATGTTTAGCTGGTGATATATCACGATGATGAAAACCAGATATCACCCACACCTACTGACCAGCCTTACGAAGACATCTTCTTCATGGGGCTCGTGACATTTTATGCATGACATTATATGCATTGAGAGCAGAATGCAAGAGATTTGTGGCATGTTGTGAATCCGGGCTTAGTATTTTAAAAATAGGAACAGCATAGACCATTGGTCCAGCTAGCAAAGTACGTACTGTCTATACCAGGGGTAGGCAACATAAGGCCCGGGGGCCGGATGCGGCCCATTCGCCCTCTCAATCCAGTCCAGCAATCAGCATGTTTTTACATGAGTAGAATGTGTCCTTTTATTTAAAATGCATCTCTGGGTTATTTGTGGGGCATAGGAATTCGTTCTTTTTTTTTCTTCCCAAAAATATAGTCTGACCCCCCACAAGGTTTGAGGGACAGTGGACCGGCCCACTGCTGAAAAAGTTTGCTGACCCCTGGTCTATACACTTCCTCCAGCTATGCAAAGTAATACCAGGGGTTGAATATGGAACTTTTTGTGTGCTCCCCCAGTGAGCCATAGCCGTTCCAACATTACAATACAGAGCTTGACAGGTATGTGCGTGATTCATCGCACATTCGGAATCTGGGCCTAGTGTTTTTAAAGTAATTCATGCTTGCCTATTATAATGGGCGGTGGAGGGCGGGGGGAGGAGATGTAGTTCCACAGAACAGAGAAAGTTTGAAGAGTTAAATCTTTCTATGGAAAGAAATTGAATCTTTAATTGATGTCAAAGTTGATGTGTTAGAAAACTTTCAGCGCTCTGAGGAACTGACGAAAATACGATTGCCTTGAGTCACCGAACCACGGGAAAACGTGAACCTTGAGAGACACTCAAAGCACTTTGATCTAATAATTGACCTACTTTGAAGGTTGTCCCACATTAAAGTTCAATTTGCCGAATAACCCTGCGTAGATATATTGGTGCACTCGAGCTATGATAAAATTCTGTAAAGAACGTGAGACGTGACCGAAAGTCTATGAGGAGCCTAGTTGCGGAAGGGATATTACATATTCTAGGAATGCTTTAAGTGTCTGCAATATGCTTAACCTTGCATTAAACTTAGATTTAATAAGACAGATGTGTATTAAAGTACTGAATATACTTCAGGGAGCAATTTGGCACCGGCAAGGGATGGACTGGATGACCTCCTAATAGGTCTTTTCCATCTTTAATTTCTATTATACTAATTGATTATTAAAACTCTTTTTATTGAGGGCTGGTGTATAACTATTACATAGATATTAATCTTGCAGACTAGCTGATATTTAATTTATAGGCTTCCAAGCCATAACGTCCCTTTAATTTTGGGGACAGGAAAGTCTGAAAAATGTTCCTGGTTATAAGGATGAGGATTTTTCACCCATTTTCTTTTCTGCGATCAAAGCACTCTAGCAGAGTTTAAATACGCCTGTGCTCAAGTTAAAAAAACAACAACATGCCATCTTGAGCAGCCAAACTGAAGGCTGCAACTTGCTTTCTTTCACTTGCTTACCCTGAAGCATTTTCGTTGCGGTTATTGACATTACCTGCGAAGTTGTTTCAGGACTGCTGCTTACCATTATTTAGTAATAAAATGTTGTCACTTTTGTCATCTCACCGGCAGTCAAAATCAAACTTGTAAGCTCCTTGAGGCAGAGACCTGTCTTGTTAGCTATTCTCTGCCCTGGGGAGGTTGTGTTCTATTTCCCTGCCCCCCACTGTCTATAATTATGTTCTTTTAAAAAGTACAGTGGTGCCCCGCAAGACGAATGCCTCGCAAGACGGAAAACCCGCTAGACGAAAGGGTTTTCCGTTTTTCAATGTGCTTCACAGGACAAATTTCTCTATGGGCTTGCTTCGCAAGACGAAAATGTCTTGCGATTCTTGAGATTTTTTTCCGCTCCCCAACCCCTTTTTCTAAGGAGCTAAGCTGCTAATAGCCTTTTAGCAGCTAATCCGCTAATCCCTTAAGCCTTTAATAGCCGCTAATAGCCGCTAAACCGCTAATAGCGCTAATCCGCTAATCCGCTAATAGGGTTGCTTCGCAAGACGAAAAAACCGCTAGACGAAGAGACTCGCGGAACGGATTAATTTCGTCTTGCGAGACACCACTGTAAATACATACCTGCCTCCCTTTCCCCCTGATCTGGATCCGGAATCTTCCCAGGAGCAAGAGGACAGTATAGAATTGGAACATTGGTTTGCAGAGGGACCTAGTTCAGAAGGCAGAAGCTGGGAAATACTGGATGGGGAACAGCTAAGAGGAGAAGCACTGGGAGAGAAAGAGTTAACAGACTCAGTTTCTCTGGAAAGCGTTCATCTGCTCAGACCAAGGTCAAGAAGAGCAGATAAGGTGACAGCACAGAAAGCACAGTGCTTATGAGCTCAAGTTACAAGACACAGTAGTGGGTGACTAGGGAGGGTGTGGGTGGAACTCTTATTTGGGAGCACCGCCATTCCTAGGAAATGGATTCTTTGTTCTCTCGCTGTGATCATTAAGAAGACTCCTTTTCCTTTTTCTGCTTATCTACTGACAAGGGGGGAAGGAAGCCAATTCCCTGAAGCCTGACAATACCATCCACATATTATAGGTAAAGGTAAAGGGACCCCTGACCATTAGGTCCAGTCGTGACCAACTCTGGGGTTGCGGCACTCATCTTACTTTATTTGCCGAGGGAGCCGGTGTACAGCTTCCGGGTCATGTGGCCAGCATGACTAAGTCGCTTCTGGTTAACCAGAGCAGCTCATGGAAACACCGTTTACCTTCCCACCAGAGTGGTACCTATTTATCTACTTGCACTTTGACATGCTTTCGAACTGCTAGGTTGGCAGGAGCAGGGACCGAGCAACGGGAGCTCACCCCGTCACGGGAATTCGAACCACTGACCTTCTGATCGGCAAGTCCTAGGCTCTGTGGTTTAACCCACAGCACCACCATTAGCCATACAATAAGAGTACACCCATGAGGCACAATAGAGGAAGGAAAAGAGAGGTTGGCATGTCTGGCTATCCATCTGCTTTCATACCTCCTGCATCTGGGGGGTTTACTGTGAGCATTTTGCATAGGTTCTGCATAGGATGCAGTTCTGCATAGGATGACCACACACTTCTGTTTGGCTTCTGTGGCTTCCCAAAGGCTGCCCGTTCAAGTGCAGTCAAATGTGCATAAAAATGGAGATATTAGTGAAAATAGAATATAGAAATGCATTATGCCAGAGTGAAACGGTAGTCAAAACTACATATAAAAAGGAGAAATTTGCTTATGTGTTTTCATGACGTTTGTTTATTTTTTAAAGACCTTCAGATTAATGCAAAATGTGGGGAACAGAACTTATGGATGGAAAAATGAGAAACTGACATATTTCCACCCCCAGTGCAATTTTACTTTGTACTGCAAATGTAAAGCCGGCAATGTTCATTTGCATTACAAATGCCTCCCTTCTGCTTTCTCTTCTGCATTTATAACAATCAAATATCCACACAACTAGTGAGAAGGAGGCTCGGAGGTAATTTAAGCCTCACTGAAGGCAGTTCTCTCAGGGCATATCTAGGCAACAGACTTAATCAGATTAATTTCCTCTCTCTGGGGACCATGGGAGCTGTAGTTCATGAGAGGGACGAGGGATTTCTGAGGGGAAATTTGTATACTGCTTCTGGAATTGCTCGGGAGGAATTGATAGTTAAACTGGTTTTTCAAAAATGATACTTCTTGTGATGGTTGCAAAAGGAGGAGCTTCTGGGGATGGGGATGACATTGCTTCTGGGCACTGCTGCCACAGAGAAGGAGGGGGTCAGACTGAGGAACAGTTGCAACGCATCAAGGTAGCAGGCAAGTTAAGCAGACGGGCATGTTTGGCAGCAGGGCAAGGCAGTCAGGGCAAACAACTTTGCCCCTCACCTTAGTGACCCAACAAATCCTAAGTTTTCAAGTAAGCTAACACAAACCAAGAACAATAGACGTGCCGGTGAAAAGCTATTAAGAGGGGCTATCTAGTACATTAAAAGATGCCTGTTTCTTGGGAGAAAGGTGATGACAAACCTAGACAGCATCTTAAAAAGCAGAGACATCACCTTGCCAACAAAGGTCCGTATAGTTAAAGCTATGGTTTTCCCAGTAGTCATGTATGGAAGTGAGAGCTGGACCATAGAGAAGGCTGATCGCCGAAGAATTGATGCTTTTGAACTATGGTGCTGGAGGAGACTCTTGAGAATCCCGTGGACTGCAAGAAGATCAAACCTATCCATTCTGACGGAAATCAGCCCTGGAAGGACAGATCCTGAAGTTGAGGCTCCAATACTTGAGCCACCTCATGAGAAGAGAAGACTCCCTGGAAAAGACCCTGATGTTGAGAAAGATGTAGGGCACAAGGAGAAGGGGACGACAGAGGACGAGACGGTTGGACCGTGTTCTCGAAGCTACCAGCATGAGCTTGACCAAACTGCAGGAGGCAGTGGAAGACAGGAGTGCCTGGCCTGCTCTGGTCCATGGGGTCACGAAGAGTTGGACACGACTAAATGACTAGACAACAACAATCTAGTACATTGCATGCAGTGCAAATCAAAGCCACCACCCTGATGATGAAGAAGAGAAGAAGAAGAGTTTGGATTTGATATCCCGCTTTATCACTACCCGAAGTAGTCTCAAAGCGGCTAACATTCTCCTTTCCCTTCCTCCCCCACAACAAACAAACACTCTGTGAGGTGAGTGGGGCTGCGAGACTTCAAAGAAGTGTGACTAGCCCAAGGTCACCCAGCAGCTGCATGTGGAGGAGCAGGGAAGCGAACCCGGTTCCCCAGATTACGAGTCCACCACTCTTAACCACTACACCACACTGGTGAGAGTAACGCAAGTGGGCAAAAGGAGACCCGTTCTCCGGATATATTACAGGTTCGCTACGTGCTTCATCAGTCCGAAAAGCCAATCATGCAAAATGGTTTGCTCAGGATAAAGAAAGTGCTCACAGGCACAGCTCCTTAGGACACCCCTATTTTCATTGGAGAAATGTTGGAGGGTATGGGAAGGTGATGGTGATGGTTGGAACTGATGCAGTCACACCTTCCTGCATGCTGTCTCGGGACTTAAAACAGCATAGCTTGTTGCCTCCATTTCTCCTTCTTACCTCCATTGTTGCTTCTGCGGTGCATCAGAAAATGTAAGCGCCTCAGAGCAGAGACTCTGCAAAGTGTCAGGCATGAGGAGAGTGTTACAGAAATAAATAAGGCCTTTGGCATTTTCAGTTCACCTACATTATGTCAAGTAATTTGCACAGAAGCCATAAAAGGTCAAGCAGTATTATTCTTATTTTTATTCCCATGTTTCGGGAGGAGCTGAGGATGAGAAAACAGCTGCTTCTCTAAGGTCCACCTTGCAAGTTCATGGCTGGGATGGAATTTCCTGGTTCACAGCTCAGTTTCTTATGCTACACTAGCTGTTCGCTTGGAGAATCAGAGGGATTTTTTTTAAAAAAAAAAAATAGTAATATTATTTTTTAGGTATGCATGATTGCAGCCCGTGATGACATTTTAAATAGTGACCTCTATCAAAGACTTTGAAATCACTATGAAACATCTTCTAAACTATCAGGACACAAAAAAATTATGCAAAGGTTGCAAAAACCTAGTGTAAAATTTAATTTGGTGAAAACCTTTGCAGCTTTCCCCCCTCTCCTGCAGACGCTTGTCTAAGCGAAAGGCAGACATTTCGCAGAGGCGCTGTTACATTAATTCATCTTCTGCATGCCTAGGGCCATGGCTTATAATGGCATTTCCTTTCTTTCTAACTGACTGTCAGGACTTTCAAAGGACATCCCAGACAGCCGTAAGTGCCTGTTTGCTGGATAGATCTGTCTTGTCCTAAAGGCTCTCTTTGATACAGACTGATCTCTTACATTTCAACCCCCCTGCACTTACTAATCTGATATTGGGCTCACATAGACACCCCACCCCCAAATTAAGCCACAAGTTTTCATGAATCAGAACAGGCCATCTGGCAAATATCTCAGTTTAAGGAAATTGTATTATTGTTCCTAATGGAGGGGTGCAGCTATACAAGAATCATCTCTAGGATTTGGAATAATAGGTAAAGGTAAAGGGACCCCTGACTATTAGGTCCAGTCGTGGCCGACTCTGGGGTTGCGGCATTCATCTCGCTTTATTGGCCAAGGGAGCCGGCATACAGCTTCTGGGTCATGTGGCCAGCATGACTAAACTGCTTCTGGTGAACCGGAGCAGTGCACAGAAACACTGTTTACCTTCCCACCAGAGTAGTACCTATTTATCTACTTGCACTTTGACATGCTTTTGAACTGCTAGGTTGGCAGGAGCAGGGACCGAGCAACGGGAGCTCACCCCGTCTTGGGGATTCGAACTGCTGACCTTCTGATCCGCAAGTCCTAGGCTCTGTGGTTTAACCCACAGCACCACCCGTGTCCCTGTTTGGAATGATACCCGATGTCTATTCCCATAAGGTTTCTTAGGTCTCTGATACTTTATTTGTACACTTTTTCTTCCAACTAAAAACAACTTTTTCAGGTTTTTGGGTTTTTTTTTTAGCGTATTTAATGATGACTGCTTCCTTATCTTAGGACAGAACTCTATAAGAAATGTGGAGCTGCTGTCATACATTTCAGCCCAGTGTCAAATTCTTTCCCCTTTTCTCTTCTGTAAATTGTAGTACAACTTACTCCATAGCCTGAGGTCGTTCTATTGCATGGCCTCGCTAAGGCTGGGGGGGTGTAGCTGGTTTTCAACATTGCGATATATCACCAGCTAAACATCGTGATATACTGATGTATCTGTAATAAGGATGGAGCTGTATAGAGGCGTTGACTGGCTTCACGGTTTTTCCTGCATCGTGATTTTTGCATAGCACACAAAAACTATTGCCAGGTCAATGTAGAGATCTTTCCTATTCTGCTTAATCCAAGAGGGTTCTGGAAGCTTCTCTGTGTGAAAGAAACAAGCAGAAGGTTCTTGATGTTTGGGTTGAAGTTGAGTACAGCTGGTTTAAACTACAGTGGTACCTCAGGTTACATACGCTTCAGGTTACATATGCTTCAGGTTACAGACTCCGCTAACCCTGAGATAGTGCTTCAGGTTAAGAACTTTGCTTCAGTATGAGAACAGAAATCGTGCTCCGGTGGTGCGGCAGCAGCAGGAGGCCCCATTAGCTAAAGTGGTGCTTCAGGTTAAGAACAGTTTCAGGTTAAGTATGGACCTCCGGAACGAATTAAGTACTTAACCCAAGGTACCACTGTAGTTCTCTTATCTCTTCTGCAAAGGTCATGCTGCCTATAAAAGTAGAGCCAGAAGGAGTCTGGGTTTCACTTTCACTTTCACTTTCTCTTTTCCTCCTGGTATGGTGTTCTGTACATAGTATGCTTAGTGTTACGGTTTAGTCCTGTTGTAAATTTACAATGACGTGGGTGGTGCTGTGGGTTAAACCACTAAGCCTAGGGCTTGCCGATCTGAAGGTCGGCGGTTCGAATCCCCATGATGGGGTGAGCTCCTCTTGCTCGGTCCCTGCTCCTGCCAACCTAGCGGTTCGAAAGCAAGTCAAAGTGCAAGGAGATAAATAGGTACCGCTCCGGCGGAAAGGTAAACGGCGTTTCCGTGCGCTGCTCTGGTTTCGCCAGAAGCTGCTTAGTCATGCTGGCCACATGACCTGGAAGCTGTCTGCGGACAAAAGCCGGCTCCCTCAGCCAGTAAAGTGAGATAAGCGCTGCAACCCCAGAGTCGTTCGTGACTGGAATTAACTATCAGGAGTCCTTTACCTTTTTAAGTTTAAGTTAAGTCTGCTGCAACTGGATTCCTTATGGACAGTGCCAATCCTGAATGCACAGTGGTACCTCGGGTTAAGAACTTAATTTGTTCCGGAGGTCCGTTCTTAACCTGAAACTGTTCTTAACCTGAAGTACCACTTTAGTTAATGGGGCCTCCTGCTGCTGCCGTGCTGCCGGAGCACGATTTCTGTTCTCATCCTGAAGCAAAGTTCTTAACCTGAGGTACTATTTCTGGGTTAGCAGAGTCTGTAACCTGAAGCGTATGTAACCTGAAGTGTATGTAACCCGCGGTACCACTGTATTGGATTTGTGACCATTATGCTCATTTGCCTTCAGTAGCAATAAAACTATGCTAGATGAAATACAATTGCCTCTGGTCTTTTTTTGGGGGGGGGGTGGATTCTGCAACATGTTTAAGTTTTTACTCTGCTAACTATACATTAGGGACGCAGGTGGCGTTGTGGGTTAAAGCTTCAGCGCCTAGGACTTGCCGATCGAAAGGTTGGCGGTTCGAATCCCCGCGGCGGGGTGTGCTTCCGTCGCTCAGTCCCAGCGCCTGCCAACCTAGCAGTTCGAAAGCACCCTCGGGTGCAAGTAGATAAATAGGGACCGCTTACTAGTGGGAAGGTAAACGGTGTTCCGTGTGCTGCGCTGGCTCGCCAGATGCAGCTTGTCACGCTGGCCACGTGACCCGGAAGTGTCCCCGGACAGCGCTGGCTCCCGGCCTATAGAGTGAGATGAGCGCACAACCCTAGAGTCTGTCATGACTGGCCCATACGGGCAGGGGTACCTTTACCTTTACTTTAACTATACATTGGAATCTACTCTGGGTCAATATTGAGTAGAATTCCATGACAAGGAGTGGGTTGTGGTGGCGACGAAAGCTGGTGCAGACCCCCTTTTCAAGTCACACCTGAGCTTTGTGGTTAGTGCTCAGCTTGGAAATTCTCTGGTGGGAATGTTCACAGCCCCCCTTTCTGAACTTTATCCCCAAGATTAGCTGAAACGTCACAAAACAATCAAACTTTTTGCTGTAGAAGGGCAGGTTTTACATATTTATTATACTCTGTTCGTGTTGATTATGACCCCTAATACACAGGATAGTTAAGGGTGGCAACTTCAGAAATGGAAGAAAGGGCGTTGAAAGATCATGGTGTCTTCACAAACATTTGGGTACAGGTAGAATTGTACGCCAGGCATGTAATCACTTTTATGTGAAAGTTTTTTTGGTTTTTTAAAAAGTGAAATAGATCTCTAAGCAGCGAACAGCACTATGAATAAATACATAGCATAATACCAATAATTCTATAGTTCAAGGAGCTACAGTTAAAATTGAAGATGTGCTCAGAGTATCATATGATTTGCTCACAAGGCACTTGTCCAATGTATGTGATTGCATTATTTTCACATTCAACTTGTGTCTTTTCCATGTCAAAAGTGTAACGATTGTTTTGTTTTTAATCAGGAGGCTGGGATGCAGATGGAAAAGGCCCCAGCGTTTGGGACACATTCACCCATCAGGGAGGAGATCGGGTTTTCAAGAACCAGACTGGTGATGTAGCTTGTGGCAGCTATGCTCTGTGGGAGGAAGATTTGAAATGTATCAAACAGCTTGGATTGACTCATTATCGCTTCTCTCTTTCCTGGTCACGTCTGTTACCTGATGGGAAGACAGGTTTCATCAACCAGAAAGGCAATTGTTCCTTTAAAATAGAAAGTTGTGCCGCTTTAATTCAAGGTTATTGCTGCAGTCTGGCATAATTAATCCAGTGTGCTATTCTGCAGTGCAGTTTTGAAATTGCAACTTTGTTCAGAGTAATTATGGGATGATCTTGATTTAAAAAAAAATAAAAAATTAAAAGGTTTGAAAACCTTGTCCTAATTAATATTCTGGAATACTCCTGAAATTGCGATCTTTTGAGATAAGTATTAGGCTATGTTACTTTGTATGTGTGCTGCTATTTTTAAGATTGCATATCAATTATACTTAATTGTTTTGAATGGATATGGCACTTTGCAAAGGTTCTTTGGCAGAAAGGGAGAGGGAGAGAAAAAGAGAGGCTTCTACCTCAAGGAGAATACAGTCAATTTGTGACATGGCAGGGAGAAGACAAGTGTGGAAAGGGTGGTTCTTGGGTTATATCCAAAGAGTCATGGGTGGAATGAGAATAGCTACAAGGCATCCCACAAACACTCGTGCAGCTAGAAGTGGGAAAGTTTGCAGGTAAATCCTGTAGCAATTCCTGTATGCCTACTTTCGATGGTTGATGTTTTATTGATATTATTACTATTATTACTACTACTATTACGCAAGAGGAAGAACTTCGTGGTCTTTAGCTCTCATACCAGTGAAAAGCAGTTCTTCTCACTATGTAGAAGGGCACATTTGGATCCAACCCATTGAGGGGAGTGGCAATCACACAGGGTCCCTGGACGTTTGACGGTCTATTGACCCTGTGCCACCACTGTGATTGCTTTCTTCGCTGCCACCAACCCGTTTCTCACGGGGACACATGGAGTCCAGTCAGTTGTTAGCATTAGCAAATAATCAAGTTTATTTTATAGGCATGAACAAGCTTATGGTTTCAGGTAATTTTCTTTGTCAGTTTCTTAATCTTAGTTCCTTAACTGTCCTATTCGTTCCTAACAACTTCAAACTGATTATCCCAACTAACTATCTGACTCCACCTAACAATTCCTCTCACTCTATCACCACGCAACTTGACCAACCCACACACTATTCCTCCCTCTTCCTTCTTCAACTCCCAACTCTCAACTAACTTTCAGACACCACCCACTCTCACTCTAACTCCTCCTATCAGTTTCCACTGGCCAATCACATCACACTCATTTTAACCCTTTCCTTATGACCCACCTAGGAGGCAAACACCACAAGGGGACAAATAGGTACAGAAAGGGGAGCAAAAGTGAGTTTTGAGAAGGGCTTTTAAGGGAAAGAAAGGCTGGCTTACCTATATGTGAGATAGTTGAAGGCATAGGAAGCAGCAACAGAGAATGGATGGAACTACGTATTAAGAATAGGGTCTTAGGGCAATTGAAGTTACTAGGGTTGGAAAAATGAACAAACACTGGCTATGTTCAGATGGTGGTAGCTTGGCTTTATAAGTTGTTATATATACAAGTACAGGTCTTTGCTTCTTTCATTTTGTGAGCTGGTAGACAAAGCATGAAGTCTTCCATTAGCTATAGTTTCCTGTTTCATCCAAACCGTGAAACTATGGTTTAGGAACAAGCCAGGATATTAAGTCAACTGGAAGACATGGCTTGATATCCTGCCTCGTTCTACAGCCATGCACTGTAGTTACCCCATTCAAACAAAATGGAAAACAATAGCTAATGGAAGACCGTCCTAGTTGGTTTGCTCTGTTGAGCAAAGTGGCATTATGGGCAGCCCAAAGGCTCATTTACACGGCCACTAAAGCTCATTCTGAGTTAGTCTGCTTCCAGGAATTGCTGTGGTTTTAGCATCTGCCACATAAAAGCCAGGTAGAAAGCAACCCTTGTCCGTCAGCACCAGGCGTGCGTCTCAGTTACACATCAGTTACACGACGGCAAGGTCAACCTGGGCACCAAGTGGCGCAATCTTGCTTCCTTGCCATGTGTCGATTGTGCCCGCTTTGCTTGACATCTCAATAAAAGCTTGGGCCAAAGCCATGTTGGAAGCTGACCATTGCCCTTTGCGTATTGGGAACGGTGAACATCTCTTCTCTGCTTCTGCTGGGCAATGCTTGAGAGGTCCAGCAGTGCCATTGAAGCAGGAGCTCTTGAGACAGAGACCCTTCCCTCAGCCCCTCCTTTCCAACCTGACCTCGCTTGCAATAAAGAAAGCTCTTTCCTCCGCAGGACTCCGCAGGACCAACTGTTCTGTATTTTGCTGCCGTTGGAAGTATTTTGCCAACTGTTGAGAGTGGAATCCCTTTTATCCGAGTGTGTCTTTTACCCTGAGAATCTGAAAACGGAAAGCATTTGCCCTCTGGGAAGAGCACTTTACAGATTGCGAAGTTTCCCGTTCCCTCCCCCCCGAATATTTCTCCCTGCCCCCCCACCCTTCATTAAATGGCAGCTGTTTTCGAATAGGAAGCCTTTGCTGGTTAACAGCTCTGAGGTCTAGAATAGGTTATGTAATTTGGATGTTGGAGCGGAAGGGTAAGTTTTACAGACACTTGAGAGGCAGCTGTTAAGAGGAATCCTCACACTTACAAATTCAGCTGTAATTTTAAAGAAAAATTCCTCCCTACTTGGTTCTTATTATAAACGCTTTTCTGATTAATATTATGAACTTTAAATTTAGCAAAAGGGCACTAGTCGGTTGGTTTTCATTAGGCAGGATCTCGCTTCTCCTGAGCAGTGATCTGTTGAAGCAATTGTAACTGCAGAGCATGGAAAAGGCCATCATCCTCTGTATAAACATTTTTTCCCAAAGAGCATGGAGAGAATTAGAAACCTCAGAGCAGTGTCCTTTAAAAAAATAAAATAAAAAAATTCGCATGAACTGATTCACTGCCAATTTCACACCTAAAACATGGCACATCTGGGAAAGCCTTAAAAAAAATCATTTGTTTTCCAGCTTTGGGAGATTTTTAAAATACGTTATTTTATTTAAAAGTAAAAATAGGATAGGCAAGGCTGTCAAACCATTGGGACAGGATGAAGGTGTCTGCCTCACAGAGAAAATTTTAAGATACCTTTAAATGGTGACAATTGTTCATCGTCAACAACCTACTAGTATTTCTACCACCACAGGGGGGCTTGTGTTGTTTATTCTGCTTCAGATATGCAATAAAATGTGTACATATCTTATTAATACAGTAAAAGGTAAAGTCCAGTCGCAAACAACTCTGCGATTGCGGTGCTCATCTCGCTTTACTGTCTAAGGGAGCTGGCATTTGTCCGCAGACACTTTTTCCGGGTCATGTGGCCAGCATGACTAAGCCGCTTCTGGCGAACCAGAGCAGCGCACGGAAACGCCGTTTACCTTCCTGCCAAAGCGGTACCTATGTATCTACTTACACTTGACGTGCTTTTGAACTGCTAGTTTGGCAGGACCTGGGACACAGTGACGGGAGCTCACCCTGTCATGGGGATTCGATTGGCAAGCCCAAGGCCCAGTGGTTTAGACCAGTGTTCCCCAACCTTGGGCCTCCAGCTGTTTTTGGACTACAATTCCCATCATCCTTGACCACTGGTCTTGCTAGCGAGGGATGATGGGAGTTGTAGTCCAAAAACAGCTGGAGGGCCAAGGTTGGGGAACACTGGTTTAGACCACAGCGCCACCCGTGTCCCCCAGTAATACAGTAGGGTACAATAATGCAATACTAATAGTGTATGGTATTATTAAAGTAAGATACATAATATTGATGCCACAATACCTTGGCCCATACCTGTTGAAAGGCGCTTCCCTCCTTTTATAACGTTCTGAGTGTAATGTACTTTTATCTTCAGGCTGGTTTTAGGGTATTCCACATAGGTTATTTAGAGCAATCATTACAGCAACCCTTAAAATATGCCAGAAGTATTGGCTACAATTCAATATAGCATTTCAGGGGATCTCTTCTCTTTCGCGATCACTCATAGCTGAGTAAAATTGTCTTCCATGAACACAGTCTTAACTGTGAGTGCATAAGTGACTGTGGAGGCCAATTCTGGATCCACACATCCTTCCACAGTGGGGACATTGGTTTCCAGGTGGAAGTTGATCACAGTGTAAACTTGCCAAGCGTGCCTTCCTCTTAGCACGTTTCTAACTTGTGTCCTGAGTTCGAGTGTCTTCAAAGCCCATGACACCTTTGGTAAAGGCTGTTCTCCAATTGGAGCACTCACAGGCAAGTGTTTCCCAGTTCTTGGTGTTTATACTACATTTTTAAAGATTTCCCTTGAGAGACTCAGTAAACCTCTTTTGTTGACCACCAGCATTATGCTTTCCATTTTAAAGTTCGGAATAGAGTAGTTGTTTTGGAAGACGATAATCAGGCATCCGCACAACATGACCAGTCCAACGAAGTTGATATTGAAGAATCATCATGATGCACAGAGTTTCTTTAAAGCCACAAAGACCATCTATGGGCCAATAAATCATGGCATATGCCCCCTACGCTCAGCAGATGGTACAATACTTCTAAAAGATAAAGAAGCTATTGCACTGTGCTGGAAAGAACATTACCAACATCTCCTTAACCGCAACTCCCCCATAGCTGCTGAGGTCCTCTCACAAATTCCGCAAAACCAAGTTAGAGATTTTGTGGGATATGCACAGGCGGAACCAAGTCTTCTTGTGCAACGGGACTTCCTCCCCTCTGCCCCTCCTGTTCTGGAAGTTCCCCCAACTTTCCACAGCAGATTTAGTGGGTGCAGGCCCATGCACCAGGAGGAAAGACAGTCAAAGTTATCTGGAGTTTTTGTCAGGAGCAAATCTCTAATGAAGAAAGGTTACAACTTTTGGGAATTTTAGTTTAGAAATTAGATCTGCGTAAAATGGAGCGTGATGTGGAGAAGTGGATAGGGAGTTTGCCTTCCAGTCCATAATACTGGAACCAGCAGACATTCAGTGAAGCTAAATGATGGGATATTCAGAACAGACAAATGGAAGTAGATCTTGCCTTGGCGCAAAGTTGGACTTTGATACCACAAGATGTAGTGATGACCACCAATGGAGATGGCTTTAAAAGGGATTAGATAAACTCACAGAGGATAAAGCTAGTCATGATGGCGATATGCTACCTCTGAACACCAGTTCCTGTGGAACAACAGCAGGGGAGGGCTATTGCTCATGTCTTGCTTACTGGTTTTCCATAGGCTGGTTGGCCATTGTGGGAAACAGGATAGCTTGTTCCACCAGGGCCCTACTTAGGTTGTTTTCTTGGGACCGTTAGGCAAGTTGTTGCCTCTCAATTTCAGCCTGCCCCACTATAATACGAATACAATAATGTTGGCCTACCCTGCAAGTGGGACGCGGGTGGCGCTGTGGGTTAAACCACAGAGCCTAGGACTTGCCTATCAGAAGGTCAGTGGTTTGAATCCCCGCGATGGGTTGAGCTCCCGTTGCTTGGTCCCTGCTCCTGCCAACCTAGCAGTTCAAAAGCACTTCAAAGTTCAAGTAGATAAATAGGTAAATACCTTCCAGTGGGAAGGTAAACGGCGTTTCCATGCGCTGCTCTGGTTCGCCAGAAGCGGCTTAGTCATGCTGACCACATGATCCGGAAGCTGTACACCAACTCCCTCGGCCCATAAAGCGAGATGACCGCCGCAACCCCAGAGTTGGCCACGACTGGACCTAATGGTCAGGGGTCCCTTTACTTTTACCTTTACCCTGCAAGTTCATTGTGGTTACTGAATTATTAAGTATTTAATATGTCTCTACCTCTCTTATCTCTGTTTACATAAGCTAAATATTTAAGGAAAAGCTTTAAAAATGAACTTTGTGAGTACAAATGCAAACCTTGTTGCCTTGCTTTCATTTTCTATAGGAGTTGAATATTATGACAAAATGATTGATAGTCTGCTAGCAAATGACGTGACTCCTGTGGTCACCCTGTATCATTTCGACCTACCGCAGCGTTTAGAAGATCAAGGGGGCTGGAGATCAGGGGCCATGGTGGAAGCCTTTGATAGTTATGCCCAGTTTTGCTTCAGAAGCTTTGGGGACAGAGTGAAGCTGTGGATCACCATTAATGAGCCGTACGTTATGGCTGAGCTCGGCTACGAAGAAGGTACGATGGCCCCAGGTATTAAGGAGCTTGGCACCGGCGCATACCTGGCCGCTCACAACATGATCAAAGCTCACGCTGCAGCCTGGCACACTTACGACAGGCTATTTCGGAAAACACAGGGCGGACGTGTGTCTATAGCGCTCAACTCGGATTGGGCAGAACCCTTTGATCCGAATTCCGTTGCTGACCAGGAAGCTGCTAAGAGGCACGTGGCGTTTTGCCTGGATTGGTTCGCTGCCCCCATCTTCCTCAACGGCGACTATCCAGCCATCATGAAATCCCAGATTTCTGCTATGTGTAAAAGGCAAGGTTCTCCATCGTCGAGGCTTCCGGAATTTACCGAGGAAGAAAAGATGATGATCAAGGGCACCGCCGACTTTTTCTCTCTAAATTATTACACTTCCCGCAAAATTAAGCACCGAGATAATACACATAGCCCACCGAGTATGTCTGCGGACAAGGAAGCGGAGCAAGTAACAGAGCCATCCTGGCCTGTAGCAACCGGCAGTTCTTGGCTGGCTGTTGTTCCATGGGGTTTACGCCGCCTGTTGAAATACATCAAGGTATGTTATTCCCCCTGCCTCCACCCTTATCTGTTTATCCATTTCCTTGATGAACCAACTGTGACGGATGTCTCGTGCTCAAAGGGGTTTTAGTGTAGAAGTTGGAACAAAAGCACACTTTTTGTTTCACTGCAAATCCAGGTAACAACCCTGTGTCGCTGTCAGTGCATTGTGTAGCAGACCCACATTATGAGGACTGCTTTCCATCTGGCGTCAGGGAAGGGCTAGCATTGCATCTGTTAGGGTACAGGGTTATATCCAACATTAGTCCTCTTTGGAGCTGATCCATTGAAATTGATGGGTATAACCATGGTCCATTAATTCAGTAGGCCTACTCCAAGTATAACTTAGTTGGATACCACTCACTCTGTGATAAATATGCATGGATTTTCATCCTCTTCATGCCCTCCCACGAAGTAACTGAGTCAGGGCCAGTTTCCCCATAATGCTTCAGACTACAACTCCCATCATTCCCAACTAGCATGTAGGTTTTACTCCACATCTGAAGAACATCACATTGGCTATCACTGATCTTGCATTTATAGGCATATGATATGATATGATGATACTTCCAAACACAACTCTATATGAGTGTGGGCAGACTTCAGAGTTTAAGCAGTCATAAGTTCTGAGGTCCACTAACCAGAGTTAGATGCAACAGTGACTCAGCGTGGTGGAACAGGGTGCTTCTGAGCATATGCTTTCCCCAAGAATTTGTGGTCCATACCAGAACCAAACTCACAAGCCCTTTTCCATGCAAAAGCCCTCTCTGCCTTATCCTCCAAGCTGTTAGGATCATCCTACTCTCGTGTAGAGACACATGCCCGACTGGCATGTTTTCTCCCTCCTGGTCGGTCATTTGGGAGCTTCAAAAGCTTTCCCCAACCCAAACATCACAGCGACTGATACCAAGAAGCATCAGCACACTTAGGATCCTGCAGAGTTTGCGTAACAGAACTCAGTAGCACAGCATTTTGGCTAATCTACTATATTTACATATAATACCCTTGGAGCATTCTGACTTAGCTCTGTCCTCTTTCTCATCAGACAGCAAAGAGAAAGAAACAAAGGACAATAGTCCTACATTCTGGAACACAGTAGTACAAAACATCCTGGCTCCGTCACTTCCCACACTGTGGAATGAAAACATACACTGTCTTGTGATAGTCAACAATCTCATGACTGCAAACACGGAGGAGGAATCTCAACACAAGCAACCTAATTTAGGGCAAAGAAAGAGAACTGGCAGTCAGAAACACCTGACAACCTGGCTCAAATTGCCAAACCCCAGCTTTCAAAGATCAACCATTAAGGACCATGTGGACATTATCTGCAAAACTTAATATGGCCCCCAAATCAACCTTTTAATCACGCATCACAAATATTAATCTTGACAATATTCGGGTTCTGTCTGGCTGTTGCCTGCCTCCCACTTTAAGTTTTAATGGTGTGCAAAGCAGTTCATAATAAAGATTAAGATGATCAAAATAACATTTGGAAACAATTCATTACATAGCACATCAATAAATTCAATTAAGATGAAATCCACGAGTCAATAGGATAAGTTCTATATCATAATGAAATAATTGGGACTTAATACAAAACAAGTGCAGAGCTAAATCAAAACCAGGAGGCTGAAACAGAAATGCATAATAAAGACTAAAAAGTCTAGGCACAGCAGCCTGCCTTAAATACAGTTCAGAGAAGATGGGATCAGATTTGCCCCCCCAACTGACTTCATATTCTGGAACCCTTTCTGTGTGCAGAATTTCATTTTGTCATCAGAAGGCAATATTGGACAGCATTCTAGGACACCTCTTTCGATGACTATTTCCACAAGACAGTGTTCATCTCCTAAGACAGTGGAAGCAAAGTCACTTTATTCGAAATCCCTTATTCCCACCCAGAGGCATCTAAATTTTTGAGGTAGTTCTTTTGTTTGCTTTCCACTTAGAGATAGCAGAAATCTATACCTTGACATTCTATTAGTTCCTTGGGTTGCATACAGACAAACATTAAAACTGCCTTTGGCGTGCCATTTCTTCCGCCTCCCCGTCCCCAAGAGATGAGCAATTTACCCCTGCTTTTGCAATGCATTTGACAACACACTCACCAGAACTTGCAACATTCACTTGCCTTGCCTTGCACTCATACTTCAGGAATTCTGAGCTGATGCAGCAAAGGGGTTAAGAGACTGAGTTACAAATCTGGACAAGTCTTCAGCTCAGCGCTCATCTCTGGCATGAACTCACAGCACTTTTCTCTCAGCCTGAAAACAAGGATACCTTGTTGTTGTTGTTTAGTCGTTTAGTTGTGTCCGACTCTTCGTGACCCCATGGACCAGAGCACGCCAGGCACTCCTGTCTTCCACTGCCTCCCGCAGTTTGGACAGACTCATGTTGGTAGCTTCAAGAATACAGTCCAACCATCTTGTCCTCTGTCATCCCCTTCTCCTTGTGCGCTCAATCTTTCCCAACCTCAGGGTCTTGTCCAGGGAGTTTTCTCTTCTCATGAGGTGGCCAAAATATTGGACCCTCAGCTTCAGGACCTGTCCTTCCAGTGAGCACTCAGGGCTGATTTCCTTCAGAATGGAGAGGTTTGATCTTCATGCAGTCCATGGGACTCTCAAGAGTTTCCTCCAGCACCATAATTCAAAAGCATCAATTCTTTGGCAATCAGCCTTCTTTATGGTCCAGCTCTCACTTCCACACATCACTACTGGGAAAACCATAGATTTAACTATATGGATCTTGGCAAGGTAATGTCTCTGCTTTTTAAGATGCTGTCTAGGTTTGTCATTGCTTTTCTCCCAAGAAGCAGGGGTCTTTTAATTTCGTGACTGCTGTCACTGCTGTTACTGCTTTGTTGTAAGGATTCAAGCCAGCAAATGAGCACACTGTGAACACTTGAAAGCACTATACAAATTTTAAATGTATTTATTTATTATTAAGCACTATTTTGTTTTGTTTTTAAATGATATTTTATTAAGTTTTACAATCAATAAACACACAATACAAATAGACAAATACAAAAAAAGCAAAAGCAAAAACAATACAATAGCATGCAAACAATACAACAACAGATATAAAAAGAAAATATGAAAAATAAAAAAAAAGTTAAAATCAATCATTGTGTCCTTATATTTTTTGACATTAACCTGGATCTGCGACTTCCCCAGACCTTCCCACTCTGTATTCTAGGTCTTATATTCTGACAGTAAATTCCTTCCCTCTGTCTTATCTTGAATTCAACATAATCTTAGTGTCTTAATATAATTACTTTTCCATATATCTTAAAACATAGTCTTTCTTAATCTTTAAATTTTTATGCTAATAATCCTTTAGGTTCAATCTGGTGTCATCAAACATTCATTATCTTATAGTGTTTCTGTAGATAGTTTTTGAACTTCCTCCAGTCTTCCTTCACCGTCTCTTCTCCCTGGTCTCTGATTCTGCCAGTCATTTCTGCTAGTTCCATGTAGTCGATGACTTTCATCTGCCATTCTTCCAGCGTGGGTAATTCTTGTGTCTTCCAATACTGTGCGATAAGTATTCTTGCTGCTGTTGTAGCGTACATAAAGAATGTCCTGTCCTTCACATGAACCTGTTGGTTGACCATACCCAGGAGAAAGGCTTCTGGTTTCTTCAGAAATGTGTATTTAAACACTTTTTTTAGTTCATTATAGATCATCTCCCAGAAGATCTTAATCCTTGGGCACGTCCACCAAAGGTGGAAAAACGTACCTTCATTTTCTTTACATTTCCAACATTTATTGTCAGGCATATGATAAATTTTTGCTAGCTTGACTGGTGTCATGTATATTAAGCACTATTTTGTAAACCTTTTTTCATTTAAGTGTATATTCACCATAAAATAACAACAGCAACAACAACCCATGATCAAGTTAAAAAATAATGGAAAAACTGCTGTAGCATCTGGGCTTGTGATGCAGAGGGTTCCAGCTAGTTAGTGTTATAACACAGCTAGCTTCTGCTGTGAAAGAATACAAACTTCTTTTTAAGCTCAGTTTTCGATCAGAGATTGTACACCTGGGCAAACCACAATGAACACTTCTACAGCACCCACACTTCTGATGCTGCACCCTCTCAGAAAGCTTTCGATACTGTTGAGATGCTCAGAATGCTTCTGGACCAGAGATAGGCAATGCAAAGTGGACAACAAAAACGTTTAATATCTCATTCCTTAGAAGTGGTCCATGTATTAGCCATATTTTGGGATTAACCTGGGCTTGCCCAGATTGAAATATGTTGTTATTCCTGGTAAAGACCCATTTGATCCCTCCTAAAAGAATAAAGACACAACATTCTTATTCATAAGTAGCAAAAGGTAGTTTTACTCATGATCAGACAGAGCACAGTGTGATCCCTGAAGGCAGGCTTTAAGCTTAAAGTTGCAAACATATACAGGTAGGTTTACCCCATATGGGAGTTAACCTGGGCAACTGCTGGCTGGCAGCCAGCAGTCCAGTCCAGGTGAATCAGGAAGTTTGCAGGATGAAAAAGAAGATTGAAGAGAGAGGGAGGTGGCTGTGTGACTAGGCCTTTTACCAGGTCTGGAAAGGTCACACCCACCTACTAGTCACGTGCAAAAAGGAAGGTTGCTCCAGCCAGGTATAACAGGAAGTTCAAGTGGCTGAACCAACACCCCCTGCATGACCAATCTAGCAAAACAAGGAATGTTGTATTTGACTGCTCCCAGTGGATTACATCCCACATACAATTTATTCAAGTTCTGTTTATGTGCACCTGTACAATGCAATATGCAAGGATGTGGACTGTTCTAGCTTTGAACTGCTGCATCACAGGAACAGCCTTTTTGATTCAGTATGTGGATGGGGTGTGCGGCGCCTTCCGATCATTTCTGCCAGTGGGATTTGCTATCGCTTGCCAGGACTGAAGGGTTAAAAAGCAGTGACAATATAGCAGATGCTAATGCAGAAAAAGATATTTTAGTATTCTCATTAAAATAAGTAATTTCTCTGTCTTCATGGGTATTTGCACAGTTTTGCTTTTCCATTGTTAGTCATAAAAGGTCAGCTTGTGGAAAATTAAGTTAATAGGGTCAGTGCAATTTGATGAAAACTAGTTTTGGGTTGTAGCTTAAAGTAGATAGAGGGTAATGCACCTGATTTTATGGGCTTTTCTTAACATCTGTTCTGAATAAAACTTCTGCTCCCTTGTTCTAGGATACATATAATCACCCTATAATTTACATCACCGAGAATGGGTTTTCCCAAAGTGACCCTGCTGCACTCGATGACACTCAGCGCTGGGAGTATTTCAGGCTGACTTTACTGGAGATTTTAAAAGGTACAATTTAAGGATGATGAAAGATCAATTGTGCAAACTTAATATAATTTTCCTGTGTGCCTATTTGCATTTAGCAATGACTAGTGATTCTAGAGGCTAATGTACGTCAGACAAAAGCATTGTGATTAGAGGAGAAAATGTTTAGCAGATAGGAAAGAAAGTAGCTTTAGTCCTTCTGTGCCATCTTAGAGTGGAATGAAATGAGAAAATTTAACGGAAATTACTTTCCCCCCCAATCTGGTGTTCATAATGCTAAAATTGTAGGCTATGCTAATTGATATATGACCTGACAGAGGAAAATAGAGCTGAGAACGATTAATTTCAGAAATATTGTCATCTTAAGAAGATCGAGGAGTGAAAGCCAGGACAGGAAAAGCCCTATTGGGTTGGGGCAGAATCTGAAAGAATTTGGAAGTTTGGGAGTAAAGCCAGGGCAAAATTTGGAGTCCATTGGCTCTTAGATCCCAGAAATGCTTACCTAACACAATATAGTTTTACTGGTCAGACAAGTAAAATACAGGTTGGTTGACAATTCTGTTACAAAATAATTGTGCTGCTTTTCAAAAAGTCTGCACAGTGCTCGGGTTTGTTTGTTTTGTTTTGTTCATCTGAAAATAGCTTGTTCTTTAACTATAAAAAAGATAGTTTGGGATGCACTTGTGCAAGAATATACGATACAATACGATAATCTTTATTGTCATTGTCCCATACAGAACAACGAAATTGAAAAATCTACATAAGACATTCAAAAACCAACAAGCCTGCTATCCCAACCTGGTTAGCCCCCTAAAAACTGTGATAATCCCATTTTTAAATACAATATACTCCCATAGTATAAACTGAGTTTAAAACCAAAATCGCATTTTGGTAGAAACTGTTTCTCAGGCAGCTAGTCCTAGTCTTTATAACCCTGTACCTTCTTCCAGAAGGCAGAAGCTGAAAGAGATCATTTCCGGGGTGTGCACTATCCTGCGCTATCTCTGCAGCTTTCTTATGGCACCTGGAAGCATAGATTTGATCCAAGGTGGGAAGAGTGCAGCCAATTATTCTCTCCGCAGTCTTTACAACCCTGGACAGCATTGTTTTTTCCCTGACCGTGCAGCTCCCAAACCACACACACAGACCATATGTTAATACACTCTCCACATATACCCCGTTGATTGTACAGTGTCCAAATAGTCACACCATGTCAAATCTACCCACTCTGAAAAAACGCTATGGTTGATTTCATTTCAACTCCAGTTCTTGCAACAGGATTTTATAAAGTGATCTGTGCTGGCCTGTCATGGATGAGTAGGGAAACGAGCCCAATGTCTGCCATTCAAAGAATTGAAGTTTCTGCCGATTCTGCCCCACCTAAGAGCTGTCTCTCTTCCATTCACAAAGAGGTCCAAAGAGGAAACACAAGAATTGATGTGACATGGTGTTTAAACAAGGACTGGGGAATCCCCACTTCAACCATGAAGTTAACTGGGTGGCCTCGGACTAGTTACTATCTGTCTTTTCTTTTTTTAAAAAAACTTTATTCCAAAACCGAAAAAGAATTACAAACATCAAATTCAAAATCCCTATTCGTTTTGTAACATGAGCCTATTACATAGCTGACTAGATTAAAATATACCTAATTGCTAGGGACTTTGCTTTGCTATATATGAATGCAACACAATTAGAAATATTAGACATTTTTATAAATTCCCCACTCCCCTTCACCCATGTGTGATCTCCATATTTTTTTTAACTTCTTCCATCTTGTGTTGTAGTTTAATAATTATTCAATTGATTCTTTTATTATTTTCTTGCTTACTCCTGCACGTTTTACACATTATCTATTAATATTCCAGTTCCGGAACCATATTTTCTGGTTCCGGAAAAAATATGGGCTAGTTACTATCTCTTCACCCTAACTTACCTCAAAGGCTTGCTGTGAGGATAAAATGGGGTGCCATGTTCTTGAGCTGGATAAAAAGGTAATTAGTAAGAATGTCACCATGCGTGGGTCGGAACCATATGCTGGTCTTGAGCTTATCAAAGAAACAAATAATACTTGGTCATAGAATCATAGAATTGTAGAGTTAGAAGGGAACCCAAGGATGATCCAGTCTAACCCCCTGCAATGCAAAAATCTCAACTCAAGCATCCATCAGAAATGGCCACCCAACCTCTGCTTAAAAATCTCCAAGGAAGGAGAGTCCGCAACCTTCCAAGGCAGACTCTTCCACTGCCAAACAGCTCATACTGTAGGAAAGTTTCGGAAAGTCGAAATCTCCTTTATTCTAACTGAAACCAGTACGTTTCCAAGCACAATTCAAAGTGTTGGTGCTAAACTTTAAAGCCCTAAACCAGGCATAGGCAAACTCGGCCCTCCAGATGTTTTGGGACTACAACTCCCACCATCCCTGATCACTGGTCCTGTTAGCTAGGGGTGATAGTTATAGTCCGAAAACATCTGGAGGGCCGAGTTTGCCTATGCCTGCCCTAAACGGCCTTGGCCCAGTATACCTGAAGGAGTATCTACACCCCCATTGATCAGCCTGGACACTGAGGTCTAGCTCCAAGGGTCTTCTGGCAGTTTCCTCACTGCGAGAAGTGAGGTTACAGAGAACCAGGCAGAGGGCCTTCTTGGCAGTGACGCCTGCCCTATGGAACACCCCTCCATCAGATATCTTTTACAAGACATCTGAAGGCAGCCCAGTTTAGGGAAGTTTTTAATGACTGATGTTTTAATATATTTTTTAATCTTTGTTGGAAGCCACCCATAATGGCTGGGGAAAACCAGCCAGATGGGTGGGGTATAAATAATAAATTCTTCTTCTTCTTCTTCTTCTTCTTCTTCTTCTTCTTCTTCTTCTTCTTCTTCTTCTTCTTCTTCGTAAATTAATCTCAAACATCCAATAGTAGCCCCTTTAGACTTGGCTGGTCTCCCAGCTCATTGAAATCTGAAACACTGTCCCGGAACAAAAGCCTCTTATTTGGCTTTCGATGTGTAAAAGTTTCAACAACTGCAGGATTTTCTGTTACTGTCTAGAAGTTAAGATGCTCAGCATTGGTTTCTGTGGGGATAATATCAAAATCAAGCTGCATAAAGACAGAGCCATTGATTTTCCTCCCCTCCAATGGTGAAGAATCAATTTAAGAGGGGAACAAATGACATGCCTCCTCCTTTTCATGACTCAAATCCGTAAGAGGTACATTCCAAGGTTTCAATATCTGTTTTTGTCAGTTTCCCCCCTAACAAAACTTACCTTCCAGCCCAGTAATATGCCTCAACTGGCACAGCAGTCCATGACTGCCGAGAAGTTTTCTAATGGACAGCTCTAGGCTCTGAATAACAACTCACCCCTGGCAAGGTGCCATCTTAGTTATTTGAAGACTTCAATGAAAATAGTAGAGGCAAATTCAGAGGAACAATCTGATCTGTGCTATCAGGTTGGTTGTATCTGTTAGAATTCCTGCTCCATGATTGCAGTCATGGGATTTTTGTCTTTCACATGACGGTATATGTTTTGACTCCACAGAGTGGGAAGTGACAGAGACAGGGTGTTTGTGTTACTGTGTTCCGTGAAGTGGGACTATTGTCCTTTGTTCTTTCTCTTTGCTGTCTGATGCTATAGAGAGAGGGAGCCATGTTGCAGTGCTCCGATATGTAAATAAGGTAGATTAGCCAAAATGCTGAGTTGCTGAGGTCTGTCACACATGAGCTGTGATGACTTTCCGGATCCCTAAATGTGCCAATGTCTGTTGGCATCGGTCGCTGTGATGTTCTGGTAGAAGAAAGCTTTTGAAGCTCCCGAATGAAAGATCAGGAGGGAGAGAACATGCCAGTCGGGCATATGTCTCTGCCAGGGTCCTACTCGAGTGTAGGCCAAACTCCTGACAGTATTTACCTTGTAATCTATAGGAGCCCATCAGTTGATAGATTTTGTTTCTTTCAGGACTAACATTGGAAAACTGCATTCCACACGTCTCAATGAACTACTTCCTTTTAAAGGGAGAGGGATTTTTTGAGGGTAATTATGCACAACAATTAAATTTATCCTCCATGTTCAGAGGCTGTGCATACCTAGGGCTTTTTCCCCCTAGCCGGAATTCACCGAAACTCAGTTCCGGCACCTCTCAGGTGGGCACTGTTGCAATTACAGTGATACCTCGGGTTACAGGTGCTTCAGGTTACAGACGCTTCAGGTTACAGACTCCGCTAACCCAGAAATAGTACCTTGGGTTAAGAACTTTGCTTCAGGATGAGAAGAGAAATTGTGCGATGGCGCAGCGGCAGCGGGAGGCCCCATTAGCTAAAGTGGTACCTCAGGTTAAGAACGGACCTCCGGAATGAATTAAGTTCATAACCAAAGGTACCACTGTATAAGAGAAGAAGGGAGGCATTAGTGGTGAGTTCTGACACCTCTTTTCTATAAAAATAGTACTGTGTAGACCTGGATGCTACTTCCTATAGAAACAGGAGGCGAGGAAGAGCTTTTTTTCATATCCTACTTCTGGATTTTCCCAAAGCATCCAGCAGATACTGCCCTCTCCCCCCAGGAAGCAAGACTAAATGAGCCCTTGATCTGATCAAGCCAGGCTGTTCTTTCTTATGTATTTACCACTGAGCTATGGCACCTCTCTATGGCACAGCCAGCCATACTCCCTGAGCAGGGCTTGTCTGGGCTATGAGTGAAATTTTAATTACTTTCTTCTGCAGGGATGGGGAGAATGGAAGTGCAAGTGAATAGCATACTTTTTGGGGGGAGAAATCTGTGTTCTGAATTGGTTGTTTTGGCTGATAAATTGCTAGCCTTCTCCCGCCGTCATTCCTTTTCATTACAGCTTTGAGTTAAGGCAGTTTTGTCAGTTCTTGTAAGGGGACGCCTTGTCATTCCAATGGTCTCCAGATAATGAAAATGCAAGTGTACGGAAAGAATATTACAATGTCAAAATGAAGCACTGGCGCTGCACTTCTGTGTATTTGCCTTTACAATGTCAGGGTAAAATGGAAACAAAAATATTGATCAATAGAACAGAGCATTAGAAGTGACTGGATAAAATGCACACAATGCATTATGTGTTATGAAGTCCTATTAATATTAAATGCAAATAACTTTCCAGGGTTACGGTGGAGGATTTGAGCTCACAAACATGATACAGTTGTGAAGCCACAGCTATTGCACACATTGTGTTGGCCAGGTATACAGAGCACAGATAGTCAAGTGGTAGCTCGTGGGCCAAATTAATTTGATCTGACTCCTAGTGTTCTTTTTTAAAAAGGGGGGGGGGAGAAAATCCGTTTTGAATTATGCTGATTTTAAAAAAATATAGGCTCCCTTATAATAAAAACCTCCAATATATATTACAAGTTTTAAAAGATACAGAACACAAATAGAATCTTGTCTGAAAACTGTGAACCTACTTCTTAGCCTTGATGACTTAGATGTGTTTCCCCCATCAGTTACCAATATGCTGTAAAGATTGGTATTTATTAATTTTTTTCCTGCTGAGCTGTTAAAACCCCCACAACCTTTTCACTATTGCATACCCCCTCTCACTTTCTCTGCACTGCCACTTTGTAACAAAACCTTCATCCTTTCCTGTATCAACGAACTTTTCTGAAATTTACTCGGAGTCGAGTGTGGATTTCATGCCCTTTATTCAGCTCATAGTAGTGAGAAATGGAAGTTTCCCCAAAATGTCTGCTTTATATTCATTATTTACACAATGGGCCCCACGTGATTGGCTAATTCTGGGATTCTCCTGTAGGCCAATCAGGTTGCGGATTCACTTCCATCTGGAGTTGGATTGGGTGGCTCCTGCGGACCAATCAGACTGCCGCATTCTGGATCCTATTGTTCTAGGACCAATCAGACTGCTGTATTCTGAATCCTATTGTTCTAAGACCAATCAGGCTGCTGCATTTTGGATCCTCAGTACATAACACTTTCAGTAGGTATGGATGCTATGGAACAAAACAGAGTACTAGGTTTAAAGTTAAAAGCAAGGCATCTATAAATTTATTGAAGCTTATTCTTAATATGCTGTCATGTTCGTTTAAAGGATTTTAGCTTTACTCAGTTATGGTGCAGGCTTTTCCAAATTTGAGTCTCCAGCTGTTTTTGAACTACAATGGTCATCATCCCTGACCACTGGTCCTGCTAGCTATGGATGTTGGGAGTTGTCGTCCGAAAACAGCTGGAGACCCAAGTTTGGGAAACACTGCTTTAAACAGTACTGCATAAGCAATCGGCTTACCGTTCCTTTTTAGACGGTGGCTGTGTGAGGCTACAATTTCAGTCCCCAACCATGTCCTAGCCAGTTCCCCAATGACTTTCCTTCTCCAATTAACACTCCTTACATGCCAAGAACTTTTATGTACAGTCTTCACTTCCAGAACGGAGTCCTTCTGGCTTCTCAGGATTGCACCCACAGTCTTCAGCCTGGTCCAACAACAACTGTTGCCTCACATCCACAGTGATCGGCCATCACTTGGCAACAGCCCTTTCTTGAAGGCTGCCTCAGAGCCTTGCTCTCTTCTTAGCAAACCTCCTTCAGCATATTTCCCCAGGGATAGTGAGTTTATGGGGTAGATCTTCAGCTACCCTTTGGTTGATAAACTCTGTTGCCGCTCCTGGTTCCAGCCAGTGTGGTGTAGTGGTTAAGAGTGGTAGTCTCGTAATCTGGGGAACCGGGTTCGTGTCTCTGCTCCTCCACATGCAGCTGCTGGGTGACCTTGGGCTAGTCACACTTCTTTGAAGTCTCTCAGCCCCACTCATCTCACAGAGTGTTTGTTGTGGGGGAGGAAGGGAAAGGAGAATGTTAGCCGCTTTGAGACTCCTGAAGGGAAGTGAAAGGCGGGATATCAAATCCAAACTCTTCTTCTTCTTCTTCTTTCAGGTTTCCCCAAATCTCTCTAGAGATTACCGTATTTTTCGCTCCATAAGACGCACTTTTTTCTTCCTAAAAAGTAAGGGGAAATGTCTGTGCGTCTTATGGAGCGAATGCATGGTCACTGGAGCTGAATTGCCCAGAGGCAAAAAGCAGATCATGCTTTTTTTTTTTTTTTTTTTTGGAAAGAGGGAAGGGGGTGTTGAAACAAAGCCGCTGATCGTTTGCCGATCAGGGAGAGAGATAAGGGCCGCTAGAGATAAAGGAGGCTGCCTGGGAGAGGGGAGATAAAGACACCAAACTCGCAAAGGGGGGGAAACAGGAAGACTAAAGCAATAAGATGAGAAAGTAGAGGAAAAGGAGGAGCAAAAAACTGCTCCTGCTAAGGAAAAGACACTAGGGCAAACAAGAGGGAAGGGAGTGTTGAAAGGAAACAGCTGATCGGTGGGATCGGAAGAGAGATAAGGGATGCTAGTGGAGGCTGCCTGGGAGGGGGGAAGTAAAAATCCATGGATCCTCAGGATTTTTACATTGGGTCACCCCAAATTCACCATCAGATCGCATAGCATGTCCATGCCTACAGCCTGCACCAAAAAAAGTCATGCATCCACTGTTGCCTGGAGCTGCAATGGTGCAAAAACATGGTTATAAAGCATGGATCCACATGGATCCTCAGGATTTTTGCATTCGGTCACCCCAAATTCACCATCAGATCACATGTCTGTGGCCACAGCATGAACCACAAAAATCATACATCCACTGTTTTGTTTAGAGTATTTTTTTTCTTGTTTTCCTCCTCTAAAAACTAGGTGCGTCTTATGGTCAGGTGTGTCTTATGGAGCAAAAAATACGGTATTTCCAAGTCCTTAGCCATTCTGTTACACTATTCTCTCCGACCAGTAGTGACCCTGGGCTTTTATTTACACCAGGCAGGCCTCTCCACATAACCAACAACCATTTGGGTGAGATTCTGTGCTCTTACTGACCTATAATGGTGGCCAATAAGACAAGGTACTAACTGACCAATTAAAACTTCATTATTCTTTTGATTCTGAATATAAAACCAGAACCCTTCCTGAACACAGCCTTCTCCTTGTTGACACGATTATTTATTTTGTTTACTGAATTTATACTCTGCCCTTCCAAGGAGCTCAAGGTGGCAAACAGATACACAATTTAAAAGGAAAAACAAAAACAAAGCGAAAACATTCTCAAACAGATAAACATTATAAATCATTATAAAAGCAATTACAAAAACATTATAAAAGCAATTTCAGTTAAAAACATCCACCAGGGATGGGGTTGCTAGGGACAATATTCTTCGTCCACCAAACAGAAATTTCCAAATTCCTACTGATGTTTGGTAAAGGGTGGAGATGGGTGCACCTCACTATGAGGTCATTCAACAACTGGGGAGCCACTACCAAAAAGGTCCTGTAACAAGTAAGTGCCAACTGGGCAACCCCTGGTGGTAGCACCATCAACAAGACCTCACCTGACAGTCGTAGAGTCCAAGATGGTTGGTACTGGGGAAGATGCTCTTTTAGGTACTTGGGCTTTAAATGCTAGTACAGTGGTACCTTGGTTCTCAAACGCCTTGATACTTGAACAACTTGGAACCCGAACGCTGCAAACCCAGAAGTGCTTTGGTTTGCAAACTTTTTTCGGAAGCCGAACACACTTCTGTTTTGAGTGTCACGCTGACGATTTGAGTGCCACACTTCCGTTTTGAGTGTTACGCTGAGGCCTGTCTGTTTTTGCTATTTTTTGTTTTTGCGGCTCTTTTTGTTTTGTTTTTGTGACTGTGTGGAACCCAGTTCAGCTACTGATTGATTGATTGTGTGACTGCAGTACATTGTTTATTGCTTTCAGTTTATGGATCAATGGTCTTGTTGGATAGTAAAATTCATGTTTAATTCCTGTTTTAGGGGCGGTTTTTATAAGTATGGAACAGATTAATCCGTTTTGCATTACTTTTTATGGGAAAGCGCGCCTTGGTTTTGGAACACTTTGGTTTTGGAACGGACTTCCGGAATGGATTAAGTTTGAGAACCAAGGTATACCACTGTACTATCAATCTAGGCTACTGTTACAGGCTAAAAGACACTTATTTGCCTGCCAGTCAGTTCAATTTCTGCAGGAACACCAGTCAGTTTAGTTCACAATCAACACTTCCCTACACCCTAAGCCATGTGGGCAGAAGACAAAAGTGTTTGTGTGTGTTGGTGTTCTTTTATTTGCCTTGCTTTCCGGTGTTGATGGTCTTGGCTTATCATTAACACCATCCTGCAACACAGTGCAATATCCTGGCTACTAAACCATAAAGTGATTTTGTCAGGGAACTGCCATCAGTGTCCGAGGGAGAGAGCAAGCTCCAAAGGGTTCCCAGAGAGCGTCCCGGGAGTGGGAGGGGCAGCCCGTCTTCTGGGGAAGAGAATCAACGTAGCTCCAGTGGAGAAGGGGGGCAGATGGGGGAATCGGCGAGGCGGTCCCATGACTCCTTGCCAGGGACCAGCGGGGAGAGTAGAGGTCCTCCGCTGCCTACGCCCTCCTTGCGCAGAAGGTTTCCGCGCAGGGAGAGTAGGCGAAGACTTGGCGTCCAAGAGCTTCTTTGCTGGAAGAAGTTTAAGAAACGCCCACTGACGGATTCTGCCAGCGATTGAGGCAGTCACGGGCGAGTGGCTGCCCGGACAGGAAAGGTTCACTCAGGCAACCCAGCCAGAGGTTGGGACAAGCTTACGCACGAGCAACCCCTAGAACCATTACAGATTTTTTTTTAAAAAAATGTTGCATTTAATTGCATTTTTAGTCGAACAGAGCAGTATAAAGAAAAGGAACAACTCCTTGCTCATTTTCAAAGTCTTCACCTACTGACCTATTTGAAGCCTTAAAAAATAAAACTCTTTAGAGAGCGTGAGAGCTGGCAGTGCAGACATTTGTCCCCTACAGCAAAATGTGAAGGAACTTGTGTGATGTGTCCCTGGGCCTAAAATAGTACAGAGTTTTAGTTGGTGAAGGTTCTGGGAGAGAACTATGTATTCTGAACAGCAGGCATGTTTGTATTCTGATTAGAGTCGGTACTTGTAACCAAAGAAATCCCAGAGTTTTCAGTGAGTTCTCCAAAGGACTTATCTTTTAGAGAGAAATTAAAAAGGCCTGTGGATTTTCAACCCAAAGGGTAATTTAATTTTTCGTATCTGCGCATGAAAAGAGACTTTACTGCTTCATATAATTTCTCAACAACAATGTTACAATTAAATATGGCTCCTTCTGATTATCCCCTGCTGGGAGAAACTTTTTTTGTCATTGCACTATTTTATATTGTAAAAGTGAGGAGTTTAAAGATCATTTTTATGGTGATTTTATGGTCGACTCCCAATTTATGCATCCCTGGTTGTTAGCTTGTATATGCAAAATATAAAATTAGCTGTGAGCATCAAAGAGCTAATGACAGCCTTCACATTTTTGCTTTGTTTTTTTATTTTGAGTGGGAAATACATTATGAGTGAGAAATTTAAAACTGGAGCTGAAATGTTGGAGAAGTCGTGTTGAGGGCAAGCTTCTAAGACGGTCATAAACAATATATCCTTTCACCCCTAACAGTAGTGTTCAGAGTTTGAGATGACTTTTTTCTTCTCCAGCTGCCACTCAATGTTCCATGGCTGTTAGAGGTCACTAAGCATGCTCAGTCCTTGGGCTCTTTGGGGGTTATTTTTCCTCCTTTACCTTCTCTGTTGTCCACCAGTATTTCGCTTCCCATTCTTGAGTTGGGAATAGAGTAGTTGCTTTGGAAGACGATCATCAGGCATCCAAACAACACGATCAGTAGAATAAAGTTGATGCTGAAGAATCATTGCTTTGATACTGGTGATCGTTTGCCTGTCTTCCCAAGCGATGTGTAAATTTTTTGAGAGACACCATTGATAGAATCTTTCACAAGTGTACAATATGGTTGGTAGTACAATGGCTTTGTAAACAAGCATTTTGGTTTCCCTGCAAATGTCCTGATCCTCAAATACCCTGCGCTTCAATTGAGAGCAAGCTGCACTGGCAGAGCTCAGCGATGCTGGATTTCAGCATCGATGTCGACTCTTGTGGAAAGATAACTAGGTAGGAGAAGTGATCAACATTTCCCATTGTTACACCATTGAGTTGGATTTGTGGCACTGCAGAGGGGTTGTTTTGTGCTTGTTGGTGCAGCTCTTTGGGTTTTTTTGGATATTGAATGATAAGCCAAGTTTTCTGTAAACTTCTGCAAAGATATTTAGGATGGTTTGGAGGTCATCCTCTGAATGAGCACACACTACATTGTCATCAGCATACTGAAGCTCTATGTCAGAAGTAATGGAAACTTACTCTTTGCTTTCAGCCTACTCAGATTAAAGAGCTTTCCATCTGCTTGATATATGAGTGCTACCTTGGTGGGGAGTTTCCTTTCGACAATGTGTAGGATCATGGTGAGATCATTGGGGAGATAGCACATCCCTGTTTAGCGCCCAATCCCGCTGTGAATGGTTCACTTTGAGAGCCATTGTTGTCCATGATTGTTGCCGTCATGTTATCGTGAAGGAGCTGAAGGATGTTCACATATTTATCTGGGCAGCTGATTTACATAAGGACAGTCCACAGGGCATTATGATTGACAGTGTCGAAGGCCTTAGTTAGGTCAATAAACACCATATACAGGGGTTGATTTTGCTCTCTGCATTTTTCTTGAATCTGTTGAGCAGCAATAATCATATCCATTGTCCCCCTAGAAGGTCAAAAACCATTTTGGGATTCAGGAAGGATGTCCTCAGATATAGTTAGGAGACGGTTTGCTAAGATCCAGACAAGAATTTTGCCAGCTGCAGCTAATAAAGAGAAACCTCGACAATTTCCACAATCCATTTTATCACCTTTTTAAAAAAGATCAATGTTTTTGGGATCCCTGAAGTCTGCTGGGATCTCTTCTCTCTCTCAGGTTTTCCCAGGCCCACTCCGAGCAGCATTCTTATCTGAGAGACACCCAGTACAGTCATACCTCGGGTTGAAGACGCTTCGAGTTGAGCGCGTTCGAGTTGCGCTCCTCAGCAACCCAGAAGTAACGGCACGCATTACTTCCGGGTTTCACCGCTTGCACATGCGCAGACGCTCAAAATGACGTCATGCGCAGAAGCGGCAAAAAGCGACGTACGCATGCTCAGAAGCGCCGTCACTAGTTATGTTTACTTCTAGATACGAATGGGGCTCTTGAACGGATCCCGTTCGTATCTAGAGGCACCACTGTAGTGACATGAGTAGCTTAATTGAGTGCCAGAGATCAAACTGATTCACTGACAATTGTTTTAAAATAGCTAATTTTATTTTGAGGTTCATTCTAGGAGTTAGCATATAGAAGAGCTTGCCAACTTGGGGGGTGGGGAGGGCTGTGAGTATATTTGCAAACTAGAGGAACTGTTGTGGACACTTAACACGCACCACAGCCCATTCTGTTGGCTTAGAAAGAATGTTTCCCTCAATCTTAATTTCAGCAGAGGAGGAGGACCCTGTGGATGCCAGAGATGGCCTCCGTCAGCTGGCCTGCACTCTCAGGCGACATGCTGGTGACCCCTGGCATATACTATACTATTTGAAAGTATTCCCACAGATGCCAAGTTGGGCTACCTTATCTGAGAAGCATATGGGGCGCAGGTGCCACTGTGGTCTAAACCACTGAGCCTCTTGGGCTTGCCGATCAGAAAGTTGAATGTTCGAATCCCCGCGACGGAGTGAGCTCCTGTTACTCTACTCCAGCTCCTGCCCACCTAGCAGTTCAAAAGCACGCCAGTGCAAGTAGATAAATAGGTACCACTGCAGCAGGAAGGTAAACGGCATTTCTGTGCACTCTGGTTTCCGTCACAGTGTCCTGTTGCACCAGAAGTGGTTTAGTCCTGCTGACCACATGACCCGGAAAGCTGTCTGTGGACAAACACCAGTTCTTTCAGCCTGAAAAGCGAGATGAGTGCCGCAACCCCATAGTCGCCTTTGACTGGACTTAACCACCCAGGGGTCCTTTACCTTTACCTTATCAGGGAAGCCTTGCAAATTTCAGCATCTCAGCATCCATTTGCCACATTTGTATCCCACTTTTCTCTAAAGATCCCAGATCTATAAGGATGTTTCCATTTTATCCTCCCCACAACCCTGTAAAGTTGGTCAGCTTGGGAGCCAAAGTGATCTGCCCAAGGCCATTCAGTGATATTCAGGACTGAGCAGGGATTTTGAACCCTGCCTCCCTGGCTTCAGTGCAGCAGTATGAGCCACACTATATTCCAAGGGATCTCTTTACATTCTCAACCTTAAGTTAGAATTAACCACAATTTTTTGGTTGTGAGAATTACATGAAGCAGAGAAAATAATCAACCTGTGATCAAAGAAGTTCCCTGGGACCTCGCTGCCATTCAATTACCCTTGGACACCTTGCTTGCCTCCAGAGTTCACTGTGCTTTATATGTATTCTTCATCTTTCACGAGTGTGCAGTGTATCTGTGTTGTATGGGCTTTAGACGGTGCATTCTCTGTAACTGGAGGTGGCAGTGTTTTGCTGTATCCATTTCATATTCTCTCTTAGTCAGAGAAAAGTCTACTTTAATTCTTTCATCTCTAATCTATTGATCTTAAATAAGCTCTGGATGTGCACCTGTTGCTAGCTTGTAATACAAAAGGAAGATTAACATGATATGAAAAATGTCTTTTATTTAAACAAAAAGCTTTTCCAGAACTTCAGTTTTATTAATGTGTCCTGTATTTATAAATGTATTGTTGTTTATTAATGCCGCTCCCCTAAAGAAAAAAACACACACCCCAAAAAACAACCTAGCATGACATCACAATTGTGCATGCAGCAAAGTCTGGCTTTGATCTAATTCAAAAGAAATTCTTTATCAGAAGATAGCAGAGATATAGGAATAGAATAATACACAGTTGTTGGCTGTTTGTTTTTGCCACTGCATTTTCGGAGCATCTGCAAATCTAAGTGCTTTTCAGAAAGACAGTGCTGTGATATGGCTGCTGCTGTTGCTGCTTCTGCTATATCACTAATAACCTTAGTCCCAGGCCCCAAATGCCCTATCTGTCCCTCCTGGGGTGTGGAAGTCATTTACCACACTGGGTAGTGAACAGAGACTGCTAGTCTTGCAGAATTCGGTTAATCGCCAGATTTTTTTTTGCAGCGGCAGAAGATCAGTGCTAGCTGAGTTCAAAGAACAAATCTGTCTCGTAGTTCCATTGTACTTCGTTAGATTACCGAGGATGAAAATGTTTCGTATGAGCCAAATATTCCCTCAGTTGGGAATTCAAATCCGATGCGATGAAATATATACATCTGTTCCAAAAATTGGCTTCTCGTTGATGTTCTGAAGAGAGGAGGACAGCGCTTTTAAGAACGTGGAAAGAGACGTGTGGAATCAAACGTTAAGGCCAATCTAGTGTGGAATCCTGTACTCATAAGTGGCTAACCAGAAGCCCTTGAGCAGGGCCTGAGCACAACAGCGCTACTTTCCTTTGTCATTCCCAGTGACTAGTATATCAGTTGGAAGAGCAGGCTTGATTTGAAAATTCAGCAGGAAGGAAAAAGGCTTCTCCTCTAAACTCTTCAGGACAAACGGCAGAGAATTCTGTTTTATGCCTTCGTCTTTCCAGCTTTGCAAATAAGATAATCCTACTTACGTTTCTCATGTGTTTGTCTTCAGCTATATGCACTGGGAATGCCTGTAATGAGAAATTTAGAGGTTATAGAAACCTTTCTTTTGTGCTTAGTTCAGAGGTCTCAGGATAGTGGCACTGAAATATTGAGAGCATTTGTTGATCTTTTAACATCCCGGCACAGCCCGGGAGCCGCAAATCTTGCAGTGCTGCAGTTCTGGTAGGAGCCTCCCCACCATAATTAGACCCCTTTCTATTAGAAAGTTGCAAGGTCTGTAGTGGGGAGAATCAGGGCCTTTTTATGAAGAGTAAGGTAAAGGTAAAGGACCCCTGACCATTAGGTCCAGTTGTGACCGACTCTGGGGTTGCAGCGCTCATCTTGCTTTATTGGCCGAGGGAGCCGGCGTACAGCTTCCGGGTCATGTGGCCAGCATGACTAAGCCGCTTCTGGCGAACCAGAGCAGCTCACGGAAATGCCGTTTACCTTCCCGCCGGAGTGGTTCCTATTTATCTACTTGCACTTCGATGTGCTTTCGAACTGCTAGGTGGGCAGGAGCAGGAATCGAGCAACGGGATTCGAACCACCGACCTTCTGATCAGCAAGTCCTAGGCTCTGTGGTTTAACCCACAGCGCCACCTACGTCCCTTCTGAAGAGTACCCCCATCCTATTCAGGGTCCTATTCAGTTGTTGTTGTTGTTATCCTGCCCATCAGACTGGGTTGCCCCAGCCACTCTGGGCGGCTTCCAACATATATAAAAATATTATAAGACATTGAACCAGGCCCGTCTTACCCCTTGAGGCGTGGGGCGCCGGGGTGCCAAGTTCTAGAGGGCACCAGGTGAGAGTCCGGGGAACACCGAACAAGCGCGCTTAGTGAGCGAGGGTGCGTGTGCTGCTCCTGCTGAACGTCGGCTCAGTTTTTTCCCTTTTAGCCTGCAGGTGACGTATTCTGCAGGGTGCCAGAGGGCTAAAAGGGGAAAAACTGAGCCAACGCTTGCCGGGAGGGGTGCACGGGCCGTCGCTTGCTCGGCGCAGGCCTGCTCTCTTGGTGTGCTGCCTGCCGTGGCCACTGCCCCACAAAGCGGCCAGCTGAGCCAGGAGGCGCCGTGTCCAGCCTCTGCCTCTTCCCTGCCAGAGGAGTCGCCCTCCAGCCACTACCCACCTCCTCCAGCCCTAAAAAAAGGTCCACTCTGGGAAAGGGGGGGGGGCGGAGGGATCTTTGCACCACTGCACCAAATATGCTTATGGCGGCCCTGCATTGAACATTAAAAAAAAATTCCCTACACCAAGGCTGCCTTCATATGTCTTCTAAAGGTTGTATAGTTGATTATCTCCTTGGCTCGGGGGTCGCATAACTCCATACCCTCCAACATTTCTCCAATGAAAATAGGGACGTCCTAAAGAAAAGTGGTCGGCACAGGTGGCGCTGTGGGTTAAACCACCGAGCCTAGGACTTGCCGATCAGAAGGTTGGCAGTTTGAATCCCCACGACGTGGTGAGCTCCTGTTGCTCGGTCCCTGCTCCTGCCAACCTAGCAGTTCGAAAGCACATCAAAGTGCAAGTAGATAAATAGGTACCACTCCGGCGGGAAGGTAAACGGTGTTTCCGTGCACTGCTCTGGTTCGCCAGAAGCGGCTTAGTCATGCTGGCCACATGACCCGGAAGCTGTACGCTGGCTCCCTCGGCCAGTAAAGTGAGATGAGCGCTGCAACCCCAGAGTCGGTCACGACTGGACCTAACAGTCATGGGTCCCTTTACCTTTATCTTTAAAGAAAAGTGGGACATTCCGGGAACAAATCAGAAACCAGGACAGCTTTTGTAAATCCGGGATTGTCTCTGGAAAATAAGGACATTGGAAGGTCTGCCATCCAGGACAGGCAGACGGCCAGTCTCCCAGACACTGGAGCCACTCACCTACAGTGCCTCCATCTTCCCAGGGTTCAGTTTGTTAGTCCTCATCCATTCCACATCTAAATACAGACAGTGTTCCAGACCATGGTCTGCCCCTCTTGACACAGATGTTAAAGAGAAATAGAAAAAGGGAATAGGGCCGAATACACAGCCCCCTACTCCTGTTCTCTGGAAATGTTCCTGCAGTTAGGGATGAAGCTGCTGACCAACAGTGCCTCCAGTACACATAGAGCCAGTCAAGAAGACTGCTGGGCCCATGGCACCAAAAGCTGCCAGCAGATCAAGAAGCAGAAGTGGAGGTGCACCCACCTGTCCTACTCTTAATACAGGCCTTCCATCAGGGAGACAGAAGCTGATTCAGTCCCAAACCCCACCTGAAGCCAGGCAGATACAGATATTCCATTTCCTCTAGGAACTCCTGCAACTGATCTGCCACCACTCTCTGTTCTGACACAGCGTAAGGCAGTTTCCTGCCTTCCTCTGGAATCCGTTGTGAATTGGCTATTATAGCTTATTATGCTTCATTATAGTGAAAAACATTACAGGAGAATGTGTTTCATTCTCTTGATTAACAAGCTTGTATTTAAATCAATAGATATCATTTACCTGTATTCTCGATCTTTTTAGTCTTACGCAGTTTGTCTATTTTCCCCTCTTGGCAGCAAGAGAGATTCTGTATACAATAACGCTTTAGTCCCAAAAGTTCTGAAAGAGAAGACATATTTCATAATTTTCAATTCACAGCATACGAGGAGTCTTATTTTCTGAATAAGTATTGATCTGCAGTTTGCAGAATATGCCAAGCCTGAGAGCATTTCTTTTAATTAAAAGGCATAGGCTTGGATGTTGTTGGTAGACAGCAAGACTGGCTTTGGTGCCTTCAGTTTGACAGCTCTTTTTATTTGCTCTAGAATGGAATTATAGAATCATAGAATCATAGAGTTGGAAGAGACCACAAGGGCCATCGAGTCCAACCCCCTGCCAAGCAGGAAACACCATCAGAGCACTCCTGACATATGGTTGTCAAGCCTCTGCTTAAAGACTTCCAAAGAAGGAGACTCCACCACACTCCTTGGCAGCAAATTACACTGAATTAGACAAATGACAAATTTTCATGTGAGATATATGCATGACAAACTGCCTCACACAGTGGCATCCACAGAGGGGAAGCTAACCAGGGAATATGTTTTCTCTATGTGGTCTGGAGCAAGATCTTTGTAGTCAGTAGGGATGGGCAGTATCTGCTTTTGAACATCATGATATATCACCAGCTAAATATTGTGATATACCGATATATCACAATGTCTGAAATAAGGATGCAGTTAATGTAGAGGCACTGGCTGACTTCACAGTATTCCCCACATTGTGGTTTTTGCATAGCACACTCACTATCATGATTCACAATGCAGTGGTACCTCGAGTTACAAATGCCTCAGGTTATAAACGCCTCAGGTTACAAACTCCACTAACCTGGAAGAGTTACCTTGAGAGAGTGGAAATCGTGTGCCAGCGGCGCAGCGGCAGCAAGAGGCCCCATCAGCGAAAGCACACCTCTACTTAAGAACAGTTTCAGGTTACGAATGGACCTCCTGAACGAATTAAGTTTGTAAGTAGAGGTACCAATGTATATCACCAGGTCAAAAATTATGAAGCCAGTATCATGATATGGACTTGAAACTGGTTTTGGACAATACATCACCCAGCCCTAATACACATCATGATTCGTGATATATTCCCAGGTCAAAAACAATGAAACCGATATGATATGAACGATACACTATATTGATATATCACCCAGCCCTAGTAGTCAGCATTGATGAGACAGAACTTGATCCCAATCAAGATGGACCCAGACTCAATTTCTCCAGCTGTGTTATGCCCAGCTCATTAGCAGTGGCGCAGTGACATCACCACACTCTCAACATTCTGAGTGCCTTGGGGCATAGAACAGACGGCCCCTGCCTTGATTTCCCAGACACTTCTGATGTAGCAACCTCACTGTTCCCTTGATTGTGGATAGCTTTAACTGTGTTGGCTAGGACTGCCTTAGCCACATCTGAAAGTTATGAATGTCGTGAATCCTGGAAGAGTGGTTAGCCTTGATCATATGGTATTCACACCTTCCACAAGGTGAATAGACTGAACGTGTAGGGGAGGAGCAGCAGTGGCGTAGCGTGGGTTGTCAGCACCCGGGGCAAGGCAAGTAATTTGCGCCCCCTAATCCGGGGCAAGGCAAGTAATTTGTGCCCCCCCCGCTGCACTGTCCCTCCCCCAGATAGTCCCTCGCTCTCTCTCCGCACTGCACCACACGCCTGGCACCCTCCCCTCCACAGTGGGTGGCGACCTGGCGGCTTGGATCGGATTTGCACAGCCAGCACGGCAGTGAGAGAGAGTGAGAGAGCCAGGTAGGGGCAGAGAGCTGTGAGTGCGAGCGCCCCCCCCCATGTTGCACCCGGTGCGGCCGGCCCCCCCTGCACCCCCACGCTACGCCACTGAGGAGCAGTGTGTGTCTCTTCACTTGCCCATGTTGATGAGCCATGCAACATCTGCATTCCAGGAAGGTGCATGGATTGCCACATGCATACACTGAAAGAGGCATGATCTGTGCTCCTTGGAGTCACAAGAGAGGGAAGGACACAAAGAATTGCTGCATACCATTCCACCTCTAAATAGAGGTGAGGCAGAACTGCAGATAGTGTGGGGAGGTATAATTCTGTTATCCTGCCTGTCCTTTGAGCAGCATACATTTTGGAGAATGTATGGATAGGGTCATTATCATGGCAAATGACAGGGGTGGGGGGAAGCCTATAGTTTTAGTTGGCAAACTCATCACATCCTCCCTTGCATTACATATACAAAGCTTCCAAATTTTGTAGTCCATATCAAGAGATAACTTACACAAACAGGCCGTGCTTATGTCTTCAATGTCCAATGGCCTAGAGAAGCCTTAGTCAGGTGTTTAGACAGACTCTCTTTTCTATGACTGATGTTTCTTAAAGTTAACCAACAAACTAAAACTAGCACTGGGACAAGCAAAGGAGGATCGATACGGCTAACCTGACACAACAACCTGTACAAACAAGCCACACTGCAATTAAATGAACACACCCAAGCAAGCTCTGGACCCTGCAATCTCTTACAATATCAGTAAGTAAGTAAGCATATAAATAAAGGACCTACCCACATGATGCTGACACAAACCACTACACTAACACCAGGCTTTTAATGTTTGATGCATTACTGTATTTTAATATTTTGTTGGAAGCCACCCAGAGTGGTTGGGGAAGCCCAGCCAGATGGGTGGGATATAAATAATAACTTCTTCTTCTTCTTCTTCTTCTTCTTCTTCTTCTTCTTCTTCTTCTTCTTCTTCTTCGCAACAGAACAAAAGAACAATCCTCTCCTCTCTCCCGCAACTGTAAGATGTCTATGACAAAAGTGTTTTTCACTAAATGTAAACGAACTGTGAAAAGGACTTTATGAATTGAAAGTGAAAATGATGGTTGTTTTGTAACACAAAAAAATTCAATGGAAACAGCTATGACTGTTGGTTCAGTCTACATTTTGTTTCCACAGTTGTGCACTTGAGACAGCACATGGTTGCTTAAGGAAAAAACACTTTAGGTAGCTGTCTACATGCAAGCTCATCACTCACGGGGAAGAAAGAGCATGTGATCTGAGCGCATGTGAAGTCTCCATGTCCCCAGTTAATGATATGTGGGTGGTGGGTACATGCTCCTCCACTACTGAAAGAAGACAATCAACCATGGAAACATGTGAACCCATAATGTCCACAACTGCAGCAGCAAGCAAGGATGTCTGCAACACTTAAATTTATTGCTAGTTAAACCCCTGAGCAGAAGAGAGCAAGAGAAGTCTAATAAACATGTGTGTTGAATTGCAACTGATGTTTCCCCCCCTCCCCAGATTCCTTATTAAATATGCTGACTTCTTCATTGGAAATTGCTGTTTCCATGCTCACAAATCTTCTGTTTGTTTCCTCCTCGACACTGGGCACTATAAAGGTGTCAGTTCGTGAACAATGCTTGCAAAATGCCACTCATAAGAAATCCCTAGCATTTACCCTTAATCCTCTTTATTGATACTCATATGTTTTAGTGTCTGTCTGTCTTCAACTGTAGCTGAGATTACCAGCCACCGGAAAACTCAAAATGTAAATCAGTCTTGACATTTTGAACCTACAGCAGTTTCAGGCAGCTCGCAATTTGTTCCATGGTGCAGTCTCCAAATGGCAGAGCAAACCCTGCGACAAACAACATGGTTCTGGGTCCAGTTCAGATGATCTTCACATGGGGTCTGTATGTGGGGAATAATGCTTTATTCATTTATATACCACCTTCCATGTACATGGTGCTTTACAAAAGAAGAAGAGAGATTGCTGCTTCAAGAAGTTTACAGTCTAGAAGTCTACAGAGGAGACAACGGAAGAGAAATGGGGACAGGACTTAACAGGAAAGGAATACAATCGCAATCATTGCAATTACGGTGCCTTCAACTTAGTTGCAGCAGGGTACGGCAAGTAGACTTCTTCAGGGCAAATACACACTCCCAACCTACCGAAGTAGAATACCCTCAAAATAAAAAACACTGAGATAGCATCGAACAGTATCATAAAATTACCAAAAGCAAGAACAAGAGGAACACTGGCATAAGCATAAAGCAGCAGAACCCTTAAAAAATATTAATATTGGAGGCATACAAATTAATCTAAGCTGAAGGCTCATCTAAACAAAATGCCCTTCACCAATCTTCTCTCGGAAGACTGGGAGAGAGGAAGATAAATTAGCCTCTCAAGATGTTTCAGGGTTTGGACACCATCACTGAGAATGCCATGTTCCACATAACGATAACTGCACCTCAGAGATCCACAGACTTGGTGAAGATCCTCCTTACCTGATCTTAAGGGACAGACAAGATAACTAAATGCAGCCTCTGTACCTCTGAATAGCAGTTGTCGGGGACAAATGAGAGGAAAGGACTGTGGCCTTCATTCCCTCTGCTGAGCTTTCCGGAGCTTCTCTCTGTTTACGGTTGGAAACAAAATGAGGGACTAAGTGGATCTTTAAAGGTAAAGGGACCCCTGACCATTAGGTCCAGTCGTGGCCGACTCTGGGGTTGCGGCGCTCATCTTGCTTTATTGGCCAAGGGAGCCGGCGTACAGCTTCCGGGTCATGTGGCCAGCATGACTAAGCCACTTCTGGCAAACCAGAGCAGCGCACGGAAACGCCGTTTACCTTCCCACCAGAGCAGTACCTATTTATCTATTTGCACCTTGACATGCTTTCGAACTGCTAGGTTGGCAGGAGCTGGGACCGAGCAACGGGAGCTCACCCCATCATGGGGATTCGAACCACCGACCTTCTGATCGGCAAGTCCTTGGCTCTGTGGTTTAACCCACAGCGCCACCTGTGTCCCTCTAGCAACCATAGCCAAGCCAAATTTATAAGTTCTTCCTCCTCTGATAACAACAAGTACTTCTGGTTATATATCCTGTTCTTCTTCAGAACAGCCTCCTGCCCCATCAGCTAATATAGGAAGTATAAAATATAATTTGTCTCTGCTGGCCAATGGCAAGGTCTTTGCTCTTCCCCACCTGCTCCCAGCTGTAGGGTGGTGATCCACTGATGGAGTTGTCTATCAAGACTCCAGTCCACCAGAAGAGGGACGAGAGGTAAAGGGTGCCAGAACTGAGAAGTAAAACATATGCAGAAATGGAAAATATATGGTCTAATGAGGCTAGCCTGGAGACTACTGTTTGTGGCATTATAAGCAGAAAGCAAAGGATTAATGGCAAACCTTAGAAAATGCCACTGGTCAGTGGGAGAGAAGAAGATATTTCAATAAAAGAACCGAACGAGCTGTCAGTGTGATGTGAAGCCCCAGTAAATTGATGTCATAACATTCCAAGAATGAAAAGACCTTGTGGGGAGTGAGTGTCCCGTGGTATCAAAGCTAACACAGAGATCAAGGAAAGAAAAGTATGCAGAGGAGACCCGGCAAGAAAGAGATGGGTGCCGTAGAAGACAAGACAAATGATGTACTCTGCCATATACCTGAAATGGTTCTTTCAGCTGTTGTGACCACCCATGGCGGTTAATTAATTAGACGACCTTCCTGATACAGTGATTAATGGCATAATGGGTGTAAATAGATCTATGCTAATTAATAATGTGGCTGTCACCAAAGTACTTGGGCACCGTAGGAACTGTGAATAAGGTTTGCTTCATATGCGACAGTTCTCCTTTGTAGATACACTATCTCCTATCCGGAGCGCATGTTGTTGCTTTTGGGTTCTTGCCTCCTAATTCAGATATATGATATATCTAGGGCTAGGTTTGCACCAGCAGTTTCCATACAACCTGCTTTTCATACATACATACATACATACATGAGGAGAACATGGTTTAATCACAGCGTGAAAGCCACAGTTAGTACAGAATGCAGTTGCCAGAATTTTAGATAGGACTAGTGGTTGGAACTCATCACACTGGTGTTGAAAGAGTTTCACTGGCTTCCTTTCTACTTCTGAGCTCATTTCAAGGTACTGCTGCAAGTATCTGAATGAACATCTGCTCCCAACCTGACCTGCTCATATTCTGAGGCCATCTGCTGATTATCTTCTCTGAGCAGAGGTGAGGCAGGGGCTGACCAGAGGGAGGACATTTTTAGCGGTTGCTTCTTGTTTGTGGGACACTTTCCCCAAGGAAGTTCAGGTGATGCCTTCACTGCTACCTTTTTTTTTCTGCCAGGCAAATCACTTTGTATTCACCCAGGCCTTTCAAATATTTTTAGTTTAGCTGTTTTAGGCTGGAATCCAGTACAGTATACACTTGCATTGAACCTAATAGGACTTCTGTACTGCACATCTAGAAGGGATGCAGGTGGCGCTGTGGGTTAAACCACAGAGCCTAGGACTTGCCAATCAGAAGGTCGGCAGTTTGAATCCCCGCTATGGGGTGAGTTCCTGTTGCTCGGTTCCTGCTCCTGCCAACTTAGCAGTTCGAAAGCACGTCAAAGTGCAAGTAGATAAATAGGTATCTCTCTGGTAGGAAGGTAAACGGTGTTTCCGTGCGCTGCTCTGGTTCACCAGAAGCAGCTTAGTCCTGCTGGCCACATGACCCGGAAGCTGTACACCGGCTCCCTCAGCCAGTAAAGCGAGATGAGCACCGCAACCCCAGAGTCGTCCGTGACTGGACCTAATGGTCCTGTGACCTTTCCCTGTCTGCACTCAGCTTCTTAGTTTTCGTGAACTTTATCAAAGAGGTGCAAGTTTGTTGTGCAGATTGAATTTTACATAGTACCATTGCCCTTCCCCCTCTTAGTCACACACAAACACACACACTAACTATGGCATGTATGCATGTGGTTTACCATTTCCTCACCATTATATGACTAATTTTCCTCACAAAAAATGAACTTTCATTCAAGAATGATCCTAGAAACTTGTTATCAGGCCACTTTGAAATTCTTTCCTCCTCCTCCTCCTTCAACATCATCATCATCATCAACAACAACATACTGCATATATTCTTTGAGGTGCTGTGTGGATATAGAAGTGCTATTGCAGTAATTCAGCATTTGGCATAAAAAAAGAAAGAAAACCCGAAGCATGAAATACGGAGAGGAAGAAACATATGTATTTGGGAAATGCATGAAGATTATTTTGGGCCAATGAGGGAGAGAAAAAATGAAATGAAATGTGACAAGGTTATTTGAGCAGCTTCAGCCTAGGAACCCAGCCTCAGAAACCTTGTCTGCGCATCCAATTTAACACTAGTTTAACACCCTTTGGTGTCTGTAGTGTTCACACTAAATTGAAGGAAGGAGTGTGTATTCTATCCCCTAAAGGAGTGTGGACTCTTTCCCCTATAGAGCCAAGGGAACTTCGCCTCCATAACCCCTATAAAAGTACAGTGGTACCTCGGGTTATAGACGCTTAAGGTTACAGATGCTTCAGGTTACACACTCCGCTAACCCAGAAATAGTACCTCGGGTTAAGAACTTAGCTTCAGGATCTATTGAGAACAGAAATCGTGCTCTGGCGGCGCAGCGGGAGGCCCCATTAGCTAAAGTGGTGCCAATTGAGAGCCAATGTGGTGTAGTGGTTAAGAGCGATAGACTCGTAATCTGGGGAACCGGGTTCGCGTCTCTGCTCCTCCACATGCAGCTGCTGGGTGACCTTGGGCCAGTCACACTTCTCTGAAGTCTCTCAGCCCCACTAACCTCACAGAGTGTTTGTTGTGGGGGAGGAAGGGAAAGGAGATTGTTAGCCGCTTTGAGACTCCTTCGGGTAGTGATAAAGCGGGATATCAAATCCAAACTCTTCTTCTTCTTCTTCTTCTTCAGGTTAGGAACAGTTTCAGGTTAAGAAGGGACCTCCAGAACGAATTAAGTTCTTATCCCGAGGTACCACTGTACCACAAGCCATCTGTGTGAATGTATCTCCTCTGCCTGAAGATCACCTGGGCAGCACAACACTATTCTGGCTTTATGATTGGTTGCATTATTTCCAAACAAATGAAATGTTCAGGAAAGACGTTAAAGAATGTGGTTATGCAGACAAGGATTCAATATTTCAGTCAGAAATAATAAATAAGGACTCTAAAATTTTGTCCAGAATGTATAAGCTGTTGCTAGAATGGAATTTGAAAGATGAGGAAGTTGAGTGGTAATGATACACTGGGCCAGAGACTTCAGTTATAATATTCAATTTGAAGACTGGGAAAGACTATGGAAGGAGAACCTAAAATTTACAGCATGTGTGACATTAAAAGAAAATGTTATGAAAATGTTTTATAGATGGTACATAACACCGGTAAAATTAGCAAAAATGTATAAGACATGCAATAAGTGTTGGAAATGTAAAGAGAAAGAAGGTTCATTTTATCACATGTGGTGGGAATGTAAGAAAGTGAAAGGCTTCTGGGAAATGATTTATAATGAATTAAAAAAGATATTAAAATATACATTTATAAAGAAGCCAGAGGCCTTTCTGTTAGCCATTTTAGGAAAAGAGATAAAGAGAAAGGATAGTAAGTTCTTTCAATATGCAGTGACAGCTGCAAGGGTGTTACTGGCTCAGAAATGGAAACAACAGGAAATACCGACAATGGAAGAATGGAGAAGGAAGCTGCTAGACTATGCTGAGTTGGATAAAATGACTGGGAAGATTAGATATTTAAGAGACCAAAAGTTCACAGAAGACTGGGGAAAATTTGTGGAATATCTGGAGAGTAAAAGTGATGGTCAAATAACGCTAGAGGGATTTAAAAAAGCACTGTGAAACACAGAAAGTATTGTTAAAAGGGAATAGAAAAAGAAAGGTTTAAATAATGACAATACAAACCTACGAAAGATTTACGGAAAAGCTGAAGGAAGTCCAGAAAAGAAAGATTTTGTGAAAAACTAGATGTGAAATTATTGTATGATTTGTTTCTGTTGTAAATTAATAAAAATTATTATAAAAAACACACACACTATTCTGGCTTTGTGCTCTACAAGCCGAGGGAAGTTTGAACTAGCCCCGTTCTCCAGAGATAAGAGACCTTTGTATTTTTAAATTAGAGTAGTCTGTTTCCAAGGCAAAACTTAGCTAAGTGTCTTCCTCTTATACCCCCCCCCCAAAAAAAAATAAGAATGGGAGAAAATGAGTTGAATAGTTGGTGCAGCATGGCAGCAGTGCGCAATTTAGCTGAGGATGTTGGGAAATCTTGCCCACGGCTTGGAAATAATGAGCTCCTGACGTGTTTTCTAATCAAAGTATCGGCATGGAGTCACCATGTTTAGCAAACGTCCTATCACCAAGGAAGCAGTACATCAAAAGTTCAATGTGGATATTATTTTTCGGTGCCTCACCTTTACATTATAGGTGTCTTCCTTAGCACCTCTTCCTTCTTATAATAGTTTAAAGCCTCCCCCCCCCAATAAACCAGTAGATGTGTGTGAACACCGTCCGTTATCACATTTGTTCCAGCTTCAGTGAACCAAGAACCACGCCTGTCGTCCTCAGTTATCTTTGTACGCAGCACTGTTTTGAGCAGAGGTTTAATACACAAAAGATTGTTTCCCCCAAGATTTAGGTACCTCATAAATCAAGCTGACAAGTCACGTGGCCAGGTTTCCTCTTCTGTTTTGTCTATGGTATGCAGACAGATTATACAGTAGCGTCCTCAATGGCTTATTGTCTAATAATGTCAGAGGGCTGTGTTCTTCACATGCTATATTAGACGCTACCTAGGCAATTCTCTGCCTAAATATTTCGCGTGTGCATGGGTGACAAATAGTAAAGACACATTTCTGCACCTTTGAGTTTGCTGTGAAAGCAGAGGAGGCTTAAAACCATCACATTTTTGGGGAGTATCAGGACACACAGTGATTCCCACACATTGACTTGCTCCATCTTAACATGTTGCCACAATGCTTTCTTAGTGTGGAATTATCAAGATGCACAATTATATTTCCAAGAACATAGAAAACCAGGTCATTTATTATTATTATTTTTAAAAAATCATCATACACAGTCAATTTGGACAAAACGTGTTCTTCCTAACAGAGAGCACGTGTTGCGGTGGAGGCCTGCAGGCCACCTCACTGTTCCTGTGCGGATGTTTGGAAGGGATTCAGGCAGTGATTGGGTAAATTGAGTCTCCGGGAAGATTTCCTTGTTGCCAATTTGGAGGAGGGGTCAGAGGTTTTAAATGCTGGACGCCCAGCTTTGGGCGTCCTCTTGGGCCGCTTGCACCGGATCACCCGCCCACCCTCCCTGAATTGAGGGGGTTCTTTGCATTTGACATTGCTATGCCTGTCATGGGGTCGCCTGCTTTTGGGGCAGGGGCCTGGTAGGAATTTTGTCCATCTGGCTGATTGGCTGTGGCCATTTGGTTTTTGCCTACTGCGTAGCAAATCGTCACAACTTGTAAGGTTGGCGGTTAGGCATTGGTTCAAATTGGTTGGTGGAGGGGTAAGTGCCTACCCCTCCAATGGCGGTGCTGGAAGGGAACTCCGCTAAAGGAATCCAGGGGCTTGCCATCCTTTCGTCCTAGTCCCTGGCATCGGGCTTGGGCCGTGCAAGCCCCTGGGAGCATGTGGGTGAGAAGTGAGGGACTGATGCCCAGCTTCATTTCTCCCCAATATGGTTTTCCCTGACTGGCTTCCGCTGGAATCTGGAATCAATTCTGTCTTAGGGGCAAGGACAGATAGTTGTAACCAATGCCTAAGCAACCACTCACATGTGTGTATTTAAATAAAGTTGTGGCCAAAATCATGCCGAAAACCTTAAACAAAATTTGATGTGTGCTGTGTGAGTTATTGGGGTGGCTTGGGGACCTCGACATGCAAACAGTTGCAAACCAGTGGGAGGAAGAAACAGGATAATGCTCTACCAGATAACACTTGCATAGTCTCTGTGTGCGTAAAACTGCAGTGTATGGGGACCTGACTCATACTGTTGACAGGATACATAAAGTTTTGGGAACTAGCATATGGTTCAGGCCTACATATATATTATGCAAATTTCCATTGTGAGCTTTTATAACGTTTCTTTTCATAGCGTTTCATAGCGTTCTTTTTATACCTGTATAGATCCAGCCCTAAGCTTCAGAGGTGTCTGGTCAATACCGGGATTTGTGGGTGTATGCAGGCCCCTTGACTTCTGTGGATTTGAATGAAATCTATAAATATGGTATCTTCCCTTTTTTTCCATATCAGCAATCTACGTTGATGGCGTCCAACTGAAAGGCTACTTTGTGTGGTCCCTTTTGGACAACTTTGAGTGGACTTGTGGATACAGATCTCGCTTTGGACTCTTCCATGTGGACTTCGAAAATCCGGCTCTCCCTCGAGCTCCTTACAAATCGGCCATTGAATACGCCAAAGTTATCGCCAACAATGGACTGATGAAATCACATGGTTGACGACTGTCTGTTAATACCAAATGTTGGCCACTTACAAGAGAGGCACATGCCGTGAAATTGTCAAAAATAAACCAAGCTGAATTTTGATTTTCAATAACTATTTCTCAAACAGCAGAAGCAGAAATCAGAGCAATAACTATGCAGAAAGGGGAAGTGAACCTATAACATCTAAAAGTTTGAATTTAAAATAAATAAATACAAATAAAATAAATAAATACAGTACAATGTATTAATATTTTCTGTAATGTTTATAATACTTTTGACTTAAGGGATTCAGAGAGTGATGTCATATATTTTGTTGTTGTTTAGTCATTTAGTCGTGTCCGACTCTTTGTGACCGCATGGACCAGAGCACGCCAGGCACTTCTATCTTCCATTGCCTCCCGCAGTTTGGTCAAACTCATGCTGGTAGCTTCGAGAACACTGTCCAACCATCTCGTCCTCTGTCGTCCCCTTCTCCTTGTGCCCTCCATCTTTCCCAACACCAAGGTCTTTTCCAGGGAGTCTTCTCTTCTTATGAGGTGGCCAAAGAACTGGAGCCTCAGCTTCAGGACCTGTCCTTCCAGTGAGCACTCAGGGCTGATTTCCTTAAGAATGGATAGGTTTGATCTTCTTGCAGTCCATGGGACTCTCAAGAGTCTCCTCCAGCACCATAATTCAAAAGCATCAATTCTTCAGCGATCAGTCTTCTGTCATATATGTCATATATTATACAGCACCAAATGTTGGGTTCCTATCAAGTGGGCACATGTCTGGAAGTCGCAGCCAAAGTAGCTGCATTAGAAACACACACAAATGAGCTACTCTTTCCTCTCTCCTATCACAATGAATGGGATAGTTTGATGCTTATTCATTTTTTTGACTATCTGTTTGTCTGACATAGAGGAAGCACCAGTGGCGTAGCGTGGGGGGTGCAGGGGGGGCCGACCGCACCGGGCGCAACATCTGGGGGTTAGGGTTAGGGGGCGCAAATCTACGGGTTAGGGGACGCAAATTACTTGCCTTGCCCCGGGTGCTGACAACCCACGCTACGCCACTGGGAAGCACATTTGGCGGACTGTTCAGTATCTGCCTACTTATACACAGCCAGATTCCTGAAGAGCACACTTTTTCAGAACTACAGAATTACTGTATGTATTGGTCAGTTTTAGGTTCTGGTACTAAGATAAGCTAACTAATGCTTTACCAATGAAACATCCTATTAAGTGGTCTGCATTTTCCTGAATGGAGAGAGCTTCCTGGCCTCTTGCACTGGGCCGGAATTCAATAGGCAAAAGCAAGCAACTTGTACATGTAAATTAAATGGGTGCTATATGAAGAGTACTCTTTAAAAAACAAATCTTTGCTCAAGCTAGGGGCTGGGGGGGGGAATTGGATTTAGTTTAAATTTAAAGGCAAAACTACTTAATTAATATTTTCTGAAACAGTACATGAACTGAAACAACCATCCTTTGAAATTTGCACAGCTTTGAATATTGTGGTGCAGTTCTCCAGCCTAATAATAATAATAATAATAATAATAATAATAATAATAATAATTTATTCATATGCCACCTTTTCCCCTGATGAGTCTAAAGGCAGCTTACAGATTAAAATTCAACTAAATATTGATAGAATTAAAACTGTATACGTATATAAAATCTGTTTTATAAATCAGTTTAAACAAATTATGTACACAAAAACACATATATTAGTGAAAATAACTTAGAACAATGTGTATATTAGGAGAAATTTGCACTAAAATACTGGTGAGTTTTCGTGAGGATTTTTAAAAAAAGAAATCGCAAACTGTGATGGAATTGTGGAAAACTGAACTGAATTGGAAAAGTGAGAAACTGATAAAACCCAAAATGGAAAGATTAACTTGTTCCTAACCCCAAATGATCCACTTTTAATGCCTGCCTCCCAAAAAAATGAATTCTGTGGGCCAGATAATGCAATTTTGCAGAATTTCTAGAATTCACATAATCTGTTTTGCAGATTAAAACACACACACACATTTTGCATTCTTACTGTGATTTCATTGACCATGCCTAGGGGCAAGGAGGCATGTGGAACTTACTGAAACCTCAGCCCAACTGCTGCTAGCAAAAATTCGGATTTCTGAGATTTCAGCACTGGGTTACAAGCATATTTTTTGCCAGACACAACATGCTGGGGTTAAAAAAAGCAAGCAAACAAGCAAGCAGAGGTTCTTAGAAAGCTGACTTCTGCACTGCTTTCCCTGTGCTCCCGCAGGAAGACAGAATACATACCTCCCTGACAATGCCACATTAAATAGTTAAGAATCGGAAGGTGCAAGAAGCATATGTTTGCCTCTAAGGAATAAGGTAGAGAAAAGGAACAAACCGGGCCTCAGAGGTGTACCTCCCGAGGCCTTGCTAGTACAAATTGCTAGCAAATGAGTTCTGTTCAGAGCTAATGCTTTTGTTAAGTGCCTCATTGCGAGGGAGCAACAAGGAGAGCGTGAATATACTGCCTGGGAGCTATTTAAGTTGCTCTCAAGCAAATGTCATTTTGATCAGAACTTGGTTCACAGCAATTGCAGAATAACTGCAGGGCCACGTCCTCATGTCAGCGGTTCGCCTGGAAAAAGAAGGCATTGGGTCTGTGAGCAGAGTGGTGAGGTTGGTGCAGAAAAGGCCACAGACTTGCTTCTTAGGATAGGGCGGGTACGGTGCTGAGGGCACTGTAGCTAGCCCCTGCCAGAGGAAAGCATTTTACACCGAGAAAGGACCTTCCTTCACCCCACCCCTCCCAGCTGCTCACAGAGGCAAAGTCAAAGAAAAACGTCCTGCGGCAACAAAAGATCTCTCGCACCATCCCACCTTCCCGTGCCAACAATGGGAGGAAAGGAGTTTGAAAGGCTCTGTATACAAAGGGAGCTTTCACAATAGCAAAAGTAATCTTAAAAAGTGTTAAATCTTTCCGAGATAAAAAAGAGGGGGGGAAAATACACACTGCTGATTGCTTAGATTTTTTTTTATTTTTAAAAAATGCTTTTAAAAAAATGTTCGCTGCTTACATTCTGCAGCTGTTCACAAAAGGCTAGAAGTCTAAAGTGTATAAGATTGCTTGGCTTTGTTCCTCTGTTTTGTGTAAACTCCACATCTCCTTTACCTGTGCAAATGGTACATCAAGGTGCTCTGCTGGGATTAAGATTTCCTTTCACTCCCTTTGACATGTTGTATTGGCGGAAGAATTAAGAGAGAACGTGGCAGCTCCTGGTTTCTACTAAGAGAGTTTATGCGCACGCTCATGTATAATTTCCATTATTTTCCAAAGAACAATACTCTTATTTTACAGAAGAGAGTATTGTTTAATGAGCAAGGATCTTATGTTCATCGATTACGTACTATCACAACACGAAACACGCCAGTTGCAAACTTTCTGTCAGAATCTTCCAGTATTCTGAAACACTTCGGAGTCACCAAGAAAGAGAACCCAGGATGGGGTTTTGGAGACAGGAGACTATTTAGAGCAATATTAGAGGAGAACACAGTAGGCACATCCGTCGCATGGTGGTCAGTTATTTTGTGGTGGAATGTATGAATGAATCTTTATTTGTTTTTTGTTTTTTAAATGATATTTTATTAGGTTTTACAATCAATAAACACATAACACAATTAAACAAATACAAAAAAGACAATACAACAACAAGTATACAATACGACAGCAAATATAGAAAAGAAAATATAAAAAATAAAGAAAAAGTTAAAATCAATCATTGTGTCCTTATATTTTTTTGCATTAACTTGGTTCTGCAACTTCCCCAGACCTTCCCACTCTGTATTCCAGGTCTTATATTCTGACAGTAAATTCCTTCCCTCTGTCATAACTTAAGTTCAACATAGTCTTAGTGTCTTAATATAGTTACGTTCCATATACCTTAAAATATTAGTTTTTCTTAAACTTTAAGTTTTAATGCTAATAGTCTTTTAGGTTCAATCTGGTGTCAACAAACATTCGTTATCTTGTAGTATTTCTGTAGATAGTCTTTGAACTTCCTCCAGTCTTCCTTCACCGTCTCTTCTCCCTGGTCTCTGATTCTGCCAGTCATTTCTGCTAATTCCATATAGTCGATAACTTTCATCTGCCATTCTTCCAGCGTGGGTAGTTCCTGTGTCTTCCAATACTGTGCGATGAGTATTCTTGCTGCTGTTGTAGCATACATAAAAAATGCCCTATCCTTCTTATGCACCTGTTGGCTGACCATGCCCAGGAGAAAGGCCTCTTTATTTGCATCAGCCATCAGCCATAGCAATAAAACAACAATACAATATACAAAGAATAGAAATAAAAAGTCAATTATATAAAATACGTTTTGGGGTTTTGAATCAATAGTCAAATAGTGGATCAATAGTCAAACCTTGCAACCTTTGCTGTCACCTGCTCATCTTGATCTGCCAAGAGAAAGGACACTGGGGCAGTGGCTGGGCGACCCGGAATGGACAATAAAAGAGGGGTGATAACCTCATTCCTCAAGTCTTTATAAAAAGTGCAAGCCAGAAGGGCATGTGCCACCAATTCAGTACTGCAGGGACATAAGCGTTTTTCATGTGGAATCTGTTGGAATCGTCCCTCAAGTACAGCCGAGGGCAATACATTCAATCTTGCGAGAGTAAAAGCGTGTCTATATTTTAGAATTGCTAGGTTAGGCAGATAGGGTGCCCGAGAGTCAAAATGGAAAGGTGGAAAATAGTCATACCATGGGCAAAATTTCTGACGCTCAATATCATTTAGGTGCTAACAAATTAGACTGCTTGCTTTACTAAAACCCAAAGTGAGTAGCTGTTGATAAACCACAAGAGTGATAAACCACAAGAGTGAAGTTTCTGATAGACAATTTTTGTCCAAGTGCTCTTGTGACAATCTTGCAGCACTAGGGATATTAGACCAGGGGAATTTGAGTTTGTGGTGGAAACTGTGGACATGCCTTGTGTAGAAGGCCTTGTGTTATCTGGACACGTCAGGTGTGGGTCTGGGTTTGCAGAGACTTCATCCAGCAGCGTTCATGCATGTCTTCATGCAGCAGCAAAAAATGTGAATGCTATTCTAGGCTGCATCAGCAGAAGTGTAATGTCCAGATTAGGGGAAGTAATAGCACCATTCTATTCTGTGCCCAGTTCTGGGCACCACAATTTAAGAAGGATAATGACAAGCTGGAACATGTGCAGAGGAGGGCAACCAAGATGACCAAAGGTCTGGAAACCCAACTGCCTTATGAGGAGTGGTTGAGGGAATTGGGGGTGTTAACCTGGAAAAGAAGAGATAAAGAGGAGGTACGATAGCCACCTTCAAACATCTCATGGGTTGTCACCAAGATTGAGGGGTCCCAGCAATGTGTGTGTCAATGTGCCATCTGGATGAGGCCAAGTGTTCTGTAATAATTATTATTATTATTATTATTATTATTATTATTATTATTATTTATTATTATTCATACCCCGCCCATCTGGCTGAGTTTCCCCAGCCACTCTGGGCGGCTCCCAATCAAGTGTTAAAAACAAAACAGCATTAAATATTAAAAACTTCCCTAAACAGGGTTGCCTTCAGATGTCTCTTAAAGATAGGATAGCTACTTATTTCCTTCACATCTGAAGGGAGGGTGTTCCACAGGGCGGGCGCCACTACCGAGAAGGCCCTCTGTCTGGTTCCCTGTAACCTCACTTCTCGCAGTGAGGGAACCACCAGAAGGCCCTCGGTGCTGGATCTCAGTGTCCAGGCTGAACGATGGGGGTGGAGACACTCCTTCAGGTATACAGGACCGAGGCCGTTTAGGGCTTTAAAGGTCAGCACCAACACTTTGAATCATGCTCGGAAACGTACTGGGAGCCAATGCAGATCTCTCAGGACCGGTGTTATGTGGTCCTGGCGGCCACTCCCAGTCACCAGTTTAGCTGCCGCATTCTGGATTAATTGCAGTTTCCGGGGCACCTTCAAAGGTAGCCCCACGTAGAGCGCATTGCAGTAGTCCAAGCGGGAGATAACTAGAGCATGCACCACTCTGGCAAGACAGTCCGCAGGCAGGTAGGGTCTCAGCCTGCATACCAGATGGAGCTGGTAGACAGCCGCCCTGGACACAGAATTAACCTGTGCCTTCATGGACAGCTGTGAGTCCAAAATGACTCCCAGGCTGCGCACCTGGTCCTTCAGGGGCACAGTTACCCCATTCACGACAAGGCTGTCGGGCCAGATTTGATGAAGTGAAGGGCCGTGGGGGCCGACCAAAGGGCTGACTAAAGTTTTTGGCCTTTTTTAAGGATTGAAGTTCTTGAGCTTTCTTTATGATTTTACCCCAAAGTTGTTGTTACCCCAGGAAATAAACTGCCACAGGGGCTGGATTAAACTGACCGGCGGGTCGGATTAGGCCCACGAAACAGACTTTGGACATGCCTGGTGTAGACCATAATATAATAATTATGCACTCTTCTCATGCTATATCGAAAGCAACTTGATTTCTGGGTGCCTTTCATGTTTGTTTGCAGGTAATTTTTGGCAATGAAAATACTGTCAGCTACTCTGGAGTGAAGCATTAAACAGCCAAGTTGCATCCAACTTATAATGAAGAAAAAGTAAACATGCAAACATATATGTAGGATTTTAAAATCTATTTGGGGTTAGTAACTAATTGCACTGTAAAGAGCCTTAAACTGCACAACTTTAAAATTAATTTATGTTTGCGATTTTATTTCATTTGTATTTTTTAGCAGTCCTCTTGCCTGAGACATTAGAGTGTATATTTATAATTCACTTTATCCTCTTAAATTGTCATCCAAGATCGAAAGGTTTTCTGTCCTTTAATTAGGACACTGGGTAGAATATTATTTATCCTAGTGGGCATATTTATATGTTTTACCATGGTACAAATGGGCTATACATTTTCTCTGCAAAGCAATATTAATTCTCACTGTAAATAATATACTCCAGTACATTTGGTCTATCAGGTGAAATAAATATTCCAAATCTGGCATACAAACCCATTGAAAGTGCAGTGACCATCTGTACTTCTCTGTTGGGCTTTAAAGGACAACTCTCTCTTCCAAAGTTTTATAATACAAAGGGCAATTCACTAATTAGCACTGTAAATTAGTGTTGCCATGAGGTTAAATTGGAAAAAAAATCCACCCAGCCCCTGCAGTATTTCAATTAATGTTATTTTTAATTGCTTGTATTAGCATTTGAGAACAAGATTGATTAGCTTTTGACCATCAAAGAAACAGAACTTGAAGCTGTTAAATACTGAATTGGAAGTGGTTAATTATACTTAAAATCCATAGATACTGTACATATCAGTCTAGAAGGTCATCAGAGTACAACAGAGTAGGTGTGCGACTGAACTTGTTTTTGTTAAAGAAAAACCTCAGGAACAGATACATCTGTTGATAATAGGAATTAGCACCTCTGAAATTCACATCCAAAACTGTTCTTGTTTACTAAATTGCTTTTTAGTAAAAGTTTAAGGGAATCTGTTCATGTTCAATTTGCATTTAACACAGCAAGTAACCAAAACTGTAGCCAGAGACTAGTTCACAAAGCAGGCCTGCGTAGATTCTCTCTCCGGTCAGAAGCCTCCATGTGACAGTAGCAGGTAGCGATAGAGGCCAAGAAAAAAGATTAACTTCTAGCAGCACTTAGATCATTTTTGCAACAGTGAAAGGGGAACAAGCACATTTCTGCAACCAGGGGGATTCTTTGCAGCTGGGAGGAGATTCCAGGAGCTTCCAGAGGGTAAACAAGGAGGCAGATGGCAGCACACTGAGAAAGGGATTGCTTTGGACGCTCCAGCTGATAGGTGTTAAATCCAATAGATGGAGACATCTGACCATGTGTAGGGTCTGTTTAGGCCTGCTGAGTGAGTAGGGCCTAAGGCTGTCAGCATTGGAACTTTTGAAGGGCATCCAAATCTTTCCTCAGGTAAGCATAATGCACAAGTTTAATTGCATCCTTGATTACTGACTTGGGTCCACTGTGATGTGACTTTCGAACAATGGAGGCACCTTAGGAGCTCCACCAGTGCATTTGAGATCAGTTGAAATGTGATATCAAATGACACACACACACATTTAATTTGTCTTGGCGAGGTGGCGTGTACTTCAGAAGCATCTCTAGTCCAGAGGCTAGGAGTCTTATCTCCACATTAAGCTCCTGTGTTTGGGAAGACAAAGCAGTGGTTCCCCAACACAGGAACTTAGTGTGAATTTCACTAGGTAAAGGTAAAGGTACCCCTGACAGTTAGGTCCAGTTGCGGACAACTCTGGGGTTGCGGCGCTCATCTTGCTTTACAGGCCAAGGGAGCCAACGTTTGTCCGCAGACAGTTTTTCCGGGTCATGTGGCCAGCATGACCAAGCTGCTTCTGTGGCCAGCATCACCAAGCTGCTTCTGGCAAACCAGAGCAGCGCACGGAAACGCCGTTTACCTTCCCGCCGGGGTGGTACCTATTTATCTACTTGCACTTTGACATGCTTTCGAACTGCTAGGTTGGCAGGAGCTGGGACTGAGCAATAGGAGTTCACCTCATCATGGGGATTTGAACCGCCAACCTTCTGATCAGCGAGCCCTAGGCTCAGTGGTTTAGACCACAGCGCCACCTGCGCCCCTGTGAATTTCAATACCAGGACGTATTTAAACCACAGAAAAACACTCAGGGGAAAAGTAATGTCATGGAGATTTCCCCCCATAAAAATATCATGCATTCATCAGCAGGTGCCTAGGAGTGCCTTGGTAAGGTTTAACCCAGTGATGGCCAAACCTGGCCCTCCAGCTGTTTTGGGAACACTGGTCCTGTTAGCTATGGATGATGGGAGTTGTAGTACCAAAACAGCTGGAGGGCCAAGTTTGGCCATCACTGGTTTAACCCATAGCCGAGGACAGAGGTAGCTAATGTTGGTATTCCATTCCCCTGTTGTGCAGACATCTGGGATTGTTTTAATCACACGTCTGTGTTTTACATTCCAGCACTGATTGTTGGAGTCTTGTGAACGTAAGTTCCGTTCTGTATTGCTTTTGTGTTCTCTCTTCTCTCTGAGAGCAAGAAGGAGAGGAGCCATGGTTTCCTTTGTCCTGATTTTGTATATAAATGAAGTAGCTTAGGACTCACACCCCAGAGCCTGGCTTCTGCTGATGTTGTTTCTCTGCTAATGTGTGCTCAGTGTCTCTGGACATGAGTCACAGAATCTCCCGGGAAGAATGGCAGACCCGGGAAGAATGGCAGATGAAGCTGATGGACTACATGGAAATGGCGGAAATGACTGGCAGAATCCGAGACCAGGGAAAAGAGCTGATGGAAGAAGATTGGAAAAAATTTAAAGTATATTTACAGAAATACTGCAAAATTAATGAATGTTAGAAGAATATTGGGATGAAATTATATGGTTTTAGCGGAAATGTTATAAAGAATAAAGCAAAAACTGATTGTTAATGGGCTAAAGTGGAAAAGTTAAAGTTAGACTGTGTTAAGATAAATTATAGAACAAAAAATTGAGAAAGAGGGAAAGGATTTGCTGAATTAGCTAATTTGAACTAAAATACAAAAAAGGGAGGTGTGAGGAAGTCGAGGAAACAAGTAAATGAAAGATAAAGATATGGAAATTGGATGTGTTTTTAAAAGTTTTTGTTGTTGTTGTTTTCATGTATTGTTTTTTCTTTTTCTTTTCGATGTATTGTTTGTTAATTTTTTATTGCTTTTTTTTCTCTCATACTTTTTTTTCTGTGATTATAAAACTTTTAATAAATATTATTAGATATTAAAAAAATCCCATTGGGGAAGAAGATTGATGGATCCCAGGAGCAGCATGCAGATGAGAGGAACGGGCTGGCACGTATAGCGTCGTTGATAATAATATATAATAATTTATTATTTATACCCCGCCCATCTGGCTGGGCTTCCCCAGCCACTCTGGGCGGCTTCCCAAAAAATATTTAAATACTGTAATAGATCAAACATTAAAAGCTTCCCTAAACAGGGCTGCCTTCAGATGTCTTCTAAAAGTCTGGTAGTTGTTGTTCTCTTTGACATCTGGTGGGAGGGCGTTCCACGGGGAGGGCGCCACTACCGAGAAGGCCCTCTGCCTGGTTCCCTGTAACTTTGCTTCTCGCAGTGAGGGAACTGCCAGAAGGCCCTCAGTGCTGGACCTCAACTCTATTATTCTATAAGCTGGCAGTTGGTTACTTGCCATGTGGAATGACATACCCATTTGCATATAATCCATATCTGTATTCTAACAAACAGACAAAGCTGAGGTTTAGGTCCACCACAGACAGCCACCCAGTTCCAAAGTAGTGGTGAAGCTAGAGCAAACCCCAGGATAGGAGGCCGTTAGCATCTGTATCTCTGAAAGAATGTAGGGCCCATCCCTTCTGCAGCTGCAATTTCACAGAATCTAGAGCTTGAGTGAGCACATGTTAAGCCAAAAAGTTTATTATTATTATTAATTGAATTTGATTATGTTTTGAGGAGGATGCGCCTACAAGTCTCCTCAGGCAAATTGAAATTGAAAATGAGAAATTCAGTGGAAAAATAAAGGAAGAAATATCCTCACTAATAAGAAATCACACACCATTTAGAAGGGCAAGAATTCACATGGAACTTATCTTATGCCTACTAAGTGACAAATTTATTAAGTGAAATAAAGTTTGAAATAAAGATTGCCAACATCCCCCCTCCACCCCCCAAAACCATGCTTTTTAATAGGGTTGCCATTTTTTACCTATTGCTTCTGCTTTTTTGCCTGTAATAACCAGTTCATTGGTTGCCATGGTGGTTCCATGGCCTATGTTGCCCTTTCCCTGACTCAAATTATTTTTACTGATTTCTGTGATTTCTTTTCCCTGTTTCCTTTTGCACCTAACTTTGATCCTCTTGGGCTGTAAGCTCTTCAGGGCTGAGGCCTGGTTTGTGAATGTCTTGCCCAGCAGCAACAGGCCTCTAATACTTTCAGAAACTGAGATTATCTGGAAACAAGTTTCCTAGCAACTGCAGAATAAGCTAGCCAACTGACAAACATTGGTCACAAAAATGCATTTTTAATAAAAACTACAATCATGTTGTACTACCCTTAGACAAAAGCACATACTAGACATTCCCGTTGACTGAACACAACTGTTTCTCAAAAGACACAATAACTGTGGGCAAGTATTTCAGGAAAAACTACCCCCACAAAGTCAGTGCAGACCACTTTCCAACACATTGGTGTCTTTCATGAACACCCAAACAATTTATTACCCTTTTTACCCCAAATTTGGCAAGGACCACTCTCAAACTTTCCACTCCTACTCTGCCAAGTTTCAGATCACTCTACTAAACAATTTTAGAATGACCATATGTTCCGGCATACAAGACGACTTTTTATCCCTGGGAAATCACCCAAAAGTCGGGGGTCGTCTTATACACTGGGTATACACGTTAGGAAGGAGGAGAGGGAGCCGGTGAGCAGAGGTGCCCCTTCTGCCGTCACTCCTCCTCCTTCCCCACAGAAGAGGACGCAGAAAGTCCTTCTGCGCACAGCGCTTGCCCACCCACCCGCCAAACACCTCGCCTTGGGCTGCTGCTGTGACGGCAGAGGCAGCGGAGGGGGGCACACTCTGCCCCTGGCGGCACTCAAACTCTATAACTCTAAAACTATAAAATTGAACAGCATAAGTTGGGGGTCGTCTTATACACCCAGTCGCCTAATACGCCGGAATTTACGGTATAAACCATATAATACTCCACCTTTTCTTTTGAGAATGTCTAATCAGCTGGTTTGAAGGGACGCAGGTGGCGCTGTGGGTTAAACCACAGAGCCTAGGACTTGCTGATCAGAAGGTCGACGGTTTGAATCCCTGCAATGGGGTGAGCTCCCGTTGCTCGGTCCCTGCTCCTGCCAACCTAGCAGTTCGAAAGCATGTCAAAGTGCAAGTAGAGAAATAGGTTCCGCTCTGGAGGGAAGGTAAACGGCATTTCTGTGCGCTGCTCTGGTTTCGCCAGAAGGGGCTTAGTCATGCTGGCCACATGACCCGGAAGCTGTACGCCAGCTCCCTCGGCCAGTAAAGCGAGATGAGCGCCGCAACCCCAGAGTCGGCCACGACTGGACCTAACGGTCGGGGTCCCTTTACCTTTACCTTTAATCAGCTGGTATACTCAGAAGAAAGACCCATTGAGCTCAGTGGAACTTATTCTCTGGTAAGTGAGTATAGGATTACGGTGTTAGAAACCTGACAATTCTGAATTTGCCCTTACAGTTAAACTGGATGGCAATTACGACAGAACAGAATAGTTGCACAGCAGTGAAGTGTGCAGCAATCTCATTTAGCTTATTCACAGGCCTAAGCCTAGACAGAAAGTCCAGTCAGCTGTTGTAAGCTTCACAAATGAACAAGTCAAATGAACCTGAAGAGATATGCAGCAACGAAGGAAAATGAATTGTAATCGGCATTTGCTCAGGAGCCAAAGTGTCGGTTACTTTCTGATGTGGTAAATGTTCAGGTAAACATTTGGATCGGGCCAGGAATATGTATTTTCTCAGTCAGGACAGACTCCAGTGTTTACTGGTTTGGCTACATAAACAGAACATGAGTATAACCAAATAAAATAGCCATGGTATACAGATTGACCACCTCAAAAAGTAAAGTGTGAATTGGTTCTATTATAAATTGAACAAGCTTATATTTAACTCAGTTTCACTGCAATATTTCACTCCAATGGAAATTCGAGATGAACGTGGAAGTTCTGGCTCTGGTAAAACATTTGAGGAATTTTGAGAAAAGATAAAAGGGTACGTTCAACAAAAAATAAATCACATAAACACACAAAATGCAGTTTCATCACCATTGTCATAAATTCACCTTGTCTAAATAAATAAATTCACCATGTCACAAACAAACAAGGTTTCACTTCTACACTTAGGAGCAGCAAAAACATTTGTGAGAAGCCTAAATATTTATTATAAAAAGTTTCTACATCAATGTATTGCCACAAGAGGGAAAAAGTCCAAACTCAATGGAAAAGAGACTCAATTGCAAAAGCCTAGGAGAGATACAATATAAAGGAATTCTTCCGTGTTCAATGGCTCAACATGTCAGTCAGAATTTTTAAATGGTGGAAAAGTAAGATCTCCAGGACAGATGCTTTCCACATCTGATGGAATGGTAAATTTGCACATATCTATTAGATACAAATTTGCAACTCATTCGCAAACTGCAGACTGTATTGTTCACCCCACCCTGAACAGAAGCAAAATTCCAGGGGTCTCAGCACCTAACCAGGATTTGTGCTCCTTTGGTATGTAGCACGGCAAAGATTGGTGTCTTTAAAAATATGGCTTATTTACACATATCTACACCTGAGTTTTATGGAAGGTGTGCAGAACATTAGACCCCAAGAGTGCCTATTGTTGTTCTCCTCATTGCTTCGCCAAGTTCACTCAGTGGTTTAGACCACAGCGCCACCAAAGAACAAAGAAAGGTGATAGCAAGATCATTACCCCGACAAAAGATGGCACATTCAGTGTCAGACAAGAAATGGGTGGTGTTCCTTCCCCGGCTGTGTGTTAGTTAGCAAAAGACAATAGCAAAGCTGAAAGGGGGACGTTGCCAGGGTTACAGCGGGTGCGATGCCCTTTTAACACAAGGACTGAGTTGTGTTTGGAGCAAGGGTTTGGGGGAAGAAGAAGGGAGGGGAAGAACTCCTCGCTGGCTGCGAGAGGCTGCTCAGAGAGACTGGAGATCATGGCTGCTCTGGACCCCTCTTGAGCTTTCCGGTTGAAAGGTCGGTGGTTTGAATCCCCGCAACGGGGTGAGCTCCGGTTGCTCGGTCCCTGCTCCTGCCAACCTGGCAGTTTGAAAGCATGTCAGAGTGCAAGTAGATAAATAGGTACCACTCCGGCAGGAAGGTAAACAGCGTTTCTGTGCACTGCTCTGGTTTTGCCAGAAGCGGCTTAGTCATGCTGGCCACATCACCCAGAAAAACTGTCTGCAGAAAACATCGGCTCCCTCAGCCAGTAAAGCGAGATGAGCGCCACAACCCCAGAGTCATTCGCAACTGGACTTAACTGTCAGGGGTCCTTTACCTTTACCTTTTACCTGTTAACCGATCTCCTGAACAGGACAACTGGCTCAGCCTATATTTTTATACTGCACCCGGCATCTTCCCTTAATATGCCAAATATTAGCTGAATTCTACCATTTACTAAATTCAGAATTTTGGGTGCCAGATATTGGCATAGCACAGGGCGCTGCTGAAATTTGAGACCCCAAGGTCCTCCACTGCCCTCCCCAATTCATAATAGTATATTTGTTTTGGATCCTGTAATAGCCTTTTAAAATGTTATTGCTACATCCCCTATTTGGGGAAATTAACTATGGTCGCAGCAACATTTTTTTCGGGCAGACCTTGGAAGGAACCTAAACCTCTTACTCTCCATGAATGGTTGATAAAATGCCTTGAGCTGTCAGAAATGGACAAGTTTAGAGAAGATATATATGAGAATCAGCCTATGGCAGATGTCAAAATTGGCAGATAAATGGTAAAACATTATCTTTTGGAATAGGCTTTGCAGTCACATAGGTCCTGAAGTCTGTTTGTATGAATTGTACAGGAGAAAGAGAGAGAAAATTTAAAGTATTCATAACTAAGTGGAAACATATGGACTGAGCCAAAGCTTTTCAATAAATGAATTGTAAGGTTTACAAGCTGTCCTAAGAGGAGCCTGTACAATTTTCAGAGGTTATAAATGTGAAAAATGTTGGCAATCCAAAAATGCTCTTTTTTTTTCTAAAGTAGGCTAGCAGTTTTCCCCATTAACTTTTTTCTAACTCTAAAGGAGTAACAACATTGTGTATGCATAATTAACCCATTCTTCAAACTAATTTTTGACATATTGGTCAGTAAATATAATGAAAATCTGTTTGCGAAAAGCTGTTGCTTAAAGTCATGTGTTAAAAGCACAAGGCAAACAGAAATCTGTGCTTCATTACCAGAGGCACAGATGATAAATCTAACAAAACAGAATTAATAGTCTCTAATTATCAGGTATATACTTCACCTGGAGTACCAGATTCAGTTACAATTGCCAATACGTTAGCAGGTAATTGCCCTTAGAGTGCTATAATTCATATCACGAACTGTGAAAAACTTCCTAGGAAAAGAGAGTGTGAGGAAATAATAAAGTTGGTGAAATTTAATTATTTCAAAAGCTTAATGTGTGTGATAATCTTGGAGGAGTTCAAATGAAGCTTCTGAGTGAAATTTGAGTAAATAAGTGTTAGTACTTTATGCTGGTTATTAACATGCTACAAGAAAATGAAACAAGTTCTTTCGAAAGAGATGGAGGGAAATAATCTGGGAAATATTTTGAATTTCCCACATGAGATGTGGTATTTCCACAAAATTAGCTTAGGGAGTACCTTGGAAAATGGAGTTGTTGCTATCTTCTGCTGCACGAGACTTTTTTTTTCCAGCATGCAATTATGTTTTGTCAGACCGAGGGCAAAATATATGTGAATTTTACACAAAAAAGGGGTTAGAAAAGAAGCCCTTTCTCATATACAGCGGTGTGATGGCTTTACACATTCCACCTACTCCACACTCCTTTGACAAACAGTGTTACAGCAGTTACTGAAGCAGAAATATGAAGATTATCATAGTCAAGAAAAACAACAACGGAAAACTTAGAAAAGCAACGACTCAAACCAGCCAATATACAAAAAGTGGTCTAAAATGAGAGTACAGCAACACTGAAACACTGTAAATGCCGCCACCCCCTGCACTGAAGTCAGGAATGGCTAACTGGCTGCCAATGAGCCAAATGCAATCCCAAAGAAATATTTCCTGGCCTGGTAGCCCTACTAATGTTGAATCAAGTTTGGGGGGGGGGAGGTGGTGGTCCCTCACTTGTTGCTCACTCACTGCAGAATTCATACCCAAAAACGGGTCCTCAAGCTCTGTCCTGGAGGGGGTGCTGGCCTTTTGTCAAGCAAACAAGTCACATCCAGATTATAATACCGTACTTTTCCATGCCTAAGTCTAGGTATTTTTCTTTAAGGTAAAGGTAAAGGATAAAGGGACCCTTGACTGTTAGGTCCAGTCGTGACCGACTATGGGGTTGCGGCGCTCATCTTGCTTTATTGGCCGAGGGAGCCAGCGTACAGCTTCCGGGTCATGTGGCCCGCATGACTAAGCCACTTCTGGCGAAACCAGAGCAGTGCACGGAAACGCCGTTTACCTTCCCACCGAAGCGATACCTATTTCTCTACTTGCACTTCGACGTGCTTTTGAACTGCTAGGTTGGCAGGAGCAGGGACCAAGCAACGGGCGCTCACCCCATCGCGGGGATTCGAACCGCCGACCTTCTGATCGGCAAGTCCTGGACTCTGTGGTTTAACCCACAGCGCCACCCGCGTCCCTTAGTACAGTGGAATGCACCTCAAATAAACAAGCAAAGAATCAGACTACATTCTTTGTAATCTTTTTCTGGAAGTTCATCAGCAGAGCATGGTATTATAGACTACACTTGCTGCATTTGCCATTGAATACACAATTATGGTCTCTTTTCCATGAATTTGTCTAATCCTAATCCCATTTATTTAAGAGAATACATTACCAAACAGGAAACAAAACATTAGCCCGATTGCCTATTATGGTGTCCAGTATAAAAGGTAAAGGTACCCCTGCCCGTACGGGCCAGTCTTGACAGACTCTAGGGTTGTGCGCCCATCTCACTCAAGAGGCCGGGGGCCAGCGCTGTCCGGAGACACTTCCGGGTCACATGGCCAGCGTGACATCGCTGCTCTGGCGAGCCAGAGCCGCACATGGAAACGCTGTTTACCTTCCCGCTAGGAAGCGGTCCCTATTTATCTACTTGCACCCGGGGGTGCTTTCGAACTGCTAGGTTGGCAGGCGCTGGGACCGCACAACAGGAGTGCACCCCGCCGCGGGGATTCAAACCGCCGACCTTTCGATCGGCAAGCCCTAGGCGCTGAGGCTTTTACCCACAGCGCCACCCGCGTCCCTACGGTGTCCGGTATATACTATAGTATTTAATATGTACACATTTCTGCAAAAATTCATTCCCATGCCTGTTTCATAGATGTAAATCCAGTTTATTTTTCAATTCTCACTATAAAAGAAAGATTTACTGAGGCAGTCTATAGTATGGAATGGGTCATTAGATTTCCAATTCTTAGTTTCTACGATCTTCACTGCCACAAACAGATTTTCTCTAAGTCGTATGTTTATATACACCAGATTTCTTTCTCTCAAAGATTCAGTAATATGACAAGATTGCATTTCAGGATTGCCAGGAATAATTTGTAGCACTTTCTCTTCTTCAGTTTTTTCACCATTGGTCAATGCAGCTTCGTATGTACAAAGCTGGTATCACTCGTATGGTATTCCCGGCATCTAAGCTGAGATGTGTTATAAATCCCATTCTCCGTGGAATTAAATACCAGATATGCATAATTATATACTGCATCTGCCTTAAATCCAGTGTCAAAGAAAAGAACCTAAAAGAACCTTTTCCAATTATTGCCTGCCTTTTGAGAACCAAGCGCTAATGCCCATCTTTACATGCATAGCTCTTTAATATAAAAATGTATATGGTCTTAGATATAATTTTAAACTTTCACTGATGATAGCCCAACTCAATAATTTGTTCCTTTTTTTGTTAATTCTCCACACTGAGAATGCCCATGAAGTTTTTTTGCACTTAAAACTTCATTTTTAATATTAATAAAAAGGATGGCGCTCCTCAGATTTTTTCTTTAGAAGAATGTATGAAATAATGCTCTAACCAACAATTAATATTTTATAAGTCCCTATAGTTTCCCACAGGGACGCAGGTGGCACTGTGGGTTAAACCACAGAGCCTAGGACTTGCCGATCAGAAGGTCGGTGGTTCGAATCCCCTCGACGGGGTGAGCTCCCGTTGCTCGGTCCCAGCTCCTGCCAACCTAGCAGTTCGAAAGCACATCAAAGTGCAAGTAGATAAATAGGTATCGCTCCAGCGGGAAGGTAAACGGTGTGTCCGTGCGCTGCTCTGGTTCACCAGAAGCGGCTTAGTCATGCTGGCCACATGAGTTGTACGCCGGCTCCCTCAGCCAATAAACTCTCATTACTTCCCAACTTTTCTTTTCATCTACCTTTGAGCTGTGACCTCCGGCAAACTACCCACAGCCAGTTCAGCACTCCCATGCCTCCTTCCAATCCAAGATGCTAACATTGTACACTCTTCTACACCAGAGGAGAACTCTTGAGGCCTATGCATACGCAGCCCTCTGTTTCTTATAAGGATCTTCAGGCCACGGAGTTCCTTCTCAAGGCACTGGAATCCCTCGCAGACACTGTCTCTTAAAAGTGCAGCTATAATCATACCAGCACCAATACGTCTATCTTTTTTTTTTAATAAAGTTTTTTATTGATACAACAAGAAAAAAGAAAAAAAAATTACCAAATTACACACAAGTATAACCATAGACACATAATTTTCTTAGCAAACAATAAAACATCTATTGGTCTTAACACTAGACCCAACCTCCCGTCTATTCCATATTTCAAATTCATATTACTTATTGCCAATACACACTTTTATCATAATTAAACTTATTCTTAAGAAATCTAATTTCTTATATCTACCTTGCAACTATTACTGAAGTTCCTCGAATGCTGCAACAGAATTTAAACTACTATATTTATTTTTCAGATATTCTTTGAAAACCTCCCATTTTGAAACAAATTCCTGTTTTGATTTATTCTTTATTTTTTCTGATAAACCATCTAATTCGGCATATTCTGTCCGATCCAATCTTGTATAGAGGGGATTTCATTATCTTCCATTTTGCTGCGATCAAAACTCTTGCTGCCGCCGTCGCATATAAAAAAGATACCCTTCCTCTTTTGTGGAATATCCAAATCTGTTATTCCCAGGAGGTAGGCCTCTGGTTTCTTATTGAAAGAGATCTTTAACATTTTTTTGCAGTCCTGCATGGATACTCTCCCAGAATACTTGTATTTTACCAATACGTCTATCATAGTTGCAGTGGGAGCCCTGTTTCTCTCATTGCAGCATTTTTCTAATGTCTATATCCAACACTGTCCAAGTGGCCTGTAATTTCTCTCTCCCAAAGCTGATACTACTCGATTGTTTTCCACGCCGATGGGAAAGCAGCTTATATTATTATTATTTATAAATGATGACCTTTTCAGGATGGGCTCCTTGCACATACGGAGACAGCCCTGTAAAAGCCCCTGTGCTAGATGTTATTGCTAGCAAGAACTTTGATTTAGGAGCTGCTGTTCTGGTCACCAAACCTCAAGCTTTTTTTTCCTCCCTGCAGATGATTTTGCATACTTTTGTGTATTAAAGCCAGAGTGCTTGGCAGAACTGAGTGTATTTTATCCCGCTCTCTAGCAGCAATAAGACTTCTGATGGCAACTCTACCTCACAGTCTTTGATTTTCGTGTAAATGTATATTTACTCATAAAATATAATATTGGGCTCTTATTACTTTAATGGGCCATGAACTGATTTGCTTGCGCTGTCAGAGGGTGGCTCTGGCAGAATATTTTTTCTCGCGATTCCTTTTTTCTTTTTAACACTAGAATGGGCCTCTGAAAGCCTTCCAAATCCTATATGTTCTGATAAACCATTCTCTTATAATAAAGCCTGCCATTAGCTTCTCCCTTATTGACTCTCTATTGCATTTAATCCTGTTAGGATCACCTTTATTGAAAGACAAAAGACACCTTAGATCATGTTAGAAGGAATCAGGCGCAGAAGATAGCTGGCAGGTAGGGAAATGAGCTCCTTCCCTGAATTGTGGTAGCAGTACCTTTACTATGTTACCAGGGCCTTTAGTGTAGAGATATGTGAAGATATCTGAGTGGGTCTGCTCTCAGTAAAGCTGTGTCAAATACCACCCAGTAGCTAGGAGTACCTTTTGCCAACCTCAGCTGTTAAGGCAGCCATGGCCAGTTCTGGACTGGGACAGCCTGACCACTGTCATCCATGCACTGCTAACCTCCAAGTTTACTGAAATGTGCTCTAGGTGGGACGTGGGTGGTGCTGTGGTCTAAATCACTGAGCCTCTTGGGCTTGCCAATCAGAAGGTTGATGGTTCGAATCCCTGCAACAAGGTGAGCTCCCGTTGCTCTGTCCCAGCTCCTGCCAACCTAGCAGTCTGAAAGCACACCAGTGCAAGTAGATAAATAGTCACTGCTGCGGCAGGAAGGTAAATGGCATTTCCGTGTGCTCTGGTTTCCATCACAGTGTTCCGTTGCATCAGAAGCAGTTTAGTCCTGCTGGCCACATGACCCGGAATGCTGTCTGTGGACAAACGCCAGCTCCCTCGGCCTGAAAGCGAGATAAGTGCCACATCCCATAGTCGCCTTTGACTGGACTTAACCATCCAGGGGTCCTTTACCCTTGAGGTTGTCTCAGAAGCTGCAGCTGATGGAATACGCAGCAGCTTAACTGGGGCAGACTCTCATTGCCATGTTAGGTAAAGGGTAAAGGGACCCCTGACCACTAGGTCCAGTCGTGACCGACTCTGGGGTTGAGGTGCTCATCTCGCTTTATTGGCTGAGGGAGCCAGCGTACAACTTCCGGGTCATGTGGCAAGCATGACTAAACCGCTTCTGGAGAACCAGAGCAGCGCACAGAAACTCCATTTACCTTCCCGCTGGAGTGGTACCTATTTATCTACTTGCATTTTTGACGTGCTTTCGAACTGCTAGGTTGGCAGGAGCAGGGACCAAGCAACGGGAGCTCACCCTGTCGCGGGGATTTGAACCACCGACCTTCTGATCAGCAAGTCCTAGGCTCTGTGGTTTAACCCACAGCGCCACCCACGTCCCACCTAGAGCACATTTCAGTAAACCTGGAGGTTACCAGTGCATGGATGACAGTGGTCAGGCTGTCACAGTCCAGAACTGGCCATGGCTGCCTTAACATCTGAGGGTGCCATGTTACACCAGTGCTAAAACAATTACATTGGCTGTCAGTTAGCTACCAAGGACCAAGACACATAAAAGGTTGCTCATGCATTAGATACCCAATTGGTCAGTGCACTCTGTAGGAGAGGGCCCCTACACATACCATCTTGTCAGGAATTTGTCTGTGTGATATAGGAATTGAGTCTTTGGTGGCACCTACATCTTTTTAACATCTTCTTGTCGCATGTTAGATGGGCACCATCTCCATGATCTTCTCAGCACTTATTGAAGACCTTCCCTTTTCAACAAGCCTTTTAAGTGGAGACTTTTACCTCTGTATGTATATTGTTACAAAAGTTGGGTGCCTTCCTCTCTCTCTGCTGAGTAGTAGCAAGAGCTCATGGGGTTCCCGGCACTCACCCTGGGTTAATGTTCCTTTGGAGAACTGAGACACGGTGATGAATGTTGTCGCTTTACGAAATATAGTCTATCCACATATTTACACCATCAGTAATGCGGGTGGCGCTGTCGTTCAAACCACTGAGCCTCTTGGGCATGCTGATTGGAAGGTCAGTGGTTCGAATCCCCATGATGGGGTGAGCTCCTAACTGCCAACCTAGCAGTTCAAAAGCACACCAGTACAATTAGATAAATAGGCACTGCTTCAACAGGAAGGTAAAAGGCGTTTCCATATGGTCTGGTTTCCGTCACGGTGTCCCATTGCGCCAGAAGCGGTTTAGTCATGCTGGCTTTATGACTTGGAAAGCTTTCTGTAGAAAAACGCTGGCTCCCTCAGCCATAAAGTGAGATGAGCACCGCACCCCATAGTCAACTTTGACTGGTCTTCTGTCCAGGGGTCCTTTACCTTTTCACTTTACACTATCAGTCTGCATGGAGGGGTTCCAGATCTTACAGCATGGTCATTTCAAGTGGGGCTTGTCCCCTACAGCAGTTCAGCCATGGAGTCCAAAGCATCAGACACACACCCCATCACCCTGGCAACATCTGTCTCCCCAGGCCAAAGGACTCCTCCTCAATGGCCCATCAACATCTTTTGTCGTGTTAACAGAGTTGCTCTTTGCTAGGCTAGCCAGGCTGGTTTGCATAAGTCAGCCCTGGGATTCCTTGTGTGGCACAGTTCTTCAGCTTGTACTTTCATCCATATCCCAATTAATCAAAATCCTTCCATTTATTAATTTCTAGAGTTTGGGTAGGCACGCAGGGGGCACTGTGGGTTAAACCACAGAGCCTAGGGCTTGCCGATCAGAACGTCAGCGGTTTGAATCCCCGCGATGGGGTGAGTTCCCGTTGCTCAGTCAACCTAGCAGTTTGAAAGCAAGTCAAAGTGCAAGTAGATAAATAGGAACCGCTCCGGCGGGAAGGTAAACAGCGTTTCCGTGCGCTGCTCTGGTTTGCCAGAAGCGGCTTAGTCATGCTGGCCACATGACCCGGAAGCTGTACGCCAGCTCCCTTGGCCAATAAAGCGAGATGAGTGCCGCAACCCAATGGTGACTGGACCTAACGGTCAGGGGTCCCTTTACCTTTACTAGAGTTTGGGTGGGTGCCCCTTCCTCCCAAAAATCTATAACATCATGTACAAGATTCAAAATTATTTTTATATGTTAAATAATTTGTAATGGTTTTTATTCATGTTTTTATTCTGAGAGGTTTTACAGTGATTCATACATGAAATCAAATAAATACTGCAATTCACCAGGATTATATGTTTTAAATAGGAAAAAGCTCACAATAACTCACAATAAGGAAAAATTCCAGCTGCACTAAGTTTCCCTCTTATAATTCCTACTGCTTCCAAAATATGAACAATGCAGAAATATTGATGGAAAACTCAAAAGGCATGCACACAAACCTCTAGCTTTGGAAGAGTGTCTTGCTAAAACCAGGAGAACTGCTTAAATGGCAAAAGTGATCAAACGTATAAGATGGCATAAAGTGATCAGAGGCCACGACAAGCCTCTAACTTTATGATTACAACACGTAATCTGGATTTCACAAGGCATATACTTTGAGGTGTGCTTACTGATTATATGTATTGCAAATCTTTAAGAATTTGTAATAAAAATGAGTAATGCATGGAAAGTACAGTGGAACCTCGACTTACGTATGGCTCTACTTATGTACAATTCTGGCAAATAGAAGGGGAAGAAATGGAGGCAGTGAGAGATTTTACTTTTTTGGGCTCCATGATCACTGCAGATGGTGACAGCAGCCACGAAATTAAAAGATGCCTGCTTCTTGGGAGAAAAGCAATGACAAACCTAGACAGCATCTTAAAAAGTAGAGACACCACCTTGCCAACAAAGGTCCATATAGTAAAAGCAAAGGTTTTCCCAGTAGTGATGTATGGAAGTGAGAGCTGGACCATAAAGAAGGCTGATCGCGAAGAATTGAAGACTCCGTGGAAAAGACCCTGATGTTGGGAAAGATGGAGGGCACAAGGAGAAGGGGACGGCAGAGGATGAGATGGTTGGATAGTGTTCTCGAAGCTACCAGCATGAGTTTGACCAAATTGCGGGAAGCAGTGGAAACAGGAGTGCCTGGCGTGCTCTGGTCCATGAGGTCACGAAGAGTCAGACACGACTAAATGACTAAACAACAACAGATACGAACAGAGGCCATGCCAGCAGCCCGGAGCTCACCCGGCTGGTTGCAGGGCAGCGCTGGGGCCTCCGCTGCCGGGGAGAGGGCCCCCATCCCACCCAGAAGCAGTGGAAGAGGTGCCGCCTGCAAGAGACACCCCAAACCCTGCCAAGGAACTAACCTGAGGAAGTCCAGAGAAGAACCTGGCCTAGCAAGAAAAAAAAGTGACCCTGGTCAAAGTGAATCAGCTCTTTACTGCCCCTTGCCCCACCCCCAGCTTGTAGCCAAGTAAGCCCATCCACCCTTAGTGCACATAAGAAAAAAAATGTTATTTTTTTTCATCTACAATACTCTCTTATTTATTTTATAGTACAGTACAGTGGTACCTCGGGATGCGAACGGGATCCGTTTCGGAGCCCTGTTCGCATCCTGAATAGAACACAAGACACAACTGCTCGTCTGCGCATGCACGGGTCGCATTTTGCCGCTTCCGCACATGTACATGTTGTCATTTTGAGGGCCTGCGCGAGTGGCTAAACCCGGAAGTAACGTGCTCCGTTACTTCCGGGTTGCCACGGAGCGTAACTTGAAAATGCTCAACCTGAAGCACATTCGACCCGAGGTATGACTGTACATTGATTATTGCCTTCATTTTATGGATCTATGGTCTCATTAGACAGTAAAATCCGTGTTAAATTTCTGTTTTAGGGGGTGTTTTTCATCATCTAGAACAGATCAATTCACTTTCCCATTACTTTCTATGGAAAAGTGAGCCTCTACTTATGTACGTTTCTAGTTATGACCAGACCTCTGGAACGGATTATGGTTGTAAGTAGAGGTTCCACTGTATGAATGAGTGACAATGCATTTCGATAATGATGTTCTAAATGTTCGTGAGCATGTAAGCACATGAGAGGGTCTTTCCATGTCCTCCCACTTAATTGGTTTAGGAGTTATATAGGAAGTGAGCTAGACCATGCTGCAGGGTCAAACACCCACCATTTTGTTATTATCAGGTAATGTGTGACATGCCTAGCAAGCTACAGGCCAGCTTTCTTCTCAGAAGCTGCTTCTATTTTATTAATGGAGACATCTTGCAGGAGGGAGAATTTCATTGCTCAAGCCAGTCTGCAAATTAAACAATATGGCTGAAGGAAAAATAGCCATGAACAGCAGAATGCATAATCATCGTCTTGTCGTATTGGGCATCTAGGGACTCAGAGATATAGGTGCCTTTTATGACAGTTTACAGTCCCTTGCTTTCCTAAGCTATTGCATTCGCAATAAATTCTGGTTTGGATACTAATTTGATGCATTTGAAAACCATGCCATGGCACACGTTTTGTTCCTGTCATAGAAATATGGAGAAGAAAGTCTACATATCATTCCTGTGGCATGTAGACATCTCCCAAGATTTATGCTCTTTGAAAACCCCTATTCTTGCTAAATGTACTGCATATGTAAGTTCCCTGTAATTTACTCAGAACTCTGCTGTCACAAATAATGTTAATATGACTGTTTTGATACGGCACATAAAATTTATTTAATCGGCTACCTCATTTTGAAATATATTCATTAGAAGCGTTGAATCAAACCGGGTCAGTGGGGGGAAAACTCATGTCACAGCACAAAGCTGTGTTCATTTAGAGGGTGATGGCATTTGTAAGTCGCAAGGAACGAACCAGTTGAATAGATTTTGGTCAAATATCATGGCATTATTCGGATGGTAGGATCTTCTTATTGATTGGACACTGGTTGAAAATTTAAAGCTTACGCTACATTTCACTAACACCATGACAATGAAAAGCATGAGCAATGGTCTGTCAAATGTGAGAAAATTGCACTCTCCGAGTAAATAAAGGCACTGTTCATAACTCTATAAAAGAGTGACGGCAACATTTATTCTGGAATTAAGCAGTAATGAAACAGAGAGCATGTTATGTGCTCTGATAGACTGCGTTAGGGTTACAGTGTGAAAGCAACATGTTCATTAGCAGTGTAATACCAGATAACATGGTGAGAATCTGCACATGAAAGGACTGTTTGTCAGCGGAGTTCAGATATCTTATACCTTCCCCCCTTTTCCTCTCTTTTTACTCTCCCTCTGCCTATTGCATGCAGAATGCATGATGTATTGAGGAGTTTGGACTTGATATCCTGCCTTTCACTCCCTTTAAGGAGTCTCAAAGCGGCTAACAATCTCCTTTTCCCTTCCTCCCCCACAACAAACACTCTGTGAGGTGAGTGGGGCTGAGAGACTTCAGAGACGTGTGACTGGCCCAAGGTCACCCAGCAGCTGCATGTGGAGGAGCAGGGATGCAAACCCGGTTCCCCAGATTACAAGTCCACCGCTCTTAACCACTACACCACGTTGGCTCTATTGGGTGAGGTATGGCCATTTGTGTAAGGAGACTCACAGCAGCGTGCCAGCAGAGGCTCAGCATCTTACAAAATATGAAATAATCCAAACAGACTTATAAACAAAGGTATTTCTCTCTCTCTTGTCTGCTTTCCAGCCTTCAGGCTGGAGAGCAATTTACTTGCATTTTTCTCCCTGTTCAAAGAGACGGCTCTATTTGCATCTGCACTCCGCTGAGACAACTCCTTTCGAAATGGAGATTGCAACCCAATACCTCTCACATGACCCCAGGTTACAACCCTCACATGTTAGCTACCAGAGAACAACAATCAGTTAATCATTAACTCTGCGAGGAGCTCAGAGTCCTTTAGAAAAAATATTGTGGAAAAACATATTCATTTTTCATTTCCGTGTGAATTAAATCATTATACTTAAGATAGTTTTCCTAGTCTTTCCTGAACTTACTTTGTCAACATGCACGCTTGCGCACTCGCACACACACACACACACACACACACACACACACCAGTCCAGCTATGTCTCCCACATCCCAATTTGCCCAACAGATATACATGCGATAGACTAAATAATTTCACCCTGCTCTCCTTTCTGGCCCAGTCAGCATTCGAAAATTGCAGAAGACAGGCCTGTGCAGAAACATCTCAAAGAAATTGCATGTGCCAGATTCTAGGCTTCTCTTTCTAGACTAGAGCCATATATGTTCTTCTCAGTCTGGAGCATGAAAGGAAAAAACACATATGGAAGAAAGAATGTATATACTCCCTTCCCTTCCTTACACAAAGGGATGTACTAATTTGGGGAGGGAGGCAGGGAATTGCCACAAAGCTCTAGAAATCCCTCCATCTTTTGTATATAATTTATGGTGCTGTGCTTCCTTCCCGGGTGATAAAATGTTGAATAAAGTAAACAGCTGTGGCTAGACAAGTTATACGGCCTACATTTGCAGCTTACAGAAAACCCAAATAAGCAATTTAAGCCAATTAGGTATGTATTACAAGTCATTCCACTGGGCGCTCTGTGATATTTTCACTTTCCCGACACGACCTATATATTTCGCCGGCTATGTTTCCGTAGACTTTTCCTTCCAGATAAGAACAGCTACACTTTTCTTCTTAAAACAAGCAAAACAAGAACTTCCCTGTCCCTGGCAAGCGTAAAGCTTTTACCTCTGCCAATTACACACAGAGCTCCATCTTTTTTTTTTTTTTTTGCCTGCGGTACATCACCCATGGTGCGCAATAGCTCCCTAAGAAATAGAGGGTTCTTAGCCTAAGCCCAAAATGTTTAGGTTGCATGCACCCTAGAGTCACATCTGTGGAATGCGCTGGGAAAAACAGCAGAACATGATATCTCCTCAGTGGGGTATCAGAGAATCCTTTATTCTGCTATTACTGCTCGTGGGCCTTATCACTTTCAGGTGGTGACAGAAAATCATTAAAAACGCAAGTCTCTGCTGTCCAGTAATGACAAAGAAAACATCACAGCATATCAATTATTGCCTGGGAATTGACATGGAACCCAGCAGCAGGCAAACTGGCTCTCTTGCAGTTATGGGATGTTAGTGCTTTTCGTTAGGGAAGGCGGTTAGTTGCTCAAAACTGGTTAAAGGCGTTTTAAGGGTGGCTAAAATAAAAATAGCAACAGAGCGGGAAACGCTAGACAACTCCAGCCGGAATAGGACAGAACTAACAAAAAGTAAGCATTTGTCGCGAATCAGAAATGGAAAGCAGTTTTAAACTATGCTGAAAGTACATGGGTGACGCAGCCTATTCTCCAACCACAGAGACACATATCAACCTGGTGCTTGCCAGATGTTTCAGAATGCAGCTCACATCAACCTGTTGATGATGCCAGCTGGGCTGATGGTGTTAGGGGCTGGTCAGATGTGGAGATGAGGTGTGGGGAAGACAGACACTTCAAGAAGCTTCCAAGGAGGGGGCAGATACAGATAGCATGGACCCAGTGTGCTGGTCCCATGGGTTACCTGAGAGGCAATGTCCAAGTCCAGTCCATGGTCAAAGGTGCAACGGGGAGGCAGTCCGTAGTAGCTGAAGCTGGGTGCAGGGCAGGCAGTCGGGTGAAGTCAGGAACAGGCTTGCAAGAAGGGAGCCAGGGCGGGTCAGGAGCTCAGGCAGGAAAGCAGGACAGGGTTCAGGCAGGAACTAGCAACCAACAATGTTGCTCCCACAACTTGGGACTGGGACTGGCCGGCTTTTATCTGCCCCGAGGCATAGGGTGGCCCCTCTGGTGACTCACCTCTCCTGGCCTGGAGGCGAGCACTCCTCCTGTGGGAACTTAGTTCCTTCTGCCTCTCTGGCCTGAGCCTCTTCAGCTCAGGAGAGGCTGGAGGGTTACTGGACCCAGAGGCAACCTCAGCTTCCCCTGACGGGGCTGAGAGTGGAGCACCTCCAGGCAATGGGTCCTCCACCACCTCAGGAGCCAGAGCAGACTCAGCTGATGCCTGAACCTGAGGATCCAGCACAGGTGAGGACCCTTCAGGCTCATGCCCCAACTCCGGCTCAGCTGGTTCTGGAGATGGGGAATCCTGTGCAGGCTGGCATCCCTCAGGTTCAGCATCTGAGTCCGAATCCCAGGCCATCACACCCAGGTTCCTGGTGGTGGGAAACAGGACATATCCCAGAAAAAGGAGAGAAGAGCTGGGAAAGAATGGAGGGTGAGGAACAGGAGCAAGCTGGCAGATGCACTAGTCATGAACAGAGACAGGAGCCAGGTGAGTTGGAGGCAGTACAGGGGCCAGCTGATACTATGTCCCTTGAGAACCTGGTAGATCGTCCTCCTTCTCCTAGAACCAGGCATTTCATCCACGTCACAGAGCAAAAAACCAAGCAGAAGCTGAAGGAATCCCTTGGCAGCCACTGTAGACAGCAGGAAAGGTCTGACACATGGGAAGCTAGCTGCCAGGGGGAGGAGCAGACATTCTGGGCAACAGCTCAAGCTTTGAGGGAGCGCATTGCATGGTCTCTGTGTATTATTCCTGCTTGCTACTAATAAAAATAACTGATAACATAGTTCGCTGTGTGCCTGGTTTCTCCCAGCTGTTACCCAAGTGTGCTACATGCCAGCTGCCTCCTGATAGATGGGAGATGTTGTCCAAAACATCTGGAGAGCACCACGTTGAGGAAGGCTGCTTTGTACACTTGAAATGGGGGTCACTAAGCAAATCCACATATTGGTGATAGTGCGTGGGGTGGAGAAGGAAGGATGCAACAAGGGAAAAAAGGTAAAGGTAAAGGACCCCTGACAGTTAAGTCCAGTCGCAGACAACTCTGGGGTTGTGGTGCTCATTTCGCTTTACAGGCTGAAGGAGCTGGCATTTGTCCGCAGACAGCTTCCGGGTCATGTGGCCAGCATGACTAAGCCGCTTCTGGCGAAACCAGAGCAATGCATGGAAACGCCGTTTACCTTCCCACCAGAATGGTACCTATCTATCTACTTGCTCTGGCGTTCTTTCGAACTGCTAGGTTGGTAGGAGCTGGGACAGAGCAATGGGAGCTCACACCGTCGCGGGGACTCAAACCACCAACCTTCTGATCGGCAAGCCCAAGAGGCTCAGTGGTTTAGACCACAGCGCCACCTGCGTACCCACTTTCCCAAGCCTCTTTTGAGTAAAAGCAGATGGTAAGGACTTTTCCATGCCTTGTCTGTTCCTGGCAACCTGCCGTAGGGGTTGGTTCCTCTGCTGCCTGACAAAAGCAGTGTTTCACTTTGTTGTGTCTGGAGACAATAAACACTTTGTTACTTCGAACTGTGTGGGATGGGAGTTTTCCCCTTAACTGGGAGCAGGAAATATCTGCAGACTCTGCTGGGGCTCCAGATACTCTGCTAGAGGTCCATCACATGGTTTGAGTTGTGGTGAACTACCAACTGGCTTCCACAAGTCACCAACATGGCGGGGGGGGCAGAGTTTGTGGTGTCCTCAGCAGCAGTAAATCCATTCAGGGCCGAAGCCGCTTAGTCATGCAGGCCACATGACCCGGAAGCTGTACGCCGGCTCTCTCAGCCAATAGAGCGAGATGAGCGCCACAACCCCAGAGTCGGTCACAACTGGACCTAATGGTCAGGGGTCCCTTTACCTTTTAAGCTACTGAAGGTAACGGGGCCCTTTCAGCTGTCCTTTGTCAACAACAAATTGTCGCTGTTTTTTTGTGTTGAATATATGCTGTATGGAAATTTATGGACCTAATAGGTATATAAAGTAAGGTAAAGCTAAAGGTACCCCTGCCCGTATGGGCCAGTCTTGACAGACTCTAGGGTTGTGCGCCCATCTCAATCAAGAGGCCGGGGGCCAGCGCTGTCCGGAGACACTTCCGGGTCACATGGCCAGTGTGACATCGCTGCTCTGGCGAGCCAGAGCCGCACACGGAAACGCTGTTTACCTTCCCGCTAGTAAGCGGTCCCTATTTGTCTACTTGCACCCGGGAGTGCTTTCGAACTGCTAGGTTGGCAGGCGCTGGGACCGAACAACGGGAGCTCACCCCGCCGCAGGGATTCGAACCGCTGACCTTTCGATCGGCAATCCCTAGGCACTGAGGCTTTTACCCACAGCGCTACCCGCGTCCCTTAATAGGAATCTAAAGCCATTTGCAAATAACAAAATATGTATTTTATCACAGTAATTGTTGAACTGTGATATTTTAGGGAGCAGGCTAGCAGGTGGGGCCCATTACTTACATCATCGGAGCCTACACAACGCAAAACACTGTTGCTGTATGTAGGTTTCATTTTATTTGTTTTTTTATCTTATATTTTGGAACTGTACATCCGGGTTTATTCCCCGTTACTTTTTTGGAGGACCCCAAGAGAGTGGGGTCCTAAGCTATAGCTTGTTTAGCTTATAAGTAAATCCGGCACTGGATCCGTTGCTTGCCCTACTCTGCCCCGTAATGTTTTGGGGGCTTATTCTGGCTACTTCTGGTGGAAGTGCTTCTGGCAGTAGCTCCTATTTTTCATGGGTTTAATGGGGACCTCCACAGTCCGTCCCCCCCAGCCCACTAGCAGAGTTTGAACAGCAGGACCACCCCACCTGATCTTAAATGACTCCAAGCATTCAGCTTAAGGGTTATGATTCCTTCCTTAATTATTATTATTATTATTATTATTATTATTATTAAAAATTGCTTTGATCTTTTAAATTGTATCCTTTTTATTGCAACTGGCCTTAGTTATTTTTTCAATGGAAAAGCAAGATACACATGTTATGTAAGCTAAAATTAAACTAAAACCAGGGGCCATGGACTGAATAAGTGGAATTGTTGGCTGCCTCAGCACTCTGCTGCGGAGGAATGGATTAAAAGGAATAGATAAAAAGCAGGATATGATAACCTGATCTCTGTTGAAGGGGGAGGGAAAACTCATTTCACATTAGAAAAGTTTTCACAGACTGTTTTAAAATGACAGAGAAAGAAAAGTGAATGTGCTGGGTTTTTCAAAAAAATAAATCAATATTATCAAAGCTTAGCATTTGGTTTTGATTCAGTTCTCTTCCCCTCCCTTTCTCCAGTGAAATGTTTCATGTTGTAATGTAATAGAATTAATAAGATCTGATATGCTGACTTTTAATGGATTTTCATTTTTTAAAAATAGGCACATAAAATGCCTTCCTAATAAAGTTAATTAGAGAAAATAGAAGATTGTATTATTTCATCATTAATATAAAGAAATGGATAATTAGGGTTGTGCGATATGCACAGTGAGTGAAATTTACCCCTCCCTATACAAAGTGAATTTGAGGTGACAAGCCCTTGATGGGAATTCTGGGAAAATACCAGACCAGTGCAGTATGACCCTAAACTAGAAAAGCATTTGCTCTGCTCTGCTGTTTGTCTATACAAACAGCAGCCAACTTAGTAAAAGTCATCCTAGGCAGACCACAACAATTCCCCACAGATGAGGGAACCATATGAATTAATGCCCATGTATGTAGGGATGTGGGTGGCGCTGTGGTCTAAACCACTGAGCCTAGGGCTTGCCGATCGGAAGGTCGGGGGTTTGAATCCCCACGACGGGGCGAGCTCCCGTTGCTCAGTCCCAGCTCCTGCCAACCTAGCAGTTTGAAAGCACACCAGTGCAGGTAGATAAATAGGTACTGCTCCGGCGGGAAGTATAAACGACGTTTCCATGCGCTGCTCTGGTTTCGCCAGAAGCGGCTTAGTCATGCTAGCCACATGACCCAGAAAAACTGTCTGCGGGCAAACGTCAGCTCCCTCGGCCAGTAAAGCGAGATGAGCGCCGTAACCCCAGAGTCGTTCGCGACTGGAATTAACTGTCAGGAGTGCTTTACCTTTACCTTTTATATGCACATATCACACCACCCAGCTTTTAATGTAAAAATCTGTATGTCTGAGAACATTAGATCTCTCAGAAAAGAAGCAATCCCACCCTCTGCTTTACATGGGAATGCAGCCAAGCGTGTTCTCCATCACGGAGAGCACGTGTTGCGGTTGGGGATTCCAAGACACCTTGCTGTTTTGGGGCAGATGGTTTGGCCAACTCGTAAGCAGGGGCGGGCTGTTACTGGGGAAATTTAGATGTTGCCATTTAGTGACTGACAGCCCTATTTGTTAAATACAAGGCACGCAGTAATGGACGTCCTCTTTTGCTGCGTGCTTTGAATCACCCGCCCTCCCTTCCCTAATGTTAGGCTGTTTGCTTGACCTTGCTATTGCCTGCCATGGGGTCATCTGCTTTGGGGCAGGGGCCCGGTAGGAATTTTGCCATTTGGCTGATTAGTGTGTGCCACTTGGTTTTCGCCTACCGCGTAGCAAATCGTCACAACTTGTAAGGTTTGCGGTTAGGCATTGGTCTGGAATTGGTTGCTGGAGGGGTATGGATTCGGCTGTGCCTGCCCCTCCAAAATGCTGCTGCTGCTGCTGAAGGGTTTTACCGTTAAAGGAACCCAGGGGCTCCCCCATGCTTTTGTCCGAAACCCCTTGGCAAGGGGCTAGGGCCACGCAAGCCCCTGGGAGCATTCTGGGGAGAGGTGAGGCATGGTTCCCAGTCCTGTCTCTCTCCCCAGGTGACTTACCCTTCCTGACTTCGCGGGGGGTGCGAATGTCAGAGCTGTCCCCGTGCGGGGTCAGTTAGTGCTACCAATGCCTAAGCAACCACTCACATTGCTGCATTTGAATAAAGTTGTGGCCAAAATTATGCCAAAAAAATTAAACAAAAATTAAGTGTCAATTGTGTTTTCCTTTGGGGTGTATTGGGGACCTCGACACGCAAACACGTGAACAATAAATGTAGCTGCTATTGCTCTATCTTGCTTGGCCCAGATCCCTTGGTTTCAGCCACAGCCTGTGAACAACTCAGTTTGGGGCCAGTCTCAGTCTTTGCAGTGACACTGGCCCAGATCCTGCAAATACTCAAACCCTTGGCCTAGTACTGCAACCGGTGTCTCTGCCTCTGCTGTTCAACATTTGCCTGTACATTTTTTAGTTTTCAATAATCATTTTGGGAATTTTGTTTTTATCTCCAATAATTTTGTGACATTAATCTTTTGGGCTTTTTCTGTACCGAAGTGCTTTTGAAATATTTTTCACTGAATGTTGTTGTCAAAGCCTTTTCTTTCTGTTTTATCATTCCGGGCTATGGCAGCTGAAATACGGTTCACGTCAATGTCTTGACTGTCTAACCATTTTTACTGATTAAAAAAAAAAAAGGGGGAACTTGCTTGTCAATCTGAAGCTAGTTTGTTCATGAATAATGTTGTATATACTGCATTGTATTAAGTTGCACATTTATGAATGAGTCAGTATCTGAAGTACAGAACATATTAATTTTCTGATACAATCACAATGAAAGGTAGGATTTCCCCCCCTCTCTCTGAGAGTCAGTAATGAATGAGGTGGGTATAATCAGTAAGCTACTGGCATCAATGCTAGGCTGACAACAACCAAGGTCATATGAATTGAGATATGAATTCTGACTCCCATCATGAGAGAGATCAGTGTTTGGTGGACCATATATAGCCTGGCTATGTTGTTATTGTTGTTTAGTCGTTTAGTCGTGTCCGACTCTTCGTGACCCCATGGACCAGAGTACGCCAGGCTGGTAGCTTCGAGAACACTATCCAACCATCTCGTCCTCTGTCGTCCCCTTCTCCTTGTGCCCTCCATCTTTCCCAACATCAGGGTCTTTTCCATGGAGTCTTCTCTTCTCATGAGGTGGCCAAAGTATTGGAGCCTCAGCTTCAGGATCTGTCCTTCCAGTGAGCACTCAGGGCTGATTTCCTTCAGAATGGATAGGTTTGTTCTTCTTGCAGTCCATGGGACTCTCAAGAGTCTCCTCCAGCGCCATAATTCAAAAGCAACAATTCTTCAGCGATCAGCCTTCTTTATGGTCCAGCTCTCACTATTACTATACTATCGCCTGGCTATAGTCTGCTGCAAATCACAGAGTCATAGAAAGGTAGAGTTGGAAGGGGCCATAAGCGTCATCTAGTCCAACCCCCTGTGATGCAGGAATCTTTTTGCCCAGTGTGGGGCTTGAACCCACGACCTTGAGTCTCATGCTCTACCAGCTGATCTCTCACACTTGAGCCTATTGTCCTGTAGTTAAGCCTCATACCTAGCCATCTGGGTGGGTTGAGAGCCACCCAGGTCAACCGGTCAATCTCTGCCCCACTATTCCACGTGGCTACAAATGGCAGGTCCCCAGCTCCAAGAAAACTCACCACACAATGCTTCCGTTAAGACAGAAGCATAACTTCACCAGTTATGGCTGCTACAGTTGATAGTCTAAAGAAATGATAGTCTTAAACTATCAAAAGAAGGCTTACCCCATGGCAAGTGGCAAATGTGCCCTTCCATTGCCAATAAGGACGGTGTGAACAAAATTTCCATGAGAATAGCTTTGCAACTGCCAACTACAGGGGGTGGGTGCAAAAGGCAAGTGAGGACTGTGGTGCTGAATGCCCCACTTGTTCTCCTTATATTCCCCTGGAGAAGACCTGGATGGGTGAAGTCTTCATGCAGGTCCTCTCTGGAGCCTCAGCTCTCCAGAACGCAGTTGGATGCTGAATAGTTCCAGAAGTCTCACAGCTGCAAAGGGTGGGAGGAAAACCCCACCCTCAGGCCTGAAGAAGGCCCCCACCCCACCCCGGCTGAGCCAGAAATCTACTTCCAGCGAGGTGGGCAGTGGGGATTAATATGTGCCATGTTAAATTGTGTATGTGTTATTTTAAGTAAAAAAGAAGTTTTGGAGGTACTGGTTTTGGCATTATAAAGTGCTGGGATATGAAGGCAAAGGAGTGTTTGTGTGAGTTTTCTACAATAAATAGATGATACAGTGATTAGCGCCATTGTTTTAAAATGTTATGCCCAGAAGACATCATTGTAATCTTAAACAGATGGGTCCTTTTTGCTCCATTCACTAACGTTTTACTAGTAACTAATTAACAGGTTTACAGCCAAAATTAGCAATAAAAAGTGTTCGGAAGCTTCGACCAAAGCTGTCTTTTTACAATTACAACCAGATAAAACAATCTGCATGATGGTTTGAGGCTAAATATTGTTCGGATCAAAGCTTCTCCTGCTGTTTTCAAATAAAAGTTGACAAATAGGAGACCGAACCCTGCCGATTGCTTCAGTTGTTTCATACCTTGAAACTTCAGCCTTAATTAATATTAATTACTGGTAACAAAATCAATTCTATGTTTGTGAGCCTTGGATGTTTTCACTTACCTGTTTGAATCTGTATTTAATTTCTGCAGTTTAAAATGGTTATCACCCATTAAGGAACCAATGCATCGTGCAGGATGCAGAGGTAAAAATAATGATAAGGTAAATAATATGGGTTTGTACTTTTCTAGATGATTAAAACTGATCCACGAAGTAGCCTGGAATTAAGTAGCCTTGCCCACCCATCCCAATGCCCATACAATTTTTTTTTCAGTTCTTTACACCCATCAAAGCTTCCCAGAGGGGCTTACAAATATGGATTAAAAGATAGTTGCTGCTTACAACACAAAGGGTGAAATGGAGTGGGAGGAAATAAGCAAACCTAGGCTCCTCCAGTGACCAGCTGGGGTGGAAAAGCTCAAGGAGTACTGGTCTCAGCTGCACTGGTGGGGTAGCTTGGCATCCCTTGTCTTCCTTCCTCTTGCTTCATCGTCTTGTCTCTCATAGCTCCGCCCTTGTCATGGACCGTGCTGAGGAGGGCTGCTCTGAGGAGGAATGATGGGAGCCTCCCCTTTCCCCTACTCCTGATCAGGATCCCAAACCTTCCCAGGAGCAGGAGGACGGTATAGATTTGGAACTGTGGTTTGCAGAGGGACATAGTTCAGAAGGCAGAAGCTGGGAAGTACTGGATGGGGAACAGCACTGGGGGAGAGAGAGTTAACAGACTCACTGTCTCTGGAAAGTGTCCATCCACCCAGTCCAAGGTCAAGAAGAGCACATAAGGTGGCAGCACAGAAAGCACAGTGGTTACCAGATCAGGTTGCAAGATGCAGTTGTGACATGGGTGATGGGAGGAAGTAGGTGGAACCCTTAATCAGGAGCACCTTCATTCCGAGGAATGGATTCTTTGTTCTCTTGCTGTGATCTTTAAAGGTAAAGGTTATAACTGGTAAGGAGACTCCCTTCTCTTTGTTCTGCTTATCTTCTGCTTATCTTCTTCCCTGAAACCTGACAGCCCTCTTCATTGCTCTGCATGTTATCAGAGACCAGTGAGGAGGGGAGCCGGTCTCAGTCAGAGGGGGAGACTCCCTGGATTCTTCAGCAGCCTGCCTGATCTCTGTCTCCTGCTCCACCTCCTGCCACTGAGTCTGCACTGCCCTCTGCCTCAGCCTCTTCCTGCTCACTAAGCCCTGTTGCGGGATTCCCTCTTCAGCTTCTGACACCTCCTCTTCTCAGCCTGCTCCCTTTTCTCCTCTGACCACTCACTCTCATCCCACCACCACTCCCCTGGCTCTGAGCCTTCTTCCTTTTGGGGTTCCCTTGGGGGTTCCCCAGCTGGTGCTTTCCACCACTCTTCTGCATCAAACCAGCCCATGCCACAGTGTAGTCCATTGTTATTATTCTAAGTCCTACATGGAGCATTCTCCCCAATCCAATTTAGGATTGCTCTGCTAGATCATTTTTAATGCAACAAAAATGGGGCTACTGCTATCCAGGCAAAAGCTAAGGTGGTATTATCCCATAGCCACCATCTTGGAATTAAGACTTTGTAATGCCAGGAATTACAAAGCAGAGACATCACCTTGCCAACAAAGGTCCGTATCGTTAAAGCTATGGCTTTTCCAGTAGTGATGCATGGAAGTGAGAGCTGGACCATAAAGAAGGCTGATTGCCGAAGAATTGATGCTTTTGAATTATGGTGCTGGAGGAGACTCCTGAGAGTCCCATGGACTGCAAGAAGATCAAACCTATCCATTCTTAAGGAAATCACCCCTGTGTGCTCACTGTAAGGACAGATCCTGAAGCTGAGGCTCCAATACTTTGGCCACCTCGTGAGAAGAGAAGACTCCCTGGAAAAGACCCTGATGTTGGGGAAAATGGAGGGCACAAGGAGAAGGGGACGACAGAAGATGAGATGGTTGGACAGTGTTCTCGAAGCTACCAGCTTGAGTTTGACCAAACTGCGGGAGGCAGTGGAAGACAGGAGTGCCTGGCGTGCTCTGGTCCATGGGGTCACGAAGAGTCGGACACGACTAAATGGCTAAACAACAACAATGCCAGGAATATATGACCAGGCGCTTAAATACTGCACAGCTAGTGGGCATCACTTTAAGACAATTTATTCTATTTCATACTTGTTAACAAGGTCAGTGATCCATGAAGATGATTCTTCTTTGAGTTTTGGTGTCTCAGAGTCTAAATTAATGGTTTGGGAGTAGGAGTGTATTACTGTGTGCCGAATAGCTAGCAATCGTTTAAATTCAACAAAAACTACACAGGGCTTTCAAGGTGCCCAGTTACAGCCGTGATTGGCAACCAATCATTCCACCCCCTCATTTGTGTTGCAATGTGTCAATGGAAACAGAAGTTTGTAGGATGCTGCTGCTGTTTTCCATATGCTTGAGATTCACAACTCCAGCCAACACTCACTCCCGCCCCAGCCAATATAATGGCGTGATATACTATCTGTTCACATACGAAATAAGCACATACATTAGGTTTCAGTCTAGCTGACCTTTAAAGACTAGTAAAGGAGAAAAAGACATCAGTTTGTCGCATCCGAACCTTTAGGGACCATTGATGCTATCCGAGGACTGCACAGTAATATAGTGTTTCTCCAGAATAATACAGATATTATGTCAGTGAAACAGGAATCACAGATTGATGATCTTGGGATCAGCAAGAAAGTAAAGCTTTGACCTTGATGGGAGTTTAAGAATTTCTTACCAACAGCTGTCTGGAACATAATTAAAGGCATTTTACCACCATAAGCCTGGTAGAATGCAAACCATCATTTCCGTACATTGAAAAGACAGAGATATTGCTTTTATAGCTGCAGAGCTTATGGTCAGGGAGTGATATGAAATATTAGAAATGTGACAGTTTTATAATAATTTTACACTTATTGGAATAATTTCCATTGGTAGTTTTTGTGTCTGTGTGCGTGCCTCCAACTATCTAGAATAGCTTTAAGGATTTCTCGCTGTTCCGCAGTGTTAGGAGCTTGCTGTGTTTTTCGATTTTAGGGTAATAGTTAGTAGACCACTTGCGAGAAAGAAGTTAATGATGTTAATAATGTAGAATATTCACCCTCGCTAAAAATGGAAAACAAGAACTCGTACAGATTTTTCCTGCTATAATTTAACGCTAGGTTCCTGCATTATGAATTCCATATCATAATTTAAAACTTGCAAATTAATACATTCAGCTGGATTGTTAACTAGCCAACTTTTGTAGATGCTTGAACCTTCCCCGCTTGCCAGTTAAGCATGTAGATGGGAAACTACTACTTTTGGGAAATGTTTAAAATGTTTAAAAGCACCCTCCCCCCATCTTCAGTGATTTCTCTGCACTCTTTTCCAACATATTTGCATCATTTCAGAGCTGTTCATTTCCTTCCTCCTTTGGCCCTGCTGCCATGTAATCCTGTTGGCTGTGATGGACCTCGTGATTTTGCCAATGAGCTCATGATGACATAAATCACGTGGGTTGCCCCCACGCAGTTGGATTAAAGGACAATGTGGGCAGATGAAGCCAAGGAGACTGAGAGCAGAAAATAAGAATATAACTGACAGAAGAGGCAGCAAACAAGGAGCAAAAAGGCACAGTGCAAACATCAAAACAACATGAATGTTCAAGTGATAAGTATGTTCATAGAATCATAGAATGATAGAGTTGGAAGAGACCACAAGGGCCATCGAGTCCAACCCCCTGCCAAGCAGGAAACACCATCAGAGCACTCCTGACATATGGTTGTCAAGCCTCTGCTTAAAGACCTCCAAAGAAGGAGACTCCACCACACTCCTTGGCAGCAAATTCCACTGTCGAACAGCTCTTACTGTCAAGAAGTTCTTCCTAATGTTTAGGTGGAATCTTCTTTCTTGTAGTTTGGATCCATTGCTCCATGTCCGCTTCTCTGGAGCCGTAGAAAACAACCTTTCTCCCTCCTCTATGTGACATCCTTTTATATATTTGAACATGGCTATTATATCACCCCTTAACCTCCTCTTCTCCAGGCTAAACATGCCCAGCTCCCTTAGCCATTCCTCATAAGGCATCGTTTCCAGGCCTTTGACCATTTTGCTTGTGGATAATTTGTTTGCCAGCACCAAGTGTTCTGCATTTGAAGCAGATATAGAAACTAGAGAATATTTAGCATTACCCTACTTAGCTGAAAATTTCTCCTCTTTGTTTTGTACAGAATATGGAAACCACCCATGTCTTCAGCACATATCTCTGTTGGCTTCCGCACTTGCATATGGATGTCTAGCACACATACATAACATACATAATTTTGTTTGCTTCCATAGTTCAGACCATGCTCAAGGCAGCTTACAGCAGGAAAAAGTACATAATCACAACACAACAGAGGTAGTCGTAAACAATGAATAAAACATCAAAATATACACAACCTAACTGAAAAATTTCCACACGAGTCATAATAAGATCTAAAATTTTGTAGATGCTTGAACCTTCCCCGCTTGCCAGTTAAGCATGCAGATGGGAAAGTACTACTTTTGGGAAATGTTTAAAAGTACCCTCCCCCCCCCCATAAAGATATGGAAAAATTAATATCAATAGCAGCTATCCACCCCAACAATTCCCCAGCTCAAGAATCTGTTCAGCAGCCTCTGTTTTTGCAGCTGGAGTCAGTCAGGGCCCTCTCAGGCCAGGTGGAAAAGGCAGACCGCAGATCTTCCAGAACCCACAGCCAAGCACATTGCAAGAGCCAGCAAGGCACATTGGGGTTTGGTCCAGAAGGAACTAGTTCAAAAATAAGAGTGTAGCCACTGGGTGACACTGGATAAGTCAGTACAGCTGCTAAATAGGCTAGTGGCTTTCAGAAAGGTACAGCCCTCACACACTCACATGTAGGATACAGTCGGTTCTGCCTAGGAGAAATTCAGCACCATGCCATTTTTGCTACTGTTTCTAATTACCTTTTGCCCAGAATCTACACCTAGTCAAGTTGATTGTTCAACATTACATAGCTTGCAGCTAATTGTGTGAACTGACTCCGTTGAGAAGCATTGTGTTATGAAGTAAGGGCAGGTGACAGGAAATCCAGCCTGTGAGGAAAGATTATCTTGCCCTCTAAAAGTCTGGAGCTTGGTCTATATCAGGCTTCCTCAACCATGGCCGTCCAGATGTTTTTGGCCTACAACTCCCATGATCCCTAGCTAGCAGGACCAGTGGTCAGGGATGATGGGAACTGTACTCTCAAAACATCTGGAGGGCAGAGGTTGAGGAAGCCTGGTCTATATGGACAAACTTAATCCCTATACAGTGGTACCTCGGGATAAGAACTTAATTCGTTCTGGAGGTCTGTTCTTAACCTGAGGTACCACTTTAGCTAATGGGGCCTCCCGCTGCCTCCATGAAATTTCTGTTCTCATCCTGAAGCAAAGTTCTTAACCGGAGGTACTATTTCTGGGTTAGCGGAGTCTGTAACCTGAACCGTCTGTAACCTGAGGTACCACTCTCTCTCTCTCTCTCTCTCTCTCTCTCTGTATAATAATAATAATAATAATAATAATAATAATAATAATAATAATAATCTATTTGTACCCCGCCCATCTGGCTGTGTTTCCTCAGCCACTATGGGTGGCTTCCAACAAAGATTAAAAATACATTAAAATGTCACACATTAAAAACTTCCCTGAACAGGGCTGCCTTCAGATGTCTTCTGAATGTCAGATAGTTGTTTATTTCCTTGACATCTGATGGGAGGGCATTCCACAGAGCGGGCGCCACTACTGAGAAGGCCCTCTGCCTGGTTCCCTGTAGCTTTGTTTCACGCAATGAGGGAACCGTATAAAAAGAAGGAAGGCAACTATACGATCCTTTCGTACAGAATTGGAGTCCATTCATTCATTATTTGAATGATAACGTAGAAGATGCAGTCAAGTTGAATGTTGGCCTGGGAGTAATTTGAGAACAGGGGTCAGGAATGGAACCTACCAACTTCTTTCTTTCCAGTGTGGTGTAGTGGTTAAGAGCGGTAGTCTTGTAATCTGAGGAACCGGGTTCGCTTCCCCGCTCCTCCACATGCAGCTGCTGGGTGACCTTGGACCAGTCACACTTCTCTGAAGTCTCTCAACCCCACTCTCCTCACAGAGTATTTGTTGTGGAGGAGGAAGGGAAAGGAGAATGTTAGCCGCTTTGAGACTCCTGAAGGGGAGTGAAAGGCGGGATATCAAATCCAAACTCTTCTTCTTCTTTATGCTTTTTTTTTTGGCACTTCAGTGGCTCATTTCTATTACTTATTTGGTGAATTCAGTCAGGAGAACAGACCCAAATGCCCTCGTGCTTTTAATATTCTTTCCTTACACATATTATCCTGGTGAAACTTGATGCTGGACTCCTTTGATTAAGAAATTTTGTAAGCTGTACCATATACCATACATTTATGCTGACTGTACTGTTATATATAATTGTAATAAAATTCAGCCTGTGGTATTGATTGGGAGGGGAGGTTATTCATACGCAAGAGTTGCTGCTTGTTGCTGGAGACACCAGCTAAAGAACTGTGAACTGCTGCGAGTCCAAGGAGAAGCTGGGCATTGCCCACCAGTAGTTTAAAGGTAAAGGGTAAAGGGACCCCAGACCATTAGCTCCAGTCATGACCGACTCTGGGGTTGCGCGCTCATCTCGCTCTATAGGCTGAGGGAGCCAGCGTACGGCATCCGGGTCATGTGACCAGCATGACTAAGCCACTTCTGGGGAACCAGAGCAGCGCACGGAAACGCTATTTACCTTCCCGCTGGAGCGGTCCCTACTTGCACTTTGATGTGCTTTCGAACTGCTAGGTTGGCAGGAGCAGGGACCGAGCAATGGGAGCTCACCCCATCGCGGGGATTCAAACCGCCGACCTTCTGATCGGCAAGTCCTAGGCTCAGTGGTTTAACCCGCAGCGCCACCTGCGTCCCGCCAGTAGTTTAGATGGTGTTAAAAAGGGATTAGCTCTGCTTTGGACTTGCCCTCAGACACTACATCTCCAATGCAAAGGTAGTTGCCTCATTTGAGGTGAATGCACATATTGCTATGTGCCATGTATCTTTAAAAAGAGCCCTGGGAATTATAGTTCTCTGAGCGTGCCAGGTTTTTTACTTCCTACTAAGTACTGATGAGAATGGGGTTAGGGCATGTAATTGAATATAAAGAGTGGGAAAAACTGTGGAGAAAAAATATTAATTTTATAGCATGTTATTTAATAAGAGAAAAGTACCTGAAAATGCACCATAGGTGGTATTTAACACATGAGAGATTGGCTAAAATGAACAAATCGCTTAGTAATAAGTGTTGGAGATGCACAAAGCAGATTGGAACCTTCTACCATATGTGGTGGACATGTCCAGAGATCAGAACGTTCTGGGACATGATCCATGAAGAAATAAAAAAGTTACTAAGAACTTCACATAGCAAAAGACCAGAAACATACCTTTTGGGAGTATTGAATAGTGATATTTCTAGAGAAAATACTAAATTCTTCCTGTACGTGACATCTGCGGTGAGAATCCTGGTGGCTAAGTACTGGAAGGCTAACCAGGTACCAACCAAAGAGGAATGGTTATGTAAGTTATGTGAATATTTGGAATTGGCCAAATTGACGGATATAATAAGACTAACGCCAATGAATACAGTCAAGAAGGACTGGAAGTGCTTGAATGGTTATTTAGAAAGACAAGATGAAAATAATACTGAAATACAGAAAAAAATATGAAATGTGAAAGGAAGTGTTGTGAGATAGATGAAAGGCTATTACTATTATTATTTTGTAAAATAGTGTTTATTGTATTGAAATATACTTTTCTTTATTCTTTTACTGTCTACTTCGCATTTTTTAATTTTCTTCTTTATTTTTATTTTTTATTTTTCATTTTTCTGCATATTATTCTTTACGTATGGCTTGGTATTGATGTATTTACTTTGCGATAAAAATTCTAAAATTAAAAGAAGAAAAAGAGAGAGAATGGGGTTAGGGGATTGTGAGAATTAAACTGTGTGGGAAAGGTGACATCTGTACTGCAGATATAGCCTTAGTTTCTATATTTTGAATCAAATCAATGTGATAATTCAGAGTCAGCTGCTAGCTAATTTTATGAAATATCCCAATATTTCTTCGGAAAAAAAACCAACCAGTAGGGTCAGATTTTCTCCTGACACGTGGTAATACGATCAGGTGATTATCAACTGAGGTTTGTTTGAAAGTTGCACGAACGGTTCCGCAGCATTTGACACAGCTGGAGAAATATCACTCTTGTCTGCATACTACTGCTTACATAAGCAGAACACTATTTTTCAGGTCAATATCTGGGAGGTATGGTTTCTCTTTTAAATGTTCCAGACAAAGATCAATCAATGAGTTCAACTGCTTTTACCCCATTTGTCTTTGAAGTCCCCATTATCCGGAAGAAAGAAGATGGCATGTATAGGGCGAACCAAATCTCTGTATTGCTCTTCTTCTTTTCTTCTTCTTCTTCTTTTTTTAAAAAATGCAATAAATTGCTTTGATGTTCTTGGTCCTGAAGCTGTCAAGTCTTGTTAAAGCAGGGAGGTGTTAAAGCAGGGAGGCTACCATGCACTTTAGGTTGTTTTAAATAAGCAGACACCTTGTACCTTGGTAGTGTTCTGGCAAGGTGCACATTGACAAGCCTAGCAGCAGAGAAGCACACTCTGGACTCTGTGAACAGCCGGAGGAATAATGGCAGCTAGTCACACCCCCATTTCCTCTTTAGATGGCAATAAATACTGTATTTTTCACTGCACCTGACCATAAGACGCACCTAGTTTTTAGAGGGGGGGATACAAGGGGGAAAAATTTCTTTAAAGGGAGCGCTGAGCAGAGCCTGTATGCAAACCAGGCTCTGCTCAGCACTCCCTTTTACGAGCCGCGTGGAGCATGTGTGCGGCTCTTTAAAGGGAGCACGGCTCTTGGGGGCTTTTCCAGGAGGTGGGGGAAGGGACAGAGAGGCTATCCCAGAAGCTAGAACAGTGAGAGGGAGTGATATGCAGCGATCACTCTTGCTGTTCTGGCTTCTGGGATAGCCACACGAAGCAGTGGAATGAAGGCTCCCCCTGTTCTGAAGAGGCTTTGTGGGATAAGCTGCGCAGCTTGCATTTGCTCCATAAGACGCACACAAATTCCCCCTTACTTTTTAGGAGGGAAAAAGTGTGCCTTATGGAGTGAAAAATACAGTACTTCAACTCAGAGGCGCCACTTTTGCCCAAGGTTGAAGGGCCGGGCATCAGGGGCAGAAGAAGGGGTGTGTGGTTGGGGTGGACTGTCCCGGGTGCCTTCGCTGAGGGGGGTGACATTTGGCACTCCACCTACCCATGACTCCCAAGCCCACCCCGAGCCATTGGGGAAAGGGGGGAGCTGCGCCGCTTTGCCAGCAGCATTCCCCCATTCCCCAATTCCCCCTTCATTTTGACAGCTGGGGGAGGCTTGGGAGTCACGGGTGGGACGCCAAATGTCCGCCATTGGTGGCTCACTTCACCCCTGGCTGCAGGGTGCATGCCGCTCCATGCACCCAAGAAGCTATCCCACGCCTGGGAGGGCACCCTCCATGACCTGCCCCCCCCCTTGGGACCGCACCTGCCCTGGGCAGCGTGGGCATATGCTTCACCGCTCCTGGGTTGTGTGTGTGTGTTATTGGGTTGTTGTGGGGTTTTTATTATGTATTTTGCGTTTTTATATTGTGATTTTATCTTGTGGACTGCTCTGAGACCTGCGGGTATAGGGCGGTACACTCAGGGTTGTTGTTTTTCTGGGGGGAAGCAGGGGTACGCATCCCTCTAAACATTTTGTGAACCTAATGGGAGAAGAAACTAAAAAAAATTAAACATTTTAGTTTCTTCTCTAGCATGGTGAATTGTCAGTTCTGTTTCCACCACTGATGGCGGCCTCATTTTCTGTCATGCTGTTTCCTGAGTCTCTGGTGGAAGCGGGCGTTTAATGTGTGAAGCAGTGTGGAATGTGGATGTGTGGTGTTTTACTGATGAAAGTCGGGAAGATGTTAGTGCACACAACCTCATGCCAATGTGGAAGTTACTGCGAGCTGTCAGCTGTGTAATATGAGGTAATGCATGTCCTTTGTCCATTTACTGTATTTATTTCCCCCAATTTGAACTATAAAATGGCGATTTTCTTGAGTCAAAATGAGCGTACCCCTAAACATTATTAATTTTTTTTGTACCATTTTTTGTGGGCTATCTTTAAGGAATACACCAAAATTTACGTGGAAAAAGTAGAATTTCTGACAGATATTGAGTGAATCCAGAAAATGATTAGAGTGAAAGGAGAGTAAAGTCAAGCTAGAAGAAGAGATTAAAGAAATAATGAAATGCGTTTAAGCTAGTTGGAAAAATAAAGTAACGTAAGAAGAACAGCTGGAAGTCAAGTCACTTGGTGGGTGTCCGTGTGGGGTAGGTGTGTAGGTATGTTGATATGTACAGTATAGGTAGGTATTATATAGAGTAATGTAGGTATGTTTTATGTTATGAAAATAAGGTAGTGTGTTGTGTATGTGTATTGTGTAAATGTATATGTATGTGCTTTATATGTTAATAATTTTTAAAAAAACTTTTTAAAAAATAAACATTATTATTATTTTTTAAGAAAAAAAGCACTGGGTATATTACTGGGACGTGGGTGGCGCTGTGGGTTAAACCATTGATCCTAGGGCTTGCCGATCAGAAGGTCAGGAGTTCGAATCCCGCAACGGGGTGAGTTCCTGTTGCTCGGTCCCTGCTCCTGCCAACCTAGCAGTTCAAAAGCACATCAAAGCGCAAGTAGATAAATAGGTACCGCTCCGGCGGGAAGGTAAAGGGCGTTTCCGTGCGCTGCTCTGGTTCCCCAGAAGCGGCTTAGTCGTGCTGTATGCCAGCTCCCTCGGCCAATAAAGCGAGATGAACGCCGCAACCCCAGAGTCAGTCACGACTGGACCTAATGGTCAGGGGTCCCTTTACCTTATACTACTACTACTACTACTACTAATAATAATAATAATGACATCGATAATAATGGAACCACACACATGCAATGTTGCATCATTGGGAGGAGGCTGAAGTCCACCATGGCATGGCTTCAATGACTGGCTCCTCCTCCTCTATTGTGCTCAGGAGGAGCTAGCCACTGAAACTCCACCATGCTCAGCTCTGCTGTCAGCCTTTCCCATCCCCCCACATTGAGAGGGGCTGCCCCCCTTCCAAAGGATTTTTTGGGGAGGACTGAAGACACCTCGGCCCTCTAGAGTGGGGGGTCCCTGCTTCAACTGCAACATGATAGCCTTCCTTGAGCATTAGAAGTCTGTTTGAGTGTCAGCAGCAGGGCGATGGACTGAGGATGGGCAAAAACAAGGGCGTGGAGAGAATGACAAATGAGATTGCGACTTTCTTCGTTCAGCTGAACAGTACCTTGTCTACGCGTCTTGTACAAATGAAAATATATGACTGAACGGGAGCAGATTACCTGACCAAATTATAACAACAGTTATTTGATAACCGGCTGTAGACTCACTTCAACTGATGCTTTCAAACAGTTTCATTTTGCCTGTCTGGCTTCCTCCAAAAGTGATTTAGCTGGCATCTGTCTTGAACTCCATAGATCATTGTAACCATTTTCTTCCCAGACTTACTGCTGCTTCAAGAGGGCTTTGCACTCTCTCTTTCTCTTTCTCTCTTTAATACCTGATAATATAGTCCCTGCATGTATATGTGACATGGCTGAAGGGAACCCGATTATTGCTAGAGAATTAGGGACATCCTTCCCATTGTGCTTTATTTCCAAGATGTGAAAACAATCAAGTTTGTTTTGGATGCAAAAGTTAATTACCTTTTTTAAAGAAATCAGCTGCAATCCAGCTGAGTTATGCTGCTCTTAAACATCCCATTTAAGGTCTGTGAGTGATGCTATTTGTTATCTGCAGGCATTAGGGACTCTACAAAAGTTAGCTGATCAATTTCATCTTAATTGTTCCCTTATTATGGAATGAAGAGGATGCAAAACGACCACCTTCACCAGGATCCATTAATGACATAGCTGTGCCATGCTACAACAGTACTTCTCACGAGGAAGGCAGAATATTCACGCTCAGGATCCACTAAATGATGGGGTTGTGCGTGGAACTGTGGCCATAGTGAGAGGCTGTAGTTGTGAGCCACCCCCGGTGTTAGAAAAACTATAATAAACAGGCGACACCATCAAATATGGCAACCACGTCTTTGTAATATTTAGCAGAACCTACATATGCCATTCATTCTGCTGATACTCATTCACCCTCAGTGGCTGCCCCTGGCAGGGAGAAAGGATCTATTGAATTTATGATGTCAGGGCACAGGTGCATTCTACTATAGATTACAGAAGGGAGAACTACACAGGTGTCCACCATTTGTGGCAGCAGCTGCACATTTAGCTTGATGCTGAGTTTGGTGCTGAATAGGTTAGGTGTGTATCAGGCCAACTTGGTCTCAGTTTGCATATATTTCTTTGTTTATACATATACTAAAAGTTCTATGGCCCTCTGCACAAATCAACTCTCAGGAAATATGCACACACAGTTTTAAAAAACCCCCAGTTAAAACTCAACCAAAATTAATAATAATAATAATAATAATAATAATAATAATAATAAGCCTCATCAGAAAGAAAACAAGTGTGCTGATCCCGAGGATTAACCATGCGGTGAGGTCCGAGTCCAGTCCGAGGTCAAGGGTGCAGTATGGAGGCTGTCCATCAAAGCTGAAGCGGGGTCCAAGGCAGGGAGTCAGGGGAGGTCAGGAACTCTGGCAGAAGAGCAGAACAGGGGGCAGGCAGAAACAGGCTACCAACAGTGTTGCTCCCGCAACCTGGGACTGGGGCTGGCTGGCTTTTATCTGCCCCGAGGCATAGGGCGGCCACGATCCTCTGGTGACTCGCCTCTCCTGGCCTGAAGGCAAGCACTTCTCCTGCAGGAACTTAGTTCCCTCCATCTCTCTGCCTTGAGCCTCTGCAGCTCAGGAGAGGCTGGAGGGTTACCGGACCCAGAGGCAACCTCAGTTTCCCCTGACGGGGCTGAGAGTGGAGCACCTGCATGCAATGGCTCCTCCATCACCTCAGGAGACTCAGCTGATGCCTGCACCTGAGGATCCAGCACAGGTGAGGACCCTTCAGGCTCAGGCCCCAGCCCCGGCTCAGCTGGTTCTGGAGGCGGGGACTCCTGTGCAGGCTGAGATTCTCAGGTTCAGCCTCCGAGTCCAAATCCCAGGCCATCACAATAAGCAACTTTGGGAGAGGTAGAATCAGCACACATATTGTCAAGGCTTCGGGAAAGCTATTCCTCCCACGGTTGCAGCAAGAGCCTAGAAAACAAGGTAGAGTCCTTTTTAATGAGTTTATTCATTCATAATAGTGAGAGACAAAGCAAGCCCTGACAATGGCATTGCTCCAGCTGGGCTCCTCCTTCCTCCTTCTTAGCAACTGCATATCCCCTTATGGTGGCCGTTTGTTGCTGATTGTCTCTGAGTCCTTCGTTCCTGCACTCTTAACGACCACTGAGTTCTGGGAGAAGGGGGGGTCAGAAATACCCTCCAGTGGCAACGTGTCAGCTGGTTTCCCTGCCTCTGTTCCCTCTCCCCGTTCTTCTAACACTTACCAACTCCACTGTTCATCTATCTCTGAGCTGTGACCTTTCTCAAACTTCTCAAACCCCTGCTGGAAAACAATGCTGCATTCCTCTTCTCCTGCAGTGTCAGTAGAACAGTGTGTGTGTGTGTGGTTGTGTGTGTGATCTCCACCATTCCTCTTCCCTCTCGTCCCCTTGAGTCCAATTCCCGACACATATGAAACTCCCAAAACTTTCTCAGTGAGGGGCCCAAATTTTGGTCTCATTAGAGCAGAAGACACCATGAAGCTCTCGCTTGCTAACCTCATCAGCAGTTCCTCACAAGCACAGGCTATTCACACTATTCACACTTCTTGGGCATGCCTACGTCGCTGGATGTGGGAAGGTGCTGTGGTCTAAACCACTGAGCCTCTGGGGCTTGCCAGTTGGAAGGTTGCCAGTGATGGAGCGAGCTCCCGTTGCTCTGTCCCAGCCCTTGCCAACTTAGCATTTTGAAAGCATTCCACTGTGAGTAGATAAACAGGTACCATAGTGACAGGAAGGCAAATGGTGTTTCCGTGCCCCAGAAGCGGTTTAGTCATGCTGGCCACCTTACCTGGAGAGGAAAAGCGGTCTGTGGACAAATGCCAGCTCCCACGGCCTGAAAAGCAGAGATGAGTACTGCACCCCATAGTCAAAATCAATTGTCCAGGGGTCCTTTACCTTTATCTTTTTACCCTTCTGTGGTAAAGAAGCAGAACTTTTCAGCACTGTATTGAGGTAATGCTTTTCCTAGATTATACTTCTTCTTTCTTTCTTTCGTGATCACTCATAGCCGAGTAAGATTGTCTTCCATAAACACAGTTTAACAATGGGTCTGTAAGTGACTGTGGAAGCCAATTCTGGACTCACACGTCCTTCCACAGTGGGGACATAGGTTTCCAGGCAGGAGCTGATCGCAGTGTGGATTTGCCAAGTGTGCCTTCCTCCTAGCACGTTTCTCCCTTGCGTCCTGAGTTTGAGTGTCTTCAAAGCCCATGACACTTTTGGTAAAGGCTGTTCTCCAACTGGAATGCTCACAGGCCAGTGTTTCCCAATTGTTGGTGTTTATACTACATTTTTTTATATTTGTCTTGAGACAGTCTTTAAACCTCTTTTGTTGACCACCAGCATTACGGTTTCCATTTTTAAGTTCGGAATAGAGTAGTTGCTTTGGTAGACAATCATCAGGCATCCGCACAACATGACCAGTCCAATGAAGTTGATGTTGAAGAATCATTGCTTCAATACTGGTGATCTTTGCTTCTTCCGGTATACTACTACAGGCTACTTTGATCACCGTTGATCACGGTGTGGATTTGCCAACCGTGCCTTCCTACTAGCACGTTTCTCCCTTGCGTCCTGAGTTCGAGTGTCTTCAAAGCCCATGACACTTTTGGTAAAGGCTGTTCTCCAACTGGAATGCTCGCAGGCCAGTGTTTCCCAATTGTTGGTGTTTATACTACATTTTTTTATATTTGGCTTGAGACAGTGTTTTTTTTTTTTTTAAAAAATAATATTTATTAAAAGTTTAAAGATTACAGAAAGAAGTAAGAAAAAGAGAAAGAATAAACAATACAAATCAATACATTACAATGCATAAAAAAAACCAAAGGACACAATACATCAAAACAAAAACAAAAGCAAAAACAGTTAAAAACACATCCAATATTTATCTTCATCTTTCATTAACTTGTTTCATCGACCTCCTCACACCTCCCTTTTTTTGTATTCTAGTTATTAATTATTTCAGTCTTTAAACCTCTTTTGTTGACCACCAGCATTACGGTTTCCATTTTTAAGTTCGGAATAGAGTAGTTGCTTTGGTAGACAATCATCAGGCATCCGCACAACATGACCAGTCCAATGAAGTTGATGTTGAAGAATCATTGCTTCAATACTGGTGATCTTTGCTTCTTCCGGTATACTACTACAGGCTACTTGGGGTATTGTCAGAATGCTGCCCCACAAACTATACGCACATAGGAAACTATTGTGTCAGGGAGGCTAGGTAGAACTTTTCCTGCAGTCAGTAAAACTTAAAAAAAAATGTTGAGGGAGTTTTATCTGTGGGAGAATGTTCAGCTAATGCTGGAAGGAGGTGTTGAATTGTCTGCATGCATGCAAGAAATGGCCTTTGTTCTCTTCCACGTTTTGGGGCATAGGTACAGATTTCAGGAATGGGATCAAAACTTGCCAGTGCTCCTCAACACACCTCTTGTGCTTGCAGCTTCCATTTTTGTTTTCCAAGAATGCCCAGAGTGATGCTACTTCATGAAACAGCTCTATTTGAAGTATTTGGATGCTCTAAGATATCCTACAGGTCTATACAGGGGCTGGTGGTCTTTCAGGTAACCTGGTCTCAAGTTGTTCAGGAGCTCTCCTGTTAGGTGGTGGGTGTAAATCTGCAACACTTTATTAGCGGCCCCACTTGTAATGTACTTTAATTGCAGAACTTGCTGTTTGTAGTTGGGGAATGTGTCACATTTAATGAAGAATTCATGGAATTCGGATAAGTCACGCTCTGTGTTGGTTTGCACAATGCTGAATATCAGAGTAAACTAGACCATGGTTATTCCGACTGAGGGAACTGTGGTGACAGTATCAAATAATTTTATACACAAAAGGAAATGCTTTATAGAGACATGGTCTGACAGCTTCTCTGTGTTGCGTGTTCTCCAGCTGTCAGCATCTACTTGTAGTGTAATTTTGTATAATCTGCTTAGATATTCATGGGAAAATTCAACATTCACATTCTATGCTCTTGTCACATTTATTTATATTGCATGAGTTAGGTCATCTGAGCATTTAAACACTAAATGAGTGCATTCTTTTCTTTTCTTTTCTTTTCTTACTGATCCACAGACAGGTACTGCCATTTGGAAAGCAGGGAACGGATCATCTGCTAGGCCTTAAAATGAATATATAATAATGTTTCTAAACAAACTGGAAGGATGTTTTCCTGAGATCTGGAGACATAGTGGGTGGACCTGTCAAACTGCGAGACTGAATTCTTGTATTATGTCTCTGATTACAGGATGCATTCTGGTACACTTGAGAATTCATGAAAAGGAGAAGCATGCTGCTGTTTACCCTTACCTGAGAGTAAGTCCCATTGAACTCAACAGGACATTTCTTAGTAGAGCTTTCTGCAATATAGGATTACACTGCAAGGATCAGTACCCAACACAATGTCTATGATGTGCTTTCCCTAGCAGAAGTGATGGTGTATACACACACCCCGTCATGAACATGAAATAATGTCCAATAAAACACATGTACTATTTATGTTCCTTGGCCTGATTCTCAAGATCCCCTCCCCGCCCTTTTTATTTGAGGTAGAAAAGCCCACACAAAATAGCCCTCTGCACTTCAGTTCAACATAACAGGCATTTCAGGGAGTTGGACTAGATGCCTCTTGGAGTCAGAATCTACAGTTCTGTGATTCTATGATCCATTAATGGACTGTGTTGCTGGAACACCTGTAGTGTTTTTCAATTCCATTGTTGTGGGGCAAACATGGCATCTTTTCATCCTTATTTACAAGGACTAATGAGATTAGATAGTATTGATCTAATTCAGGCACGTCCAACTCCCAAGAGACTGCGATCTACTCACAGTATAAAAAGACCAGCTTTGATCTACCCATTGTCATTGCCTGGAGTTGTTGAGTTTTTTTTAGGGGAGGGTTGACCAAAGGCAGTCACTCCATACCGCAATCTGCCTGGGAAACCCCCACGATCTACCGGTAGGTCGCGATCTACCGGTTGGACATGCCTGATCTACTTGAATAAGGGCTACATTCTTCTGAAGTCGTTCTCTCCATGAGAAGTTAGGGAGGCACCAGTTTCTTCTAGACTAGATTCTTTTCCTTTCCTCAGCTGAACTGAGGGCTCATTCATGCACCCATTTCCAGTGCAGGAAGCAGCATGAGTTGTGTCCTAAAACTTTTCACCAGGAGTTATCACTAGAGTAAATGGTCAGGAGTTACATGTATTCCCGTAGAGTGTAGACAGTTAAGATCAGATGCTCTACATAATGTCATCCTTAGTCTCAGAAAGTAGCTAGACACTTGGGAAGATGTAGACTTGATCCCGGAATGTCCCACTTTTCCTTAAAGGTAAAGGTAAAGGGACTCCTGACCATTAGGTCCAGTCGTGGCCGACTCTGGGGTTGCGGTGTTCATCTCGCTTTATTGGCTGAGGGAGCCGGCGTACAGCATCCGGGTCATGTGGCCAGTATGACTAAGCTGCTCCTGGCCGGAGTGGTTCCTATTTATCTACTTGCACTTTGACATGCTTTCAAACTGCTAGGTTGGCAGGAGCAGGGACCCAGCAACGGGAGCTCACCCCGTCACGGGGATTCGAACTGCCGACCTTCTGATCGGCAAGTTCTAGGCTCTGTGGTTAAACCCACAGCCCCACCCGCGTCCCCACTTTTCCTTAGGACATTTTCCAGGGAAATGTTGGAGGGTATTGAAGATGGGCAGCCTGATCTTACACTTTCCTCAGAAAGTTTCCTCAGAAGTAAGTCCTACTGTGTTCAGTGGGGTCTAATTTTAGGTGATTACAGACTAGGATAATATTCCTTGAATTAACTAAGGACTGTTCCATAAACATATCTTTCAGCCAGTGGACCATGTTGATTATAGCCTGCACACAAATACTGGAGGCATGGAGCTACTGCCAAGTTCAAAACATGCAAAGCGTATGTGGAATCACCACAGAGTAGATCCCAGAGGGATGGATCCTGGAGAAAGCAAAAACAACAAAAACAGCAAAACAACACCACAACTACTTGAAATTACTATTGGGAGTTTCTGTTGTAACCCTCAGTGGAGGCGTACACAATCCTGTGTGAAAATAGGTATGTGAACACAGAAACATTAGCTAAAGTGGTACTTCAGGTTAAGAACAGTTTCAGGTTAAGAACAGACCTCCGGAATGAATTAAGTTCTTAACCTGAGGTAGCACTGTACTCAACAGAGCCCCATTAAGCTGGTAGTATGAGTCTTTTGTTGTACAGTGGTATCTCGGGTTACAAACGCCTCAGGTTACAAACACTTCAGGTCACAAACTCCGCTAACCCAGAAGTAGTACCTCGAGTTGAGAACTTTGCCCCAGGATGAGAACGGAAATTGCATGCAGGCGGCGTGATGGCAGCGGGAGGCCCCATTATCAAAAGTGCACCTCAGGTTAAGAATGGTTTCAGGTTCAGAACGGACCTCCGGAACGAATTAAGTTCGTAACCTGAGGTACCACTGTATCTTCACCCAAAGGCTGGTTCAAATGTAGCTTTGATGCTTGGAACTTGATTTTGTTTGCAGACCAAATATGAGAACTCCAGTTCCAAGGAGATGAATAGCACAGGCATGTTTGTCTTGCTAAGAAAAGAAAACCTTTTCAGTCAATTACGAGACATCCTTGTGTTCTATCTCCGTTTTAAGCCAGCATTTCTCTCTTTGATCCTTTGCGCCTGTAACATATATTCTTTATAGGAATCATGCTTCTTCTTTAATGCCATCATTTTTGCTTGTAAGAAATATTTTGTAATTACGGTCTCTCAAAACACACCAGCATAGAGCGGAGAGAGAGGAAACATTCCCAATTCTATCAGCGCTGGTGTTAATTATTTTAGGCAGGCTGTCATTTATGTTTTCTAAAGTGGATTTTGTTCGTGCAGTCAGGAACATTGCTTAGCACAGAATTAATTAATCATTATAAATACAAAACCTGCAGTATCAGCTCCTGCATTCAGGAAGGTTTCAAGAGGCAAGGTTGAAGGAGTCAATAGGCTGCTGTGGGGAATCATTTTTTTCTCCATCAGATACAAGGACAATTAAATTATGCACTTAATCTTTACAGGGACACTTATTTCAAGTATCATTGGCAAAAAAAGGGAATATATTGGAAAAGGATGCCTTGCTTGAAATGAATGTTTCTAACAACACATTGCCATAAAGAAAAATGTGACATTAAACATGAGTGGTAGTGGAAATATCAGGAAAATTAGACTAGAATTCTAGCTAAAGCAAGTTAAGATTCACTCAAACGCCCCGCAGTAGCATTGAGCAGAAATCACTAACCATTTCAGACCCAGGCCCTGCCTTTTGATCCCGGTTTGTAAGCTGAGATCCAAGTTGCTTCCAAATGTAGCCCTTTGGGCTGGAATTACAATCCTTTGTTCACACTCCCTCCCTTTCTTTCACTAGTCATTCAGATGACATTGTTGTCTTATGAGTGATCATTAGGTTTTTGCTGGTAAAATGCATTTGTAGCACCAGCCTGTCTAGTGTAGACATACAAAGAGCCATTGACCTTTACCTAAGGACACCTGTGCCTTTAAACAAACACTTCCCATTGGCAAATTGGGCCAGTTGCTATTGCTTCCTGATGGGCATGGTTTGGGAAGCAAGCATAGTGAACCTATTAGCAGCCAGAATAGTCTATCTGTCATGCTCCACTGTTTGTTTCTAACTCATTTGACAGAGGTTTGTTTGTTTTTTATCTTATATTTTGGAAATGTACATCCAGGTTTTTTCCTTTAAATTTTTTTTGGGGGCCCAAGAGAGTGGGGCGCTAAGCTATAGCTTGTTTAGCTTATATGTATATCCGGCACTGTGGGGGACTCTAATTACGGATTTCCTCTTTTTTATTTTAAGAGTGAACTAGCACTATTTTGCTATAAAAAGAAAACAAAGGAGAGGAAACCAGTAACTTAGGTAACCCACCTGCAGAAACAGACATTGGGACAATTAGTGAAGGGCTCTGCACTATGGGCTATTCACCGCAGTCTCAGGTGTGCTCATCAGGAAGCAATAAAATGGGCTCAAACTAAAAGGGGGAAGCTTTCAAATAACATTGCTCAACGTCTTTGCTGATCACAAGTGAGTAAACTTTACAGAGTGGTTTGGGCCATGGTAAAGGGCACTGTTAGGGGACATGGGTGGTGCTGTGGTCTAAACCACAGAAGAAGGAGGAGGAGGAGGATTTGATATCCCGCTTTATCACTACCCTAAGGAGTCTCAAAGTGGCTAACATTCTCCTGCATGTGATGACTGAGAAGGGTAGGCCCAGATCCAAGGAGCTTACCTGGTGCATCATGTGGCAACAAAGCCACATGTGTGGGATGTGATCCATAAGTAGAAGAAGAGGAGTTTGGATTTGATACTCCGCTTTATCACTACCTAAAGGAGTCTCAAAGCGGCTAACAATCTCCTTTCCCTTCCTCCACCACAACAAACACTCTTTGAGGTGAGTTGGGCTGAGAGACTTCAAAGAAGTGTGACTAGCCCAAGGTCACCTAGCAGCTGCATGTGGACGAGTGGAGACGCGAACCCGGTTCACCAGATTACAAGATTACCGGTCTTAACCACTACACCACACTGGCTCACACAGAGCCTAGGGCTTGCCGATCAGAAGGTTGGCGGTTCGAATCCCCGTGACGGGGTAAGCTCCCGTTGTTTGGCCCCAGCTTCTGCCCACCTAGCAGTTTGAAAGCATGTCAAAGTGCATGTAGATAAATAGGTACCGCTCTGGCAGGAAAGTTCACCAGAAGCTTAGTCATGCTGGCCACATGACCCGGAAGCTGTCTGCGGACAAACGCCGGCTTCCTTGGCCTATAGAGTGAGATGAGCGTGCAACCCCAGAGTCGCCCGCAACTGGATCTAACGGTCACGGGTACCTCTACCTTTTAAAGGGCACTGTTAATTAGTTTACTGCTATAGTTGCACTTATGCTGAATCATTATTTTAATTCCACTTCCAGCTAATTATAGAGAAACAATGCCCCAGGAGCTCTAAAGGACTAGTGTGGATTCAACCCCAGTTACATAGCAATAGCGCCTCTGTTTTTCTTCCTTCTTCGTCTTCTTGTGGTATGTCTATAAACGGCAGACTTACTGATTCAAATAAATCACAAGACAACCTTGGCAGTTGTTGTTCTATGGAGTAGTAATGGCAGAGGTCATTAAAAGAGATTTCTTAGCATCGGACCAAAACAAATTCTGATAATACTTTTGCAGGATGGGCCAGGGCAGATACACCCTGGTGCAAATTAATTGAAACAAAGCCTGTTTTCTATCTTACTCATAATCCTGTTCTCAAAACACCCACAAAAGAAGGTGTTTTGGGGATGCCAACCAAAATTTAGGATTCTAACTGAGGAGCACAAATCATTTCTTGGAAAAATGTATCATTTATATTTGAAAAAGGCTTATGAAGATTTGCAATTGCTTATGGGTGATAGCACGCAACTATTTACCATGCATGCACTTTTACAAATTTTTAAATATTTGTTTGCATTGTCCTGGCCAAGTGGTGAGAATTTTACTATTGCCTTGTTTTCCCAATTTTAATAAATTAAATGCTGTTGCGTGGTAAAGACCCAGCCAGATGGGTGGGCTACAAATAAATTATTATTATTATTATTATTATTATTATTATTATTATTATTATTAATATTAAGCCAGTGTGGTGTAGTGGTTAAGAGCGGTAGTCTCGTAATCTGGGGAACCGGGTTCGCATCTTTGCTCCTCCACATGCAGCTGCTGGGTGACCTTGGGCTAGTCACACTTCTCTGAAGTCTCTCAGCCCCACTCACCTCACAGAGTGTTTGTTGTGGGGGAAGAAGGGAAAGGAGAATGTTAGCCGCTTTGAGACTCCTGAAGGGGAGTGAAAGGCGGGATATCAAATCCAAACTCCTCCTCCTCTTCTTCTTCTTCTTCTTCTTCTTCTTCTTGTCACCACTGCAGAGGTGTGAACTGTCTCCTCTGAAAAGCATTTCTCGTTTATGAAGGAATCAACCTATACATTTCACCTTAAGAAAAGCATCCTGATCTGGCACAGGTGGCTATATTTATTGCACAAACTCTCTCTTTACTGGGTGGATGAGTCACACAGTAAATTGTTGTATGATTTGAAAACTTTTTATTTCCTTATGAGCAATACCTACAGTCTGTAGTGTTAGAGAAGAACAAAGAATTCCTTAAACCATTCCACAAGATATCTTGCAGCAGCTGCACAGGGATATATGGAAGCACTTTGAGAAATTTCACTTTTGGGTTCCCTCAAAACTCTTCAGATGTTCCTGCTGAGCAGGAATTACTCTCAACAACCTGAATTAATATTTTCTTGAATCCCCAAGCCTCCTTGTGGAGAACCCTCTGGCCTTCCACACTTTTGGCCTCCGTTGAAATTAATGTTGTGTTTTTCTCATGCAGGAGCCTCCCAAATTGCTTAGAAATGTAATGTCTGCATATGGCCCTCTCCAATTTGATGATTGTCTTGGACCACACTGAAGAGGGAAGGTGCGGTTCCTCGCTACGTTTTGAGTGTCGAAAGGTACCGTTCTGCCCATGTAATACATAGTATTAATTATGCAAGCTTCCTCAGTTTTATAGTTTATTGTAAAAGAGATTATTTTATGATTTGTATTACTACAATTATGTTTCTAATGGGGTTTTAATTGATTTCGAATCCAATTAAAAAATCCCTATTTTAAAGCACACCTCAGCTGCTGCCACTTGAAACTGTGCCAGATTGACAGACTGTTAACTCATCATGTCACCGTTTCAATGCGCTGGCTGTAGGGATTTGGAAGTGGCCTGTGTTTAATGTATACCCTCAATTATTCTAATGGGTTTTCTTTAATGTACTGGTGCTAAAATCTTAAATATGCATGCTATGGGCCTGATTGGCAAATATGCTTCTGCAATTCCACTGCTCTACTTTTGCCTGTCTTTAGGTCTACCAAAAAATGACACCTAATCTTATGAAAAATGCAAATTCTTCAAATGTTGTATTGCTGTAGGATAATGTTATATACTGAGCTGAATCCTAGAACAATAGGATCCAGAATGCAGCAGTCTGATTGGTCCGCAGGAGCCACCCAATCCAGCTCCAGGTGGAAGTGAATCTGCAACCTGATTGGCCTACAGGAGCAGCCCGGAATTAGCCAATCACACGGGGCCCATTGTGTAAATAATGTATATATAGCTAGACGTTTTGGGAAAAGTTTCATTCATTGCTATTACGAGCTGAATAAAGAGCATGAAATTCACACTTGACTCCGAGTATATTTCAGATAACAACTCCCAATATCCCTGACCATTGGCCATGCAGGCTTGGGTTGATGGGAGCTGGAGTTCAACATCATATGGAAAGACACAGCCAGTGTGGTGTAGTGGTTAAGAACGGTTGTCTTGTAATCTGGGGAACCGGGTTCGCTTCCCCACTCCTCCACATGCAGCTGCTGGGTGACCTTGGGTTAGTCACACTTCTCTGAAGTCTCTCAGCCCCACTCACCTCACAGAGTGTTTGTTGTGGGGGAAGAAGGGAAAGGAGAATGTTAGCCGCTTTGAGACTCCTTAAAGGGAGTGAAAGGCGGGATATCAAATCCAAACTCCTCCTCTTCTTCTTCTTCATCCCAGCTCTAACCTGAAAACTTCATGTAGGCTTGGAGGACTTCTGGACACTGGAATTTCAGAGACGCAGTCTTCATAGATGTTAAGAGTTTGGTAACCACATGCCAACATAGTGGACCATTTCATATGCTTACACAGCTGAAGATCCTCTGCCATATATCCTCCACCAGGTAAATAATGTGTGATACAGACAGACATGGGCACAATCAGCAATCAGTTTTGGAAAATGCAAGAAAAGTGTGAATTGAGGCCCTAAGCTCTCTTGCTTCTGTGCAGAGTACCTGCACTGATCCTTAGAATTAGTGCACAGTGGGGAGTAACATCAGGGGATGAGGACTATTGGCCAGATAAGCAAGGGAGCAGCCCTGAGACGAGAGCCAGCCTGCCCATGAGGCAGGGTGAAGCAGCTGTCTTGGTTATATTTATATTTACCGTAAATTTTTTATTTATACCCCGCCCTTCCCAGCTAAGGCCGGGCTCAGGGTGGCTAACAAGCAATAATAAAAACAAGCTGAATGAATACAACTTAAAAACAAGATTAAAATGCAACATTAAAATATTGAAACCTCATCACAGGAGGAGAAAGGAAAAAGAAAAAAGAAAAAAGAAAGGGGGGGGGAATCAAATTGGCTCCAAGCCAAAGGCCAAGCGGAACAACTCTGTCAGATCCTCCAGGGCCCTGGTCTCATGAGACAGAGCATTCCACTAGGCCAGAGCCAGTGTTGAAAAGGCCCTGGCTCTGGTTGAGGCTAATCTAACTTCCTTAGGGCCTGGGACCACTAGGGTGTTGCTATTTATGGACCTTGAGGCTCTATGTGGGGCATACCGGGAAAGGCGGTCCCGTAGGTACGAGGTTCCTAGGCCGTGAAGGGCTTTAAAGGTCAAAAGCAGCACCTTTTCCACCAGGTTAGTGGAAGTGGAAGAGGCAGAGTCCCCATGTTGTCCCCATGAAGCACAGCCACTAGCAGAACTACTTTCCAGCGAGATCCTGACAAAACACGTGGGATCTTCTTTCTGGAAAAACTTTCTGTCCAATCAGAACCTGTCCTCCCCTGCTCCCCTGATTAATTAGTATGGCTAAAGGGTTAAATAAATAGAGTTTTGCTTCCTTCCATTACACCGGCAAGTGGGGCAGCTATTATAGATTTATTGCATGCTAACAATGTGTTGGGTACTGCATAGAAGGATAAGTCAAGCATTACTAAAACCATTGACCAATGTTCTTGGACTAATCCCAATGTGGAGCTGAGAAGAAGGGCTGGAGAAGCAATGAAAGCTAAAAGGGGTCTCTCTCTCTTATTTTATTCATCATGGGAGCGAGAGAATCTAAAGGTAAAGATGTGTGATGGCCTGGGATTCGGACTAAGAGGCTGAACCTGAGGAATGCCAGCCTGCACAGGAGTCCCCGCCTCCAGAACCAGCTGAGCTGGGCCTGGGGCCTGAGCCTGAAGGGTCCACACCTGTGCTGGATCCTCAGGTGCAGGCACCAGCTGAGTCTGCTCTGGCCACTGAGGTGATAGAGGACTCATTGCCTGCAGGTGCTCCACTCTCAGCCCTGTCAGGGGAAGCTGAGGTTGCCTCTGGGTCTGGTAACCCTCCAGCCTCTCCTGAGCTGCAGAGGCTCAGGGCAGAGAGGCGGAGGGAACTAAATTCCGGCATGAGGAGTGCTCGCCTCCAGGCCAGGAGAGGCGAGTCACCTGTTGACCAGGGCCGCCCTATGCCTCGGGGCAGATAATAGCCAGTCAGCCCCAGTCCCAGGTTGCGGGAGCAACGTTGTTGCTAGCCTGTTCCTGCCTGCACCTTGTCCTGCTCTTCTGCCAGAGTTCCTGATCCCACCTGACTCCCTGCCAGCGACAGCTTTGACGGACAGCCTCCATACCGCACCATCGACCTCAGACTGGACTCGGACCTCGTCTCTCAGGTAGCTCCCAGGACCAGCACAAGATGTAGCACAGAGGGAAAAACTGAAAACAACTCATTAAGACCCACAGAGACCAGAGTATTGGATGCATCTTATCTCTGTGTGTATGTGTGCTGATATGTGTCCATTGCAAGGCACTACGCAATGTGAAGGTGATCATCTCCCGACTTTGGTCAGCGAGACTTTCCAGAGAGCTCTCCCTGCAGGCAGGCGGCGTGAGATCAGTCATGTCAAAGGTGCCGCCGACCCTGCTGCCGCATAGCAGCTCAATACAATACCCTTAGGCGGCTTCAGCGGAGGATGCCAGGTGCCCTCCAGAATTCGGCACCCAGGCGCCCTGCACCCCTTGCACCCCCGACTAAAGACGACCCTGGTTTTCAGTCTCAGGCTTAGTGGTCTCCTGGTGTCCTGCAGCAGGTTCAGAACCCTGAACCCCAGCCTGGCTCTCTAGATTCAGACTCTGCAGCCTCAAACTCTGAGTCTTGACTGCTGCTGAATCACTGGTGTCATGACAGCAGCTGGTTGCAGCTGCTCAGCATAGACCCTTTGGTGTGTTGCTTTTCTTGCAAGTATAATGCCTGAATAGCCCAGCTAATACTGTTTGCTGTATTCACAACCCAGCACCGTTTCCCATGCCCTCGTGCTTCTGAATTTCAAGGGATGTCATTATTTTCTCTATTTTATCGTTAAAGGTAATGGAAAATTTCAATAAGCGTCCAACTGATTTTAAAAATATGTGGGATGTAGCCATGTATAAGCCAGCCTCTAGTGGATGAGATATTAAAGCAACCCCGGAGCTGAGTGTGGGGGGAGAGAGACCCAGAGTCAAAGCAGGTTGGAGAAGATAGTAGGAAAACACACAGGGAGGCAGAAGGCTCCCTATTGTTGTTTATCTCTGCTTAACCTCTCCTTTAATGCTTTAGTTAGGGGTTCAGGATGGAGGTGGAGGGACAATTAACTGGAGACAAAATCCTGGTTATAGAATTCTTTCCCCAGGGAGACTTGCCTGGTGCTGACTGACATATCTTTACATGTCAGGTGAAGACCTTTTAAATATTTCCCTGCACCTGTTAGCTTTAAGTCTCTTTCATGCTGGCATTCTCTTGTGCTCTTGTTTTTAACTTAATTGGTTTTCCATATGAATTTTTCATCTCTCTTTTTCCTCCTCCCCCCCCTTTTTTTTTTGGGTGAGCCATTCTGAGCTTTTGGGACTTGACGGTGGGATGCAAAAAATGAGACAGAAGAGGCAGAGATAAACAAGAGGAGAAAGGCACCCGGTTTCTGCCTGTCTTCGGGGGCATTTCGAAATTCTCAACCCACAGAATTCCTGTGTGGTCATTCTGATCACATGTCAATCTTACACAGGCATGGAAGTGTGTGCTAAACTTCACTCCACACACTGCAATCTCCACCGCCCTCCAATCCATGTAGGGTGAGTGTGTAGAGAGCCACCTGTTTTGTTTTGTTTTTTGTTTTTAAATGTTGGCTCCCTGTGCAATTTTAAACCCAGCATAAGCAGGTTTTCATATGAGCAGACCACCCAAATCTTTTGATGTGGGGAGTGTAATGTGTAGCTTAGCTCTGATTAATCTTTTCCAACCTTTAGAGAGCATCTCAAAATCATCCATGTTCCCCAAGTGTTAGCTTCTACAGTAGGTGGCGGTTGTCATTTTCTGTGGGAGGCTATTGGTCTTTAAATGCAGTAGCCTGATTGCCTCCAAGGCGAACACTGTTTATTGGCTGTTCGTTCTATCCTCACTGTTGTTGAGCAATTTCTTTATGTAAATTTCAAAGCAATGTCATTTCGACATTTGTGGACTGTTTTTGACAGTAAATTGTGTTGCTCAAGCCCATTAAAAGCTTCTCTCGAGTGCATTTCAAGCAAATTTTCACAATCTGATGAATGTCTTGGATTTATTATCTGTCCGTAAATACATTTAATTATGTGAAAGGTTACGGGGGCACTATCTATCTAATTATCCATAGTTTGCTATTTATAGCTATATAGACATATAAATAGGTATCCCATTCAGCCAATACGATGTGCATATGACTCAACTAGAAACTGAATTACTGTTGCAACCTCCAATCATTTCCAACACCATTCCCTTCTATTCTGCTTTGCCTCCCATTCATATTTGATCTAAAATTAGACTGTGAGTTATTTTGAGCAGCAGCTATTTATTTTTACATGTGCTGTGAAAAGAGCAGCACACCGCCGGCTTCAAATTTCCACCCACGCCTGAGTATTGCTCACCCAGCAAATCCAGCACTCTATGTTAACAGGTGCAGAGAGGCATTTGGGATTCCATTATGTGCAAGTACAGGCACACAACTGTAGGCATAATTACAAGTGTGTGAGGTTTAGATTTCCTCGCCATTAATAATATGCTTGTGAGGATTAGTTTCAACCCTCCATCACATTATTTTTGCAGCTAGGATGATGTGTAAAAACGCATTTGCTCACATTCACCCCCCTTTGCCGTTGTTTTTCCCACTCCACGCCCCCCTCTTTTCTCCACAGTCACTCAGACTTTTTTCTCTGGGCCACACTTGCAGAATAAAAACTTGCTTGCGCCACACTGATTTTTTAAAAAATCAATTTTTATTAAGAGTTTTCTACATAAAATGCAATAAAAGCCAAACTAATCTAAAGAAGATAAATAGGAAAGAAGCAAGAATAAGCAAAGGAATAAAATAAAGAAGAGGAAAAAGAAGAGCAAGAGGGAATGAAGAGAAAATAAACACAAAGTCCTACACCGGATTTTTAATTGAGAAGAAATACATTGGAAAACAAAAAGAAACAACAACTAGCAGAGCTTGACTTATAACACAGAACACAACTACTTTAATATATGAGGGGACATCCATAAACTATAAAATAATGCAGCTACATAAGGACAGGAATCATTCCCAAAATATAATATTGATTGACCTTGAATCTTCCCACCGTGCTTGCCATCGCCTCCTGCCACACCAGTGAGAACCGCTGGTGTATTTTGTAATATGTGCTTCTGCTTCTGGAGCCTGATGTACTCCTCACCTCCATTTGCCACTTTTCCAATCCAGCACACCCACATCTTCAGTCACTGTCAGTAGCAGCCAGTGAGGTGCTGCAGGTGGGGCACCATTGCTCTTCCATTTCCCAACAGAACAGGTGGCTGGTGATGACTGAGAAGGGTAGGCCCAGATCCAAGGAGCCTGCCTGGTGCATCATGTGACAACAAAGCCACATGTGTGGGATGTGATCCATAAGTAGAAGAAGAAGAGTTTGGATTTGATACTCTGCTTTATCACTACCTAAAGGAGTCTCAAAGCGGCTAACAATCTCCTTTCCCTTCCTCCCCCATAACAAACACTCTGTGAGGTGAGTGAGCCTTCAGAGAAGTGTGACTAGCCCAAGGTCACCCAGCAGCTGCATGTGGAGGAGCGGGGAAGCGAACCAGGCTCACCAGATTACGAGTCCACTGCTCTTAACCACTACACCATGCTGGCAGTCAAGTACAACATTCCTTGTTTTCCTAGAGTGGGCATGTGATGGAATGTTTGGTCCAGCCAGTCAAAAACTTCCTGTTTCCTCCTGGCTGGGACATACTTCCTTTGCATGTGACTAGAGATGGGTGTGACCTTACGTCTCCAGGTAACAAAAAGGACAAGGCACGCAACACTCTCTCTCTCTTTGACTTCCTCCATCATTGGAGCAGCAGCCAACAGAGGACACTGGGACTATCTCCATATGGGGTCCACATTGTAACTAAGTCTGCCTTCAGGGATCCAACTGTCAACTGACGATGTGAGTAAACATCTTTTATATACTTTACACAAGATTGTGGCATGTTTATTCTTTTAAGGGAACTTACCAGGAATCTAATATTGAGAGGCTCAAGCAAGCCTGCAACCAGCTATCTGCTGTGCCTTTAAAAGGGGGAATGTAAAACTCTGCTAAGTTATAGAACTTGCTAGCGCAAGTTAGGAAGGATATTAATAAACAATATATCCTCTCCTGCCTCCCTGAACATCCCCACAACACACTCCCTCTGCCGGTGCCTCTTCTTCTCAGTAAGCACCAGTGACCCACTTTGTTTGGAAGCTGGGAGAGCAATGGGACCTCAATGCCCACTATGGGTCGTTGTCCCCCACTCGGCAGACTGGGGCAGCCAATACACAATCCTGGTTAAGGTGGGGATGTGCAGGAGTTGAAGAGGGAAAGTGTCTACAAGGGAAGAGTTAAGAAGCTCTTTCTCTTCAGCACCTACTTTCCAGAAATCACATCTTTCTTTTTGCCCTTTTGGGTCATAGAAGCCAAGCAACCCACCATGTTCTTCGTTTGACGCACTTCGACATCACACCAGAGGTTATGCTGAGGGGGACATGTTCAGTTCTCAACAGTTCAAAACCTGTCCCAATGCTAACTAGCCTACTGATCAATGACCTTGTTTCACTGTGCACAACATGCCCTGTGGGGTTTACTTCCATACATAACCCAGTGTGGTGGGCATGACGCATGACACACTGTATTTCTACCCTGTTATATTTAAAGAACTCGTATTTCATTTGTTTTCTGCAAGTTCCACATGACAACTGCCCCATATTTAATTCTCTCATCACACCAGTGTAGTGTAGTGGTTAAGAGCGGTAGACTCGTAATCTGGTGAACCGGGTTCGTGTTTCCACTCCTCCATATGCAGCTGCTGGGTGACCTTGGGCTAGTCACACTTCTCTGAAGTCTCTCAGCCCCACTCACCTCACAGAGTGTTTGTTGTGGGGGAGAAAAGGAAAGGAGAATGTTAGCTGCTTTGAGACGCCTTTGGGTAGTGATAAAGCGGGATATCAGACCTAAACTACTACTACTACTACTACTCCTCCTCTTCTTCTTCTTCTTCTTCTTCTTCTTCTTCTTCTTCTTCTTCTTCTTCTTCTTCTTCTCTCCCCACAATGCTTAGGTACATAACCCAGAATGCACCTTTGCATTTCTTTCCCTCTGCAGGTGGTGAACTAATGTTGTGGGGCTGGTAAATACTTGATGGCGTGGATGACTAAGTCAGGGGCAAAACTAGGCATTATTTCATCCGGGTCAAAGACCCAGTTTGTAACTGCCCCATGAACATTTGCATACACACACACACAAACACACAAACTGGGAGCCTCAATGGTACCGCTCTGGAGGCTTCACCTGGGGCAAACTCCCCAGCTAGCCCTGCCCCCATAACTATCGTATTTTTTGCTCTATAGGATGCACCGGACCACAAGACGCACCTAGTTTTTAGATGGGGAAATCAAGAAAAAAATATTATCCCCCCCCCAGCCTCAAAGAGCAGTGGACAAGCTGCTCGCAGCCTGTCCGCTTCTCCCAGAGCTTCTCGGGGCTGCGGGGGAAGCCTGGGTTCCCCCTCCAGCCCCAAAGAGCAAAGAATCCAAGACAGCGAGCGGGATCCATCCCGCTGGCTGTCTTGGCTTCTGCCATAGCCGCGCAACCTCTCCAGCCGGGAGCTAAACCTCTCCAGCGCGGCTGAAGAAGCGTGGCTAAAGAAGCCAAGGCAGCGAGCGCGATCCATCCCGCTCGCTGCCTTGGCTTCCTCTTTAGCCTTGCGCAGCCTCTCCCGGCTGGAGAGGCTGCGCATGGCTATGGCAATTGCCCCCCCCCCCCCGCAAAAGCCCACAGGAGCCGAGTACCCTTTAAGGAGCGCGCGGCTCCTGTGGGCTTTTCTACGAGGAGGGAGAAGGGACTGACTGGCCACGTCAGTCCCTTCTCCCTCCTGGGGAAAAGCCTGCAAGAGCCATGCAAAGCTTGTGTGCAGCTCTTGGGGGCTTTTCCTGCCTGCCTCCCCCCTGCATTCTCTCCATAGGACGCACAGACTTCCCCCCTTAGTTTTTAAGAGGGAAAAAGTGTGTCCTATGGAGCGAAAAATACGGTATAACACTGCCTAAGTATACCAGAAATCTGTGGAAGAGAGCAGTGGGGACATCTATTTCTGGTTTTAGCATTGACTTCACCATTTCCAAACCAAGCCTGCATGGCCAAATAATATGAGCTGAAAGAGGGGGGGAAAGTTGAATTTTTCTGGCAATAAAAATGCAATTAGTCATTTTTGCTGCCTGGTTAGAGTCAGAGACAGATGTTGCATTGAAGGAGGAAGGTGAAAAGAGGTCTTTGTGCTAAATGATGCAACATAACCGAATACCATGCATGGTATCTTCTAGAACTTTAAAGGGAAAAACCCACTGTTCACAATACTTACAGGGTTGACTTATCACCTAGGAGAGCCCCCAGAGCTGCTACAGTAATCTGTCAATTGAATTTATTTTAGCAAACTGACTTCTCCTTCAAATGGGGGCACTCTATTGTGTAATGAATTCTGCAGAGCTTTCACACTTGTTAGTGACACATTAGAAGTTCACTGATAAAGGTATTTTCCAAGTTCTAAATTATAGCTATTTCTGTGTCGGCGGTCTGAACAATCTTTCTTATCAAGCACAACTCCATTCTCCCACCTCTATATGGCTGCCAGGCTATAGCTTTTTCTAACCGAAGAATAAAAATGTGGAAAAACTGCAGAACCATCTTAACAGAGACGGCTCTAGATGATGAAGGGGTACAGGTAGTCACCTAGGACGCAACTGTTGAAAGAGTTCCAGGACCTCTATACAGCAACTAATAAAGTGTTGCGACCTTTACATTATGGCTGTGAGGTGCATGTTTCATTAACATTTTCAGCAGTGCTGAAAAGCAACCTCTCCGCCAGTGTCCCCTCCCCCAAATATTGCTTTGAAAAGGGATCAAAATATTTTGATTGTAGATAGTGAGGGAATACATCACTTGTCCTCATAAAATAACACCACATAGGCACATCTGATTGGTTGCATAGCCTTATGACATCGCCTTGTTTGCATGAAGACATCTATGACGCCTGACTGCAGTGGCATAGCGTGGGTTGTTGGTGCCCTGGGGCCACACGAAGGAGTGAGTGAGTGGGAGGGAAATGGACAGAGTACACATGTGCATTCAACTGTCTAAGGGTGCCTGCGTCACCCAGGAGATTGAAAACACAGAGATAAGAAGAGTTGTTCCGTTGTTTGGATCTCCAGGGTGACACAGACGTCGTTAGGCAGTTGAATACACATCCATGTGTCTGTTTCCCTTCCTCCTACACTCCACTCTGCCTGGGCACTGACAACACACGCTTGAGGTGGCTTGTTGTTGTTGTTGTTTAGTCATGTCCAACTCTTCGTGACCCCATGGACCAGAGCACGCCAGGCACTCCTGTCTTCCACTGCCTTCTGTAGTTTGGTCAAACTCATGCTGGTAGCTTTGAGAACACTGTCCAACCATCTCATCCTCTGTTGTCCCCTTCTCCTTGTGCCCTCCATCTTTCCCAACATCAGGGTCTTTTCCAGGGAGTCTTCTCTTCTCATGAGATGGCCAAAGTATTGGAGCCTCAGCTTCAGGACCTGTCCTTCCACTGAGCACTCAGGGCTACTTTCCTTCAGAATGGATAGGTTTGATCTTCTTGCAGTCCATGGGACTCTCAAGAGTCTCCTCCAGCACCAGAATTCAAAAACATCAATTCTTTGGCAATCAGCCTTCTTTATGGTCCAGCTCTCACTTCCACACATCACTACTGGGAAAACCATAGCTTTAACTATACAGACCTTTGTTGGCAAGGTGATGTCTCTGTTTTTTTTCAGATGCTGTCTAGGTTTGTCATTGCTTTTCTCCCAAGAAGCAGGCGTCCTTTAATTTTGTGATTGCTGTCACCATCTGCAGTGCTCATGGAGCCCAAGAAAGTAAAATCTCTCACTGCCTTCATTTCTTCCCCTTCTATTTGCCAGGAGGTGATGGGACCAGTGGCCATGATCTTAGCAGGCATTAATGCTCATTTAAGCAAGCATTTCCCAACTATTGATGCTCACAAGAAACATCTCCAGCTGTTTGCCATACAGGAACCTGCAAATAACCCTCTTTCTACTTGGCACAACACGGTATCATTCCCATAGCTCTGTAATGAGAACACATAAATAACTCTAATATTGGTTTAATGCTAAATATTTGACCTTTCTTCTTCTAAAAAAGTAAATAAAAATTAATTGAAGAAAAAGAAAACTTGAAAAATTAGATTCATGATTAATATTTCCTTTTGATGCTTGAAAGGGTCATTAGCGCAGTGGATATGCTGACATGAGGATTGTTGATCTGAAAGCAAGAAGGGAAGGAATATCAGAAACAAATAAAAAAGTTAAGTAGCATTATTGAATTGCAAATATCAATTATTATGCTTATATGGATGAATAAATATTATATTAAAATCATTTTGGCAGGCAAGCTGAATGGGTAAAAGTAATGGAATCCATATGAGAGTCTTTTTTCTTTTTTTAAAAAAATGTGCCTCTTTAAAAAGAAAATAAAAACATTCATTTTGTGTTTTGTGTGTATGTTGAAACTCAAAATAAGGGCTGATGGCACCTGCGCAGATTTTCTCGAGTTTTTGGCTTTGGCCACTAAGAGACAAACTCATTTTTAACCCCTTCCCTACAGGATTTCGTACTGGAGGAAGGGTGAGAAAGGTTCTGTGCAAAAACATGAAGGGAAATGTGCAGAAATGCAGCAAAAAAACTTTGAAAACAGCACCACAGTTCTTAAAACGTTATGCAGGGCTTGTTCCTTGTTTTACCCTGGATCTCATTCAATGCACCAAACGCAGTCGCTGCCATGGAGTAACTTATTTCAGTGGAACACACCTTCACACAGGTGTGCTTTGAATGCAAACCTTGCTCATTTTGGGCAGTTGGTTTATTTGTGTTGTGCTAAAGACAGAGGGGGGTCACACAAGTTCTCATTGATCTATAGCACTGGTTGGTTGCCCCATAAAGTTATATTGGTGGCTAATAATAATAATAAATTTATTTGTATCCTGCCCTCCCCGGCTAAAGCCGGGCTTAGACCAGCTAACAACCAGTAAAAATAGCACAGTGTACATAAAATCACACAGTCAATTAATTAAAATACATTCTAAAATCAATTCAGAATCAAATTAATGGCAACCATTGGGTTAGTGTTCTATGAGGATTACAGAAGGAGAGAGGGGGTCAGACTGTGTCTTAGCCAAAGGCCTGGCGGAACAGCTCCGTCTTGCAGGCCCTGCGGAAAGATGTCAATATGAAAACAAATGCAAAATAAGACCAAAAAACCCCCACAGAATCAAATGCAACAGAAACAGGACTCCCCATACTCCCCAAACCAAAACACAGATTTAAAAACTAAGAAACCACAGTATGCATATAAAACACAATGATACAACTTTAAACAGTCATAGCTTCTTCCGAAGAATCCTAGTTTGTTAAGGGAGCTAAGTCTTGTTAGGATTCCCCTTTAAGAGTTCGCGGGGGTCCCTTAGAAGAGAGGTTGATTATAATATGTGGATTAAAGCTGCACTGAAAAGTTAACAAAGTACATTTTCAATGAAACAAACACACACCATTTATGTAGTTGAGCAGGAGTGCAAACCACACAGGTTTTGCTGTGATAAGATCAGAGCATAGGTCACACCCAAGGGCTGACATTATCTCTCTGCAACATACACTCCCGGAGTGTCTTATTAATTATATTTAATTACATTGCAATTAATGGTGTTTTTCAGCAGGTACTGAGCTCATTTTGCAGAAGGAAGACAAAGCATTGGTGACTTTCATTTTTTTGAGCCCTGTGCTCTTTCACCAGTCAAATGCAGCCATTTCTTTCTGCTCACAATTATTCTAGACACCATTTTATTTAGCTTCCCAGCACCACCAGCACCACCACCAAACACCTTGTATTAGCCATTTGGGTATTTGCTGCTATGGTAGGCAAGACCGTAAAAAGTTGGCTGCAGAAATTTCCCAGAGCAGCCACCACAATATGGATGGGCAACCTGAGGCCTTCTAGGTCTTATTGGAGTGGAACCCCCATCAACTCGGGCATTATGGGATTTTAAATTCTGGACCCACAGATTCACAATTCCTTCACTATAAAGCACTGGTGTCCAAACTTTTTTCAAAGAGGGCCAGATTTGATGAAGTGAAGGGCTGTGAGGGCCGACCAAAGGGCCAACCTTTTTTTTAGGATTGAAGTTGTTGAGGTGTTTTTTTAGGATTTTACCCCAGAAAATAAACTGCCACAGGGGCCAGATTAAACCGACCGGTGGGCCGGATTAGGTCCCTCAAACAGACTTTGGACATGCCTGCTATAAAGCCTGCTTCTTCACGAGGAGAGAAAAATGGAGGTTGCCATATCTTGACTGACTTTTTGAGCATCCGATAGGTGTTCACCTGCATCATTTCAGTGGGAAAACATTGCCAGTATCTATTCACTAAGGAAGTTTGATAAGCCAGAGCACCTTTTTTAAAAAAAAAATACTGCAAGGGAGAATTTGTGGCTATGAACTGTAGTTCTGGCAGAGTGGTATTTGTGTTGTCTTAAACTGATGAAAGCCATAGTCACTTCGCTTCACTGAGTAACTGCGTGGCCCCACTGTTGGGCAATTATGAACTTGAGGATATTAGGCTTACACTGTTAGGCACCAAATGGTAAATCTGATCAACATCGGAAACACACCAATCCCTCCCGTTTTAAGCATACAGAATAAAACATGATGGTTCAAACTGGGTAGGGTCAAGGGTACTTTCTAGCCAAAGGAATGCACATGGCAGAGAGTTAACTTTTTATTGTCAAAGATAACACTTGCAGCTGCTTCTACAGTTCTGGATTACTACGCACACCAACCTAACGTCTAGCTGGCTGTCCCCAGGTCCATGCACTATTGAGGCATCTGATCAAAGATCTGTATTTTAAATAAGCTTAAAAATATATCTGTAGATTCTTGCTTCAGATGCTTGCTCCAGCCTTCGCAGAGGTTTAGCCTTGACAGATGTTTATTCTTCTGAACAGGGCCCCTCATTGATTTGTTGCAGTACTTCAAAGTTGTAAAAAGGAGCAAAAGCTGGGAACAAAGGTCATACAGATTACAGAATACAATCCAAGCTGCAAAAACATTAATTAGAGTTGGTAATTACTCAAACTCAGCCATATCTTCTCAAGGTTTATATCCTGAGAAGGTTAAAAGGCAAAGAGCTAATATCAACAACAGCTGGTGGGGGGGGTGTAAATTGAAGGGGTTTGCTTTAGAAACTGCTTTTCTATTAAGTTCTTTTCCTTTTAAAAATCTATGTGTGATATATGTACTGACTTTAATGTAACTATGCAAAATCTAGAAAGTAAGAGATGTTAGATTCTTATGTTAGATTCTTATTTCATTGATGGTGTGTGAGAAGGTGAACCCAAGACCTCTGTTTATATGACAAGATTTAAAACCATGAGCCATCTGTTTTAGCCATCTGTCCCTATTGCCAAGGGCAGAAGAGCCAAGAGCAGAAGAGCAAAGGGCATAGGGGATCTGATAATTAAGATGCTTGTCAAGACAAATGTAAGATATATGATAGAAGGAAATATAGCTCTTTGTCTCCCATAAAAGGTAATAGGAAATGGGTGTATCTTTTATGATTGGTTCTAGCAAACAGCCAATAGGAATTTCAACCAGGCTGATTGGACAGAGGCAGCCAAAGGAGGAGTAAGGAGGCTGGGCTGAGGGAATATAAGTGCTGGCCACCAGGGCTGGGGTGGTGCAGAGCTTTTGGTAAATATACCACTGTGCCAATCATTTATTTGTCTGACAAATAAATTATTATTTTAATTTCTCTATTGCTGCGTTGAATATTTCATTCCAGCTAAGCGTTAACCACAAGCAGGGTGCTACACTATGGAGTAGTTGCAGCAACAGGGGACCACTGCCCCTCCCTCAGTTTAAATACCTTCCCCCTACCAGCTGCACACATGCAACCGGAGATTGCGCCAGCATGGGAAACTTCCTCTGCTCATTCCTTTTCAATTTCCTGCTTTTGGAAACGCACCACAGCTTTCTCAAATTGCCATTATCCTGTGTTCAGTTGCATGCCACTGTGCCACAAAGCTGTGCCCAAGCTGGTGCACAGCATATCAGATGGACAATTCACCAATGTTAAGTTTGTTGGTTAACAAAAAGGTGGGTCCGAAGCTAGATCTTATATATTAGCAAGTCATGAGAAAATATTGGCAGAATTAGCGAAAATGACACATAAAATTAGACACCGAAAAGGTACAAAGTTTATTGAAGAATGGAGTAAATTTGTAACATATATTGAATGTAATTGTAATTGTAGAAGTTTAAGAACTACAGTAGGATTAACATAAACCTTGTGACGTGTACATACCGTATTTTTTGCTCTATAAGAAGCACCAGACCACAAGCCGCACCTAGTTTTTGGAGGAAACAAGAAAAAAAATATTCTGAATCTCAGAAGCCAGAACAGCAAGAGGGATCGCTGCGCAGTGAAAGCAGCAATCCCTCTTGCTGTTCTGGCTTCTGGGATAGTTGCGCAGCCTGCATTCGCTCCATAAGACGCACACACATTTCCCCTTACTTTTTAGGAGGGGAAAAGTGAGTCTTATAGAGCAAAAAATACGGTAATTGGGAAAGAAACTGTAAGAGAAGAGGTATACCAAAAAACCCGCAACTGGGAAGGAAGGAAGTCGAGGCGTGATATAACGCAATGTAAATAAAATGATGATACCAAAGAATGAATGTAAAGATGATTTTATTATATATTAAAAAAAAATAGAGAGAAAATATTGGCTATTTAATATGGATAGCAATTTATACTTTATTGTTAACAGGGGTTTTTTTTGGCGGGGGGAGGGAGTTGGCAAAAGCTTCTGTTTCTCCCAAACAATCCTTGTCAATCCAGCTGAGCAGCCACTTTTGATAGTAACACTGTTTAAATTGGCATGTAAGAGCCTGGCAGTCAGTAGACCGAGTGAAACAAAAACTCACAAGACAGGTATGGTCACAAAGGAGCATCTTATTTCAGTGTTCTGTCTAGTAGCCACTGAAAACCCCCAAAACAAACTAAATAACAAATCTTGTTCCCTGCTCTCTTGACTGAAGCTTAAGGCCTTCATTTCTCCACCCCCATCGCCCTTTCGCTGGCAGGTTCTCAAGGACTAAATCCAATCCACTACCTCACCTCTCAGCCAGCTGATTGGCAGTATCAAAGGCCTTTCAGAAGATCAGGGAGAGTGCTAATTAGTTGAAAGTGGGACTAAGGGATTAGATTTAATTCCTTCAATTCCAACTTCCTTCCTGAACAGCTGATAACATTATCGCTGATCTTCTGAAAGGGCAGTTTGTCTGCAGTTCCATTAGCTAGATCTGGACTGCCTCATCCAAGCAGAAGCTATGTGTGCCCCTTCTTCCTCGTCTCCCCATGGTTCTAAACAGTGGAGTGCAGGACAGGTGACGGGGGTGCAAAAATTTGGGGAAGGAGGTGAAGGAAGGTGGAATGCTGCTCATTCAGCTTGACTGAATGTCTCCTGGCAGAGAATTCTCAACGATGCGCTTGAAATCAGTGTGGGCAACTGGCACCAAGTTCTTCTTCCCTGGACCGTGTTGTTGCTTAGTTGTTTAGTCGTGTCCGACTCTTCGTGACCCCATGGACCAGAGCACACCAGGCACTCCTGTCTTCCACTGCCTCCCGCAGTTTGGTCAAACTCATGCTGGTAGCTTCGAGAACACTGTCCAACCATCTCATCCTCTGTCGTCCCCTTCTCCTTGTGCCCTCCATCTTTCCCAACATCAGGGTCTTTTCCAGGGAGTCTTCTCTTCTCATGAGGTGGCCAAAGTATTGGAGCCTCAGCTTCACGATCTGTCCTTCCAGTGAGCACTCAGGGCTGATTTCCTTCAGAATGGATAGGTTTGATCTTCTTGCAGTCCATGGGACTCTCAAGAGTCTTCTCCAGCACCATAATTCAAAAGCATCAATTCTATGGCAATCAGCCTTCTTTATGGTCCAGCTCTCACTTCCATTCCCTGGACCATAATCTCAACCAATTATGGAAATAAAAGCTGCTGTTTGAGTCTAATGTATGCATGATTTCTGGAGAGAGTGAGAGATGAGGAGGCTGAGGTACTCTTAATGCCAGTGTTGGATGAGGACCTTGATATATAGATACCTTTAGCATCAAGCTGCATGCACAGTGCTCTTTACATGTTCACACTGTGTTCACCAACCTGTTGTCTTCCAGATGTTTTGAACTACAATCAGCATGGCGTTGCTGGCTCAGATTGATGGGAGTTGTGTTCCAGGACAACTGGAGGACAGCAGTTTGGTGAAGGCTGTCCCAACCTGTGGAACAGATGGTTATACTGGGTTAAATATTAAAGCAGAGCAGGGGGAGGCATTGATTTTTTTATTTTATTTTTTGAAATCCTGTTCCAGCTAGATCAGAGTGCAAACATTTAGCGTTCAGAAATAAATTTATGAGTATCTGGGAAAGTATTCAAAGAGAATGTGAGGATCTATGGGAAAAAAGTACAGGTGTGAATTTGTATATTTGAAATGATGGGCTGGCCTCTTACATTGTATTGTGTGTTTTATTATTTTGTTCTTTGTATTTTAATACATTTGGTTGTTTAGCGACTTTAAATTGTTATAAGCCACCCATGGGGGCACCAGAATGGTCAGGTTTAAATGTATATGTAAAAATAAAATAAATGCTATACAGTGGTACCTCAGGTTAAGTACTTAATTCGTTCCGGAGGTCCGTACTTAACCTGAAACTGTTCTTCACCTGAAGCACCATTTTAGCTAATGGGGCCTCCCGCTGCAGCCACGCCGCCAGAGCACAATTTCTGTTCTCATCCTGAAGCAAAGTTCTTAACCTGGAGCACTATTTCTGGGTTAGCGGAGTCTGTAACCTGAAGCGTATGTAACCTGAAGCATATGTAACCCTGAGGTACCACTGTATTAGTCTAGTCAGCACCAGACTTAGGGCGGCGTGGGCAAAGGGTGCCGAGTCAATGAAGGCACAAAACTGAGATCTATAATTGAGAAGATCCATTTGGGCATGCCAAAGTTTGGCCTCGCACAGGGCACTCTGTTACGAAAGATTGCTAAAGTCTAGTTCTATCAAATCTGTCTAGTGAACCAGGCCTTAGAAGGACATTTTGCGTGATCTGAAAGGTGTGACAATGTAGCAGGGGATACTGGGGCCCATCTCCTGGATGTTATTATGGTTTCCTAGAAACCATGGCCATCCAAAGGACATGTGTGGGTTGGCCCTGCTGGCAAAGCATGTTCCAGGTAATTGAGTGGTTAGGTATGTAAACACCTGGAGCAGAGCCTTCTGTGTTCTGGTGCCAAAACTCCAGAATTCCATTCCCATTTGGATCTTCTTGATATAGGAATTGGAGATATTAAGGAGAAGGGTGTGGGACTGCACATGATGGCCTCACCTACTGGAGGCCCTGACCTTCCTGTATTGAGCCTGCTACATGAAACATCTACCTATCTATGCAGCCCTTTATAGGACTTTGGCTCTGTGCAGGAACGTTTGGAGCAGGATGAGCAGGGTACCCAACTACAGGGGTGGGACCAGGATGCACAGCCCCCCCCCCTCCTGTATGCCTCGAGAAGGTCTGGAGGGAAGGAGGTAGGGTCCTTTCATGTCCCTTTATGGATTCCGACTTCTGAATGCATTTATATATTCTACAGACAGGGGAGTGGATTTCCTTTGAGATGAAATAAACTAGTACTGTTTCATGAGTCTAATTTCTGTTGCTAATGAAGAATGGAGCAAATATTTACAGGAAGAAATCAATAAGAACTTAAAAGGCAAAGAGATTAGGAAGCAAGTGGGCAGCAAGACTTTCAGAAGAGGAGAAAAAGGATTTTTGCATAGGATTTATAAACCTGGAAGAGACCTGACAGTTATTTAATGTCATTCCCTGCACTGGAAAAGATTTGCAGCTAATAATAATAATACTAGTAACAAGAAGAAGAAGAAGAAGAAGAAGAAGAAGAAGGGAAGACTGTTTTATCCACCCTGTTCTTTAACATTTTTGGTAAAGAGGATTCTGCTACATTTTCAAAATAGTTTGGGCTGCATATAAAGTCAGGTCTTTAACAAGTACAGTGGTACCTCGGGTTACAGAAGCTTCAGGTTACAGATGCTTCAGGTTACAGATTCTGATAACCCAGAAATAGTACCTCGGGTTAAGAACTTTGCTTCAGGATGAGAACAGAATTTGCACGGTGGCAGCGCTGCGGCAGCGGTAGGGCCCCATTAGCTAAAGTAGTACTTCAGGTTAAGAACAGTTCCAAGTTCAGAATGGACCTCCAGAACGAATTAAGTTCTTAACCCGAGGTACCACTGTAAAGAGAAAGACTTGGTGTACATGGAGTGGAGAGACTGAGTGAGGGAACTGGCTTGAATAGCTTCAGAAATATATATCAGGGAAGAATAAACATGTGGACATTGAAAGGTACATTGAAAGAAAGAGCTCCTCCACTTTTTAGGAATTTTAGGACATGATCAAGCTGTCATTTTGTTGTTGTTGGCATTCGTCTGTCTCAAGAGACAATGGAGTGCACCTCCGGGGGTGAAGTCCAACGACTGCTTTAGCAGTACCGAAGTGACCTCTCTGGGACGCAAGCCTGCGAAGTGTGTATGGAGGTCCTGGGCTGCCGAGATGACAAGACCCCGCTCTCAGCCTCATTGATGTGGTCCAAAGGAAAGGAGTGATACATTAAGGGGTGATATGATAGCCATGTTCAAATATATAAAAGGATGTCACATAGAGGAGGGAGAAAGGTTGTTTTCTGCTGCTCCAGAGAAACGGACACGGAGCAATGGATCCAAACTACAAGAAAGAAGATTCCACCTAAACATTAGGAAGAACTTCCTGACAGTAAGAGCTGTTCGACAGTGGAATTTGCTGCCAAGGAGTGTGGTGGAGTCTCCTTTTTTGGAGGTCTTTAAGCAGAGGCTTGACAACCATATGTCAGGAGTGCTCTGATGGTGTTTCCTGCTTGGCAGGGGGTTGGACTCGATGGCCCTTGTGGTCTCTTCCAACTCTATGATTCTATGATTTGGCCCCAGCTTGGCTGCAGGAGTTGCTGGAAGGAGGCATACAAGGCGCCATCCAGCCATCTTAGGGATTCCACTCTGGATTTGTGTAGGGTTTACTCCTTAGCTTTTCCTTCTTCCGAAGATATCCTGCAAGGCAGCAGAGGTTTAGGATCAGATTTTTCCCTGAAATGGGGTAAAAAAAGGTAAAGGGACCCCTGACCATTAGGTCCAGTTGTGGCCGACTCTGGGGTTGCAGTGCACATCTTGCTTTATTGGCCGAGGAAGCCGGCGTACAGCTTCCGGGTCATGTGGCCAGCAGGACTAAGCTGCTTCTGGCAAACCAGAGCAGCGCACGGAAACGCCGTTTACCTTCCCGCCAGGGCGGTACCTATTTATCTACTTGCACTTTGACGTGCTTTCGAACTGCTAGGTTGGCAGGAGCTGAAATGGGGTACTCGCAGTGATTGAGAAATATGTGAGAAAATGTCCTTTCTCTCACCTTCTTCCCTTAATGCTCAGCAGTGGCGGCCATCCACAGATCCCCTTGAACCATGGCTCGCTATGCTCCTCTCCACCTATGAAAAGCCTGTGTGTGGATCAGCTCTCACTATGAGTTAGCATCAGGGCAGTCCCAGGACATTTTGGCACCTGACGTAAAATTGTGCCTCTCTTCCAAGGAAGAAGGGATGGTTGAAGTTCTACTCTACATCAGGAAAGATCTACATCGGGAACAAGGGTAAGAGAGGACCAGCAACACCTCCTATTCGTCAAGAGGCCACTGTAGAGGTGGCATGCGGAGGTCTGCCGAGGATGTGGTAGATGTAGCCCCCAAGGAGCATGCCACAGCCATCGCAGCCACCATTGCAGCAGTAGCGGGCTGCACATTATTGGAGGCCCCTGTGGATCTTCACCTTGCCTCATGAGTAGTTTGGCCCTGAGTTACTAGAGCCATGCTTACCAGATCTTACCAGTTGTTTGGTGTGTGTGTGTGTAGGGGGGGGGAGATGGAGGGTCTTGAGTTTTGATACCATGACCCAGTGCATGTGCCCCAGTGACTGTGGCACAGAGACAGCAGGGCACATGTAGGTTGGGGAAGGGAAAACTGTGACCATCCTGGATTCTTGGACTCCACCTCACATTATCCCCAATCATTGGCCTTGCTGGCTGGGGCAACAACATCTGGAGGACCACAGGCACCCCATCTTTGGTATAGGTGGCGTCACTGGCGGAGGAAGGAGGTGGGAGTGGTGTGCCCTGGGTGTCATCCGTGAAGGGGGGTGACATCACCCCCACCTCCTGGGACACTCACTGCGGGTGGCTAGCCCCACCCTTGGGTGCCGAAGCAGCTAGCACCGCCTCCAGATAGCATGGGAAACCCTTTCACTTTCCTTGGCATGAGTTTGTTCAGAAGAAAGGATCATGCGTTAGCCTCTGCCAACAACCTTGCTGGCCACTAACCAAGTTACTTCACGGTCTACCATTGCTGAAAAGGATGGTTTTAAAAATTCAACAGTCACACTGTTGCTTCAGTTTTGGCACATTTTCTTAATCAGAGATTAAATGTAAAGGTACCCCTGCCCGTACGGGCCAGTCTTGACAGACTCTAGGGTTGTGCGCCCATCTCACTCAAGAGGCCGGGGGCCAGCGCTGTCCGGAGACACTTCCGGGTCACGTGGCCAGCGTGACATCGCTGCTCTGGCGAGCCAGAGCCGCACACGGAAACGCCGTTTACCTTCCCGCTAGTAAGCGGTCCCTATTTATCTACTTGCACCCGGGAGAGCTTTCGAACTGCTAGGTTGGCAGGCGCTGGGACCGAACAACGGTAGCGCACCCCGCTGCGGGGATTCGAACCGCCGACCTTTTGATCGGTAAGCCCTAGGTGCTGAGGCTTTTACCCACAGCGCCACCCGCGTCCCCTAATCAGAGATTAATGGTTCTTAATTTGCCTATCCGTGGTACAGCACAGCTCCAGCTGATGAGAGCTAGGGTTACTATCTTGCCCTGAGGCGATTCCTCTTCTACACTGCAGAATGTTAGGAGGCCCTGGTAGGTTCTCTGCCTGCTTTTCCTCTGGTCCTTTTAACACACACAACCTTCCTTGCCTTCTGGAAGGAATGAGGAAAGGGCCTGGAAAAGTTGTCACTGCCTCATCTTCCAATTCACTTGCACATTTAAAAGTACAAAGGGAGATTCTGGGTTGTAATCTGGCACCTCTAATCTGAGCTGTAATTGAAAAAGGATGAATCTGTATTAGAGAAAGCGGGCCTTTATCAACTGAGTCCTGCCAAGTTAAACACAGCCCATCAACCATTTATGGTGACCCATAAAGGACTCATTAAACTCCTCCTCGTACTAAATACCTTGAGGTGACAAGATACAAATGGCAGGCTGGCTGGTCACAAGCCAGAAGTAAAAAAAACAAACAACCCCAACCCCAAACAGCCAGATACATAATCCCCACCCAGTCTATGACCCAGTTAAGCTAACATATTTGGACTAAAGTTGATTTATTCTTATTGAGGACAACGAGACTAAATTGATTTAAAACTGAGTACTTCAATTTAACTGGATTGTGGATCAGGCTGTTAGTGTGTGTTAAATTATTATTGAGAATGTATTTACTGAGATTTAATTGTGTGATATTTGTCTTCATACAAACTGTCATTACCCTTCAACAGATATTCATAGCAATCAGTGAGTATTTAATTAACATATAATAACTCTCTCATACACTCTAAATTAAATCCTTTATTTAGACATGTCATTTAAAATGCAACTGGAAATCTCTCTCTTTGGAAAACAGCATTATTTATTGTGGTTTTGTTGCATCACAAATAAACGATTGTGCTCAGTAGCGGTGCTGCACTGTCACCAAAGGCATAGAGGGTCATATGAGTTGTGGTTTTTAAGGCATGGTGAAAATGAAGTGTGCTCTATACCCAATAAAAGCTGAAAAGGAAGGCTTGTGTAAGACATAGAAGCACCACTGTCATTTTATTTACATCAAACTCTTATCATCCAGGTGACAAAATGTGAAACCATCTTAAAGAGAAACCAATTAATCCATGTTGTTTTCCTTTGAAAATAATGTTTGGGTAAAAGGAGATGCGACACTTTAAGCATGGCAAAGCTGGTTTGGAAGTGCATTTGCTGCTACGAAAAGACCCATTGATTTACAATGCAGTCCTATGCATGTCTACTCAGAAGTATGTCCCATTGAGTTCAGTGGAATTTATTACCAGTTAAAGCTATGGTTTTCCCAGTAGTGATGTATGAAAGTAAGAGCTGGACCATGAAGAAGGCTGATCACCGAAGAATCGATGCTTTTGAATTATGGTGCTGGAGGAGACTCTTGAGAGTCCCATGGACTGCAAGAAGACCAGACCTCTCCATTCTGAAGGAAATCAGCCCTGAGTGCTCACTGGAAGGACAGATCCTGAAGCTGAGGCTCCAATACTTGGGCCACCTCATGAGAAGAGAAGACTCCATGGAAAAGACCCTGATGTTGGGAAAGATGGAGGGCACAAGGAGAAGGGGACGACAGAGGACGAGATGGTTGGACAGTGTTCTCGGAGCTACCAGAATGAATCTGACCAAACTGCAGGAGGCACATTGTAGCAATCCAATTTGGTGAAAGGGATGGGCAGAATTCAGCCGCCCTCTTACATACAAACAGCATATCTGAATAGGACAAATGTTTCTACTGATGTTTTACTGGTTTTATAGCTTAAATGGCTTGTTTCAGTGTAGCTGAGTAATTTCCCTCGGATTATTACTGTTTGCCTTGCGACTTTATGGCTGAAAGGCAGGATATAAAACTATAATATTTGCATTTTTTTTAAAAAAAGGCTTTTTTCCCAATGCACACTTACTGGGGAGTAAGCCCTATTGAATACAGTATACTTACTTCTGTTCCACATAAATTTATACTGTTATATAAGCTTAATATTTCACTAAAGGCTGCATCTCTTCTGAACTGCCTGATCTTTCCATATCCCGATCTATTTACGATTGTTAATCTTCTTTTGGGAACCTTCCACAGGCAAGAAAACTACACATCTATGCACCTGTTAACATTTTTATGTGCTTGTATTAAACAATGTACATAAATACAGTATACAAATATTCAGACAGAATCTGTACGTTGTTAACCCAGTTTTTAAAATCTTTACTCAGCTGATGCATCCATTACTAGCAGCACAGTCTGGGTGTGTTTTCTTGGAAGTAAATCTGACAGAGCTGAATGAGACTTTCTTCGGTCTCAAATGTGTATTTTAGATTGTAGCCTGAATTAACAACTGTAAAAACAGCTTACTGTTTCTTTCCATAGATTCCTGGTAGCTAAATGTTATTAATGCATTTTTTGGAAAAGGCAGAATCTTCCAACATCTTTCAGCTTGCAAAGAAGAATATGCTATCTTGATAGTTTGTAATCTTTTTCTTTCTTCTCTTTCCTTTTTTTAATCTATATTTTCCTCATGGAGGTTTATCTCACGATAGAACAACAGTTATAATTTCATAACAACTATTCGTCAAAACTGATATTTCAGAGACACAAATCACCAGTTTCTTGGGCTACAAATTCAGAACGATGTACCCCTCCTCCCCCCAAAAACCCCAGTAAAACACTCTCTTTAAAAAATGGCTGCCAGCAAGTTATAGGTTTATCTCCTATATGTGAGAGTACTCCAATAAATCACTTTTGCCTGCAGCAATCATAGATTATGAGCCTTTCATTATCATGAAATAAGCCCAATAGCCCACTGCTGTTTTCAGAAGATTGAACATTCCTTGATATTTTGCTCTTTGTATGAGTACACAGAGCTCTCATTTTTCAGAAGCTATTGTTACATTTAGCCTTGCTGTCACCAGGCACCTTCTTACAACAGTAATGATTTCTGCAAGTCATGGAACATCAGGGTGTTTTGTCAACTTGTGGCATCTGCAGTATGAAAGAATGAAGTTAATTTTAGTGGTTTAATGCCTTCCGATCAGTCTTGCTTGCATTTTCTTTTAAACTTGCAGTGCTCGGGAGTCATCCTGAAGCACTGAAAAGCCTACCCACTTGAAACTCATTAAGGATACTTCCATATTTGCTAATCACATTTAAATATTGTCCCTTCTCCTTGGAACTGGAGGCAGCATAAACTGGATCATCTCATTTCACCCCTTCAACAACTATGTCAGGTTGAGAGGTAGGAGGAGGACACACACAGCCATGATTTAAAATAATATTTATTTTAAATTAAAAAACCATTTATATTAATTCTTACAGGGCAGTCTAATGTAATGACATAAATAAATGGTACACTTCTTTGCCCTATATTTTATTTATTTGTTTCTTTGTCAAAAAAATTTTTTTATATGACTACATTTCTTTAAATAAAAATCCCAGAGGATTTTTCACATTTAATTTAAATCCTTTATATCTAAATTCTTGTCATTATTGGCAGGATAAAAAGGTAAAGGTACCCCTGCCCATACGGGCCAGTCTTGACAGACTCTAGGGTTGTGCGCCCATCTCACTCAAGAGGCCGGGGGCCAGCGCTGTCCGGAGACACTTCCAGGTCACGTGGCCAGCATGACGAAGCTGCTCTGGCAAGCCAGAGCCGCACACGGAAACGCCGTTTACCTTCCCGCTAGTAAGCGGTCCCTATTTATCTACTTGCACCCGAGAGTGCTTTCGAACTGCTAGGTTGGCAGGCGCTGGGACCGAACAACGGGAGCGCACCCCGCCGCAGGGATTCGAACCGCCGACCTTTCGATCGGCAAGCCCTAGGCGCTGAGGCTTTAACCCACAGCGCCACCCGTGTCCCACAATTGGCAGGATGATGACTGATAAATACAGATAGCCAGTTGTTGAATAGTAACTTACTAAGGTAATTTACAATAAATGTGCACTTGGAAGGATGATGGTCAGTCATCTGCTGTGTATGGGACAAAGACAATAAAGATTATTGTATTGTATTGGTAAATGGTGAGGAGAATATTACTTCTTCATCTGATCAGAAATCTAGGGAAGCAGGAGAGAGAAAAGATTACCACTTAGTATAGCAATGACTGGTTTAGCAAATTTAGCATACACACAGTGGTAAGTAGTCCACTTGTGTACTGTTACACAAGCCATGAACTTACTACATTCATATCCTACTGTTTGTTGTGGGATGTGGTATGTAAGTCACTGTCAAGTACAACATTCCTTGTTTTCCTAGAGTGGACATGCAGGGGAATGTTTGGTCCAGCCAGTTGACAACTTCCTGTTTCCTCCTGGCTGGGACATACTTCCTTTGCATGTCACTAGAGGTGGGTGTGCCCTTATCTGTCCAGGTAACAAAAGGGACAAGGCACACAGCACTCTCTCCTTTTTGACTTCCTCCGTCGTTGGAGCAGCTTTTAGCTAGAGATGCTGTGTTGGCTTCCAGCCAACAGAGGACACTGGGATTATCCCCATTTGGGATTGCTCCACATGTGTATACTTTGTGACTAAGTCTGCCTTCAGGGATCCATCTGTGAACTGAATGTGAGTAAACTACTTTTTTATACTTTACACAAGATTGTGGCATGTTTATTCTTTTAAGAGGGATATAAGGGAACTTACCAGGAACCTGATAGTGAGAGGCTTAAACAAGCCTGCAACCAGCTGCCCGCTGTGTGTTTAAAAGGGGAAAGTGAAACTCTAAGTAAAGGAAGATATTAATAAACAATATATCCTCTCCTGCCTCCCTGAACATTCCCACATTTCTCTTCAAGGAAAATGCAAGGCAGCCTACATGGCCCCTCTTCCCCCTAATTTACCCTCAAAACAAACAAATAATAATGGAATAGGACAACCCTATTTTCATCAGAGAAATATTGGAAGGTATGTGGTTTTTAAGAACAAAAGCAGGCATGCATCTTAAACCTACAGCAGGGGTGTCAAACTCAAATTCATCGGGGGCCGCAGCACCGCTAGAGGGCAGACGTTCTCTGGCTTGTAGGCTGCTGCGCATGCGCTGAAGAGGCGGCTTTCTTGTGTCAAAAAAAGAAAAGAAAAGCGAGAATAAAAGGTGAAGGCTGGCGGCCGCCGGCGGCTACACGGGCCACATGAAGAGGTCTGGCGGGTCGGATTTAGCCCGCGGGCCTTGTTTTGACACCCGTGACCTACAGTATCTTTCATATAACCTACAATGAAAATCATTTGAATTCTCCCTTCTCCAAAAAGATTCTTTTCTTCTTGATCACACACCCCCCGCCCGAAATGTGGTGCGCAGGCATAAAACAAAGCAGAAGAAACGCTGAACAAAAGTTGACTTAAAAGCTATTGAGTGTTCATTGAGAAATGCCGATTGCAAAGTCGGATTTATGCTAGCAAGAGTAGCAGAGTGGCAGACGTGAGCAAGGATTTTAAAAAGGAACTGTTGTGTCGAGCTTGTATTTACATTTCTGATACTCCTGAAATTATTAGATAGCTATTTTCTTTAATCTTTCCATATCGGCTACGGGCGGCTTGTACAAGTCCTGTCATAATCGCCGTGATAGGAATGTTATTTGAGTGGCGCTCAATTCCAAATATAAATACGTGTATATGTATATGTATATATATATGCCTGGCTTGTTCGGTGATAACTATGTTTGAGGGTGATACAAGACTCTATATAAACAGCACTTTAAACACCCCATAATGTCTTGGCTGGAATGAGTGGAGGTAGTGATTCAAAGGCACATTTCAGTGGATAAATATTTCAAAGTCAAAATGTGCTGTTGAGGTCTTGTGAGCTGTAAGCAAACGGGGATGAGATAATAAAACACAAAGTTAGAATGTTCTCCATCATTAGTTTCTTTGTTCTGTTCAGTATTAGGACATAGTCTCCCCTTATCTGATTTTGCCTATCAATTATGTGTGTGTGAAGCTTCCTGGTACATGCATCTAGCAGAGGTCAAAAATAAACAGAGGTACCTAATGGGACGCGGGTGGCACTGTGGGTTAAACCACAGAGCCTAGGACTTGCCGATCAGAAGGTCGGCGCTTCAAATCCCCGCGACGGGGTGAGCTCCCATTGCTCGGTCCCTGCTCCTGCCAACCTAGCAGTTTGAAAGCATGTCAAAGTGCAAGTAGATAAATAGGTACCACTCTGGCGGGAAGGTAAAGGGCGTTTCCGTGCGCTGCTCTGGTTCGCCAGAAGTGGCTTAGTCATGCTGGCCACATGACCTGGACGTTGTACGCCGGCTCCCTCGGCCAATAAAGTGAGATGAGCGCTGCAACTCCAGAGTTGACCACGACTGGACCTAATGGTCAGGGGTCCCTTTATCTTTACCTAGATTGCAGCCTGGTCTATTGCTTTCATTTTATGGATAAATTGTCTCATTAGATAGTAAAATTCATGTTAAATTGTTGTTTTAGGGGTAGTTTTTCAACAGCCTAGAACTGATTAATCAGTTTTGCATTACTTTCTATGGGAAAGCGCGCTGTGGTTTTGGAACACTTTGGTTTTGGAACGAACTTCCAGAACGGAATAAGTTTGAGAACCAAGGTACCACTGTATCTTTCTCCATACCAGTTGCTGGAAACCACCGGAGGGAAGAGTGTTTTTGTGCTTGGGCCTTTCTCGGCCCAGTATACTGGAAGGAACGTCTCCACATCGTTCTGCCCGGACGCTGACGTCCAGCGCCAAGGGCCTTCTGGCGGTTCCCTCATTGCGAGAAGCAAAGCTACAGGGAACCAGGCAGAGGGCCTTCTCGGTAGTGGCGCCCGCCCTGTGGAACACCCTCCCACCAGATGTCAAAGAGATAAACAACTACCTTACATTCAGAAGACATCTGAAGGCAGCCCTGTTCAGGGCAGTTTTTAATATGTGATATTTTAATGTATTTTTAATCTTTGTTGGAAGCTGCCCAGAGTGGCTGGGGAAACCCAGCCAGATGGGCGGGGTACAAATAATAAATTATTGTTGTTGATATTATTATTATTATTATTATTATTATTATTATTATTGGTTTTTCACAGGCATATGGTGGTTACTATGAGAACAGGATGCTGGACTAGATGGGCCTAATCCAGCAGGGTCTCCTTATATATATTTTTTATGTACTACAGCATCCCTGATAGGCAGCTATCCAGCCTCTGCTTGAAGACCTCTACTGAAGAAGACCACCTTTCACAGCAGAACTGTTCCATTGCCAAATACCGTATTTTTCGCTCTATAAGATGCACCAGACCACAAGACACACCTAGTTTTTGGAGGAGGAAAACAAGAAAAAAAATATTCTGAATCTCAGAAGCCAGAACAGCAAGAGGGATCGCTACGCAGTGAAAGCAGTGATCCCTCTTGCTGTTCTGGCTTCTGGGATAGCTGCGCAGCCTGCATTCGCTCCATAAGACGCACACACATTTCCCCTTACTTTTTAGGAGGGAAAAAGTGAGTCCTATAGAGCAAAAAATACGGTAGCTTGCAACACCAGGATGTTCTTCCTGAATCTACAGGAATGAATTGAGCAATGACGCTTGCTCCTTACAAGTCCGACTTTAAGGGAAAACTTTGATCACGTCTTCATTCAAATGGGGGCAGGGCTCCGAAAGGCTAAAATATGATTGCTGAGTGTGTTTATCAGTTGGCCAGCTCCGTTTAAGGTCATCAGAAACAGATAGCATAATCCTCAAAGGGTCTCAGTAATACAATCTCTGCTCGAGTGAAGTGAGTGCTGTCGGCAGTTTGCTTTGAGGATGTGGTGGTCCCGATTTTATAGTAGCATCCACAGGGACACCAGCTGTAATATTTTGGGCTGTAAAAAAAAATCGATCAATTACACACGTTTGGCGCTCCGAACTGGGAGACACTTGGAAATCATGAAAAATAAAGTTGTTATTCATCTTGCAAGCAGCCCACTGTATGTCGAGGCATACAAAGTAGCCCACGATGAAGATGATTTCATTAAGTTATTAGATTCTGTGAGATTAATATTTACAACTGGCGTTCCCCTGCATAACAATGGAAGCTTTTCATTGGTACAGCTATTTAAAATACGCCGTTGTTGTCGTTCTTATCGTTTACTGCCAGAACAGTGTAATAAGAAAAGAGCCTTCTCCAATCCAGCAGCTGGGAAACCCAGCTTCAGAGATAAGAGAGGTTGTGAGAGTCATAACGAAAAGTAAAATGTCCTGATTCCCCCCCCCCTTCGAAGAATAATGGAAATGCAAAAAGCCAATTTAACAAATTTATACAGGCATTAATCTTATGTTTTAAGCTCATCTTAGTGAACATAGAACTCATTCGTGCTCATTGTAAATTACCTTTACTTTGGTGGCTTGGAATAATATCATGGGGCTGTTCTTTGACTATAAAGGTAAAGGACCCCTGCCAGTTAAGTCCAGCCACCGCCAACTCTGGGGTTGCAGCGCTCATCTCGCTTTACAGGCCGAGGGAACCGGCATTTGTCCGCAGACAGTTTTTCCAGGTCATGTAGCCAGCATGACTAAGCCGCTTCTGGCAGAATGGAACACTGAAACCAGAGCAGCACATGGAAACGCCGTTTACCTTCATGCCGGAGCGGTACCTATTTATTTGCTTGCACTTTTTGGTGCGCATTCAAACTGCTAGGTTGGCAGGAGCAGGGACCGAGTGACGGGAGCTCATCCCGTCACAGGGATTTGAACCGCCAACCTTCTGATCGGCAAGCCCAAGAGGCTCAGTGGTTCAGACCACAGTGCCACCCGCGTCCCACAGCGCCACCCGCACTTTGACTATAGCTTTCCACATTTCCAGGCCAGGAACCCATCTTCAGCCCCATCCCAAAACGCAGTCAGATGTTCAGTTTTATGCCACATAGGTGTGTCTCCACCCTGCTTTCCTTGCTTTTTCCTACTCTCTTCCTTGTTTTTCCCCTCATTTTCCACCCATCATTTCCCCCCTTCTCTTAAAAAGGGAAAGGAAAGAGACCTAACAGAGAGAAAATGGCGGTAGTGCTATGGTGAGCCACCTTAAATCTGGATTTGTGAACTGCCAGCTGAGGAGAAATGGCTGCTATAGGAGAGTGATGAGTGCATCTGTAACGGTGATTGGGTTCTGACTATTTTGAGAGATTTATGCCTTGGGGTTACACTTGTCTTTTCTTTCTTTTTTTAGTTTTAGGCTGCAATCCTAGACATAGCTACTCACATGCATAATGTTCACCAGTGCTGGCTTCATATTCCCAACCCAAAAGAATGGAGGACTTTCTCTCATCTGTATGGTGCAGGTTTTGTTGTTAGCACGATCAACTACCTTAATTGTGCATCAACTTGTGCATTATATTGCATGATCTACCAAGTTAAGTGTACATCAGCCTTTGCACCCAGTTTCTTCTCCCTCCCTCCCTCTCCCTGTGCAACTTTCTGGCGGAAATGGGTGGTGGTTTGTAGCCGACATAATCCGGATGACCGTGGACTTTATTCTTCTCTTGTGCTGCCTAATCTTTTAGCAATGTTTGAGTAATAAAATCCTTCCTCAGTGCAGACCGCTTCCAGCTGCACAGTTGTACGATTCTATTACGCTGTTTGATTTACTGATAGCAAAGGATGCTGGAAGGGTAACGATGCCGACTTTGCTAAAAACTGCCAACTGCACCTTATGTACTAGCGGCCGTGAGGTTGTGCTACCTTTTTTTCCATTGTGCCTCAACAGAGCAGTCATTTCTTCTGAAACAGCCAATTTAAACTTAGTTTCACTTGTAAACACTAACTTGAGAGTGTTAAATAGCTCCCAGCTGAGACCTTGCAAAGCAAAGTTGAAACTGAATACTGCTGAAGGGGAAATGAAATGCTTTTTTGAAAGGGCAAAATGTTTCTTTAAGAATTATTTATTGAGCATCTTACATTTTTCTGTAACAAAAATGACTGACAAAACCAAATTGAAGGAGTGTGATAGCATTAATGACATCCAAGCTTGGTCTGCAAGGATGGTAGAGAGCTATGAAAAGTGGAGGACATTTCAGTAATAATTTTATGTTAGATTTCTGCAAAGAGAAGGATGCCCTTCAGCATTGCCTTCCGAGCAGAACCGCAATGGAGGTTTCCCCTTTTGCTATTTTGTTTAACAACACAGCCTAAAGCAATAAGTGTTGTGAGTTGGCAGTGGGGGTAACTTTGTTGGACTGGTCATGTTGTGCGGATGCCTGATTATCGTCTTCCAAAGCAACTACTCTACTCTGAACTTTAAAATGGAAAGCGTAATGCTGGTGGTCAACAAAAGAGGTTTAAAGACTGTCTCAAGGCAAATTCCAAAAATAAAAATGTAGTCTAAATCATCATCATCATCATTTTTAATTTGTATACCACCTTTCTATCTGACAATACTCAAGGCGGTTTACAAGCTGAAGAAACAAAAAAATGTACATCTTATAACAATCTAATACAAAAATGTGATAATAAAACATAACTTTAAAATAGGCAACCTCCATCAAAAAAGTAACATTCAACAGCAACAATTGGGAAACATTGGCCTGCAAGCACTCCAATGGGAGAACAGCCTTGACCAAAGGTGTCATGGGCTTTGAAGACACTCAAACTCAGGACACAAGGGAGAAATGTGCTAAGAGGAGGAGGAGGAGAAGAAGAAGAGGAGGAGGAGGAGGAGTTTAGGTTTGATATCCCGCTTTATCACTACCCAAAGGAGTCTCAAAGCAGCTAACATTCTCCTTTCCCTTCCTCCCCCACAACAAACACTCTGTGAGGTGAGTGGGGGCTGAGAGACTTCAAAGAAGTATGACTAGCCCAAGGTCACCCAGCAGCTGCATGTGGAGGAGCGGGGAAGCGAACCCGGCTCACCAGATTACGAGTCTATCTCTCTTAACCACTACACCACACTGGCTTGCTTGGCAAATCCACACCATGATCAGCTCCCGCCCGGAAACCAATGTCCCCAATGTGGAAGGATGTGTGGATCTAGAACTGGCCTCCACAGTCACTTACAGACTACGAGTGATCACCAAAGAAAGAAGAAGAAGAATTCCTGGATCCAACAATGCTGTACTAGCCAGACAAGTTTCTTGGTAATGCCCCCTGTGCAGTAAGGAAGGAAGCAGCTCTGTGCCAGAGGACAAATGGGTGCACTCCCCAGCTGTCTGGTAGTTAGAAGGACAAAAGCCCAGAGTTGTGTGTGAGAATGAGAAGCTGAGAAACAAAGCCATGGCTGATTCCTGCTGGAATCCAAGGCTGTGGCTATGGAAGAAGCAAAATCCCCTTGGGGTGTTAATGCTGTGAGTCCCCCCATCGTAGGCTCAGGTTGTATATATGTGTAAATAAACCACATTTCATAAAGAAACCACAGTCTCCACTGTGCCTCATTCCCAAAAGGAAACACAAACCCTTCTGGAAGCCCTGGAATCTCTCAGCACTTAGAGACTGGGGTGGCGTGCAACGAAGCCAACAATGGGGATTAGACAGAGGAGGAATATTTCCCCTACTCTTCCACTCATTGTGTGAGACTTGAACACCTTGAATGGAACTTTTGTCTATGCCAAAAGCCACTCGTGGCTCAGTTTACAGATTCTACTGTGGCTCTGCCCTTGCCGGTCCTGGAAGGAGCCTTTTAAAAAGTCCCACATGCTCAGAGACTTTGCGCCTGTTCATTGGGGGAGATAGGAAGCACAGAGTTCTTTAGATGTCCTTTTTATAAAGAGGCACGTAGTAAGACCATTTCTTACGTACTGAAGTTCTCACCCTGGGCCAGCAGTGGGATACTGTAGATAGTTTTCACTCAGGTCCACATATGCAAATAAGGGATTGACGTTCAGTGATTGGATAGTTACAGAAAGTGTTACAGTTGCGTTGTAGTGGAGCTCTATATAAGCAGGCTGGCCGAACCCTTCAGTTCAGTTCTTTTCTGGCCTGTGAATAAACAAGAGCTGTTTGAAGAATCGCTGTGTTGTCTGATATGTTCACCCACAACTTAACACCATTGATCCCCTACTGGTGAGGCTCACTGACCTCCCGGAAAAGCAAAAATTCGACCTTTTAGTTAGGCAAAGATCAGAAGATGACGCAGATGGTCGCCAGTTTCTGTGTACACATCTGTAGGCGCAGACCATCTCCCAACTCAGACTAGTTCATTAAGAAAACCCCCAAACTCGGTTCCATGGGTGACTCTGGGTCAGCTCCCTGCGGTAGTTTATTGTTGTACATTGTTTTTAAATTTATTGTTGTACATTGTTTTAATTGTTTGTTTTCCTTCTGTGACTGTACCCCCAACTGTGTTTTATAAGCTGGTCTCCGACCGTAATAAATTACTACTACTACAGATTCTGCTGTTCGTTTTTGATGTTGCCCATTTCAGCTTCTCACCTTCCCTCATCTAGTCAGTCCTGCTGCCTGTTTCCTTACACACCCATTTGATCTGCCTCCCTTTGCTGGGTTCTGACCTTCAGCTGATCCTCAATTTTCACCTTATTTCCCCTCACTTGGACTCCCCAGCAGGAGCCGCTGGAGAACCACAAAGAAACAGACCAGATTAGTGGTCCTCAATATACAGTGGTACCTCAGGTTAAGAACTTAATTCGTTCCGGAGGTCCGTTCTTAACCTGAAACTGTTCTTAACCTGAAGCACCACTTTAGCTAATGGGGCCTCCTCCTGCTACCGCCGGAGCACAATTTCTGTTCTTACCCTGAAGCAAAGTTCTTAACCTGAGGTACTATTTCTGGGTTAGCGGAGTCTGTAACCTGAAGCGTATGTAACCCGAGGTACCACTGTAACTGTGTTTCAGAATCACTGTTCTAGAACAGTAGTATTCATAGAATCATAGAATCATAGAGTTGGAAGAGACCACAAGGGCCATCGAGTCCAACCCCCTGCCAAGCAGGAAACACCATCAGAGCACTCCTGACATATGGTTGTCAAGCCTCTGCTTAAAGACCTCCAAAGAAGAAGACTCCACCACACTCCTTGGCAGCAAATTCCACTGTCGAACAGCTCTTACTGTCAGGAAGTTCTTCCTAATGTTTAGATGAAATCTTCTTTCTTGTAGTTTGGATCCATTGCTCCGTGTCCGCTTCTCTGGAGCAGCAGAAAACAACCTTTCTCCCTCCCCTATGTGACATCCTTTTATATATTTGAACATGGCTATCATATCACCCCTTAACCTCCTCTTCTCCAGGCTAAACATGCCCAGCTCCCTTAGCCGTTCCCCATAAGGCATCGTTTCCAGGCCTTTGACCATTTTGGTTGCCCTCCTCTGGACACGTTCCAGTTTGTCAGTGTCCTTCTTGAACTGTGATGCCCAGAATTCTCATGGGTCATTTATATCTTGCCATACTTTCTTTAAGGATCTTAATTCTTACTGCAGGAAATAAGAACTCTCCCCCCCCCCCAGAATTTCCCCACCACTTAATTATAGGGATTTCTTTGGGAGTGGGGACCTTTAAGGTGAATCTCTTAAGTCCTCTTTTTATGTAACTGCTGTAGCCTCCCTATAAATCAGACTCCTATAATCCACCGGGCTCGGTGTTTTTCCGTCGAAATGTCCCAGCACAGTTTAATACTGTATAGCAATAAAATTTAACAAGCACCTTGGGGGTCTGCTATGGAATTATTAAATGTCTCCTTCCATATGTTTTGATACTTCCATCCCAATCCTAAACACATTTACTCAGATTTTCAGAGGAACATAATTCTATGCAAGCGTGCCTTATATTTATTGCTGCTAGCCCTAGATCCTTTAACAGCATCTTAATCTGCAGACATTAGCAGGTGATCATGTTTCTGTTAAGGCTATGGAAATTTTCACGAGATATAGGGTGATTTTACTCAAGAGTGCACCCATTGAGATTAATGAACATGACTTACTTAGGCCCTTTAAGCTCAGTAGGTCTACTCTGAGTAAAATTGAGTTGAATACCACCCAATGTCTGCAGATTATGTTGCTGTTAAAAGCACAGAATTTCCAGGACATTTCCCCAACTCCTCAGAGTGCTGGCAATCTTAAATTTGCACCGCTGGTCAGAGCCTAATTTTTGACTGGGACCGTATATTGAAATGGACAAGTCCCAAATTGGCTTTGCCCATTGATTTGCTCAGAACACCACAACACCACACCACAACTGGCTGTAAGTAACATAACATTATATGTAATAAAACTGAAATTTAATCGTCATATCAAAAAATTGCAAAGCACAGCTCCTGATGGCAATAACATATCATATTATTATTAACCTTCTATATATTGTTGCCATAAAGTCCAAGGATAGTCAAGTCCAAAGATTGTCAAATACAAAGATTACAACGTACAGTTCCTGTTGGGAATGCAATATCATACTGATATTTTCCTTCTGCATCGTCCTATGTCTTAAAAGTGTAACAAATGAAACTTCCTTTTGCAGCGTCCGTGGTGTGGGATGCGGGTGGTGCTGTGGGTTAAACCACTGAGCCTAGGGGTTGCCGATCATAAGGTTGGCGGTTCGAATCCCCGCAATGGGGTGAGCTCCCGTTGCTCGGTCCCTGCTCCTGCCCACCTAGCAGTTCGAAAGCACCCCAAAAGTTCAAGTAGATAAATAGGTACCACTGTGGAAGGGAAGGTAAATGGCATTTCCGTGCACTGCTCTGGTTTTCCAGAAGCGGCTTAGTCATGCTGGCCACATGACCCGGAAGCTGTATGCTGGCTCCCTTGGCCAATAAAGCGAGATGAGCGCCGCAACCCCAGAGTCGGTCACGACTGGACCTAATGGTCAGGGGTCCCTTTACCTTTACCTATGTCTTGAGAGTGTAACAAACTTAGTAACAACAAGGCAGCTGATGATAAACCAGTTCTCAGGATACACCCTTGTTTCGCCCATTGGGCTTCTTCAGCGACAAGGTTTCCAGGAGATTTTTCAGTAGGTTTTTTCAGCCGAAAGTAGTCCACAGGAACACAGAAGTTGTCACTCAGAAACGCTATGTATCAATGACCATGCACACTGCAGAAGGAAGTTTCGTTTGTTATACTTTTAAGACGTAGGACGATGCAGAAGGAAGATATCAGTATGAAATGGCATTGCCAACAGGAACTGTACGTTGTAATCTTTGGATTTGACAATCTTTGGACTTGAGTATCCTTGGACTTTACGACAATAATACATAGAAGGTTAATAGTAATATGATATGTTATTGCCACCAGGAACTGTGCTTTGCAATTTTTTGATATGACGATTAAATTACAGTTTTATTACCTATAATATTATGTTACTTACAGCTAGTTATGTGTGTGTTGTGGTTTCTAAACATGATTTAGGTAATTAGGCAATTGTGGTGTGCATTGATTTGCTCAGGCAAGTTCTGAGGAACAGCAAGCGCTTTCCCTTACATGTTATTCTGAGTGGCAACAAATGCTCCTGCAAATTCAATACGAATCAGGGACAGTTGTCTGTTTAAGAGATGCTTTGGGGGAAGAAATGAATTCATTCACCCATGTGGCACCTGTGAAAATCTCCCCTAGCACATACACAACTAGTGAAATACGCATGAGTTCTATTGAAAGGATGTGTTTAAAGTCTGGAAACGGGAGTCTATGGCTGCATTATTATGAAACTTTCCCAGAAAGCAAGTCCTGCTGAACTCAGTGGAACTTGAGTAGACATGTAAGACCTCTCGCCCTAGGGTTGCCATACGCTCAGAATTTCCCAGACATACCCGGTATTCAGCCCTCGTAAACAGCATCCGGGCGGAAATCTCTTAAATATCTGGGAAAATCTGAACATATGGCAGCCCATGTTGATAGTGTAGATTTTGGCAAATTACATTTTAAATAGCTCAAAAACACTTTAAAAATAGATATAATAAGAATAAGAATAAGAATAATTAATAATAACTGAACAGAATATCCCTGTTTTCATCAGATAAATGCTGGAGAATTGGATTGCAGACTTGGGGTTCAAATTCTTGCTGAACAGGGCGCAGTCACTGTTCCCCTGTTTAATTAACTTTACCTTATAGGGTTGTTATGTAGAAAAAAATAGGGGATATTCCATGACACTATCCTAAGCTTTTTGGAAGGTGGACAGAACACAAATGCATAAATGAGAGGCTTGCTACTTTCTTCGTTAAAAAAAGGTGGCGGGTGGGAATAGGTCACCAGCCAAACTAAGCCATTTTAAGCCTAATTGGAAAGTTAAATACATGCTCAAGCCTCTCTCATTAAAATCAATGGGAATTCAACATCTTAAAATCTGGTTGGATTGTGGACCCGCTCCATAAGGCCGGTAAGGAATACGATTTGTGTTAGTGACTTTGCTAGCTGTTGTTCTTTTAAATAATTGCTGCCGACATCAATATTTTAAAAAAACAACAATGCATTGGTTTAATTTCTGTGTACACATTCTCCCTCTCTCTCTGTGCGCGTATGCACACACACACACCCTGACTGCCTCTTTCTTTCTTTCTTTCTTTCTTTCTTTCTTTCTTTCTTTCTTTCTTTCTTTCTTTCTTTCCCAAATAATGATTTATGCAAAGTCACCAAGACAGCTATTGCTTCCATTGTGAAGTTTATTATCTTCAAGATGAACAGACAAGTCATTAAGCTCTCGTAGAAGGATTAGTGGAGAGAAAGATCAGTGCATTGTGATTTTCTGGTTACATGGTTCAATACAATGATGCTTTAAGGAAGTAAAAGCCAATTTTAGCACTGTCATTATGGGACACTGTATGTCATCAATAGGCAGTTATAAATATTAGAACTGATAAGAGTCGCCTTCCCATAAAGGGTCCTTTCTGTCATGCACCAACTGAGTGAATAACACAGGGAAATAATTTATGAAGAGTATTCTGTTCCTGATTATATCTTTCATCCACCTAAAAATATGATTTCTTCCCCTTGAGTTACATCTTTGAATCTCAAAGGGATGGGATGAAACACTTTTTCTAGCAGGTTCTTTTTGTCACCCTGCATTTCCTTATAACAGATTAGTCTTCAAAAATAGCCAAGCTGTTTAAGCTGTTCCAAACAAGAGGCTGCGTGCTTGGCTTCTGATCCAATCTTCCTTTATAAAAGGGGCATGGGATTCACCCTACTGCTTTTTATTCTTCATGTGCTACTTTATATTAGACATTTCATTGTCCTTAATGCTGTATGGAGAAGGAAGCAGGGACGAACATGCATTTTAGAAACCTAATTTTCCAGAATTATGAAATAATAATAATAATAATAATAATAATAATAATAATAATAATAATAATTAATAATAATTTATTTATACCCCACCCAGTCACTCTGGGTGGCTTCCAACAAAATATTAAAATACAATAGTCTATTAAACATTAAAAGCTTCCCTGAAGGGCTGCCTTCAGATCTCTTCTAAAAGTCTGCTAGTTGTTTTTCTCTTTGACATCTGGTGGGAGGGCGTTCCACAGGGCAGGTGCCACTACCGAGAAGGCCCTCTGCCTGGTTCCCTGTAACTTGGCTTCTCACAGCGAGGGAACCGCCAGAAGGCCCTCGGCACCGGACCTCAGTGTCTGGGCAAAATGATGGGGGTGGAGACACTCCTTCAGGTATACTGGGCCAAGGCTGTTTAGGGCTTTAAAGGTCAGCACCAACACTTTGAATTGTGCTTGGAAACGTACTGGGAGCCAATGTAGGTCTTTCAAGACCGGTGTTATGTGGTCTCGGCGGCCGCTCCCAGTCATCAGTCTAGCTGCCACATTCTGGATTAGTTGTAGTTTCCAGGTCACCTTCAAAGGTAGCCCCATGTACAGTGCATTGCTGTAGTCCAAGTGAGAGGTAACTAGAGCATGCACCACTCTGGCAAGACAGTCTGCAGGCAGGTAGGGTCTCAGCCTACGTACCAGATGGTGCTGATAAACAGCTGCCCAGGACACAGAATTGACCTGTGCCTCCATGGACAGCTGTGAGCACACCTAGTTCTTCAGGGGCACAGTTACCCCATTCAGGACCAGGGAGTCCTCCACACCTGCCCACCTTCTGTTCCCCAAAAACTATTAAATGCATGGGGAGCCTATGATGGGGACCCATAGAGACTAGTGAGAGAAAAGTCTGCCGCCTACGGCAGATAATTTTGAGCCAAGGAGATGTAGGGATGGGGAGAAATTGCCTGTCTCTGCTTCACCTCAAATCATGTGAATCATGTAGATAAAGGAAAGCTTTAAGAAGGTTCAGATCTTGCGTTCATTTGCTCTGAAGAATTGTCCTCAGTATAGTGGCCTGGGAATTCCTGTGTCAAATATCCCCCAGGTATTCTCAAGAGTATTGAACATTTGCTGGATAGCCAATATTTATATATATGGCATCCAATGAAGTAATGTTTGATACTGGGCAGATGATATTTGATGGTGTTTAAAAGTTAGCATGCACTGCTGTCAAGAATTTGGCCATTTTGATGGCTGTGATAAAGTGTGTTCTCCCTAAAATGAGAGCACGGGTTGCGGTGGGGGCTACCAGGCCAGCCCTCTGTTGCCAGGCAGGTTAATGGTTATTGCCTGGCGCAACAATTGGCTGACTGGGTTGCTGGGGCAAATTGCATGTAGCAAATTGGGTGGGTGGGACCATAGGCGTTAAATATTGGGGCTCACTGCTTCTACTTTCTCTTTCACAGTGAGCATCGGATCACCCGCCTGCCCGCCCTGTGTTCCAGTTGACCTTGCTTTGCCTGTCATGGGGTTGTCTGCCTTGGGACAGGGGCCTTGTAGGAATTTTGCCATTTGGCTGATTGGCTGGTGCCACTTGGTTTTTGCCTACTACTTAGCAATTCGTCACAACTTGTAAGGTTGCGGTTAGGCGTGGTTATAAAATTGGTGGTGGAGGGGTCCAATCCCTGAAATGGGACCAGGGCCGGCAAGCCTTGGGGAGCTGGTTGGGTGAGCGGTGAGGGACTGTCGTTCAGCTCAACTGATCCCCAACATTGTTTTCCCTTCACTGGCTTACGATGGAGTTCGGAATGTCAGTTCTGTCCCAGGCGGGGGGGGGGGGGGGACAGATAGTCTTAACCAATGCCTAAGCAACCACTCACAGATTTTGTATTTTAATAAAGTTGTGGCCAAAATAGTGCCAAAAACCTTAAACTAAAATTACGTGTGATTTGTGAATTATTTTGAGGGGTGGCTTGGGGACCTCCACACACAACAAATGGTTCTCTGTCTTTCTAACTTCAAGAACACTTTCCACACCCACTGGTCTTCCACAGAATCTCTGCTCTTTGTGGAGGTTCCTGGAGAATTTTATGGGATGCACCATCGGTCCATGAAGGGCACTGCTTTGCCTAAACAACACTCACTGTGGATTGAGAGTGTGCCCTCAGGCATAGTCATTATTGTTGTTCTCATTTAATGGCTGCGAAACGCAAAGGGATAGCCTTGGTGGTGGCAACCTGCGTTTTGAGAAAGCTTGTCTACCATTACTGACCTTATTGACGATCACTTGACAGGGTTTGATCTACTGCAGTAGAGTCTGACAATATTTCACAATTGACACATAATAGTACTTTTTTATCATCTGACAGCATTTGATGAATAACATGCAACGATAAGTAGAATTTGACAGTTGACAGCTCACAATACTTTGTATATTTATAAAATCTATCAAAATCAAACATAAACCATGCAAATTCAAATGGTGAGGTGAGGCAAACAGCTTAGCATTTTCCCCCTAATTCAAGGCAACAAACAGTAATACAAAAAAATCTTAAAACATCAGCAATATATTAAAATTAATGAAAAAATCAGCAATCAATACAGAGGACAACAACAGACAAAAACCAAATTGAAAAAACTTATCTGAAAAGCTTGTCAAAAAAGATGCAGACAGTATCATTAAGGCTGGTATGATTATGCAGAATATAGGTTTTAGAATATCAATAATTTCAGTAGCACATGGAGTTTTTAATATTAGTTTAGAAGTGTGCCAAACTTTACTATAAACTGCCTTTATTTAATATATTTTTCCTCTTCTCCCGTCAAGCACAGGAAACTTTTTAAAACAGCGCATGAACTTTTTATCAAATGACATTTTAATAATTCAAAAACTTCTTGCAATGAACATTTTATTTTTTTTACATATACATGCTTATATTATGAATCTGAATATCTGTATCCCACTTCTGTAAGCATCTGCATTTCTCTTGAATGTTCGTGGAAACCTAAACAGATTGGGAATATGACAGGAAAACCAGTATCTTTATTAGGACAAACAAACTTCCACAAAACAATGTGTGAGGTCTCACACTATGTAGAGAAAAATAATTAAAAGGGAGCCGGGAGGAACAATGCTTTTGTGAAAGGATGTAAGGTTGGTGGAAGATATCAGCATTCACCATCTCTTTCACATGGGATGCAAAGCTCAGACCCTCCAAGTCTTGATGTTATGTACTGAAGTTCTCACCCTGGGCCAGCAAGGGGGATACTGTAGATAGTTTTCACTCAGGTCCGCATATGCAAATAAGGAATTGAAAGTGACGTTCAGTGATTGGATAGTTACAGTGATTGGATAGTTGTTACTGTTGCTTTGTAGTTGAGCTCTATATAAGCAGGTTGGCTGAACCCTTCAGTTCAGTTCTGTTCTGGCCTGTGAATAAACAAGAGCTGCCTGAAGAATCGCTGTGTCGTCTGATATGTTCACCCACAACTTAACAGTCCTTATTTTCCAGGGACAGTCCCAGTTTCTGATTTGATCCCAGAATGTCCCAATTTTCCTCAGGACGTCCCTATTTTCATCGGAGAAATGTTGGAGGGTATGAGATTGTGTCCTGGATTTTTGTTGTCTAGGCATTGGAGGGTATAGAGTAGGGAGTTGCCCAACTCAGCTATTATTACAAAGTTGAATCTGCAGGTCTCTTCAAAGGCCCAGATTGGAAGTGAAGGAAAATGTGGCAAGGCTAGAGCTCAGCCATAAGGAAGGCACAGATGCATAGCAGTGTCTGTGGAGCAGCCGGTGGGCAAGAGTTGCGTGTAGATTTTGGGGGCCACCGTGGAGGGAAAAAATGCTGCGTTTCATGGTACATACAGAGAGCCACCTAGCCTTAGACGGACACAGTGAGCTTTTATGGTTGCACACAGCATTTGCATAGTATTGTTTGAAGGTGTTTGCTCCCTTTTTGTTGTAAATTCTATTCCGAGGTGGTGAACTTTATGGATTTGAATGGATTATTATTGCCTGCATTTTGTTTTTATTTTGTTTTGTTTATCCTCTCAAGAATAATGTGAGACTTTGCATTTGTGTTTTGTTCTTGATGGATCATCCTTCTTTTCTTTTTCTTTTACTCCATTACATTATTATCTTTCTCTCTCTCTCTCTCAGCGCTAAAAACATTTCCAGTAAAAATCCTGTTTAGGAACCCACATGAAACTGCCATCAAGCATATGCATTTCTAGATTTATTTATCTTATTGCAATGTGAACCTCTATTACCATGTGTACCCTTTTAAAAGCTTCTGGAATATAAAAGCTTTTACCATTTTGGTGGTTAGCTATTTTATGCCCCTGCTTTATGGAATCATATCATACTTTGTCAAATTCCCTCTTATAATTATTAGCGAATCTGAAATGACAAGAGTTCATTTCTTGACACCTTGTATGACAGCAAACAATATAGGTATTTCTTTTCTCTCCACGTGAATTGCTTGCAGTATAGACTAATTGGCATACTAATTGACTTCTACAATAATTTAGCTTTATGGTTTATTGTTTTTAAGGTTGTTAGGTAGCACGCATTTATCTACTAGCAGGCAGCAGGTATTACATATTTGCAAAAGACTGAAACTGCTTTAATTGTATTATGGGAGTAATATGCAAGGGATATCGTTTATGTTTTCAATATGAACAGGGAGGCAATGTGATTTCAGGGTGTAAGGGAGGGGGAATTCAAAGGAAGTGGAACTTAAGAACATTTCTCATGCTTGGATTCTTTCTTCTATATACCTCACTAGTGAAACTTACGATGTCTGTGTGTGGAAGGACAGCCTGAAAATGTAGGGACCTCTAGAGGCACATGGGGCCCACATCCAAACGATATACCATATTTTTCACTCCTTAAGATGCACCTGACCATAAGGCACGCCTAGTTTTTAGAGGGGGGAATGCAAGAAAAAAATATTCTTTAAAGGGAGCGCTGAGCAGAGCCTGTATGCATCCCAGGCTCTGCTCAGCACTCCCTTTCACGAGAGCATGTGTGCGGCTCTTGCAGGCTTTTCTCCAAGGAGGGAGAAGGGACTTACAGGCTGTGACAGTCCCTCCTCAGGAAAAAGCCCGCAAGAGCCGCACTCCCTTTAAAGAGCGCATGGAGTGTGTGTGCGGCGCTTGCAGGCTTTCCCCCCAGGAGGGAGAAGCCCCCAAGAGCCCCCCACACACTCTGTGCGGCTCTTTAAAGGGAGCGCAGCTCTTGGGGTCTTTACTGGGAGGTGGGGAAGGGACTGAGGGGCTGCAGAAAAGCCCGCAAGAGCCGTGCTCCCTTTAAAGAGCCGCGTGGAGCATGTGTGGGGCTCTTGGGGGCTTTTCCCCAGGAGGGAGAAGGGACACATGCTCCACGCGGCTCTTTAAAGGGAGCGCTGAGCAGAGCCTCCCGCCTGCATTCACCCCATAAGACGCACACACACATTTCCCCTTACTTTTTAGGAGGGGGAAAGTGCGTCTTATGGAGCGAAAAATACGGTACTTAAAGTATATTTATTGCACGTGGTAATTTGACCAGCTTTGAGTATCATGCAAAACGTGTCGTCGTTACAGCAAACATTTAAGGTAAAGGTTATTGTTTCCACATGGCGCTTGGGAAGGTGATGTAGAGAGAGAATGGGTTGCCCAGGAGTTTGTGAATAAGATGAAATTTGAAGTGGGGACTTTAAAGCTCATGGTTTACGCTCTTATGGTTCACCAGCTCTCACCCATAAGTACAGAACAAGCAGCAGGACTTCCGCATGGGTGTTTATTGTGGGGTGGGTGCTCCTTGTTCACCCAGATTTTTGGAAGCACCCAGACTGTGGTCATTGGCATCAAAATGCCAGCCCATATTTTCACCCCATTTAATTCAGATTTATGGGATGCGGGTGGCGCTGTGTGTTAAACCACAGAGCCTAGGACTTGCCGATCAGAAGGTCAGCGGTTTGAATCCCCGCGACAGGGTTAGCTCCCGTTGCTCGGTCCCTGCTCCTGCCAACCTAGCAATTCGAAAGCACATCAAGTGCAAGTAGATAAATAGGTACCGCTCCAGCGGGAAGGTAAACGGTGTTTCCGTGTGCTGCTCTGGTTCGCCAGAAGCGGCTTAGTCATGCTGGCCACATGACCCGGAAGCTGTCTGTGGACAAACGCCGGCTCCCTCGGCCATAGAGCGAGATGAGCGCCGCAACCCCAGAGTCGGTCACGACTGGACCTAATGGTCAGGGGTCCCTTTACCTTTACTAATTCAAATTTATCCTTTCTGGGAGAAATATGGTGACAAAAAAACACAAAAAAAAACACACCCACATTTGCAGTATTAAAAACCAGTCTGGAATTATTCTAAAGACATAGATGTCCCTTATCTAGAGAGCCTTCACTTAAGACTTAAAACAGGGGTCAGCAAACTTTTTCAGCAGAGGGCCAGTCCACTGTCCCTCAGACCTTGTGGAGGGCCAGATTATATTTTTTTTTGGGGGGGGGGGAATGAATTCCTATACCCCACAAATAACCCAGAGATGCATTTTAAATAAAAGCACACATTCTACTCATGTAAAAACACGCTGATTCCCAGACCGTCCACGGGCCGGATTGAGAAGGCGATTGGGCCGGATCCGGCCCCCGGGCCTTAGTTTGTCTACCCTTGACTTAAAACATGGGTGTGATGCTGCTCTCCAGTCTCCTCAACTTATTGATATCACTTATATCATGATTTTTTCTGTATGAATAGCAGTGTTAGGTTTTTCGTTATTTTTATTTTAAAAAACATTTTTTTGTGGATCTTTAGACCCTGAGTGACCCTTCCACAAAAAGAGTCAGTGCAGCCAAATTCCTATTTAATGTATATATTTTACACTCAAAAGTTCAGGCTAATGCTGAGCTCATTACTCAAGTGCCAGTAGTCAGAACCTTTCGCTTCCATTCACCTCAGGCCAACCAATTACATAGTCTTATAAGCTTTATTGACTTTCAGATCTGACTCATCCGGCTGCTTAAATCCATGAGGTTCCAGAAGTGATGCTTAAATAACATTGAGGCTGTGCCACATACTGATAAAAGACAGGAAGTTGCAAATTATCACCGGTATTGTCCTTTCCACCCATGCTTGAGGAAAAAGAACAAAAAGATGCCATCGTCTGAATTAGTAATGCCATCTCAGCTTTAATTCGACTTTTTGAGAGCTTTGGGGGATACTGGCTGAATTTGTCTTCATGGAGACCATTACAAAAATTGCCTACTGCATTTTATTAGTCAATCTTTCCAAAACAGATAGTGTATTCAAAATGTGTGATTCAGATTTTGGAGTATTTTTTTGTTTATTTTCTGTTTGGGTAATTACTCACTTAAAATGCAGTAAACCAGGGGTCAGCAAACCTTTTCAGCAGGGGGCCGGTCCACTGTCCCTCAGACCTTGTGGGGGGCTGGACTATATTTTTTTTGGGGGAAATGAATGAATTACTATACCCCACAAATACCCCAGAGATGCATTTTAAAGAAAGCACACATTCTACTCATGTAAAAACACCAGGCAGGCCCCACAAATAACCCAGAAATACATTTGAAATAAAAGGACACATTCTACTCATGCAAAAACACACTGATTCCCAGACCGTCCACGGGCCGGATTTAGAAGGTGATTGGGCCAGATCCAGCCCCCAGGCCTTAGTTTGCCTACCCATGCAGTAGATGGTCTCTTTGGTACTTTAGGTGAAGACAAAGACCATTACCGCCAGTGCCCCAAGACTCTGGACGAATAAAAATGAAGCTTAGAGAAAATTTACTAATACACATCTTTTTGTTCTGTTTCCTCCGGCACAGGAGCAAAAGAAGCAAAGTTGCCATCTATTGGATGGGGAACCACGTGTTGACAGTCCTGCATTGCCAAGGGTTGAACTAGATGCCCCTTGGGTCTTTCCCAAGTCTACAATCCTATGGTCTATTCATTTTACAAAATAGCAGCCCTTGGGGCAAGAGAAAGGACAGAACTGTGGCACATTGCTGTGGGGAATGAATGGAAACCTGGCAGCCAGGAGCTGAAACCTAGCCAGGTGAGGAGGGATTACCGCTCAGTACCAAAGGATCTGCTTTGCACAGAAAGGTCCCATGCTAAACACTTGGCATGTCCCATTAAAAGGATCAGGTGGCAAGTAATGTGAAGACCAATTGCCTGAAACCCTGGAGAGATGCTGTCACTCAAATTAAGGCAATGTTAAGCATAATGGTTTAATTCACACAGAAATGAAAAATGTATATACAGTGGTACCTCGGGTTAAGAACTTAATTTGTTCTGGAGGTCCGTTCCTAACCTGAAACTGTTCTTAACCCGAAGTACCACTTTAGCTAATGGGGCCTCCTGCTGCTGCCGCGCCACCGGAGCACGATTTCTGTTCTCATCCTGAAGCAAAATTCTTAACCCAAGGTATTATTTCTGGGTTAGCAGAGTCTGTAACCTGAAGCATCTGGTACCTCGGGTTACATACGCTTCAGGTTACAGATGCTTCAGGTTACAGACTCCGCTAACCCAGAAATAGTACCTCGAGTTAAGAACTTTGCTTCAGGATGAGAACAGAAATCACGCAGCAGCAGCGGGAGGTTTTTTTTTATAATAATTTTTATTGGTTTTTACAAATATTTCCATGCATATCATCATAGTATACAGAAGTAAATACTATGGCTCCATAAGCCTGTGACTTCCCCACTCCCTGATTGATGGCTTTCAAACCTATTCTCTAGATACTGCATTTTCCTATATTTCTTATTACTATTAAATCATGACCTTATGTGAATACTAAAATAACTATAATAAGTAAGAAGTAATAGTTTTAACCTTACAAAACTTCTTGTAACCCTACTAGCAATGTTAATTGTTTACAATTGTCTTTCAAGTATTATAACATAAATTTGTTCCAGTCTTTCAGAAAAGTCTGATCCTGCCGGTCCCGAATTTTTCCCGTCAGTTTTGCCAATTCGGCGTAGTCCAATAGTTTCATCTGCCACTCTTCTTTCACTGGTAAATCTTGTTTCCATCTTTGAGCTAGTAACATTCTGCACAGCCTCAAGTGTTTTATGACCAGTCCATAGAGCTGACATAAGTTTAATTATAATTTCAATATAAATTCATTAGGAAAACACTGTGATCCCTGTATTCACCAGTACCATTCAGGCTGGCTAGTCAACTTCCCATTTATTTACCAGATTTGGTTTTATGCTGTTCACATACTGTATTTAGCTTTGGATCCTGCCTTCATAGCTACTCAAAACCAAAACACAGTAAGCAAAAAATAAAATATGGGATGTCTTATCACCCATCCTAGTGCTAAACACCACAGCACTAAGATTAAAGATAAGCTTATATCTGATCATAGTGCAGTAGTGCTCAGCACTAACACCAGAGATAAACCTTTTTCTATCAAATAGCAAGAAGAAGCTTGTCTCCAATCTTAGTACTGCCTCTGGGACTATGGTGCTAAGATCAGAGATAAGCCTTAGCTTGCTCTTTGGCAAGGCAGAAGTTTATCTCAAATCCCCTCCCCCTCACAGCTTCCGTTTCTCTTAAAGGTGCTATTTATCACACTTCCCAAAAGAGGTGGTTAATGTAACATGTAGTTTCCCCCTTGGTCATCTGAACATATGATGCAAACCAGAAATAGATGCAATATAATACTCAGACCGAGCTATGAAAGTTCTTAGCTTGCTAGTTCTGGGCCCCTTTTTCCAATATTCATGGTGCTATTATATTTATGCCATGACCTCTTTCTATATATTTACTTATCCTGAACACTCCGTTCTCATTACTGGTCTCTATTTGCAGCTCCATTTGTGCCCACTCTTCCACAGGGACATCATGTTCTTATTCTCTTCCCACTTCATTTGTGCTCGTTTTTGAGGCATAAGATATCCTGTAATGTAGCATAAGAGTCCACTTCCTTTGTTTTGCTTTGTTTCACATATAAACCATGAAATGGCTTCATCCTCATGTAAAGTCCTCCCCTTCTCCTAATTACAAGTGCTTTCAACTGTGGCATATCCTCATTTTTTTGTGGCTTGAAATATAAAATCTCAAGTGATCAGCTGTCGGATAAAATCACACACCACAGTGCACGACAGCTATAGAATACAGCAAAACCATAAATACTATTGTTTGCCACCAAATACTGACATATTGGGGGTCTAGCATATTTGCACATCTAGCATCAAATACAGTGGTACCTCAGGTTACATATGCTTCAGGTTACATATGCTTCAGGTTACAGACTTTGCTAACCCAGAAATAGTGCTTCAGGTTAAGAACTTTGCTTCAGGATGAGAACAGAAATCGTACAGCAGTGGTGCAGCAGCAGCAGAAGGCCTCATTAGCTAAAGTGGTGCTTCAGGTTAAGAACAGTTTCAGGTTAAGAACGGACCTCTGGAACAAATTAAGTACTTAACCCGAGGTACCACTGTACTGCAGAATGTTCAATACAGAAATCAAAATGATTTAATCCTGTTCCAGCCAAAAGTAAGCGCTTGGAAGTCCCATTCATTCGGATGGGAGACCTAAGTTCACACTGAAATCTTATCCATTGGAGCAAATTCCAATCAAGTCAAGCAAAGGTTAAGGTTTATTTCAAATATTTCAATCCAATGCAACTGAAGGTGAAATACGGGTAGCAACTTTTGTCAATACTCAGAAAATATTCAAGCGCTCGGAAAAGTTCCCACGAATGTTGGACATCAAAATTAGCAGGCAAGTAAATGTGACAAACTTTTGGAGCAAATTGCTTTCAGCTCTGTTACACATCAAAGGTTTGTTTGATGATTACGTCTCCATTAAGCCAATAACAGGGTCCAGAAGGCAGTTCTCAAAGTCATTATACAGCAGCTTAAAAATGAAGCAATTTTTTAAAAACCCAAACCAACAACCATAAAGAGACATAAAGCAGAACAAAATACTAGAGGGTGAGCAGTAAAATTCTCAAAACTAATAAAGCTGTGGGTGATAAAGACCTTTGATATTTGTTTTAAGTCAGGGTTGCGCTGGCAGTGCTGACAGTGTGAACAGCATGGCTTTGAAGGGCACAAACCCTTCTTTGGTTAGAGAAAGATAGGGAGCGATGAGTCCTACAGGGCTGATGGGTTGTCGCAATCTATTGTCCTGGAGAACAGATTACTAGATTCATGGCTTCTTACTAGACAAAACTGTTCGCGGCAGATAGAATTTATCCTGAAAAGTTGCTGCATTCTGCTTGCTGGCACAAAATGCTCTCCCAAGCTCCATCTTTCAGTCGCTGGCAGGTACTTAAAAAAGGAACACAGAGAGAGAACCAGCTTACGCTTATGGGTCCCAAACCTCACTCACGATTGCAAGCGCTTAGATATGTTTTAAAAGATATTTTTGTCCAAAATAGAATATTACATAGGCCCCCGGGGAACAATTAATCATTTTCGAGTCTCCAGATATGTCATCAGCATGATACAACACTCAGGAAATCTAATGCTCTTTGCTTTGAGAAGGGGGGAGAAAGGGAATTTTCTCCCTTTCTTCCCCTCCCCCCTTTGGTACATTATGGGTGTAACTATTTGTCAACATGGTCTACATCATTATAAAGTTGTCCGGGGTGACACATCTCAGACAACAACTTACAAAGGAAAACCGCGAGACCAAATAGGGGCAGCAGGAATACAACTTATTTCTCTCTGTTTAAGAGCATTTTCACACATTTTTGTAGGGGAAGCCTGGGTTGCCGCTGCGAGTACATTACGAAAGGGAACCACGGCCATTTCAGCCTTTCATGAGAGGTGGTGGACTCTCCTTCCGTGGAGGATTTTAAGCAGAGGTTAGATGGCCATCTGTCCTGGATGCTCTAGCTGAGATTTCTTGGCTTCCCTTCCAACTCTACATCTCTATGATTCTATGATTCCTCTGTGCTCACAAGTCCTATTTGGGTGTCCATTCAACCTATCTCTGTTTTTGTGACCAGGGAAGAGTGTGTAGGGGGCAGGGCTTTGCTTCAGCACCTCTCAAATGGGCACCACTGCCATTCTAAGATAACAAAGGAGGCCTGGCTTTCAATTTGAACTTAGCCTGATCTTTTATTCCCCTTCCTTCCTTCCCCCTCCCCTTTTTATGAAGATTACCCACTCTGGGATCCCACAGCTAATTCTCCCCTGGTCTCCTCGATGGCCCAAATAGGACTAATTTAGCCAGCTATCCCTGATGATCATCTAATGTTTATTGGATGGATTTCCCCCCTAAATCAATTTTTGAATTCTGAATTTATTGTCATTCATGTTTTATACTGTATTTCATGCTGGTTTTTGTTGCATCAATTAAGTGTTTTATATTTAGCCACCCTGAGCCCGGTTTTCTGAACCGGGAAGAGCGGGGTATAAATAAAAAAATATTATTATTATTTATTATTCATGGTGAGTTCCGGCACCAATTTTTCTAGAAAAATAGCACTGGTAGGGTGCTTGGTGGATTAGGAACTGGCAAACCACTCCAGTATTTTGCCAAGAAAACTCCATTGACCTAAAAAAGGGGAAGCTTTGATAGGAAAGTGAGAGTTTCCAAGGTGTGCTCTGGTTCATGGGGTCACGGAGAGTCGAACACGACTAAGACGGGTAAACAAAACAACAACAAAGGTGCTTGGAGACATGTGGATCCCACCCCCCTGCCTTGTGTTGAATGAAGCACATTCAGATGAATGGGCTTAGAAGTTGCAGTGTGATCAGGGTACCCAATCAAACATGGGCTTCTATCTGCATTCAGCTTCAATCAACACAGTTATGAGGCCCCTTTCAGACTTCACACTCAACACATAAAGGTCTCCTGCGGGGATGTACAGAGCAGCACCTGCACACACAGCCATGCTACCGCTCAGGCATGGCACCTACAGGGGGCTGAGGTGTCTTTGCCCCCCTTGGAATATTTGGGCAAGGGGCTGGGCCCCCTTAATGTTGAGGGGGTGGAGGAGGCTCCCAACACTTGGCCTTCTCAACCGTTGACCTCTTCCACGCATTCTGGGCTTGTCAGTGCCAAAGGTTCCAACACTCTGGTTCAACCCTTTGAGGAGCCCAGCACACCGGTGCCATGCCTGTCATACGTGTGTGATGCCCCCTCTCCCAATGTTGGTTGCAACTCGGCACCTCTGATTAAGCAGAACTCCCTTCCCCCGTTTCATTTCTGTTATTAAACAAAATAAGATGCTGTGCAATGAAAACCAACCCATCTAAGCACAGCTGCATATTAGTACTATGAGAAAATGATTTGGAACACTATGCAATGGACTTGGGTCGATTAGGAGCACTATGCGCTGTTCACTTTCAACATGTGAAGAGGGCTATATTTGGGTCCACTTCTTCACACTTTACAGTTTGATGTGCATGTTTAAGGCTTCAAATCCTAAACACACTTGCTAGGAGTTAACTCCCATTGAACACAGTGGGGTCAACATCCAAATAAATATGCATAGGATGCAGCTTAATATCATCAGGTATTCATTCACCTAAATGTTAATTGGCCCTAGAGCAGGCATATTCCCTCTAGCAGTTTTCAACGAGGCAGTGATTTGGAGAGTTTCCAAATTTCTGCCTGTTGTGCAGCTGTGGAAACAGGGTCGTCTTAAGCATATCCGGCACTGTGGTGCTAAACTCCATCCGGTACCCCTGTTTCCCAGAGTTTTTTAGGGAGGTTGGCACTGCTGGAGGAAGCGGGCAGCGGCTGGAGGGTGGCTCCTCTGGAGGGGAAGAGATGGAGGCTGGACGTGGTGCTCAACTGGCTGCTTCGTGCCGCGGTGGCCACAGCAGACGGAGGCGTGGAATGGAGGAGGCGGGCAAGGGCAGAGAGCTGATGCTGGGAGGTGCCGCGTTCAGCCTCTCTTCCCTGGTGCCCTCCAGAACTTGGTGCCCTGGCGCCCTGCACCACTAGCCTCTATGGGTAAGATGCCCCTGTGTGGAAAAGCATGGGAGCCTTTCCAGAAAAAAATGTGACAACCCTAATGGACACCAGGAGATGATTTGGAAGACATATTTTATTGTTTGCATTTCTGTCATGAATTTCCACCTCTTTCTGCATCCCTAAGATGACTAACAACCCATAGAAAATCAGATTCAAATAATAATGAAACTGACTTTGGAGTGCCAAAACACATAACATGGGGGCTAAATCAACAATAACCCCCTCTTCCACAAAACAACAACAACAACATATAATAGGCTGTAGAATATTAAGTAGCCAGAGGTCTGGTTGAAGAGGAACTTTTTCGCCTGGCATCTAAAGATATATAATGAAGGTGCCAGACGAACCTCCCTTGAGAGACCTTTCCACAAATGGGGGGCCACCAAAAGAAAAGGCCTGTTCTTGTGTCTCTACCATCCAGACTTCATGTGGAGGAGGCCCATGCACAAAGGTCTCAGAGGATGATTGCAGATTCCAGGTCGGTTTATATGGGTAGAGGCGGTCCTTGATGTATTGTGGTCCTGAGCCATTTAAAGCTTTATTAGTCAAAACCAGCACTTTGAATTGCACCTGGAGGCTAATTGGCAGCCAGTGTAGTCGGACCAGGATCGGTGTAATATGCTCAAACCGTCTTTCCCTGTGAGCAATCTGGCTGCCGAGTTTTGCATCAGCTGAACTTTCCAAACCATCTTCAGAGGCGGCCCCATGTATAATGCATTGCAGCAATCCAGCCTAGAGGTTACTAGAGCAAACAAACAATTACCCAATACAGTGGTTCCTTGGGTTAAGTACTTAATTTGTTCCGGACGTCCGTTCTTAACCTGAAACTGTTCTTAACTTGAAGCACCACTTTAGCTAATGGGACCTCCTGCTGCTGCTGCCGCGCCACCGGAGCACAATTTCTGTTCTCATCCTGAAGCAAAGTTCATAACCTGAAGCACTATTTCTGGGTTAGCAGAGTCTGTAACCTGAAGCGTATGTAACCTGAAGTGTATGTAACCCAAGGTACCACTGTATTCTGCCAGAATTAGATGCAAATAGCAGGCATGGCTGTCCTTTCTGGTGGGGTGAGGCATGCCAAATTTTTGAACGATAGGGACAGTGGGATTCCCACATGATTTACTGTTTTGGGAAAGAAATTTAAAGACCATGTTCCCTCCCCTAATTTTGGAGGGGCAGTCATGTTATGCTGGTTTCCCATGGACAACCATGTTGACGTGAGGAAACAAACAGAAACCTTTCCCCCCACCCATAGTCTCAAAATGGCACAGTCCTGGGAACTCTGCACATAATTTATATAAATACGTACCTTGCTAGCATCCTAAATTCTTCAAGAGACTATTTTCTTATTACTCAGTCTCACCACTTCTTCCTGGAATACAGCATTCTGATATGTGCGCTCTCTTTTCTACTGAACTGTATATCACCTAAATGTGATAGTAGGAAATGTATATTGTTAGGTATGCAACAAATTTGTTAACAAAAATAATTCCTATATGCAAAATTGAAAATTATTTCTGCTCAAATCCCTTCCTTGTTATACTCAACTCTCTCTTTCATCGGCTCGCTGTTGTCTCACTGTGTCAGAAATTTAGATTGTCATTTCCTAAGGTCAGAGACCTGTGTTGTTTGTTTGTGTTGGTCATTAAAGAGGCAGGTGCATTAATGAGGATGAATAATATTAAGAGGATTTTTTTTTTTTTGTTATTATCAACTTGTAGCTGTTTACACTTTGCCCAGAAGCAGCCGGGGAAGCCCAGCCTTTGTCAGGATTATGTGGCAGCGAATGGGGCTGTCACAAAGGATTCGTCGCACTTCAGAAACTGATGATTCTGTAGATCTTCCTGAATATGGGCATTTGTCTTGCATTCTCCTAAGGCTACTGGCAAGAAGTTCTGGTTGAGTAGATGAAGGGCAACATGAAAAATTGTACCTGCGGAGGTAGGACCTACTCCTTTTGTACTTCGTCTCCCCTGAACAATTCCATTTTGATACTGAAAGTGAAAGATGACGTGGCGTTTTTAAAATGGACTTCCTACGGTTTGATCCAAACAAGAACACTTGTCAATGACGTGCCCTGCAGTCCTATCCATTTATGCTAGAAAGCTGGAACGTTCATCCCCAACCCCCCTTGATGTGAAGTCTGAAGGGCAATGCTTTAGTAGCAAACAGGCTGGACTCTCAAACTGCAGGGCAGATGCTTATGGTCAAGTCTCTGAAGAGGATGCAAAGTGTTTTGTATATCTGAAGCCAGTGTTTCTCAAACTTTTTCATCTCATAAGAACTCTCCTGCATTTTTTTTGATAGGGCATCCTTTATAAATGATGCAGCAGGAGACTGGAACGTGCGACCAAATTAATTTTATTTGAACAGTACAATTCTGACAAGACTAAAGAATTGTGGTGGAGGCTGTTCTGTATTATTGTTCCTTGCTTGGTGTCCCCCAGAACTTGTGGAACACTTTAGTTCCTGTTATCACCCTTGTTGCAAAGCGTGTTCTCCATAGGAGAGAGCACGTGTTGCGGTTGGGGATTCAGGCCACCCCATTGTTGCTGGGCAGATTTTTGGAGGAAACCCAGGCAGCGAAATGGTTAATTTTGGTTGCTGGGGAGAATTGAATGTTGCCAAAATTGGAGGTGGGGTCAGAGCTTTTAAATGCTGGACGCCCAACTTGGAGCGTCCTCTTGGCTGTTTGCAACGGATCACCCGCCCACCCTCCCTGTAATGGTTTTTTTCTTTTCTTTACTTGACCTTGCTATGCCTGTCATGGGGTCGTCCGCCTTAGTGCGGGGGCCTGGTAGGAATTTTGCCATCTGGCTGATTGGCTGGTGCCATTTGGTTTTTGCCTACTGCATAGCAAATCGTCACAACTTGTAAGGTTGGCGGTTAGGCATTGGTTAAAATTGGTTGGTGGAGGGGTAAGTGCCTACCCCTCCAATGGCGGTGCTGAAAGGGAATTCCGTTAAAGGAATCCAGGGGCTTGCCATTCTTTTCGTCCTTGTCCCTGACATCGGACTTGGGCCGTACAAGCCCCACAGGAACATGAGGGTGAGAAGTGAGGGACTGATGCCCAGCTTCATTTCTCACCCAATATTTGTTTCCCACGCTGGCTTCCGCTGGAATCCGGAAGTCAGTTCTGTCCCTGGGGCAAGGACAGATAGTCATAACCAATGCCTAAGCAACCACTCACATTTTTTGTATTTTGAATAAAGTTGTGGCCAAAATTATGCCAAAAACCTTAAACAAAAATTACGTGTGATGTGTGATTTTATTTTTGGGGGGTGGCATGGGAACCTCAACACGCAACAACCCCCAACATTTGACAAAGGAAAAACAAGAATTATTTTATCTTGAGTGTACTGGGAAGCTGTAATATAGTTTCTGAACATTTTTCAGTCTGCATTGCCTCGTGGGCAAGCTTCCAGGAAGCCACATACTGGTATGGATGCCTAGATGCTACAGTGGACAGATCAATGGATGTGATTCCTGCTTTTGTATTGTAGGCTACATGCCACTCCTTAAAAAGGCAGTGGTTTTGAAATGCAAGCACATCTCTCCATCCTGCATCTGAGCAAGTCAGATGAATTGTCACAATCCAATGACATATTCCAGTCAGATTTGAGGATGATGCGGAGCAGGGCCCATGAAGCTGCTTCCCAGTGAGAGAGGTGTGGCCTGGGGGAGGACCAGTGACATGGGAAGAATCCCAATGGAGGTCCACATTTGACCCCTTATGGTTATGTTTTGTTATGGTTAGGTTATGTAATCAGAAAGGTCTTCACTTACCATCAGAAGGCTAGAAGAGGAAGGGGCTTCCTTGGGATGGAGTTTCAAAGCCTATGCCCAATTCCTGGGACAATCCACTCTCATGTCCTCACCAAAGGCTCCTCAGAGAAGGTCCTCTCCTGAAGTCCTTAATACCTGGACATGTGGAAGAGAGACATAACAGTAAAAGGGAGATTAGGGCATACTTTTCCGCCGTGGTGCGAGCCTGTCTTAACAACTCAATGGGCAGGCAAACATATTAGCATAATGAACGCTGGCACTTTTGGTTCTCATCTGCTTTGCTCTTCTTTCCTTGTGTTCCATCTGTGGAAGATTAAACCAAACTCCCTTCAGCCATTGGTGTGAGATGGGGAGAGACCCGTTTGAGGCGCCTGCTTGCAGGGAGCTTTGTTAATGTTTGCCAACAGGAGCAGAAGGAGGCGGAGGAAGAAACAACAGGAGGCCAAGCTGGGAGAGAGCAGACTCCTTTAGCCAGTTCAGTTGTGAACGTGCGCAACTGCATCATGTTCTCCATGCAGCAAATTCTCTTTTTATGCTATGCATATCTTTGCTCCCACTCCTCGACTCAAATAAATATGGACCAATTTCATCGTCTCAGAATTTCCAAAGAAAAATATTGCAAGCTGAAGTATTAACAATTCACACTATTTAAATATCTCTGCCCTTCTGTCACCATCCCCCCTTTTTTGAATTGCCTCGTTCACCTTCTCCCCAGAGATTAATGCCCCCTTCACTGTATAGTTTGGTCCTAAAGATATATTCCTGCTTCATCTCCTGCTTTTGTTCTCTCAGACATTCTATTTCTTCTTCTTTTAATCTTACTTTTTTATAAGATTTTTGTTTTCTATTTGGATTTCTCATTTTAGATGGATAGTATCTAAATGCAAATACCCGAGGAAAACTGCATAGAAAGGAGGTAAAATATTTCAGCAATGGAGGCTGAGCACATTGAATTAGTTTGCACATAAAGTTAGTACTAGATAAACAAACACCTAATAGTAATCCTTGGTAAGAAGAGATTAGTTTGGTTTTAAGCCAGATGTAAATCCCCTTCTCCCTCCCCTTTTCCCAACCATATCATTTCCCCCCTGTTTTTATAGATATAATAAAATGTAGTAGTATTATTCAAAAAATGATGCACTGGACCAGCATTTTTTTACATTATATTCTGCAGAATCCTAGAGGTGTTTTTAAGAAGTTCCTTCATGAATGAGAAGATCAATAATAGTGCCCAAGTTTCTCTGAAAGGAATTTTTGCCCTCCAGTGATCCTCCTTTGCATTGTGTTGCGACTGAATCATGCCCTGATTCATGAGTTCTGATGAGAAGGCGTTAGAGCAGTCTTTGCCAACCTTTGCCCTTCATATGCTGTTGGAGGACAACTTGCCCCAACCAGTACAGCTGTGTTGGCCAGGGCTAGTGGAAGTTGTAGTCCAAAAACATCTGGAGGCCTTAGAAGATGTCTGAGAATTCTCTGCAACACTCAGGGACTTCGTAGGAGAATCTCAGGGATTCCCTTTTGGTTCTTGAGAATGATGATGTGGAAGGTTTCCTGAATTTGGGAAGTCTGAAAGTCACTGGGTTAGACGGAAATGGGAGAGAGGTTTTGTTCAGCACTAGCTGCAGCTTAGCTAGTCTTGATACTTGCAATCTGAAGTCCAGACTTGTTGCTGTTGGCATCAACCTGTCTCAAGAAACAATGGAGTGCACCTCTAGCGGTGAAGTCAAACTGCTGTGTTGGCAGCACCAAAGTGACCTCCCCAGAGTGCAAGCCTGGGCAGTGTGTATGGAGGTCCTGGGCTGCCCAGATGTCAAGACCCCACTCTTGGCGTCGCTGATGTGGTCCAAAGGAAAGCAGAGCAATATGTTTGGTACCAGCTTGGCTGCAGGAGTTGCCAGAAGGAGGTGTACAAGATGCTATCCAACCATCTTTGGGACTCCACTCTGGATTTGTGTAGGGTTTACTCCTTGGCCTTTTCTTCTCCTGAAGATATCCCACAAGGAAGAAGAGGGTTAGGATCAGAGGCTTCCTTCTCCACCTAGATGGGCTACCGTCCCAGGTTGACGAGCCCCATAGAGAGCCAGTGTGGTGTAGTGGTTAAGAGTGGTAGACTCGTAATCCGGTGAACCGGGTTTGTGTCTCTGCTCCTCCACATGCAGCTGCTGGGTGACCTTGGGCCAGTCACACTTCTCTGAAGTCTCTCAGCCCCACTCACCTCACAGAGTGTTTGTTGTGGGGGAGGAAGGGAAAGGAGAATGTTAGCCACTTTGAGACTCCTGTAGTGATATATCAAACCCAAACTCTTCTTCTTCTTCTTCTTCTTCTTCTTCTTCTTCTTCTTCTTCTTCTTCTTCTTCTTCTTCTTCTTCTTCATCCTCTGTCCCTCACTTCCCTTGACAGAACACATAGAAACTGCCATCTTGACAGTTGGAGCTACTATTGGTCTTGTCTGCTCAATCTGCCAGAGCCTGTCTTCACATGCTAGGGAAGTCTCTAACACACTGAGGGTTTAAGACCCATCAGCTACCCTCGTCTGGTTTAAGCAGCCAGTCAAAGCCGTTCCCGGGGTGTGGCCGCTGTCGCATGCTGACCACTTCTAGGAGCCACAGGTGAGAGCTGAGTGCGCGGTGGGGACAGACTACCCCAGAAGGAACACAACATGTTCCCCCCAGAGGTACTACCCCTGCCTAACACCCCATACACTCCAGTACAGACTAGTATGCATAGAAAGTAGTACTGTTCTAATATTTCCACCAAGCTAGTTTTTTTTGAGAGGGAGGGGAGGGGAGGCAAGAAGAAAGCAACCTAAAAGTGGGGAGGGGAGAGAATTTTCAGAGAAATTCCATTTTTCAGGTCTATACAGACTAATGACATGGTGAGAGGGACTGTTGGGCCTGATTGCACATGGGCAATGGGAACATGCTCCATCTTTTCCTATCAATTGTGTGGATGACTTTATTTGTTCCTGGTGAAGTTGTACTGCAACTACATCTGTGTGATTCTGTGGTGCTATAATCACGATTATGTGTCTTCTGTGGTCCCTCATTGTCTGGGATCAGGCAATGAAGAACCCTTTCAAACAACAATTTAAAGTGGTATACAGTGGTACCTCGGGTTAAGTACTTAATTTGTTCCGGAGGTCCGTTCTTAACCTGAAACTGTTCTTAACCTGAAGCACCTTGACAGCAGAACAGCTCAACAACAGAGAAGGTTGCCAAATTTATCGAGAGAGCAATGAGACTGAGAGCTGTTATCTGAATGACATCAGTGTCGTCACCCCGATTCCTCGCCTAGGTTTTTATGATTATTATCATTATGTTTTATTATTATTATTTTATTACTTCTGCCAAGTTTTAAGTACTGAGATTATTAATTTACCTAGGCTTTTAATAGGTCACAAGATTTTATGGTAACTATATCTGTAATGTATTTCTGTTGGTGTTTGTCCTTTGATGCTATGGCCTGTCAGCTACGCAAATAAAGTCTAGTTACAGTTAACCTGAAGCACCACTTTAGCTAATGGGGCCTCCTGCTGCTGCTGCACTGCCGGAGCACAATTTCTGTTCTAATCCTGAAGCAAAGTTCTTAACCTGAAGCAATATTTCTGGGTTAGTGGAGTCTGTAACCTGAAGCATATGTAACCTGAAGCGTATGTAACCCAAGGTACCACTGTACAGCAGAAGTTCAGGAAAATACAGTGGGACCTCTGGTTGCAAACAGGATCCATTCTGGAGGCCTGTTTGCAACATGAAAAGAGCGCAACTCGCAGCGGCACATCTGCGCATGCACAGGTTGCGATTCACCACTTCTGAGCATGCATGTGACATCATTTTGCACTTCTGTGCATGTGCGAGTGGCGAAACCCAGAAGTAACCCTTTCCGGTACTTCGGGGTCGCTGCAGGACGTAACCTGAAAGAACGTAACATGAAGCGGACATATCATGAGGTATAACTGTAGTTGCTGTGAATAGGTGGGAGTTTATGAGAGTGGCTGTCAGGGACAAGCCCAGCAGAGAGGAATCTCCAGAGGAAGAGGAATTGGCTGCACCTGAGTCGCCAAGAAGTAGGAGGTGGAGGAGGAGGAAGAGGAGTTTGGATTTGATATCCCACTTTATCACTACCCTAAGGAGTTTCAAAGTGGCTAACAATCTCCTTCCCCTTCCTCCCCCACAACAAATACTTTGTGAGGTGAGTGGGGCTGAGAAACTTCAAAGAAGTGTGACTAGCCCAAGGTCACCCAGCAGCTGCATGTGGAGGAGTGGGGAATCGAACCCAGTTCACCAGATTATGAGTCCACCGCTCTTAACCACTACACCACACTGGAGCAAGCGATTAGAGCAGAGGCGGGCCAGCAGGAGGCGGGGAAGGACGTGGCAAATATCTGGCCTTGGGAGCGGTCAGAAGCCAGTCAAGTCAACTGACTCTGATGGTGAAGGATGAGTTGTGGAAGCTTGGACTGCTGTAAGCCTGTTATTGAGAAATAAACCTCAGCTACTTAAACTGCCAGCGTTCCATGTCTTGTGTGGGAGAAGCACTAAACCTGACAGTGGCTATAGGTATTATGACCCTATTGTGCTGGCTATAGGTATTATGACCTCAGTTAATGTGCTGGTGGTGCCAGATTGTAACATCCAAGGAAAACTTTCCTGTTGTGGCCCATTCGACTTTCTGGATGAAGTCTTCTGAGGGTTAGCTAGAATAAAGAGAGAGGTAAGCAGGGAGGAGTAGCCAAAAATGGGAACTCTGCAACAACTGTAAGCATGACTCCACATCCCTAGGGAAATATGCATTTACACAAAAAAGAAGAAGAAGAAAATGTGTATATAGTTTTCAGTTCTCCATACAAGAGTCAGTTCTCAAAAGATTAAATGTCAATCCCCTTTGAAATTCATATTTATACTCCTCTAATAAACTTAAGCAGTGTCAACAGTGTCCCAGAATAACTTTTTTCATATGTTAACTTCCTCATTTTTGAATCTTAGATTTTTTTATGTGGGCCGTTCTGTTAGAGATAAGGATGGATCGGTTTATCAAGGTGGTATATTACAGCTTGACTGAGACAACCTTGGTGTCACGGAATCTTCACAAGTGGTCGTCTTTGGCTTTTTTGAAGCTAGTGCTGAAATATTTCTGTTAAACCACCATTATGAAATCATTTGCTGGATGAAGACATATCAGTATATAATTGCAGTATTTTGTGGCCAACCTACCTTAAAGCTGTGCTTTGCTTTGTGAGGGCTTCTAAATGAAAAAAAAACTTTGCATGGTTACATTTGTTGTGTGTAACATTTAATGAAAATAGTAAAAAGTGTGTCAACATTCCTTTAAAAATATTTTTCTTCCATTAATCTAATGTGGATCCTTAAGTAAACCTAGTCTAAGGTACGGTGTTCTGTTAGTATTATTAAGAAAAACGATTGAACACACAAGGAAATGCTTCCGTTTGTTGCCATTTGAGACAGATGTAATTACAATGCTGCAAAAGAATAGTCTTGCAAATTAGACTGGCTTGCAAGATTATTGGCGCAAAATGGGGAGAGATTGCTCACGAGGTTCTGGAGACAGAATCACTCATGGCTTGCTGAGGTTGCAAAATGTGAGCTCCCTGAAACATTGCATATAATTAAGGCTGTTCTGTCAGCCCTCCTATTCACAGCTCTGTGCAAAGACCTGAGTGCTGGCTGGAATACACAGTGATTATCACACAAATAATATTTCCTGGCTCAGTCCCCATTTATTAGCTTTGCTTTGCTTTGCTTTTTTTTTTTTTTTTAAGGTAAAATCCAATGCCGAAAGAAACTCCAAATCTGAAGTGGAACTGGGGCACAATTGGATACTTTTATTTGAATTGTGGTGGTGGTACTCAGAAAGCCCTTGGCGCTGAACCATAGCTTTTGCTTGCTTCATATCAAGTCAGATGATTGGTCAGTTTAGTCCACTATTCTGACTGCTGCTCTCCAAGTGCCCAGACAATAGTATTTCCCTGTTACCTGAGGTAAAGGTAAAGGACCCCGGACAGTTAAGTCCAGTCACGAACGACTCTAGGGTTGTGGCGCTCATCTTGCTTTACTGGCTGAGGGAGCCGACGTTTGTCTGCAGACAGTTTTTCCAGGTTATGTGGCCAGCATGACTAAGCCACTTCTGGCAAAACCAGAGCAGCACACGGAAACGGCGTTTACCTTCCTGCCAAAATGGTACCTATTTATCTACTTGCACTTTTACGTGCTTTCGAACTGCTAGGTTGGCAGGAGCTGGGACCGAACAACAGGAGCTCACCCTGTCGAGGGGATTCAAACCGCTGACCTTCCAATCGGCAAGCCCAAGGCTCAGTGGTTTACACCACAGCAGCACCTGTGTCCCTTGCCTGTCTTTAGGTCTACCCCAAAAAAATGACACCTACTTATGAAAAAATGCAAATTCTTCAAATTTTGTATTGTGGAATGCTGTAACCCAGGGTTGGGGAACCTGCGGCCCTCCTTATGTTGTTGAATGACAACTCCCAATATCCTTGACCGTTGGCCAAGCAGGCTTGCGTTGATGGGAGCTGGAGTACCTATTTATCTACTTGAACTTTGACTTGCTTTCAACCTGCTAGGTTGGCAGGAGCAGGGACCGAGGAACGGGAGCTCACCCCATCACAGGGATTGAAACCGCCAACCTTCCAATTCGCAAGCCCAAGGCTCAGTGGTTTAGATCACAGTGCCACCCACGTCCTGAGACTCCTTAGCTCAGGGGTAGGCAACCTAAGGCCCGGGTGCTGGATGCGGCCCAATCGCCTTCTAAATCTGGCCTGCAGCCGGTCCAGGAATCAGCGTGTTTTTACATGAGTAGAATGTGTCCTTTTATTAAAAATGCATCTCTGGAATATTTGTGGGGTGGGGCATGAGAATTTGTTCACCCCCCCCAAATATAGTCTGGCCCACCACATGGTTTGAGGGACGGTGGACCGTCTCACAGCTGAAAAAGGTTGCTGATCCCTGCCTTAGCTAAAACACTAGAGACTGAATTTGGGACTTTATGCATGAATAATATCCAAGGGGGGCCAAGGGCATAGCATGGGGGGCACTGCCGGGGTGATGGCCCTGGGTGCATTTTTCGGGGGGGGGGGGCGCTGCTCATGCTGCCCTGACAGCCATGCTCCACTTTGCGAGGTTGGGATCTGATCTGAATCCCAGCCTCGCAAAGTGGCACGGTGCAGGCAGCCATGCACCATTCGATCTCAGCCTTACAAAGCAAAGGCAAGGCTGGGATCAAAGGGCACATGGCTGTTGCATCCTTCTCATGCCATCCTGCCAGCCCCAAGCCACTTTGTGAAACTAGCTCAGGACTGGTGCCACGTCTTTGGCAAGGGCTGGACTGATACAGCGGGGTTCTGTTTGTACCTGCCCCGGGCGCCAGCAAAACATGCTATGCTGGCCCAGAGCATCATCGTTGGCCTGATCATTCAGAAGAAAACAGACCCACAACAAAGACTGTCAGTTGGATGTGGATTGTCCATTCTGTAAATAGAAGGGTGTCCTTCATTCACAGAATGGATCACAAATTCCTTGGAAGCGTCTGCTAGAGGAAAGGAAGGATGTTTAGCTAATTCCCCCTTCTCTCTGCTGCAGCTTCTCATGATGTTCTAGAGCAGGCATAGGCAACCTTCGGTCCTCAAGATGTTTTGGACTACAATTCCCATCATCCCTGATGACTGGTCCTGTTAGGTAGGGATCATGGGAGTTGTAGGCCAAAACATCTGGAGGGCCGAAGTTTGCCTATGCCTGTTCTAGATAGTCCTCAGCCCTGGAGCAAGGGAAACCACTGGGGTCTGCAAGGGGAAAGAAGAATAGCCCAAAATGCCCATGGCAGCATCCAGATATCGGCGTTTTGCTGCGAGCAAGCCTGGATGCAACACTTTTGTGATTCAAGCCGTACTACATTCACAGCCGCGCTTTAATTTAACACCTTCTCTTTCTCTATTCTGGTGAGTCGATTAAGCAGACATTCCTGTAAGAAAAGTACAATTGTGCTCTCATAGATTGAGATAAAATTTTGAAAAGCTGGATTGTTTTAAAACACTCTGTCGAGAGAAATGGCCTTCTTTCTATAGTTTGGTATCACTTTAAAGCTGAAGTTGTTTGCTTAATGCCATTTGATGGCTGCTGGCTACTCTGAGCCACTGGGATTTGTGTCACATGCCACCAGCCTTGGTGGGAACTGAAGGAAACACTTTTGCAAATTGATTCTGTCCAGGAAAAGAAAAAGAAATCAAAGTTTCTCACCTAGTTAGCAAGATGTAGGCTTTGTGGAGTCATAGACATGGCCTGTTTCTTTGGGGGAATTGATAACTGCTTGTCTGGGCATTTGCCTCTTCTGCTTCCTCATCTTATACATTAACAAGTCATATCCCATTCACCTCTTCTAGAAAGGACCATGCCCTTGTGTCTTTATGATGCTTGGCACAATGTCCGGTCTAATATTCAGCTTGAAATTTGTGTTTGGTTATTTCGTTCATTTCTAAGAGCAGAGTTGGAAAGAAAACAAGTTTCATCCCAGTCTGTTCCCAGACATTTTTGCTTTGGTAGGAAAAAGCAAAACTGATTCCTTCCGGATTGCTAGCTACAGAGGTGGTAATTCTGGGCCATCAAAACTATGAGATAAAAATCTGCATATCATTTGCACACATTTGCATGCACTCATGTTGCATTTTGCATTTTCTCATCTGCAGGGGGCAAACAGCAGGAATATCCTCCTTTTTTGCATTACTAGGAGGGTGGTTTTTTGTTGTTTCGTTCTCACAACTTTTCTCCCATGTATCCGCTCTTTCTTTTCCTCACTTCTACCTCCTTTTTGATGCTGGGCCCCATTGAAACTAACTTCTTTCTAGAGGGGCTGTCCTCGTAGACCTTCTGCACACACCATAATAAAATGAATCATCACCATCCTAAATATAGCCCTTACTCCTCCTGCATCACTGTAGATCGTGCTCCATAAGGGCACCACAATCCATATTTGTCCAGTGTAGCAGATGGAAGCAGCAGCTCTGGTCAGAAAGAAATGAAAGTGGCTGCCAGCTAAATTGATGTGGAAGATGCTACATCCAAGCATCCCACTGGTCAGCCAGCATGAATCCAACACCAGTTCTTCGCTGTGGGTGGGGTTTACTTCTCCCTAGAATTCTAATTTGCAGAACGCTTCGATTCTCCCATTCTTGATTTCTCTCTCTCTCACACACTTCACCCCAAGATCATCTTTTTCTCCCACCACCACCCAGGGATCCCCATTTAATCCCACTTCACTCACCGCACAACTGTCCGTTTCATTTTGTCAAATGAGGAAATGAAAGGTCAAGGAGATGCAAATTAAGAGCGAGCCTCTTCCATCAGACTATCTACAGATTAATAAAGGCAAGGATCAGGAGTGAGCACATTGCCCAGGACACACACACACACACACACAAACGGATATGATTCATCCAAGCCATTCAGAGTTCTGGCACTGAATCAAGCCCATTAAGTCTTGGGGGCTCCAAACTCAGAACTAGTGTTGGAAGAGGAATGAATTTGGTCCCCTTTTTCATGCCAAACTGACCTAATTCAACATGCTCCAACTTGCTGATGGATTGGAACACACGCCACTCTCTTTCGGTTCATAAACCTTTGACTGGGCACCAGTGAAGCGGTCCACACACTTTGAAGTGGGCTTGTGGGGAGGGAAAGGTTAAGTTCACAATTACAAACCCTTCAGTTACAAGACTTAGTACTGTCACAATTTTAAGGAGTTCAAAGTGCTCATGCATAGAAGGGATGGGAGACCTGTGACCATTCAGAGGTTGGTCTACAACTCCTCCAATCCTTGTCCATTAGGCCATGCTCTCTGGAGCTGATGGGAGTTGGTTAACAACATCTGCACCCCCCATCCTTGATGTTTTGTATCTCAGGAATCCTTACATTGCTGAAAAGTCGGTGTTATGATTGCATCTGGCAGCTTCTAGGAGCCACAGGTGAGAGCTGAATGCAGGGTGGACAAAATATCTTAGAATGAGCACAAAGTGTATCCCACCAGAGGTGCTATCCCTTCTTGGCATCTGGGCAGCTCAGGACCTCAACACACTCCACCCAAACTTGTGCCCCAGAGAGGTTGTTGTTGTTGTTGAGTCATTTAGTTGTGTCCGACTCTTCGTTACCCCATGGACCAGAGCATGCCAAGCACTCCTGTCTTCCACTGCCTCCCACAGTTTGGTCAAACTCATTCTGGTAGCTTCATGAACACTATCCAACCATCTCGTCCTCTGTCGTCCCCTTCTCCTTGTGCCCTCCATCTTTCCCAACAACAGGGTCTTTTCCAGGGAGTCTTCTCTTCTCATGAGGTGGCCAAAGTATTGGAGCCCCAGCTTCAGGATCTGTCCTTCCAGTGAGCACTCAGGGCTGATTTGCTTAAGAATGGAGAGGTTCGATCTTCTTGCAGTCCATGGGACTCTCAAGAGTCTCCTCCAGCACCATAATTCAAAAGCATCAATTCTTCGGTGATCAGCCTTCTTTATGGTCCAGCTTTCACTTCCGTACATCACTACTGAGAAAACCATAGCTTTTACTATATAGACCTTTGTTGGCAAGGTGATGTCTCTACTTTTTAAGATGCTGTCTAGGTTTGTCATTGCTTTTCTCCCAAGAAGCAGGTGTCTTTTAATTTCATGGCTGCTGTCACCATCTGCAGTGATCATGGAGCCCAAGAAAGTAAAATCTCTCACTGCCTCCATTTCTTCCCCTTCTATTTGCCAGGAGATGATGGGACCAGTGGCCATTGGCCATGAGAGAGAGGTGACTTCACTGCTATTAACACAGCAAAAACAATGAGGGAGGTACTGGTCTCCGCAGCCACAGCAGGTGCTGTGATTCTCCAGTGGTTTGACTTCACCCCTGGAGGTGCACTCCATTAACTCTCAAGACAGACAGATGAAGAAGTAGAAGAAGAGTTTGGATTTGATATCCCGCTTTATCACTACCCGAAGGAGTCTCAAAGTGGCTAACATTCTCCTTTCCCTTCCTCCCCCACAACAAACACTCTGTGAGGTGAGTGGGGCTGAGAGACTTCAGAGAAGTGTGACTAGCCCAAGGTCACCCAGCAGCTGCCTGTGGAGGAGCGGGGAAGCGAACCTGGTTCACCAGATTACGAGTCCACCGCTCCTAAGCACTACATCACACTGGCTCTCTCCAACATGCCAACAATAGCAACAGCTAGGATTGCAAACACGCAAACACACACCCTAATTGCAGATGACAAGCTAGTCAATTTGGGGTAGGACAAAAATTGAACTGGAGATTTCCTGGTACATCCACTAGGTGCACAAAATGCAGCTCAAGTATGTAAACTATGCAGAATTTTTCCCGACACATAATAAGCAGCTTTGTTTTTCCAACCTCATCAGTCCTTGAGGCACAAATGGTTCATTAGTAAATCAGCATTTACCTTCATCACAGAACTATGGTGTCTGCCTCCGCCTCACAGCAGGGCCCTTGCCTTTTTCCTACCCTGCCAGGATTTCAATCTGTTAGAGGCTAACAAAACTGATTTATTATATTTTATTTGTAGTTCTAGGCTTCTGTCTTATTGGCTTCTTTAACTTACTGTTCCGAGTTGTAAATGAATTTGCCACTTCCAGACACACAAGTGAAAAGACTTGCAGTCACATGGTACTTGGTTTCACAGCTGTGTGAGATCCCTAGAATTGACTTTGATGGGACACCCAAAAGACAGATTTTCTTTCTTCATTTTCACAAGTAAGATAATGACACCCTTTCCCTCCTCTTCTCCACATTCCTGTGCTTAACAATTAATGATATTAAATGCCCTCCCCCCGCCCCCCCTTTTCTGGTCTTTTTTCAACTACTTTTAATTTTTGCATTTTTTATTTGCATTTCTAATTTATTTTCTTTGTTTCGAATATTAGTACCTAATTTATTGCGAGTTCAACGATTTGGCTTTTACTTTAAGCAACACTTGAGTGCTGTCTAGCTCTTGTTTAGAATGTTGTTTCCCTTCTCTCCATCTAACAAGATCTTGTCTTATCCAATTTTTAACTGCCCTTCAAGGTTTTGTATTTTTATATGTCCTGGTGTTATCTCTAAATTGATCTAGATCTGGTGTCAGGCTTTTTCTTTAGCTGTAGGAATGCACGTGCGCACACATATACTGCAATTATTTTTTCTTATATTGGACATTTAAATCGGGGGACCTGAGAAATTGCTACTATTTAACTCCGCTATCTACTTTTATTAGAATAATTTGCATGGAGAGGTTTTACTCTTGATGTGGATCTGCAAATAACACAGATATTTTCCAGATGCAATCTGAAATCTGCGTAGCACTGTGACCTCGTAGTGCCCACTCCAACTTACAGCACAACGCAAGATAGCCTGACTATTGAAGTCCATGTGATGAACCTCAAGGCTCGATTACTTCAAGGTACTCCATGTAGGGAAGCCCTTGGTCCTAGTTTAGAAGGTCCAGCTGGTACACAATGGGGGGGGGGGCACCTGACTGTCAAGGAAGGAGTTGGGAACGGGTCGGCAATAACTCACAAGGTGTCAAAATAAAAATAATAAAAAATTGTCCAGTAGCACCTTATAGACCAACTAAATTTGTTCTGGTACAGTGCTACCTCGGGTTAAGAATTTAATTCGTTCCAGAGGTCCATTCTTAACCTGAAACTGTTCTTAACCTGAGGTACCACTTTAGCTAATGGGGCCTCCCGCTGCCGCCATGCTGCCGCCGCAAGATTTCTGTTCTCATCCTGAAGCAAAGTTCTTAACCTGAGGTACTATTTCTGGGTTAGCAGAGTCTGTAACCTGAAGCGTCTGTAACCTGAAGCGTCTGTAACCCAAGGTACCACTGTATAAGCTTTCGTGTCCATACACGCTTCTTCAGATACACAGTTGTCACAAGGTGTCAGCGAAGTTAACTCTTTAGTCAAGGAAACCGAAACAGTGCGGGCCTAGTGATCGCAGCAACTCTTCCCGGTAGATCTTGCTCCAGCGAGGGAGTTGTGAGGACTGAAGGTCTTCCAACAGTTCTCTAAGCTCCCTCTTCCCATGGGTCCTTCCCAAGCAAACTGAAGGTCCATTGCCTTGTGTGTCATTGCTCCGCCCTCTTCATACCTCTTTGGGTTGTGGGTGACCAGCTGGAAGGGGAGCTGCTTACAGCAGGAAGGGGAGATTCCCTGGCTTCTTCACCAGCCTGCATCATCTCTGTCTCCTGGCCACCCTCCTCCCCTGCCTCTGACTCTGGACTGCTCTCTGCTACAGCCTCTTTCCACACACTAAGCCCTGTTCCCTCTTCAGCTTCCAACACCTCCTGCTTCCAGGCTGCTCCCTCTTCTCCCGCATACCGCTCATCATTATCCCACCACCAATCCCCTGGCTCTGAGCCCTCTACCTTTGGGGGTTCCCCAGCTGGTTGCCCCCCACTCCTCCTCTGTGTCACGCTTAGTGACAACATGTGACATCATTGTTGAAATATCTGCACTCGCAACTCATCTACTACCACCAAGCCATTTTTTTTAATTATTTATTTTCAATGCAAAAATCATAACAAAAATTACAAACATTGAATCCAAAAAAATACTATACAAACAAACAAAACGGAACATACAAAAAAAAAAGCAGAAAAGGGGGAAAAAAGGGAACAAAGCTAAACTAAACAAAAACGAAAAAGCACACATTTGCAGGAAAAAAAACAACCATATCATTACGTACATTTACACATATTGACTTCCTTCCTTTGTTCTAAGACCTCAAAAAATTTACTCTTACTATATTGTTGTGTCTGGTTAGATTACTTCCATCTTTGTCCTTTTTTTTTTTTACACCATTTTTCCCCCTCCTTTAACCCTGTAAAGCATCATTCATTACATACCAATATACTTACTCCAGAACAATGTTTTTTCATATACTCTTTAGCACAACCACACCAAGCCATTTTCTAGGTCGTTGTAATAATTTACAAAGCCTTGATCAACATAGGAACAAGTTAAGTACAGTGGTACCTTGGGTCCGTGTGTCCGTGCATCTGCGGGTTGCGTTTCCCTGCTTCCGCGCATGCGCATGATGTCATTTTGACCATCTTCGCATGCGTGCATGGCGAAACCTGGAAGTAACACGCTCCGTTACTTCCAGGTCAACCTGGAGCGCAACCCGAAAATACTTAATTTGAAGCACATTTATCCTGAGGTATGACTGTAATATGCTTTCATGTCTGAACAAGAGCTGTGCGAAACTTATCTACAATTTCAGCTTTGGGTGATTGAAATTAATACTTTCAGTGTGGTAGAACCTTTTCATGAAAACCCACAACGCTTTCTCTGAATATTTACTTTTTAACAACCTTTTGATGCCGTTGTTCCTGCTTCCATGCAATCCCCGCCTTCCTTCTGTCTGGATTAGTCATGTGGGTAATCTGAGCCAATCAGGGATTGTGTCACAAGGCTATGTAGCCAATCAGTTCTGGCTACATAACGATGCCATCACTAAGGGCAGTGTAAATGATCAAACAAAGTATATTTTGACAAGGATGCCTTGTCCCCTTGCTCTCCCAAAAAGCTATTAAAGGGAGATTTGTGGCAGTGTTGACAGGTTCATGAAAACCTATGGACTTTTTTTTTTAGCTCAGAAGTAGCCTGAACACACTACTGTTAACTTAAGATAAAGATGATTTAAAATGTGCTACAAACCTATTTGAACAAATACAATTATTCATAGGCATCAGTGAAGCTTTTATTAAATCTTTAACTCCCGCTGTTCTGGTTGGGTGCTCAGAAATTATGTCAATGGCAACAACTAGGGTTGATAAGAGAGGCAGACTTGTTAGCACATAGAATAAGTATAATTTCACAGCAGTCTCTTGTTTCTGAAACAGGCACAAAAAAGGATGGAATTATCACCTGGCCTTTGACCATTTTCTAACTCCATCAGACATGGAGATGAAAGGAATTTGTTTTTCAAAATTCTTACCAAATTTATCCAGCCATTCTCTGAATATTAAAATACTTATCAAATCTTTGATTTTTGTACTTGACATCTAATGATGTTTCATTTTGTTGGATGCTTGATTTGAAAGATAGATGTCAATACTAGACAAGTGATAAGTAACCGCTCCTAGGATTGGACAGCACACATGCAAAGGTGTTTTCTGTTTGACAGCAAGAGTTTAAATGGATGGGAATGGGAAAAAGAAGCTGCTCTTTCAATCAAATTACTATCAAAGGTGAAGATGTACAGGCATGCATTCTGAGCATATGAAATTTGTATTCCGAACTAGGTTTACAAGGTTGCATCATCACTACTGACAGTGTCGGACAGGTAATGGTGCAATGTGGTCAAACTATCTGAAAGCTGAGAGCATATTGTCTAAACACTCAAATGTGGGTAATCATAGAAACAGGAAGCCACCTTAGACCAAACCAGACCATTGGTCCATCTAGTTCAGTACTGTCCACAATGACTGTTAGAATTCCTGCTCCGTGATTGCAGTCATGGGATTGTTGTCTTTCACATGATGGTATATGTTTTGATTCCACAGAGTGGGAAGTGACGAAGACAGAATGTTTGTGTTACTGTGTTCCGTGAAGTGGGACTATTGTCTTTTGTCCTTTTTCTCTTTGCTGTCTGATGCTAGAGAGAGAGGGAGCCATGTTGCAGTGCTCTGATATGTAAATAAAGTAGATTAGCCAAAATGCTGAGTTGCTGAGGTCTGTCACACATGAGCTGTGATGACTCCGCGGATCCCTAAATGTGCCGATGTCTGTTGGCATCGGTCGCTGTGATGTTCTGGCAGAAGAAAGCTTTTGAAGCTCCCGAACGAAAGATCAGGAGGGAGAGAACATGCCAGTCAGGCATATGTCTCTGCCAGGGTCCTACTCGAGTGTAGGCTGAACTCCTGGCAATGACTAGCATCATCTCTCCAGGGATTCAGGCATGGAGTCTTCACCAGCACTGCTTGTGACCTTCAGTCTCTCCTCATACGAACCAGCCCAGACCCCACAATCATCATCTGAGCCCTTCTTCGTGTGCCTTCTCCACAAGAGTTAAGGAGGGTGGCAGTACAAGAGTGGGCCTTTTCTGTGGTGGCTCTCCATCTGTGGAATGCTCTTTCCAGGGACGTTCGACTGGCGCCTTCATTACATATCTTTAGGTGCCAGGCAAAAGCATACCTCTTCTCCCTGGTCTTTGGCTAATTGAACAATCTAAGGCCTTTTAAACTGTGGGGTGTTGTTTCGTTTGTTACTACGGTATGCATTTTTGTGTTTTTATTTTGCACACTGCCCTGCTGTCCTCAGAGGAAGGGCAGCATCGAAATTTATTGTTATTGTTATTAAGTATGTGCTCTGTCATTCAGCTAAAAGACGCTAGGGCTTTGTACTAGCAGCACCTTTTCCAATTGCTTCTCTGTCAAGAAACATGTTTCCCAGTCTCTAAATATGAATTGCTTCCTTTGCCATATTTGTTTCCTGCCCATACTCCATCAAAGACTCAAAGCTGCATATGTAGGTTTCTCTCCTGTTATATCTTTCTTGAAGAAAATCCTTCCAGGTAGGTTTGGCTACCCAAGGTCACCCAGTGAGCTTTGAATCTGAGTGAGAAACTGAAGCCAAGTCTCCAGTCCAAAGCCAACACTTTAATCACTGCCCTGCCGTGGTTGATGATACCAAGCAAAACCAAAGCTCTAACACAGATGCCAAGGCACCCAAAGTTCATGATAAGCGTTCATATTCAAAATATAAACTCAGATGCCAGTTGGAAAAGTTTGAATTTTAAGTTTGTGTGACAATTAAAAAAAAAAAGTTTTGCCTGATTCTGGGGTGATAACGCCGAGGGATGGTTTCATAATCTGGCCATCTCTCCACCAGAAACACCACACACTGCCTGCTACCAATTCCAATTCTGTTATACACATGAGAGCCTAAAGCCTTCCACCGAAATCTTCTTATACACAAGAGCGGTAGCAAGACACCCACTAGAAAATCTCAGACCCTCCAAGTGTCCCTGTTTTCCAGCCCTGGATTTACAGAAGCCGTCCCAGTTTCTGATTTGATCCTGAAAGTCCTGCTTTTCCCTAGGATGTCCCTATTTTGATCGGAGGGTATGTAGTTATGTGGCCCCCAAGCCAAGCAAATAACTAACTATACATCCTTTAGAAGACATCTGAAAGCAGTTCTGTATTGGGAAGGTTTTTAATGTTTAATGTTTTCTTATGTTTTTATGTATGTTGGAAGCCACCCAGAGTGGTTGGGGCAAGTGAGTCAGATAGACAGGGAATAATAATAATAATAATAATAATAATAATAATAATAATAATAATGGAATAAAGGTAAAGGTACCCCTGACCATTAGGTCCAGTCGTGGACGACTCTGGGGTTGTGGCGCTCATCTCACTTTATTGGCCGAGGGAGCCGGCGTACAGCTTCCAGGTCATGTGGCCTGCATGACTAAGCCGCTTCTGGCGAAACCAGAGCAGCGCACAGAAATGACGTTTACCTTCCCGCCAGAGCGGTACCTATTTATCTACTTGCACTTTGACATGCTTTCGAACTGCTAGGTTGGCAGGAGAAGGACCGAGCAACAAGAGCTCACCCCGTCCGGGGATTCGAACCGCCGACTTTCTGATCAGCAAGCCCTAGACTCAGTGGTTTAGACCACAGCGCCACCCGCGTCCCATAATAATGGAATAGGACATCCCTATTTTCATCGGAGAAAGGTGAGTGGCAAATTACAAAGATTCGTTTCTCTGGTCAAAATATTTGGACTTCTAAAAAAGTTGCAAATCTTTAATTATAAAAAAACCCAATGACAAAAAATTGGGAGTATACACCAAATAAGGCCCAGGCTCAGGGAATCTGGCAGATGAAGTAAAGAGAATATAGATGTGGCTACACCACCCAAAAGGTTTTGAATGCTGTGGGAAAACACACACACACACACATAGAGAGAGAGAGAGAGAGAAAGATCATTTCTACATGTACATGCAATAAAACAGCACCAGGGCACTGAAAATGAGTTTGTGCAACATATTTGCTTTTTAAACATATGCCCTAGCGATAAAATTGGGTAAGTAAATCAAGGTACAAAACACATGTGCCTCTTGTCAAATTGGAAGGGCCTGTTTGGGTAAATTCTGCCATGTCCTTTAAAAAAAAAAAAAAAGCACTTGGAAATAATGTTTTCACATGGACAGTTCAGACTGCAAGCAACATTGCTGGTCCCAGGGTAGGAAAAGAGGAATTGCTTGTGCAAGAAATGGGATTCAAGGAAGGATTGAAAGTAATAGAGCTTTATGCCAGCTCTGTGATCTATGACTTCTTTCTTAATTCTGTTTCATTCAAGTGTGCTATTTTTCATTGCCATCTTTCTTAGAAAAGTTCTTTTGATGCTCTGAATTTTTAGCATTGATTTGGTGGGGAGGCGTTCAGGAAGGAAGGGCAGCTTTTTACCGCCACTGCGAAAGAAGAACCTGCAGCTGCTGAGTCGATCATCTATACAGCTCTTTAAAAAAAATAAAGAGCCATATTTGGGTCAGAAGCGAACAGCCTTGTCAACTTTCTGCAGATACTAAGGACGCGGCCAAGAAAGAGAAGTGATTCTTAGAAGGCTTAGGGCCATTTCATGCATATTTAGTGGTGGGCTTCCTATGAGTACACACCTGCCAGACAGTTGCATGCGGTTCTGCCTCCCATGTGGTAACTGTGATTTCCCTTGTGAGGAAAGCAAGGACAACAGATTCAATGGGGAGAAACAGCACAGGGTGAGAGTTTTAACCACCCTCTCAAGGATCCAGGGTCTCTGACCATTTCAGAGGATGCCAGCAGCAACTTTTAACTTTAAAGCACACATGAAATCCAATCACCAGGGAGATTCATCTTGTCTCGTTTAGGTTTGAGATGCATGTACCTGCCTGATAAATGTGTTTCCCTCACACATACATCAAAGCTACAGTTAAAAAGCCACAGCTGCTCCCTTATGTGTGAAACGGCCCACACTCTAATCCAGTCTTTCTCAACCTTGGGTTCCCAGACCTTGTTGGACTACAATTCCCATCCTCCCTGACCACTGGTCCTGCTAGCTAGGGGTGATGGGAGTTGTAGTCCAACAACAGCTGGGGACCCAAGGTTGAGAAAGGATTTTACAGCATTCTAGCAAGCTTCAACTTACAAAGGTAATTTTTTAAAAAATAATAATTTTTAAACAGCCATTGCAAATCAAGAGTGGATTCGATTCTCATTCTACTGTGGTGGTTCTCAAAGGGTGTGGCGTGGATGGCAAGTCTAGCGGGGCAATTTAAGGACAATCCAAGAAACATTTACATATTCCAGTATTGCATTGCATTGCATTGCATTGCATTGCATTGCATTGCATTGCATTGCATTGCATTGCATTGTATAAAGGTAAAGGGATCCCTGACCATTAAGTCCAGTCGTGACCAACTCTGGGGTTGCGGCGCTCATCTCACTTTATTGGCCAAGGGAGCCGGCATACAGCTTCCGGGTCATGTGGCCAGCATGACTAAACCGCTTCTGGCAAACAAGAGCAGCGCAAGGAAACACCGTTTACCTTCCTGCTGGAGCGGTACCTATTTATTTATTTGCACTTTTACATGCTTTTGAACTGCTAGGTTGGCAAGATCAGGGGCCGAGCAATGGGAGCTCACCCCATCGCAGGGATTCGAACCACCGACCTTCTGATCGGCAAGTCCTAGGCTCTGTGGTTTAACCCACAGCGCCACCTGCGTCCCTATTGTATTGTATAGTGCATCCTATTTTCACAGTGGCCAACCAGATGCCTGTGGGGTGCCCACAAGAATGGCCTAAGCCTAATATGACTGTTTCATGATGTAGGGCATATATTTATTTTCAGCAAACAGTGAAATGTCACAGAATATGCAAAAAAGGGCTCCTTGGCCAAGGAGGAGCCTAGAAACATGAAAGATGCAAAACAAACAAACCCAGCTGGGAAGTGTAGAAGTAGCAGTTTGGGAAGAAGTTTGCAGGACTTCCTATCTGTCGTCGTTTTGAAAGGAAAGAATCTGTCCTTTAAGAAATAAAGTTAAGAACATCTGAATTGCACACCTTTGTTGTCTTGCAGAAAAACCAAACTGCTGTGCTATACAGCACGCTAAAGATATTTGTATTTATTTTTGCATTGCTAATTCGAAGCCACCATAAACAGACAATTGCAGTGTGGGGTTGATTCCACTAGAGGGTTCAATTGTTCCTGTATGATCAATGTTTTTGCCTCGCCGTTGGCTTCCAGTGTAGACTCCTTTACTTCTTCGATGTCACAACACTGGAGGCTTCGAACAAAAGTGAATCAATATTAGCAGTTGTTAATAAATTACCCAGCAGCTGTTTGGATTCTTATTATTAACATGCACAATTGTTTAGAAGAAACGAAAATCAGAATGAATGGTAAATATGTCACCCAATTAGTCCCATTCCATGCATTGTTTACCCTGAAGTAAATCCCTGCAAATTGCGTATAATATACATAGGATTGCAACCTAAGGGTTCTGATGGGGTAGTCAGAGCTGGCCCACCCATGAGGCAAGGTGAGGCAGGACCCACAGGGACAGCAGATCTTCACTCACCCTCCTTCCCGGGCAGAGGGAATATTATTTTGTGGTTCTGCTCAGGTGCCAAAATGTCTTGGGCCAGCCCTGGGAGCAGTTCATGATGGTGCTGAAGGAGCATTCGGTTGATCTTGTGTGGTGATCACACAGGGGCCACGGATGTTTAACAGTCTATTGATCCCTGTGCCACCACTGTGCTCGCTTCCCCACTGCCACCAACTCGTTACTCTCGGGTAAAACACTGAGTCCAGACAGTTGTTAAAATTGAACAAAGTGAACAACAAGTTTATTTTACAAACATTAACAAGTTTATAATATTCTTGTCAGTATCTTAACTTTAGTTTCTTTACCGGCCTATACCTTCCTAATACCTTCTTATCTCAACTGTTTGTCTGACTCCTCTTAACAAATTCTCTCACTCTCTCACACCAGACTAGCCCAACCCACAGACTTATCTTCTCTGTCTCTTCTAACTCCAGACTGTCTTGTTATTGTTTAGTCATTTAGTCCTGTCCGACTCTTCATGACCCCATGGACCAGACCCCGCCAGGCACTCCTTTCTTCCACTGCCTCCCGCAGCTTGGTCAGACTCATGTTTGTCGCTTCAAGAACACTGTCCAACCATCTCATCCTCTGTCGTCCCCTTCTCCTTGGGCCCTCCATCTTTCCCAACATCAGGGTCTTTTCCAGGGAGTCTTCTCTTCTCATGAGGTGGCCAAAGTACTGGAGCCTCAGGTTCAGGATCTGTCCTTCCAGTGAGCACTCAGGGCTGATTTCCTTCAGAATGGAGAGGTTTGACCTTTTTGCAGTCCATGGGACTCTCAACAGTCTCGTCCAGCACCATAATTCATAAATCTGTGAGTTACACGTTTGCAAATATACTTGTTGCATTCATAAACTGTGAAGTAGGCCTCATTACTTGGTCAGACAACCTCCCAGGGGAGTATTCCCTTCCTCCAATATCTCATCGCAGGCTGAACAATTGCTTTGCTGCACACTTCGCTTCAAAATGTATCAAATTCTACACGGCCGGGGCCAAATTTTTATTTGTGCGAAACAGTCCTTAGTGCAACCATAGATTTATATATCACAGCTGCCACATAGAGTCAACTACATAGTAGCGACATTGCTAATGCTATAGATATTGTCCATAGCTAATAGCCATGGTGCACAGGAACAATGAATTATAAAGACCCTAACACAGAGAAGGTTGGTCATGCTTCAATCCCATTAAAATTAATGGAACAAGGTAGTGATAAATAATGCTTAGGCTTTTCTGCCTGTGGTGTTAGTTCTGTGATGGCCCATTCACATCTGTAGGTGATCATTGAATGTTTTCCCAGCTTCTTGATTTTGCCATGAGCTTTTTATATCACTCTTTTTTTTATTGTGTGAGCTACCCTAAGAATATTTAGATTGAGGAGCAGTATAAACATTCTTAAAATAGGTGAATAAAAATAAATAGTGATCACTTGATATTGCCGTTGTAAAATGATCAACATGCAGGTGGAAACTGCAATGATCTCATTGAAATCAGATGACTTGGGAACGAATTCATAACTTTGGATAACAGGTTCTTGTTACTTATGGACAAATTTGGGCCTTTTGACACGGAAGGCAAACTCTGACAGAAGACATCTTCCTAAGTTTGCTTATTGGATCGTAGAGTCTGAAGATAGCTAACCCACCTTCCTGTCTCAAAGGCATCATGGCTCCTACACAAGAAGGAGAGAACAAGCAGACTTCCGATAGATACTTCCAAGCACCATTGTTAAGTCAAGAAGACTCATCCCGACAATTCAGGCCTCAGGTTGCAAAAGAAAGTGATGGACGCAATGTCCTTTTCTTACCCATGTTTCCTGGGTCCATTCCTGCCAGTGTCCTTCTGCCAGTGTCCTGACAACAAGGAGTTTACCCCTCTTCCCTAATGACTATAGCCTTGGCCTCCAAGTTACCCTGCTGGTGTCCTTGGTTCACCTCTTCCATCCCAACCCTCTCAATGAACTCTCCTACTTGCAGGGAGAACCTGGGGCAGGATGTTCATTTGAGGGCCCTCACAGCACCTTGTTTCAAGTGTCATTATATGCACATTTCTTTGCATTATATGCAAGGTAAGTATGCATATAATACTTTTTTAAAAAGGCGTATATGACATCAGAATGTCAATATTTTATGACTACAGTTAAAAAAGCTACAGTGACAAACTGCATTAAGAATATTTTAAAAAGTTATATTCTTTCCTACTTTTATTGTCAGCAAATTCAGAGATGCGACTATCAAAAGACATTTCTTTCGGAAGATCCTCTTCTATGGATAGAACAGATTTTCACTTTAGCACTGCAGAACGTAGCTTGTTTTTAATAAAGGCTAATTTGGAGAATGCTCTTTCTCCTTCGCAATTTGGAATTGGCAGAGCTAGATAAAGGTGGGCAGCTATGGTAACATTTGGAAAAGCTTCTACCAGGTCCATCCTGTAAATTATCTTCAAACTACTGTGTGCCATAGTCTCAGATCCATTGCACCCCCCTGCAGCATCTAAGAAATTATTATAATGTTTTTGTTCAGAGAAATGTGAAGATCTTACTAAAAAATTCTGCACTCTTTTCCAGTGTATAATAATTTTGGGAAGAATGGTCCAGTCTTGCCAGGAATCCAAATAGAACCACAAATTCATTGTGAGCTTTAGCATACTCTGTGGACAGCTTTAAGTTACTGGATCCAAATTCTGTGAATAGCTTTAGCACACTCAGGAATGAAAGATTTTGTGTCTCTTTTGTCGGAAATGTTTGTTTCCGTTTTTAGGATCCAGGAGTGCTTCTCCAGTTACATTTGAATTTTATACCAAGGCATAGTAGGATGTGTCCACCCTGAATTTGCCTCTACTTGTTAGTTTGCAGTCACTTTCCATCTGGGGAAAGTGATTTGCGGGTTGAGACCCAGAAATCACCCCCTCGTTTAAGAATGGGACACAAGGACACAGGTTAATGTTACTGGGCAAATTTAGGCCACTTGATGACAGCACTCATAAAGAACTGTGGCTGTTCAGCACTTTGGACCAACATCTGCAGACATCTGGGCCACTTGTTTGTGTCTGTGTCAGTGCCAGTGTGGTGTAGTGGTAGAGAGCGGTAGTCTTCTAATCTGGGGAACCGGGTTCGCGTCTCCGCTCCTCCACATGCAGCTGCTGGGTGACCTTGGGCCAGTCACACTTCTTTGAAGTCTCTCAGCCCCACTCACCTCACAGAGTGTTTGTTGTGGGGGAGGAAGGGAAAGGAGGATGTTAGCCACTTTGAGACTCCTGAAAGGGAGTGAAAGGCGGGATATCAAATCCAAACTCTTCCTCTTCTTCTTCTTCTTCTTCTTCTTCTTCTTCTTCTTCTTCTTTATGAGTGCTTCCATGAAGGCTGAACCCCATGGGACTTGGGTTACAAGTCTGTATTCTGAAGGAAGGCCAGTCATTCCCCAATAGTGCAAACCATCTTTTTAGGTAAAAGCTATGTGACCTGGAACTTGGGTCCGGGGTTATAGATTCATCACATGATTTCTGCAATTACATGATTAAACTTCACATGACCGTTGTAATTGCATGTTTGAGTCTGTAATCACACAATCATGTTTCATGGGAATTGCCTTTAAACAGCCTTCCCAAGGGAATAAATTATTTGAAAACAATGTTATTTTGCACAACAAGCCTTTTAGATAGTAATTTCATTTATAATTACTTTCTCTTTTTTTGCAAAGTCGTCAATTATAAAAAGATAGAGACTTACTAAGATCTCTGTGTTTGTTTTTGATGAGGAGGTGAACTCCTGGTCTTGAATCTCTCTATATTTATTCGCTCTGCTTTTGCTAATCTTCTCTCCAACTGGGTACCTGCTGCAATGGATGAGAAAGCTTTGGGGAAGAGGAAATGGAAATGCAGGAGTACAAAGTATGGGTAATAATATTTATTAATGCATGCAGAGAACTATTAAATTAAAAAAATTAATCGAGGTCAAAAGCCAACATCTAATTCTCTTCAGGCAAAAGAGAGAATTTATTTAAAAGGTATCCACAGAGAAACTTTCCACATTTGCTTTATGCACCAGAAATAGAGACATCATCTTGACATCCAGTTGATGAAAGAGTTGAAATGAAAATCAAAATTAACACTAAGTGGTTTGAATAAGACGCATTTATAAATGATGCAAGAAAGCATTATATTGCTTCACAGACGCTGTTCCTGAAATGATACTCAGCAGAATGGAAGTTTGCAAAGATGTTCAGTGTAGAACCAGCCTGATATTCCCAATCTGCCCACACCCTTTGCAGAATTGGTCACGCCTAAACCCATTGGATTCCAGGGTTGCAGGCATGCTTGGTGCCTGAAGACTAGATAGAACTACATGACAGTCACTGTTCTGAGTATAAGCAAGGCATGACATTAACCTGTACAAGAGTGCAAGCTGGAAACTGTAAGAAGGCCTCACAATGTAGATTCCTGACTGGCAACTACCGTATTTTTCGCTCTATTGGACGCACCAGACCATAGGAGGGGGAGAACAGGGAATTTTTTTTCCCTTATTCTCCCCCTCTAAACCAAGGTGCGTTCTGTGCGTTCAAGGTGCGTTCACCCGAAGCCTCCGGAGCCCAGTGGGAGTTCCCGCTGAGCTCTGGAGGCTTTGGGTTCCTTTGACCTGCTCTTTGGGGCTGGCAGGGGGGGGGGAGCGCTGCTTTCCCAAAGACCAGGTCGGGGAACAGCGGGAAGGAGACACTCCGCCTCCCCGCTGTCCCCCGAGCTTGTGGGGCTGGCGGTGGGGAGAAGCGCTGCTTTCCCCCACCGCCAGCCTCCAAACCAGGTCAGGGAACAGCGACCTGGTTTCCCGACCTAGTTTGGAGGCTGCTATCCACAAGCCTTGGGAGCCCGCGGGAACTCCTGCCGCCTTCCAAAGGCTTGCGGATAGCCTCCTGAAGGCTGGAGAGCGAGAGGGGGCGGTGCGCACCGACTCCTCTCACTCTCCAGGCTTCAGCGAAAGCCTGCATTTGCTCCATAGGACACACACACATTTCCCCTTCATTTTTGGAGGGGAAAAATGCGTCCTATAGAGCGAAAAATACAGTAATTTTTGACAGTGGCTCTATTTTGAATTTTACAAACACCAATGTCAGAAGCCAGAGTCAGGGAGAGATCAGCAATAAAATACCCAGCGTCAATGAAGTTGAATCTTTATTCAAAGAACCCAAAACAGTGCAAGCCTAGCAACTCTCCCCAGCAGGTCTTGCCCCAATGAGGCAGTTGTAAGGACTGAAGGTCCCCTCCTTCCCCCTGGTTCCTTCACCAGCAGGTAACCAGGTAAAGCTCCTACCCTGGTTGCTTCACCAGCAGCCCGAGGCTCATTCGCCTTGTCTCTCTTTGCTCTTCCCTCTTCATTTCCCTGTGTCTTCTGGGAGACCAGGCGGAAGGGTAGCTGGTCACAGCAGGACGGGAAAACTCCCAGACTTCTTCAGCAGCCTACCTCATCTCTGCCTCTTGGGCCCCCTCCTCTCCAGCCTCCACTTCTTCCTCTGATTCTGGGCTGCTCTCTGTCATAGCCTCTTCCTGCTCGCTAAACCCTGTTGTCTCTCCAGCTTCTGACACCTCCTCCTCCAGTCTGCTTCCTCTTCTCCCTCTGACCACTCATCATTGTCCCACCACCATTCCCCTGGCTTTGAACCTTCTTGCCCTGGGGATTCCCTTAGGGTTTCCCCAGCTTGTGCCTCCCACCACTCCTATACATCCAACAAGCCCACGGCAACCAACAATTTTGACTCTGACTGATGAGCCATAGGCAAAGGGCTCTGTAACTGTCACTCTTGCCCTTAGACGATGACAACAGAGTTATTAATGCTTGTTGAGTTGCCAAAAAAGAGAACTCTAGAATAATTCATTTAAGAGAGCCATTATTAGCAGAACGGCTATTGCTACTGGCCTGGTCAGGCAACACTCTCTCTCTCTCTCTCTCTCTCTCTGGCCTCAGGCCTACTAGCTGGAAAACTCCATCCCTCCTGTTTGAAAGTTGGAGGAGGGAGAGAGAGAGAGGGAGAGAGAGGGAGAGAGAGGGAGAGAGAGGGAGAGAGAGAGAGAGAGAGAGAGAGACTTAAAATTTTGAAAAGCCTGAAGGTAGCTTTAACTTTTTTTAATTCAAACTCAAACATTAATCCTCTATGATTGTTTGACAAATAATTTGCTGCGATCCTTGAACCTTCTCATCCCCCCTTCTCCCTTCTTCACCTCAAATTAACCTGCACAATTGGGGCCGCAGTGTGCCGTAATTATGTAACAGGAGTAAAGAATGAGCACCCAGGGCGGTTGCGCGTGCATTACCAAAAAAGAGGGAAAGTGTCACTAAAAAAGAGGACAAAAGACGACACAGATTTCCATGGAATCTGCATATGCTAATTTATAGGTATATATCCATATTTTAGAAATAATAATTGCTGTGATAGTTGCTGTAGTTTACAATGAAGTACAGTACCCCATACAAGGGTTTATGGGGTACGTGGGGAGGGGTAATACCTCTGGTAGTGGGCACATCATGCTCCTTCTGGTGTAGTTTGCCCACCTATGTTCCCCAGCCTGCACTCATTGGCTCCTGGAAGCTGTTAGCATGTGGCAACAGCCACACCCTGGGAATGGGTTCAACTGGTTGGCTAAATGAGGCGAGGGTAGCCAATTGGTCTCAAACCATTGGTGAGTCATGGACTTCCCCTACATGTAAATCAGGCTTTGGATGAGGTCCAATGGTCAAAAAGGCGCTTTCTGCATGTGCTGTAGAGGGAGGTGAGGGGCAGATGGGACTTGCTGCTTGGGTAGGTAGCTTATCTAAAAGGTAAAGGTAAAGGGACCCTTGACCATTAGGTCCAGTTGTGGCCGACTCTGGGGTTGCGGCGCTCATCTCGCTTTATTGGCTGATGGAGCCGGCGTACAGCTTCCGGGTCATGTGGCCAGCATGACTAAGCCGCTTCTGGTGAACCAGAGCAGCGCACGGAAACGCTGTTTACCTTCCCGCCAGAGTGGTACCTATTTATCTACTTGCACTTTGACGTGCTTTCGAACTGCTAGGTTGGCAGGAGCAGGGACCGAGCAACGGGAACTCACCCCGTCGTGGGGATTCGAACTGCCGGCCTTCTGATCGGCAAGCCCTAGGCTCTGTGGTTTAACGCACTGGTTTAACCCACAGTGCCACCCGTGTCCCAGGAGGTAGCCTATCTAGGAGAAGGAAAACTCTAATCCTCAACCTCTGCTGCCTTGAGGAATATCTCTGGGAGAAGAAAAGGCTAAGGAGTAAATGCTACACCAATGGTGTCTTGTATACCTCTTTCTGGCATCTCCTGCAGCCAAGCTGGTGTCAAACGTATTGCTCTGCTTTCCTTTGGACCACATCAGTGAGGCTGGGAAGCAGGGGTGTCTTGTTGTCTGGCAGCCCAGTACCTCCATACACCCTGCACAGGCTTGACCTCACCCCCAGGGGCACACTCCATTGTCTCTTGAGACAGATGGATACCATCAACAGTACATTCACCACAGCTGCTGATAGGCAACTTCTAGGTCCCCACTCTCCCTTCTTAGGACACTTCATCTTTCAGCAGGATTTGGACTGGACAGCTCTTAAAATAGACAACACCTTCAAACAGAGGACTGTCCTCCAACAAAGCTTCAAACCGAGGACTGACCAATGTAAAGTAGGACATATGGCCACCCTATGAGCACCACTACAGGTAACATCAGATGTCTCATATGCTGCATGCTAAATATAGGAGCAAAAATGAATGAGCAGTCAAATTATTAGTTGCAGGGGTGGGGAGAAATAAGTTCTGGCCGCAAATTGTGAGCTTCAAGTGTGAAGCAAATGTACAGCTGAGCCTTAACTCTTGTGTCCCTAATACAAAATCAAACAGTTAGCCTCTTTTGCTGCTGATAGGAAATTAATGTGATAGTCAAAACCTATGAAAAAGCAAAAGATGCATTGCCCTGGTACCAACAATACCAACGTCACTTAGCATTTGATAGCCCTTTAGTGTAGGGATTCCTAAAGTGGCTGATACTGACTCCTTGGGGCCAAAGGGGCTGTGCAAGGCATAATAATAATAATAATAATAATAATAATAATAATAATAATAATAATTTATTTATACCCTGCCCATCTGGCTGGGTTTCCCCAGCCACTCTGGGTGGCTGCCAACAAAATATTAAAATACAATAGTCCGTCAAACATTAAAAGCTTCCCTAAACAGGGCTGCCTTCAGATGTATTCTAAAAGTCTGGTAGTTGTTTTTCTCTTTGACATCTGGTGGGAGGGCGTTCCACAGGGCGGGTGCCACTACCGAGAAGGCCCTATGCCTGGTTCCCTGTAAGTGAGGGAACTGCCAGAAGGCCCTCGGCGCTGGACCGCAGTGTCTGGGCAGAACGATGGGGGTGGAGACGCTTCTTCAGGTATACTGGACCAAGGCCATTTAGTTTGTGTAGGATGCGTATATATGGCGAAATTCATACATCCTACATATGGTGTAGGTAGGATGTATCCATATGGTGAACTAAGTCATTTGGATTCTCATCAGCTAATGCATGATTGTTAAGGGAGGTGATTGTTACTGAGCCCTAGCCTGCGCCATGCTCCTTTTATTTTCTTGGTGTGCTGGATGAAGTATATGGAACATTGCGTCTGGTCCCAAGGCCACTATTACGGTTGACCTCTCCCTTGTAGAAGTTCTAGCCCCATTCTCTTGTGCAGTTTTACTGCTCTTAGAAAAGTCTGTAAGATTTATTATTGTAGAAAGTGCTCCCTAGACCTTGAAAACCATAGACCATATTCAGGAGAGCTTACTCTTGTGCAAAACAACCTGGTTGAAGTCAGGATTCCAAACTCATAATTCAAAGATAACAGTGCACGGAAGAACAAGAAAATCCACAGACTGGTCATTACGGTCTTCTCATTTGGGTGACTTTGGTCTTCATTGTGTTGAGGAATTCTACCTATTTTATTATACTGGAAAACAGTGGTGATAATGCTTTTGAGAAATCTGTATTATTCAGTTTGTCCTTATCAGCCCACATGGGAACATGCAAGTCAATTAGTGGTGGAGTGGTGGAGAAATTTTATTTAATTTGCATTGAAAGGTGAAGCTCCCTAATTCAAACTTCATGAAAAAACATATGAACCAAAACAGAGTCATGCTTCAAGATTCCTACGTTTCTGAATTTTGCAGTGCTCTTTTCCAACCAAGCAATGTGTACAAAAATGCAAATGTGTGCATAAAGAAACATACGCTCATGAAAATAACATTCAAAAATGCATTGTATCATTGTATTCAGGGAAATTGCTTGCAAAAGTGTGGATGTTTGGCAAAATTCTATAGGGTAATGTGGATATTTGGGGAAATTGTACTAAAATGCCAACAAATTGTCATGATTTGTAATTTGTAAACTGATGTGAAAACGTGCAGAACTGGAAATGTGAAGAATGGGGAAAATGAGGAACTGAAATTGACAGATTCACTAATCCACTTTTCCTTGACTTTACCACTTCAGGTTGCTAATATAAAGGGCTTTAATGTTTGAGCACTCCTTTCCAGAGCTCCCTGCACCCAGAAAATTAGCATGTCAGAGTGGAAGGTTCTGTCTACTCAACTTGCCAAAACACTATTAATCCCACCCCCTTCATGTACAAGAATGATTTTTTCATGTAGGACCATTTTAAAAAATGAGATTCTCCGCTTGGATCCAAAGTGGTACAACCTAAGAAAAATGTTAATTGATTCTACTAAATGTTAAAAAAAGAAAGAACAACAACAACAAAAGTCTTAGGCCACCTTTCGAAGAGCTGAAATTCCATATGCAATAAAATACAAGGGATTGTATCCAGATTCTCCTTCTGTGGAACTCGGCCTATGAGATGCTCTACTGCATGAAGGAGAAATGCTATTTTGCCAGTTCCCATCTCCCTGCAACAGTAGGTTTGAAGACCTTCCCAAACACTGTGAGATATAGTACAGAGGGGTACAGGGTAAAGGTAAAGTAAAAGACCCCTGGATGGTTAAGTCCAGTTGAATTTGACTATGGGGTGCAGCGCTCATCTATGCTTTCAGGCTGAGGAAGCTGGCATTTGTCCTCAGATAGCTTTCCAGATCATGGGGCCAGCATGACTAAACCACATCTGGTGAGTTTCAAGGTGAATTTCTGTGACAAGGGTGAATAATTTTGAGGGAAGTAAAGAATTCTATTAAGGCAAATGGACTTTCTCTGGGAAGTTCTGCAGAAGGTGGCCACCGATCCTGAAGTCATGTTGGGAGTTCCTGCTCAGACAAAACACATCAAGGGAGAAACAAGCACTTTACATAATAGCAGCATAATTTCTTATCTGGGTTTTGCACATCCCTAAATGGCAAAACTCCCACTTCCTTCAGTTTTAGGCAAGCCATTTTGCTTGGTGTAGAAATCAACTCTTATTCCAGGGCAACACTATATTACCATTTGCTTTGCTCTCTCATGTTTTGTGTCATGATCCTGAGTCTCAGAATCTGACCTTTACTTCACCTTTGATTGTTCCATTCAGTATTGATATTTTTCAACACAATATTTAAACTGCCTTGCACTCCTACAACAGATGTTTCTAATCGTCTCATACTTCCAGTGCAGTTCCAACAGTTTCTATTATCTCTCAAACCAATTTACCCATGTGGTTTGGGATGCAATATAATTTATTCCAGATCCTAATTAGCATTTTCTTCAGTGGTGCATATTTCACTCTTCAAGAACTCCTACCTTCCATTCCTTCTTTCGTTTTTAACCCATCGTTCATCTGCAGTGACAAATGGGTGTTATTTATGTCTTTTCTAATAGAAGTATCATTTAAGAACAGATCAGATTGCCTTTAACAATAATTCCATGGAAATTAAATCTGTTCCATTTACTTTTAATGGCATAGCCCTTGACTGCATTAGCACTTCATAAGTTGGGAATGAATTGCTTCCCCCCCAAGTTCATTAGACATTTATGTTATCAAGGCAACTCAGTCATCTGTGTCCATATTTTGGCATCTGTTAAATTTAAGCGCGGTTCAACCCTATCCCCATGCAACCTTCTGAATTATAACCTACAGAATTTAAGACTCTATACCCTTGCATTTTGGGTTCTTTGTTCTTTGAGGTGGAGATCCTTTACACATGTACCTGACAGTAAGTCCCATTAAACTCAGAGGGACTTGCTTCTGAGTAGACATGCCTATGAGTGCACTGTCAGTCTCATAGATTCCTAAATCTTACTATACTAGGTCTTTAATTCATGAATATAATGTGATTCATTATATAAAAGAAGACTAAGCCGCTTAATGCACGTGTACCTAATTCTAAGTTGATTAGTCCAATGGATCTCAACGAGTCAAAATTAATTTAAGTGCTAGTACTTCTTCCTTGGTTTTCCTTTAAATCAGGCTTCTTCAACCTTGGCCCTCCAGATGTTTTTGGCCTACAATTCCCATGATCCCTAGCTAGCAGGACCAGTGGTCAGGGATGATGGGAATTGTGGTCTCAAAACATCACATTTGAATGCATCCATCATGTGCACACCCACACCATTTGTGGGAAGTAAATATGGGAGGAGCATTTTGGTAATTTTCAGGGTGGAGTCAAATGGATTCGAACTGCTCTGGGGGCAGGGGTACTTATCGGCAGCACCCATCCCATTTCCTCATTTCTTAGCAAGGCACTTGCTGAGGGCTGGTGGGGAAACCCACCTGCAGCCACAGCTATAATAATATAATAAAACCTACATACAGTTAAAGGTAAAGGGACCCCTGACAGTTAAGTCCAGTCGCGAACGACTCTGGGGTTGCAGTGCTCATCTCGTTTTACAGGCCGAGGGCGCTGGCGTTTGTCTGCAGACAGTTTTTCCAGGTCTTTTGGCCAGCATGACTAAGCTGCTTCTGGCGCAACGGAACACCGACATCAGAGCAGTGCATGGAAACGCCGTTTACCTTCCTACCAGAGTGTTACCTTGGGCTTGCCAATCAAAAGGTCGGCAGTTTGAATCCCCACAACGGGGTGAGCTCCCGTTGCTCGGTCCCTGCTTCTGTCAACCTAGCAGTTCAAAAGCATATCAAAGTGTAAGTAGATAAATAGGTACCGCTCGCTCCAGCGGGAAGGTAAACGGGGTTTCCGTGCGCTGCTCTGGTTCCCCAGAAGTGGCTTAGTCATGCTGGCCACATGACCTGGAAGCTGTATGCTGGCTCCCTCAGCCAATAAAGCGAGATGAGCACCGCAACCCCAGAGTCGGCCACGACTGGACCTAATGGTCAGTGGTTCCTTTATCTTTTTATTACTATATAGCATATATTCAACACACAGAAACAGTGACCATTTGTCATTGACAAAGGACAGCTGGACATATAAAGGGCCCCATTACCTTCAGTAGCTTAGGGCCTCATCAATCCTAAATCCGGCCCTGCATTGAGGGTAACTGTCTCTGTCTTCAGAAGCAGTTTTATTCCTTTAGACTCCAACTGCGTGTGTTTGTGAAGTTGCCCTCAATTCAAGTCACATGAAATGTGGAGCTGCACAAAGAGATCCCAGTCTCAGTGTTGACCTATTCAGAGGTACCATGAGACCACTAGCAATTGGCATCCAGAGTGGGCATGACCCTGTTGGCGCACTGATGCTGCAAGACAGTGGGCCAGGGCACACGATAAGTATGAAAGGAGAAACATGATATAGGCCTAATCGGATATACACTGATAAGGGCTTTATCTGTGGCCCATATCTGGTATAAATCAGACCTTAGCAGCTGAAGCCAGGTAGCTGCTGGAAGTTGATCTTGCCCAGGGGGCTATGCAGAGCTGAAAGCGATGTCTTGTTCTTGCCCTACAATCTTCTGTTGGTAGTTAATGCTTCATGTACCAGCAAAAGGGATAAGCTGGTCTTGGCTTTCCCTTTGCTGCTGCTTGATGTTCCCTAGAGTGACAAAACTGTAGCACATAACACCACACTAAACTAGCATCAATATATATTGGACTGCACTGTGCAACTGAAATGTTGGATCTTTGGCAGAGTTGAGCCTTGATAAGGTAAAGGTAAAGGTACCCCAGCCCGTACGGGCCAGTCTTGACAGACTCTAGGGTTGTGCGCCCATCTCACTCAAAGAGGCCGGGGGCCAGCGCTGTCTGAAGACACTTCCGGGTCACGTGGCCAGCGTGACGAAGCTGCTCTGGCGAGCCAGAGCCGCACACTGAAACACCGTTTACCTTCCCGCTAGTAAGCGGTCCCTATTTATCTACTTGCACCCGAGAGTGCTTTCGAACTGCTAGGTTGGCAGGCGCTGGGACCGAACAGCGGGAGCGCACCCCGCCGCAGGGATTCGAACCGCCGACCTTTCGATCGGCAAGCCCTAGGCGCTGAGGCTTTAACCCACAGCGCCACCCGCATCCCTTTTTGAGCCTTGATACAATTATACAATTCCCTTCTTCTTCTTCTTCTTCTTCTTCTTCTTCTTCTTCTTCTTCTTCTTCCTCTTCCTCTTCCTCTTCTTCGCTCTGTTGTCAGGTATGGGGAACAGTTGGCCCTCCCAATATTTTGCTGAACCAGAACTCCCATCAGCCCCTGCAAGCATAGCCAATGACCTGGGATGACAGGAGTTGTAGTCCAACAACATACGGAAGGTCAAAGATATGCAGCAGTAGGGATGGAGTGATTGACAGGAATTGTTGCGTTACAACAAGATGTTTTGGTGGCCCTTGTTGGGGCAGGGGCATATGGAGAACAGCGTGTCTTGGGTTAGCCATGTTTGTGAAGTTTCTTTGTAGTTGGAGGGGACAAAGATAACATCAGATATTTGCACACAGAGTAAGCTACATTTTGTGTTTCTCCAGGAGTTACTTCTCTGGTTCCTCCCAGCCACAAAGCATGCCGTAAATAGCATCCCATGAAGTTATCAACGGAATGGGCTCCTCTGAAGTGAGTCACTCTTATACTCTTACACTCTGTAAAAGTAAACATTTTGGGGGTACAAGTGTGTAATGTGCCTCTCATTTTAACTAAAGGGGGGAAAGTCTCAGCTACCAGAGGTGTAGGAAATAGGAAAACATTAAATGTTCCAGCTGAAATGGCCAATAGATGTATCCTGGATGATTTCTTATGTTCTCTTCCACACTTTTAAAAATGTCTACAAGTCAGCAAATAATAGCAGTCAATGAAATTGCCTTATTCATCAGGAGAAAGGGGAAAGTAAGAGAAACAGATATAACTAATCACAATGGAAAAATCAATGATTGCGTCTTTTCTTTTCTGGTGAGTGATATGAAGGCCTGGCGTTTTGAATAAGATGTATTTATACTATTTGCATTATTTATAACTATTTTTGATACAAAGAGAACTAAAATTCATTCAGGCATCAGACGAGAAAGAAGAGAAAGACATCTTAATAAATTGCATTGTTCAGATGTACGGATACATACAAAGTCCTCCAAGGTATTTAATAAAGTAGGCCACAGAATGCTCCTTTGTGTATAAAACTCTGTTGCAACTATATTATTAGCTCTGGGGTGAGGTTTCCCAATGCTACTGAAATATGCTCAATTTAGATTCCGTTTTATACGACTCAGCCTGAATAATTTTATATGTGTATCTTACATTTTAATGTTTAGCGCTCTCTCTCTTGTATTTTAAAAGGCTGTAAATGTCTTCCTTTCTTTCTGTGTTTATTAAAAGGAAATACATCTTCTTTGTATTACATTTTCATTGTTCTTAATTAGACTAAGAAAAGTGTCACGGCCAACAAAAGAACAAAACAGTGGGAGATATATTTATTTATAAATGTTTATTGGGGATGAATTTGTTAGGAATATATTTGAGCTTCCCCATAATACTGCCACATGCTAAAACGGTGGTTCACCTTTCTAAACCGGAGACCCAACTTTAATCTCAAACATTAACATGGGATTCTGAGGTAATAGGGTAATATTGGCAGAATAGCAAATGATAAGTTGCATCATACCCAAGGCTGACCACAAAAAGTATCTCCCTCTGAGTAAAATACAGCTGCAACAAATTTAATAATTTTCAATACGCCTAAGATAATCTGGGGGACGTTGGTGGTGCTGTGATCTAAACCACTGAGCCTTGGGCTGAGTGACAGCTGCCGTCACATGAGAAAGAGGAGGAACAGAGCACAGAGAGTGGGAAGTGGCCCGAGAGGGGGAACGGGCCCCCAACTCCAGTGCTTGTGGAGACCAAGGAAGAGGAAGACATCCTGTTGGTTCCCTGTTCATGACCCATCCATGGAGCAGAGAGATTCCCTAGCAATGGGGGAGGGGTTAGACCAGGAAGGAGGGACGGCTGCAAAACTGGAGGAGGAGAAACCATAGGGACTGGCCTCCATCCCATTGCTGAGGACTCACCATCTCCAATACTGGAAACAGATTCTGTCTTGGGGTCCTGATTGGTAGCAGCTTCATTTTCGTGTATATGTGAATATGGAGTGTATTTATATCTATGGAAGGGTGGTTCTCAGCATGCGTCCATTGATAGAACTGACACAGTATCTTGGGATGAGATGCAACCTATTTTGGCAAAGTCACAGCAAACAACAATGTTTTCGTATGTGGCCTTATGTAACTGAATATGCCTGAACCCATCTAAACCTAGAAGATTTTTACTGCATTTGATTCAAAACAGTCTCTCTCTCTCTCTCTCGTGTGAGAGACATCTGTCATATTCATTTCCCACTTTATGCAACCGGCATGATAGACTTTTGCCATCACAAATGCACCAGTCATTAAGATGCGACAAGCCACTTCAATCTTTTTTTTCCCCGGAACAGAGAAATGCAGCTAGAATTTCCGTGACCATATGGGTTATCATACCATTGTGCTGCAGAAAGCTTGCATGTGCCTTAAAATTTCAAATAGCTAAGGGGTTGGGGGTGGGGGAGAGTGATATCTTACCGATTGTCACCTCCATGCTCTACCCATAGTTATTGTTGCTCTCATCGTTGCATTATCTCTAGGTACTTATGGGATTCCCAGGTTGCAATGTGGTGTGTCCTGTACCACGGACTAGAGCCCAAGTTGATTCAAGTTCTGCTGGTCAAGCTGTTGAGACTGAAGGAAGGTCAGGCTGCCCAATTACCTCTTGACATTTCCACACCAGCCTCTGGTACTTCCAAAGCACAATGAGTTTGAATATTTCAGTAATATCTGTTCATCCTCAATTTAGACCTGTTTTGAACATACAAAAGAGCCTTAAGTGATTGAAATACCAACCTTAGTTGGCACTTTGAAAACTCAAAAGGCTTTACAAGATGAATAGCAAACTGTGGATGACAGCTCCTGTGGAGCCATTATTGAATTGCCCTGGTGATGACTGCATTGCTTTGGATTTAGATAAAAGACTCCATACAAGACGAATGGTGGGAGGACATCAAACAAGACGGCGTCCACGCGGTGACAGAAGCAATCCAATTGAAGAAGCTGATGATTTCCCCAAGGCAACATACTATTTCTTCTCGAGTAATTTATATTAAGGAACTAAATATTGTATATTCATCTCCTATTTACACTTTTCTCTAAAAAATACGGCTCCCACTTGTCAAATGGTACACCTTACCTTTGCTAGGCAGGAAATATCAATATGGGGAACCTGTTAATTATTCCGCATCCCACCTTCCCCCCCCCTTGCTACAGTAGCAGGCGGTGTAAAGATTATAGACGAAAAGTTGCAGTCTATAATGATCAGATAAAAAGACTAGTCAGCAAATCAATGGTATACGCATATCAACAGCAAAAGCTGCACAGTTGAAGCTGTAGTGAACACAAAGGGAATGCATAAACATCACTTCCATTTAGACAAAAGTCCATTCTGGAGCATTGTTGGGTTTTCCCATTATCATATCGGTTGGCAGAAACCCAGAACTCACTTTGCGTACTTTGAGACTTAACGTTTAAGGAGAAAAGCAGCTAACAAATTCAAATAAGGCATACCCTATTTTTTGCTCTATAAGACTCACTTTTTCACTCCTAAAAAGTAAGGGGAAATGTGTGTGCGTCTTATGGAGCGAATGCAGGCTGCGCGGCTATCCCAGAAGCCAGAACAGCAAGAGGGATCGCTGCTTTCACTGCGCAGCGATCCCTCTTGCTGTTCTGGCTTCTGAGATTCAGAATATTTTTTTTCTTGTTTTCCTCCTCCAAAAACTAGGTGCGTCTTGTGGTCTGGTGCATCTTATAGAGCGAAAAATACGGTACATGGCTCCTGAAGTAAATGAAAGAAAAAGAAAGAAAAAACCAACCCCCTAACAACTCTCCAATAAAACAGCAGATAACCAAGCAGCTGAATTTGTCAGGCATCCTTTGTACTAAGAGCCTGTAGAGGAGAAGATTCCTGAAAAAGCCAGGTTTTCCTCTACAGACAGAAATCAATTGCAAGAACATTTCGGTCACAAAGTGTCGGCAACCCGAGAGATAATGGGATCAGGAGCTCACACTGGCCAACTTTTAACAGATAACAAGAAAAGACACTCCACTCCTTGTATAAGTGGGTGGGATTAGGGACTGAGTCTAAGCAGCATGGCTTGCTGGTCAATGGTGGAGCCAACCCAGTTCAGACTCAAAGGCGCTAAATGTTGAAAGGAAGAAATAAAATGCATGCAGGCAGATCCCTCTGGGTACAAATGACATAAGAACATAACAAGAGTCTGCTGGACCCGGCCAAGGATTTGTCTAGTCCAGCATTCTGTTCTCACAGTGGCCAACCTACAAGCAGATACCTACAAGCAGAAGCTGGTTGCCACAGTGCTCTGCCCATTTGTGATTCCCAGAAACGGGCATTCAGAGGCAAGGAAAATATCACCCATATATGAACTATATTGCATTTAGAGCTGAGGGTCAGCAATAAGTGATTAGCCTAAGACAGGGGGTTGGCAAAGTTTTTGTGGCTTCGGCTGCGGTGGGCCAGTGTGTGTGTGTGTGTGTGTGTGTGTGGCAATCGCATAGGGTCCCTGGACGTTTCACCGTCTACTGATCCCTGTGCCACCACCTTATTTCTCACTGCCACCACCCAGGCCCTACCTGGTACAATACTGAGTCCAGTCAGGGTTAAATTGGAACATAAACTTCTGTTTATTTATTACAGTTTAACAAGCGTGTGGTTTCATAAACGGTATCAGTCAATTACAATCATAGGGTGCCTATCCAGACCTATAACTTCCACTACCTGCTCTCCCTCACTAAACCACCTCTCAGATATTTACTTGTCTTCCTAGCCCCTAACTGTTCCTGACTCAGCTTATTTCACTACACTAACTCAACCTACCCACAGACTCTATCCCAATTCACTTCCACTCCAACCAACCACCCAACTCCTAACAAACTCCCCTTTCACCCCTCCCAGAGCTGGTTTTATAGTCCCTCTGACTCCACCCCCTGGGTTCTGACTGGGTAACCTGTTTAACTATTTCACCTCCAGCACTCTCATGTGTTAACGTCACAGTGTGCGCACACATGTGCAAATTCTATTTCCAGCACTCCTTTGGGCATGGAGGAGGTGTGTGCAGCTTCCCATTGGTTGCAGGAGCTTTCTGCAGCCAATGGGAAGCTGGCCAGCATTGCGGAAGGCGGTTCCTGCTATGCTCTGTGTTGGTTTAGTGTGGCGCATGGGAGCTGACCAAGCAGGCAGCGGGGGTCCATAGGCCAGTTAAATGACGCCCCCCCATGGGCCACTTGTGGCCCATGGGCCTTAGATTGCCGACCCCTGGCCTAAGATCAGTCAATGTGCTAGAATTCTTAAACAGAAACTGTAGTTAAGTAACAGTAAAGGGGGCATCTCTGTGCACACCTATGAGCATATGCAGAGTGCTTTCCCCCCATCTCTGAGCGATTGGAGCCTCCCTCTATGCACTTCTGGTTGCATTCATGCCTTTACTTTTGTTTCAGTGGGCCCATCCAGTTGCTTGATTCGGCTACATCTGTTTTAAAATTTGCTTCAGTTGTGTTTATTTGCATTTAAATGTTTTTGGTGCTTTCAATTGTTTTTAGTTCATCTTCAATAAATAAATCTGTTTTATCAGAGATGTGATGTGTGTTTATTGCCCCGAGCTCATTTGGAAAGAAAGGGCAGGATATAAATTTAATAAAGAAATATCCAGGAACAGGACTTACTGCATACTTGCCACACAGATGAAATCCCCAGCACCTCTCTCTTTACAATTTAAGCACCGGCTCTACTTCCCTTGCTGGAAATGTACAACCAGACAAAATCTAATTATGTCCTCCTCCACACAACAATCCACTTCTCAGATCCACCAAACTTCCCTCTCTTCTCTCCTTGCAGTAATAAAACAAATAAAGGCAGGGTGATGTCCAGCCAAAGGGAAGGACTTGTCAGTCCCATTGATTTTAACGGGAAAGTTAAGTACATGTTCAAATCTCTCTCCCCCTGAAATCAATGGGACTTTAAAATGCTTAACCATGGCTGGATTCTGCTCTTGATATTTTGCGTGGGTTCATTAGCTATCTTGAGTAACCTGCCCATTTAGTGATTACCCAACGTACTTAGCCATGCAGTGAAATTCATCATAAAGCAGTTTCAGCACTAGAAGCTCACGGATGCAACCAGGAAAGGAAACAGATGTCTGCAGCAACTGGGCTCAATCTTAATTCCATCCACACCAGCCACACCGTCTAGCATGACCCCCCTCTGTTCCCCCTTGATAAGGCAGGTAGCAGGGAGGGCTTGCTTGCGATAGGGCCCTAATCTGCTCTGCAAATCTGCAAATTATCCCAATACCCTCCAGCAACAGTGTGCAGAATAGATGAGAAACGTCACCAGCCAGGTGCAAAGAAGTAAAGGTGTAAGAGGGAGAAATGGTTCCTTCTCAGACCCAAAACAAGCAACAAAATACTGAATGCCTGCAGTAGGGTGGGAGATGGGGGAATGGAAGCTGAAAAAAGGACGAGTTTGGGTGAGGAAGACTTACATCAGCCAGCATGCTGAGGGGTGGCACACCGATTGGATGACTGGCAATTTTTAGTGTGTGATAAGATAAACTTTTGGGGGTTATTTTTAGTGTGTGATAAGATAAACGTTTGGGGGTTATTTGCTGAGGCCAATGTTTTTAGGGAAAGTAGGTCTCCCCCCGCCCTGGTTTTTGTCTGCTGTACCTCGCACAGATGGTTTTGAATTATGGTGCTGGAGGAGACTCTTGAGAGGAGACTGCAAGAAGATCAAATGTACCTATTCTGAAGGAAATCAGCCCTGAGTGCTCACTGGAAGGACAGATCGTGAAGCTGAGGCTCCAATACTTTGGCCACCTCATGAGAAGAGAAGACTCCCTGGAAAAGACCCTGATGTTGGGAAAGATTGAGGGCACAAGGAGAAGGGGACGACAGAGGATGAGATGGTTGGACAGTGTTTTTGAAGCTACGAATATGAGTTTGACCAAACTGCGGGAGGCAGTGGAAGACAGGAGTGCCTGGCGTGCTCTGGTCCATGGGGTCACGAAGAGTCGGACACGACTAAATGACTAAACAACAACAACCTCGCACAGATGTTTTGTCTGGCTCAGATTAATAATAAAACTTCAGCTAACTTCACACACCTGAAAGCCCTCAACAGCACAGGTTGCTTCTATAGGACAAATTTGTTTTCAATTCACCAGCCATGCATCCACTTCTCCAGAGGAATCACGCTGAAGAGCTTATACTGCCGAGCCCTGGGAGCTGGTTAGAAGCATGACTAGTACTTGATATTTGAAATGACTACAGTTCAAACTTTCCAAAAAGGAAAGAAAAGGAAAAGGCACACGCTCTCGCCTTGAGAAATAAAGATATGTTAATCAGAGAGCCACATAATTGGGTTCAGGGTGTTCCATGGTCACCCTGGCTGACTCTAGAGATAAAGGTACTTTGAAAGATTATGGAGAGATATCTGGAATTTATTCCACGCTGGTTGTGAAATGACAGATCTTTTTTCTTAATTACTCCGGCTATCAGTCTAACACCTGTACTTAACCATTCTGTCTTGAAGAATCCCTTTTGATATGTTTTATTGTTCCGCCAGACACTTGGCAGAGTAATGGTGCATGGGTTTTAAGAGGTTTATTACTGCGGACCAAAATCCTGATTCTAATCTCCCTGAGTTAACTCCAAGGCTTTGGGGACTGGCCTGAAGACGGGGCAAGCACAGTTCTGCAGACATTACAGATTTGGAGCAGCGCATTCGCAGCCCCCCTCTTCTCCTTCCCTAAGGTGATTGGCTAGGCATGTGTTTTTTTGTGTCAGCCAGTCTGTGCAGCTCCTAATTAGGTGTGTTACAGAGTAATAGTCTATTACTTTGTAGTCTAGCCAACCTCGGTGAATTCATGTAGCAGTGCTGGCAGACAGTTGTCACCATTGTCTTCTGACAGCAATTCCATCTCCCTGCTGCCCAGCTCATGACCATCTCTCGTTAAAAAACGCCACGAGTCCCCTTGCTGCAGCAATGAATCATACACAGAGGACTTCACACAAGCTGAGCTTATTGAGCTGTATTACAGGGAAATATATCTCCGATGGCTCCATTGCAGCCAAAACAATCTGTCATTTTTAATTCTTTCTGTCACCTCATTAGGTATACAGGAATACTGACAGGAAGGGGAAAGGAACCCAAAAAATCGAAACGTTTCTGCAATTCCAAATTCACATTTTAACCCAAAAGGTTCACTTACCAAATGTTTGTGGCTCGGCACAACAGAGCGAGACACTGAATAGCCTCAGTTAACTTTAGAAAGCAATTAAATAATAAAAATAATAACTCTGCTTCAAAGCTTGGCAGAAAAAGTTACAGGGGTTGGAATGGAACAAGATGAAGCAAAACCCAAAGGCTTTTAAAGGGGAGAAGGGGATAAACCCCATTGCTTTAGAATCAAGGGGAACTGCTCTCCTTAGATTTCACCCCTCCTATAAACATGAAAAAGAGCACACTGTTTTTCTCCCAACACACAAATCTACCAAATGATCTTGAAGAATCTCTGAATGTGTGCCACTCTCTGGTCTCTCACTAGACTTGACTCTGTCTTTTCATCGACATTTAATATTGTATATGAACATAATGGAAATTGTTATCGGGGACCAAGGAAGGCAATATTGTTGTCCTTGAATCAAAAGATTTACCCTGCATGTACATGCGATGCCAAAGAAAAATACTGGCCAATTCCCTACAAAATGGCCACCTCCCCTCCCCCAAAAAACACATTCATGCTTGCTTGTTTTTATCTTAATGTACCAAAGTCTCCTTCTACTGGAGGCTGCTGAGTACATTTTTGAGGACTCTGATCATTTTTGCAGTCAGTAACACACTGAGTTTGCAATAATAATGTTTATGCACAGATGTAAAGAATGTGCTGACAGATTAGAAAGGAATCAGCCTATGTTTGCACAGTGTTCATTTTTATTATTATTTATTATTATTTTTTAAAAAAGAAACCAGACTACACCTGACAATGAACAAACAGATTTTTTCCAGGAACAGAATGAGCTCACAGTATATTACAAATCCCCGAGCCCCCCTGAACTAATTCAAAATCCCAGGTTATGCGCACATCAGAGAATTTCAAGCTCTTGTTTTAATTGCAATTAGCAATTAGTATGAATGATTGTCCTACTAACACTAAAAAGGTATATCTGTCAGCCTAGATAGAGGGGGAATTATTCTTCCCTGTTTGGCTATAGCATTACCATGTGAAGGAATCACAACTTTAGTGCATTCATGATTCACAGTTGCAATGTCCATGCATTGCACACAACCAGGCCATTACTGGGAGTAGAGAACCTGGTCTCACACACCCATATTCCCATTCAATTTTCTCTTCTCCACTCAGTAGAGATCACTCAGTAGAGGTAACCCTGACTACTGGGATACCCCAGTATAGATATTTAAATTATTTCACTGAAAAACAATCCTACCACAAAGGTTTCCACACTTCTGATGAACTTGATTTATTTAAGGTAATTTGAAATGATTTATTCAGCTTTTCTAAAGAAATATTAGCATCTCTGTGGACCACCAATGATGATGATGATTTAATTTCTGCAATTATATTAAAAAATATCTCTAAGTAGTGTACAAAAAACTGAAGCCACAACAGACGACTTAAACAAAATATTACAAAAATACATAGTTACGTATAAAAATGTTACATTAATACAAAGTTACTAATAGAAAAAAATCAAAACCATTTTCCTTCTGATACACCCTCCCTCTCAGCCATGGTCCAAACAAACTCTCAGCTCACCCATAAAAGTTTCACAGTAAGAAGAGTTTAAACCAATGTGAGCTCTCAAAATTAAGGCCAATCTGATCTATGCTAAATATGCACTCTTGCTCAAGAATTTAAAGAAGTGCCTTTTCTGGATCCAGGCCCACATAGTCCAATATTCCTTGCAAGAATTTTTGCAGTTGACCAGTAGTACATCAGTTGACAACATTCTTTCTTTTGCCCATCTTAGTTTTAACTAGTCCTTTAGTTTGTTTGTTTTTTTTTTTTGTTCTTCATCTATGGTCTGACAAGTAAAATCATTCTCGAAGCTTGTGCTGGACTTTTGAAGATTGCTTAGTATCCTTAACATGCTTTAGAACATTGTATGCTGAATGCCCAAGGCTTTATAATGACAACCCTAGAGCCATCCTGTAACTCTAGAAATCCTTAATTCTTCTTCCACTAGTTCACAAAAGTTGGAACAAGACTACAGTGAACTGGATCTCAAATCTTGCCTCAGCCCTGGGAATACCTGTCACTCCAAGCCACAGTTGCAGATCATAATAATACTGGTCTACTCTAGAGGACTTTTGCTAGTATTAATGAGAGTGAAGTGCTTAATATAAAATGAACTACATAAACACTTAACATTATGCTAAAAGGAAGGTTAACATCTGGAGAGCCACATGTTAACCATCCGTGATCTTGAAAGTAGATACTTTCATAAGTGGTCTAAGTTACGAAACACGTTATTGGGAAAATGTCTGCAGAAGTGAGGAACTAGTTGATAAGTAGATAAAAACAATGATTTGTGTTAAACAAAGGGGTTTAAACACGTGATTGGCTGCTTGGGAAATGATGTAACAATTGCCTCTGTGGAAAAATAATTTGGTGCTTTTTGCTAGTTCCTATATCTTGACAAGACAGCATGTGTGTAGGCTTCCGTATGGATAAATGCTTACAGCTGGCACTTAGTGATAAAAGAGAAGATAAGGAAAGGGAAAAGACCAGCAACTAAATATAGAGAGGACTGATGGCTAAGACACAATATTTTGACATTCCAAAGAATTCTACTGGTATGGCAAAGAAGCAGACAAACTGGGTGTCCGAGGATAGCCAGGGGAAAAACAGTATAGGGGGTCCTGGATAAAGAAGGGAATTTCAGCAGGTATGGTTTGTCATGCAAGCAGCACCTGCTCTTCTAAACAGCTTGCACAGCTTTTGCAGCCCTGACATCTTTTTTCACCTGCCACCCTAATTGGGATCCTCCATTTCTCCCCTTCCTATTGCAACTGCTCCTGGTGTAATATTTTAGGCCGCTCCAGAATGAATTAAGGCTTAAGCCAGGATCCTCTCAGTCTGAGACTGGGACTTAGCTTGATGAGCTACTGCGGCTGCTATGAACTCTGGCCTCAAACCCTCTTCAGACACCAGAAGGTAATAGGAGTGAGCAATATGAAGGCTCTGGATTGGCCAGCCTGGTTTAAGGACACATAGGCACTTTGGTGGGAAGGACCTGAAGCAAGAAGTTGCTCAGAAATAACAGGCCTCAGGGAGCCAGCCAGCAATAAATCACACAGAGTATGTGAAGTTAATTCTTTATTATTCTTTATTAAAAGAAAGAAGGTCTGCTCAGGAGTGCCAGGCCTAATGAACACAGCAAATCTTCTCAGTAGGTTTTGCCCATATGAGGCAGTTGTGAATGCCCTCTCGTGTTGTTGCTTAGTTATTTAGTCATGGCCGACTCTTCATGACTCCATGGACCAGAGCATGCCAGGCACTCCTGTCTTTCACGGCCTCCCGCAGTTTGGTCAAACTCATGCTGGTAGCTTCGAGAACCCTGTCCAACCATCTTGTCCACTGTCGTCCCCTTCTCCTTGTGCCCTCCATCTTTCCCAACATCAGGGTCTTTTCCAGGGAGTCTTCTCTTCTCATGAAGGTGGCCAAAGTATTGGAGCCTCAGCTTTATGATCTGTCCTTCCAGTGAGCACTCAGGGCTGATTTCCTTCAGAATGGATAGGTTTGATCTTCTTGCAATCCACGGGACTCTCAAGAGTCTCCTCCAGCACCATAATTCAAAAGCATCAATTCTTCGGCGATCAGCCTTCTTTATGGTCCAGCTCTTATTTCCATACATCACTACTAGGAAAACCATAGCTTTAACTATACAGACCTTTGTTGGAATTCTTTGTGAGAATGCCCTCTCACAGCTGTCTAAATCTCCTTTCCCCCCAGGTCCTTCCCAAGCAATCTGAGACTATGTTGACATGCCTGCCTCTGCTCCTCACTCTTCACACCTCTTCTGGTCCTGGGAGACCAGAAGGGAGGGGAGTTTGTCACAGCAGGAGAGGGAGACCTCCTGGCTTCTTCACCAGCCTGACTCATCTCTGCCTCTTGGCTTCCTTCTTCTCCTGCTTCCACCTCTGCCTCTGCTTCCGGACTTCTCTCTGCCACAGACTCTCCCTGTTCACTAAACCCTGTTACCTCTTCAGCTTCTGACAGCTCCTCTTCCAAGTCTGCACCCTCTTCTCCCTATGACCACCACCATCATCCTTTGAGCCTTTTCCCCCTTGGGGGTTCCCCAGCTGCTGCCTCCCACCATTCCTCTGCGTCCAACAAGTCCATTACACCAGGGCATAAGGACAGAAGATTCATCAATCGCTGTTTGGATATTTTTTAGTCAATTCTCAATATGTAGAGAAGGCTACTGTCCTGTGGTTGATATATTGAAGAATTAAACCCAAATATTAAATATAACAATAACTGGGTAGGTTTCTTTCTTTCTTTAAAGGACAGCAGGGTGAGCGATGTGATATTTGGGAGAAAATAACATCGTAGAACTAAAGCTTTTGGAAATTCAGTTCATGTTACATTATTGTCAATGATCCAGAAATGAGTCTATAGAATTCAGAGTAATTAAAAATCATTGACTGAATCAATGTTCATTTCTATCAAAATGTTCAGTGATTTTTGTATACTATGCTACTGGTTCCATATTAAAAATGGTAATTACATGGGCTTAGAAGTGTTAGCAGAAGTTCCCATATTCATCTTTTAAGGAGAAATCTTGCAGATGACTGCATGTAAAAAACCTCACCTGGCTGCTGAGGTAGGATGCCACAATCCAGGATTAGATTGTGTAATGTTAGGTCCCTTTTCACAAAAAGGGTCAATTATGAGTCATAGGCCCCAGCATGCATTGTCCCTCCTCTGGAATTTATGTCATCATAGCACATACTCTTGGGCAAAGTTACTCAGTGTCTCAGTTCCATCTCCTTGCTTGTTGACCAACATACTACCAGCTTCTGGGTCTCTCTGTCCTGTTTCTTAATTTTCCATATACAGTGTTGGAAGAGTGGTCCTCACAATGCTATTTGCATTTGCATTTGTTAACACTGACCATGGAAATTATAGAATCAAAGAGGCCATGTTGTGGTAAGTCCAGGGCTAAACAAGAGAAAATACTTGTTGTGCAATATAAAAAAGTCATAGCAAATAAGCAACAAGAAGAAATCAGTAAGAGCTTTTCTTGCATAGCCTGTGGACCTACCATACAGAAACATAGATATATAATTTTACTGAAAAGTGGAGAGAACAGAAAAACAGAATAACATGAGGCTTTGTGGCACCCCTGAAGTGATTCGCTGCTCTTTGTTGACACCACAGATCAACTTATAGAGAGATCAGATTACATTGAATCACCCTTATTGCTCTCATTATTTAGCCCCAGCACAGATTGGCTGCACACCCTTACCAGTTAGGTCCTGCTGAAATAATTATAAAAAGTTAGGATGTGCAACTTAATCCCTATTTTCAATATCAATTAGTGGGAAAGAGAAGGATAGTTAGAATATTGTACACAATCATAGACTTTCTCATTGGTGGAAGGTTCTTAGCACCGTACACAGCACACAAAGAAAAGCATCTTGGATATTTTCGTTGTAGTGGCTTACTGCAGAGACATCAGAACTCATTCATTTACAGTTTGTTTGGGACCATCGTTTAAAAGTATAAGTTGAGCCCAACACTCTCAGGTGAAACCATTAAGATGGTATAAAATACCTTGAAATATCAGGAGATCAAACCAAGTAGCAATTATCTACAACATTTTTTTTCTTGGTATCTCCTCCGATTTTCCTTTGGGGAGTGCTAACTCAGTAAATGCTCACTATACATAAACAAAGCACTGGCTATAACTCTTCAACAAACTTAAAATCATCTCCAAGCGTTTGGCTTTGTTTGATGAAATAGTCTTTGGGGAGGTACTAATGGACATAGGCTAAAGATCCAAAGAAAGGGAACTTGATCCATTTAAAAGAGAAGAGCGGACTGAAAGGAAGCAAAATATTTTTTAAAAAATGCTGGTTCGTACTTTAAAAATTGCTGACTTCTTTCTGTAGGTCATCTCACAGGTCTTTCTGCCACATAACAGTGTAATTAAAAAGTGCTGATGTTTTGATCTAGGAATAAGTTTCTCCTCTTCCACCATCCAGTATACCAAATATAAGTAACATCCAGTATGAAAACTTGTATCTTCTGGGAAGTCTTAAAAGATACAAGATACATAAAGTTTGCCAGAATAAAACTCCTGCAAGAGGAAGATTAATCCTATAAAAAAGCCAGTTCCCAATATTCTGTTCCACCTTCCAAACATGGTCACATTGCAGAACCATGGATGACCACCAGACCCTGTTGGACTACATCTACCATAATCTCTGACATGCTGGCTGGGGCTGGTGAGAGTTTTAGTCCACCAACGTCCAGGGATCGCTGTGTTGGCTATCCCTGTTGTAGAGAGAAACAGAATTTTGGGCTGTGCTAGGCAGATGCTGGATGGGTGTCCGACTTAATGGAGAATGAATCAAGCAATGGCCAATAGGCATGATGGCTGGCCATTGTGGGATGTGAAACACAGAGCAGTCAAGTACAACATTCCTAGAGTGGACATAAAAAGGGGATGTCTGGATCAGCCAGTCAGAACTTCCTGTTTCCTTCTAGGCTGGGACATACTTCCTTTACATGTGACCAGAGGTGGGCGTGGCCTCACCTGTGCAGGTAACAAAAGCATAGGACTGGCTGCCATCTCTCTCTGACTACATTTGTTGAAGAAGCAACATCTGCTTAGCCTAAGATGCTCTCTTGGCTGGAAGCCAAGTCTGCCTTCTGGGATCCATCTGGGATCAGAATGTGAGTGAGTAAACTCTTTTATACTTTTATAGAAGACTGTGTCGTGTCTATTTCTTTTATGAGGAACTAAAGGGGAAATTACCAGGTAACTTATTTTAGAGGCTTTAGCAAGCCTGAGCAAACACATCCGCTGTGCAAGTTTAAAAAGGGGGATGTTACTCTGCTAAATTGTAGAACTTGTTAACCCAAGTTGGAAAGGATATAATCAAACAATATATCCTTTCCTGCATCCCTGAACATTCCCACAGCCATACCCTGCCTGTTCAGAGATAGTACCTTACTGAATATCCGTGGATGCAGAGTAACAGTGGGAGAGGATTGTTTGTCTTTGTGTCTCGCTTCACTGAGGCATCAGGTTGACACTTGTGGGAAACAGGATGTTGGACTAGCTAGACCATTTGTCTGATCCATCGTCTGTGCCATTACGTCTTCTCAGTGACTCCCTCTGGTTTCTTGCATGGAGTAAATAAGTTGCTATCCAGGGCACTGTAGGAGATGTACTTCTCATTCCAGACACCAGGACTTCTCAGCTCTTGCAGAATTTGGACCTTCTGTGATGGGGCAAGCAGAACATACTTTCTAAGTATAGCAGCACAATATACCCATATAAACTGAATTTTGCATTATATTGGCTACTGTATTTTCAATACCTTTCTTAATTACAACAGTCGCAGAATTCTTTCATTTTCATTGGTGCTGCACATGAGATTGATGTGCTTGCTGATGAAGCTAGCCACCACAAACCCAGTATCTCATTCCTGAGTAGTCACAAACCATTCGGATCTTATCATTGTGCATGTGTGATATTTGTATGTGAAGATGTGGTAGGAAGGCCTCAGATTCTCCTTCTTACTGTGATAGGTCTCGGCCCACACCTATCCCAGCTGTGGCAGCACTCCACTCCTGTCTAATACGTCCACTTAAGATATAATGGGGTGGCTGGTAGCACCAAAAGTCTCTGCTCTTGGAATTAACCCCATGGTCTCTGAAACTGCACGGGTTGTCCCCCCCAGGATTGGAGCCCCCCGAAGTTACAGGGACTCCCCCAACTACTAGTCCCATAGATGTATCTAAGCAGTTTTGGATGTTTGGGTGCTCCCACTCTCTATAGTTCCAGTGGGGCCAGAGCCTGCTACAGGGACCCAAATGGCTCAAAGGTGTAGGATCAGAAAGAGGAGAGGTGGGACTTCCTTCTGAAATGGCGGAGCCTCTCCTTTGTTTGGTTCCATTGACAGTCTGGCGAAAAGAGTGGCGGAAGAGGGGAAGCACCAACTTCCCTCTAGGTGGCAACAGTGATCATGGGAATAGCCATGATGTCTGGGGAGACTGGCGCTAAGGAAGGTTGTGCTTTCTCCCCACAAGAAGGCCAGTGCAAATCACCTCTGGCTGGCTGGGATGAAGGCCAAGTATGGTAAGTTTGAGCCTTCATGGACTGTCGTAAATGCCAACTTCCCTTCCTGTGGGTTGGTTCTCTTAGAAGATAGCTTGGCACTTCTCTTCTGTGGACTTAGGATCAAACTGCACTGTGACCAGGTTAGAGAGTCAACGTGAGCCTATCTCCTTTTTTTCAGTACTGATGGCACATCCTAGTCAACCTTCTCCTTCCTGACCCCATAAAGTGAGTCCAACAGTCCTGTTCCTTGCAGATGTTTGTTTAAGTATGTTGTTGTTGTTTAGTCATTTAGTCGTGTCCGACTATTCATGACCCCATGGACCAGAGCACGCCAGACACTCCTGTCTTCCACTGCCTCCCGCAGTTTGGTCAAACTCATGCCGGTAGCTTCAAGAACACTGTCCAACCATCTCGTCCTCTGTCGTCCCCTTCTCCTTGTGCCCTCCATCTTTCCCAACATCAGGGTCATTTCCAGGGAGTCTTCTCTTCTCATGAGGTGGCCTCCAAGTATTGGAGCCTCAGCTTTACGATCTGTCCTTCCAGTGAGCACTCAGGGCTGATTTCCTTAAGAATGGAGAGGTTTGATCTTCTTGCAGTCCGTGAGACTCTCAAGAGTAAGTATAGGGACAAAGAAAAGGTTTTCATGTTAAGATGTATTAGAGTTCCAGCCGAATGCTGCTTTAGCTGCTGGACCACAAGTCTCTCCTCATGCTGTAGAAGCTGAGATCACATCCATAGGGTGAAAATGCCTGTCTCTTGGTCTCCCAGTCTTGCTCAGGACCATTCACACTCTGTGCAAGACTGGAACAAAAGACCTTATGTGCCAAGATAACTAATATTCTGTGCGGAGGAAAGCCAAATTCTGCAAAAGGCGCACGTTATGCAAATCAAACACATTTGCATAACTTCTTTTACTTTGCATAATTAATTCAGCTTCTGGTATTCATGGGGGAAGGAAGCAGCCATGGACCTGGCAACCCAGCCCCTCATTCCTGGAAACCTTATTTAGTGTCTTCTTGTTGTTTTTCCTGGCATCTGAGCTTCAACCATGCTGTGCCCACACACATTTGACTTCTGGTATATCTGAACAACAATAAGGACTAGAAACCAGTATTTTTTTAAAAGAACATAAAGCAGATATGCCGAGGAAGCTGAATTGTGTGCTCACTGCCGCATGATGCACTTACACACCATTGTGACTTATTTGCAGCCCTGCCATTGCTACTACTCTGGAACAGATGATTTAAGCCATCATTGCTTATGGAACAGACATTCGGATATAAACTAGTTTCTGGAGGCTGGTAGAAATGGGGTTAACCCTTTCCTTTGCCAAGAAGGGTAAGCATTGTGCCTGCAGGATTTTGAAGGGCACCAAAACCTGGCAAGTTTCAGGGAATGAATTGATTTCCCCTTTCCTTGCTTCACCTGTATATTAAATGAGGGATTTAACTGTAGGCTGTTGGGGATATATCTGACAGCAAAGGACAGGGAGGAATAAGATAAGGAAAGGGAAAAGGAGGGGGAAGAGAGAGAGAGAGAGAGAGATACTCTTGCCTCGCCACTTCCATACATGCCAGCGTTTGACCCAATTAAAGTGGGGGGGGATTGCAAAGATGGTTTTATAAAAGCATTTAGGGGGCGATGCATTCGTAAAGAATTGACATGATTTAGTAATGTAAAAAAAAAAAGCTAAAAAGACATTTGAGAAAGGAAATGGATGTGTCTTATAAGCAGCATGCACTGCTGTAGGCATTGTGGCCAGTGATTTGTCTGGGAATAACCAAGTTTCTAGTCCTGTTGCAGCTATGTGTGTGAGTACCAAATCAATACCTGTATTAAAGCATACCACTTTTCTTTGGTTCATCACCTTAAGTCAGCTCTTATAAGGCAATGAATAAACTTAATGGACAGCAGGCCACTGTAAAAGAGGGCCTCTATGTAAGTTTCCCTGAACTTTCTAAAAGGAGAACAGGACAGAAATAGTTTAACCAAATAATCGGTAAAGTTTAACCCTAGATTGAGTTCTGAACATTACCCAAATGTCCATATTATGCAGTTTCAAACTTAGATTTGATTCATATCATCTCTATGAAATACCTAGATAAAGGGCCGATGTGCTGTGTTTGGCTAACTGGTTCACAGGGTAGGATTGCCTGCATCCCAGTGCAACTCCAGCAGCCTTGAGAAAGGTTGCATTACTACTGCCCACCCTTCCCCCGCAGGTGCCAGGGCGGGTTACAATAATGTAAAATCCAATATTAAAAACAGCTAAAAGAAATATTAGTCACAGGAATAGGGTGGATCCTGAAAACACATACAGTGGTTCTTCAACATAATCCATTCCGGAAGTCTGTTTGACTTCAACCAAGGTGCGACTTCCGATTGGCACAGGCACCCCAGAAACAATAGCTGACAGTCGCATCAGATGTTCAGCTTTGTGACTTCTTGCTTCTTGACCCTCGGACCCTTGACTTTGTGACTCCCTGCTTCCTGACCCTTGGACCCCTGGCTTCTGGACTCTTGTTCCTGCTCCCACCCCGCCATCTTGCCCCCGGTCTTGATGTCCTCAGCCGGGACTTTGATCGCCTGTAGACCGGACTGTGACATGGCCTCAGTCACCAGAAGAACGAAAGGTCAAGAGAGGATACATTAGCACGTGCTAATGCATATTTAGAAATTATTGCTATGGACCGAAATATAATACATCACACCATAGTGGGGAAGAATGTGAGCAGGTGACCTGTGTTTCTGCTCAGTCTGCTGTGCAGGTGCTGAAAACTGTTGATGGACAACTTCAAGAGTCCCTGCTGCTCTTCTGTCTTATGGCTCCTTATTTTTAAACCTGGCTTGGGGCAGATTGCCCTTCAAATGGAGAAGAACTGCCCTCTGTAAAGTCAGCCCCATGGACACCCTACTAATTTGCAAAATATCATTCCTGCTTCCAGTTGACCGGTAATAAAAGGGGAATAGGTTTTAAAAGGGGGGGAATTGGTGGAATGGCATAATAATAATAATAATATTTTATTAATATCCTGCCCTCCCCAGCCAAAGCTGGGCTCAGAGTGGCTAACAACAGTAAAAGTAACACAGCATTCTAAAATCAATTCAGAATCAAATTAATGGCAACCATTGGGCTAGAGTTCTATGAGGATTACCAAAGGAGGCTTGTGGGAACATCAAAGGCGAGCATAGTTTTCCATGCTCAGACTGGAGAAAGGATGTGAGTTAGACGGTGGTGGGGTTTTGTTTGTTTTGCAGGTAGAAGAGAGAACTCTGAGTTAATCCAAACAGAGCTTTGGAGAGTTCGCACATCCCTGCTATTTGGCAGCCAGCAACCGAAAATTGAGTTGCAGGTCACCAGTTGAAAACCCGTGTTCTCAAGGAAGGCCAGAGGTTTTTCTGAGCAGGAAATCAGGGAAACTGATTCCCTTACCATTTTTGAAATTAAATAAATTATAGATTTGGTTGGGGCAGTGGCTAGAATAGATATACACCCAATGCCTGAGCCAAACACGCCCCCTATCTCTGTGATCAATAAAGTTGTGGCTATTTCTAATACAAGTAATGTTCTGCTTGAGTTTGTTAATCACGTTTTACTGCCTGAGGTGGGGATGGAGTGGTACTGTGACAGAGCCTGAAACAAACAAAGAATAAACGAACTTTGTGGTGAGTTCCCCCACATTTTTTTTCCATTAAAAAGTACCAAAGAAGGCTCACGTTGTTCACTGCAGCCTAGTTTACCACATTTGCACTGCAATGGCTATGCTGGTGAGGTTCTGTAGACGCTACTTGTTCTTTAAATGCCTGCAATCCTTCAGGTCAGATTTGACCTGGACAAAATGATTTGCAAGCCTCAGAAGCTGGTTTCTTAGTATCCCTAAGTTTATGAATGTTCCCCTAGACCTTCTGTACAAATCAGATTGCAAGATCAGGGCTTTTTACAAGAGTCCAGAAAATGTGCTGAACGTTGGTCGGTGACCATCTGTTTAAAAGCCCAAGGACCTTACCTGGTGTTTTTGAAGCCATTTTGAAAAACAAGAGGGCATAGAAGACAAAACCTTTCACTAATTCAACTGGAAAGGAACGGTGAGCCAGTTACTAAAAACACAGTAAATCATAACTACACGTACAAATTTCCCACCCAAATTTGGACTCACAATTAAAGGGACTGTCTAATTAGGCTGTGATTGTAATTAAATGCTTAACAGATGACCATATGCCAACCACAGTCCCTCACCTAGCAAGATGAGGTATCCGACTTCATACACAGATGTTTCCTTATCTACGGTGCAAATAGGAAAGTACATAAATATAAATATGGCTTTCTTTAGATGTTCCTTTTAAATATACCCTTTCCTAGTCCTAGAGAATTTTTGTTGTTGTGCATGCAGTCAACGCTTCTCTTGCTTTCACTAGTTTATTTCCTTTTTCTGTGCACATGGGTAAAAAGCTTAGCAGTTCTAACTTAGCAGGGGGGAGGAAGAAATCCCCCAATGACGACTACAGATTGGATGACACCTTGTTGATCAGGACGTTGCTGAAGAGAGAGGAGGGGGGAGTGACTTAGCTGAGTCTAGGAATACAGCTCTATGATCTTAAACCCTCCATAGACTAACTAGCACTCATGCATAGTTACGTTTGACTGCACTTTCCCAGACTCCATCAGGGTAGGTGCATCTGATCCTACCTACAAAGGTGGTGCCCATTTCTCAGGCACTGTGTCCTGACCCTCTGCTGCTTTGTCGCCACATTCTCCTGTTCAGCTCTTCCCTCTGGCTGGTCAAAGTCCTGTGCTCCACTGGGGGATGGGCAGGAGAAAGAGATGGCATAGCTCAGGCATAGGCAAACTTTGCCCTCCATATGTTTTGGGACTTCAGTTCCCGTCATCCCTGACCACTGGTCCTGTTAGCTAGGGATGATGGGAGTTGTAGTCCCAAAAGATCTGGTGGGCCGAGTTTGCCCATGCCTGGCATAGCTGGTTCCCTCACCCTGACATCTAAAGTCACACTTAGGATCATAGAATCATAGAGTTGGAAGAGACCACAAGGGCCATCGAGTCCAACCCCCTGCCAAGCAGGAAACACCATCAGAGCACTCCTGACATATGGTTGTCAAGCCTCTGTTTAAAGACCTCCAAAGAAGGTCCTACAGGATCGTCCTATGTGTAGGACCCTGGTAGAGACACATGCCCGACTGGCATGTTCTCTTCCTCCTGGTTGGTCGGGAGCTTCAAAAGCTTTCTCCAGCCCAAACATCACAGCGACTGATACCAAGAAGCATCAGCACACTTACGATCCTGCAGTATTTGCAGTTTGCATAACAGAACTCAGTAGCACAGCATTTTGGCTAATCTACTTTATTTACATATAATACCCTCGGAGCATTCTGACTTAGCTCCTTCCTCTTTCTCATCAGACAGCAAAGAGAAAGAAACAAAGGACAATAGTCCTACATTCTGGAACACAGTAGTACAAAACATCCTGTCTCCGTCACTTCCCACACTGTGGAATGAAAACATACACTGTCATGTGATAACAATCTCATGACTGCAAACACGGAGCAAGAATCCTAACAAGGGCAAGGATCGCCCTTGGCATAGGAGCCAACTCCTTCTGCACCCCCCATAAAACATTTAAGGGGGCCACGCCCCAAAGTTGGTGGACATTGCCATTCAAATGGTGTGTGTGCCACATAATGCAATCGATTATGCATGGCAAGGTTTGCCAGCCTTTTCATTCTCTCCCGTTACCAAATGTGTGATTGTTACATCACATATATGTGTTTACATTCCATGCTTGGAAGGTGTGGGAACGGAAGCCAGTCTTATCTCTTCCGTTGGATTGTACTTTTGTACTTTCCCCTCTCTCTCTTGGAGAAGATGTGAGAGGACGCCATGATTGCTTTGTCCTGTAAAGGTAAAAGGACCCTTGACCATTAGGTCCAGTCGTGGCCGACTCTGGGGTTGCGGTGCTCATCTCGCTTCATTGGCTGAGGGAGCCGGCGTACAGCTTCCAGGTCATGTGGCCAGCATGACTAAGCCGCTTCTGGCAAACCAGAGCAGTGCACGGAAACACCGTTTACCTTCCCGCCGGAGCAGTACCTATTTATCTATTTGTACTTTCACGTGCTTTCGAACTGCTAGGTTGACAGGAGCTGGGACCGAGCAACGGGAGCTCACCCCATTGCAGGGATTCGAACCGCCAACCTTCTGATCGGCAAGTCCTAGGCTCTGTGGTTTAACCCACAGCGCCACCTGCATATATATTAAATTACTTGGATGCCACACTTCATAGCCTCAACCTTTACTCTGTTGTTTGAGTGTGCACATATTTTTGGATAATTGACTTCTGCACGATGGGACTGAAGAGTTATGACCTTCCCGTGCTGCGTTCCAGAGGACGATGCCCAGAGAGGTTTATCTCTATCTGGGGGCTGTGTGGTGCCCCCTGGCACTTACGATAGGGTTGACTTGTCCGTCCCCCCCAATATTCAAGTTGGCATTTCTGTCCCTGGGTGTCAACCTTTAATGTCTCATCTGTTCCTTCTTTCTCCTTCTCCTGCATCTGCCAAACAATGTTAGTTCCTGACAGATCCAAGGGAGCCATGACAAAGTGTAAGGCTGCCAGTAAGCTTTCAAACTGGTTATAAAAATCAGCACTTCCCTGTGGTGGGTAGTCATGTGACTACCCTTATTTGTATGATGGTGTTGCCTTGAAAAAGGTCCCCACCCTTACAAATTCTCTGGGAGCAAAGAAGGTTCCTCTGATGCAGTCGTACCATATAGTGTTTTACTTGCTCTTATAATTCACACATATGTTTGAATAAGAGTGAATTTGGACAAGAACTTAAAATAATACTTTGTTACATAAGCTATAGCCATTTCTTAAAGAAATGTATTGATTTAATGAACTTAGTTCAGTGAAAAATCTGTTGGTTTAAGCTAACTGCCATTAGTTTCAATTAAAATGTATTGATTTGAGTAAATGTTGGTTAGATTAAATGGTGCTTGACTCTGGGAAAAAAAAGTATTTGCTCAAGCAAAGATTGTATGATTTTTAAAGATATTTTTGGGTGAATAAAAGCTCTATTGATATCCATAAAAATGTTTGGAAAGGAAAGAAATCTTTGAGATAAAGGGAAAAAAAATTATTCTGAAGAGACTACGTTGGCTCCAGAAAAGCTGTGAATATTCTGCATATCACCGATCTGTAAACCTGCATTTTCTGCATATAGTAAATATGCCCCAGAGAATAATTCTGTGCTAACTTTGCACTAGCTAGAGCACCATAGGATTTGGAATAAGATAGAATTTCATTTTTAAAAAACAGGCACATAAAATGTCTTCCCAAGTTAATTAGAGAAAATAGATAGAATTATTTCATCATTAATATAAAGACATGGATGATTAAGGTTGTGTGAAATTTACCCAGCGATCCCAACCATGTCTACATATTGAATTCAGGTGGGCTTACTTCCAGGTAAATGGAGGTAGGATTGTACTGTTAGTCCCCCCATTCTGGTGTTCTTTGACACATATCACCAGCAGAAACCCTGTGCCAGCATAACATCATTGGTATGTTGGTGCCATGTTATACCATGTTATACCTGCCACTGGTGCATCAGTGCCAATGGAGGGGCCAAAAAGGGGTGGCATTGGAGAGAACAGTGGGCGTATGCCAAATGCTAAGCTACTCCAGACCTTGCTTCTGGCCTCTAAGCTGGCATCATGCTATGCTGACAGTTGAGGTGGTCCAACTGACAAGTTCAGTAGGCACAACCAAAGTATTCCAGTTGTCATGACACCACACAGTTCCTCAGCCTGGCTGGCGTAAACCTAGCCAAGGCAGAAGAGATGCTGTATCATCAATGTGAGCAACCCATATATGCTCTTGGGGAAAATAATGATCTCCCCAGGACTGAGTAAGTTGGCAAAGAGTTAAGATGTGGATTGAGGGAACTTGGGGGAAACAGAAGGAGAAGAGAGGTCTGCGTTTTTAGAAGTGGCTGGATCCAAGGTGGAAAGGAACATCTTGAATACAGAAAGAAGGAAACCACCAACGAGAAGGTGAATAACTGGCCTCTGGCATGCCTGGAAATGAATTGCTGAACCAGGACTGGGCCCTCTGTGGAGAATGGGACAGAGTAGGGTTCCTTTAAATCGCCACATTTCTGAGGAATCCATCATACAGTCAAACCTCGGTTCTCGAACATAATCCGTTCCGGAAGCCCGTTCGGCTTCTGAAATGTTTGACAACCGAGGCTTGGCTTCTGATTGGTTGCAGGAGCTTCCTGAAGTCAAGCCACAGCCACATTGGATGTCCAGCTTCCGAAAAACGTTCAACAACCGGATCATTTACTTTTGGGTTTTCAGCATTCGGGAGCTGAGGTTTGACTGTATAAGCTCTGAAAGACAGTACAGGGGAACCCTATGATAGCTGTAAGATGTTTGCAGCATTAGTTAAGTTGGTTAGAGCATGGTGCTGATAGAGCCAAGGTCACGGGTTCGATCCCTGTGCAGGGCAGCTGCATATTCCAGCATTGTAGAGGGTTGGACTAGATGACCCCCCCAGGTTCTCTTCCAATACTATTATTCTATGAGTGGCCAGTGTAGTTAGTTTTATGAGGCAAAATGCTGTTGAGCTTGCATGCTTTCCATGGGCATCTCAATGGCCACTGTGAGAACAGCACAATGGGCTTTCTTATATTCTTAACCCCAAATACCACCACTGTGCAAGATTGATTTACAGTCTACTTATGTCTTTATATTTGCACTTAAAGGTAAAGGTACCCCTGCCCGTACGGGCCAGTCTTGCCAGACTCTGGGGTTGTGCGCTCATCTCACTCTAGAGGCCGGGAGCCAGCGCTGTCCGCAGACACTTCCGGGTCACGTGGCCAGCGTGACAAGCTGCATCTGGCGAGCCAGCGCAGCACACGGAACGCCGTTTACCTTCCCGCTGGTAAGTGGTCCCTATTTATCTACTTGCACCCGGGGGTGCTTTCGAACTGCTAGGTTGGCAGGCGCTGGGACCGAGCGACGGGAGCGCACCCCGCCGCGGGGATTCGAACCGCCGACCTTGCGATCGGCAAGCCCTAGGCGCTGAGGCTTTAACCCACAGCGCCACCCGCGTCCCATATTTGCACTTAGACTCCCTTTAACTTGGATTTTCCATGCTTGGATAGGTGTGCAGGCAGGCAGGCAGGCAGACAAGTGTAAGTGTAAGTGTAAGTGTAAACTGTTTATTATTATTATTATTGTTATTATTATTATTATTATTATTATTATTATTTGCTGATTTTAATTTTACTGTTTACTATTATATTTTAATGGATTATTGAATATTGCTTTGTTTGATAGAAGTTGTTTATTCCAAAGCTATTGTGACATATTTTTGCCACAAAAAAGTTTGTTATTACGTGTTATGTACTTTGCTGTCTATTTTGTTGTTTTTTCAGCTTGTAAACCGCCTCGTGTCAAGCAATATGGAAAGGCGGTAGACAAATTGAAAGTGAAGTGAAGTGAAGCGAAGTGAAATGAAGAGGAGGCAAAGCAGTAGTAGTATGAGCTCATTTCTCAAGGCCCCTCATCATCACAAAACAAAATGGTGGTGATAGTATTTCTGTGACCCACCTGTTGAAGTATTGTAGACCATCTCAATTCATGCCACATTTTGTGATGGGAAGAGATGCTGTCTCAGATACGTTGAGACCAGGCCATAGTCCAAAGCAGCAGCTTGAGTTGGGTTCAGGTGTCCTTAAGTAGCTGTCTTTGTGCAGCACTGAGAGTGCACATTCCATGTGTTCTCAACTCTGCTGTCACTAAGAAGGCTGGCTGCCAAGTTCCGAAAAAGCTTCTGAGCCCTTCAGGAGCAGCTTTGCGTAAATCCTTCGTAATGTTACACAGCCATGAATGACAGTGGCTGGATTTCTCTCCATCTAGGGAACATCAGTGCTCATGAATAAGATGTGATCCAAGCTGTGAATCACTGCTGCCAGAGGTGGAGGGGGGGGGGAACCTTTAGTAAGTTGAAGTATCTAATTTTCACTGGTGAGTGGTAGGAAAATGACACCTGTTCTGCACTTTGGGAGACTCACCGTTTCAGTGAGGTGGAATTAGTTACCATTTCCTCCTGAATACTGTTCAGCACCATTGTTCCTTCCTAATAATAATAATAATAATAATAATAATAATATATTTATACCCCCCACTATAAAATAGTGTAATACATCAAACATTAAAAGCTTCCCTAAACAGGGCTGCCTTCAGATGTCTTCTAAAAGTCTTGTAGTTGTAGTTCTCTTTGACATCTGGTGGGAGGGCGTTCCACAAGGCGGGTGCCACCACTTAGAAGGCCCTCTGCCTGGTTCCCTGTAACTTGGCTTCTTGCAGTGAGGGAACCGCCAGAAGGCCCTCGACGCTGGACCTCAGTGTCTGGGCAGAATGATGGGGGTGGAGACGCTCCTTCAGGTATACTGGACTTCTCCCACCTTCCTGGATTCCTGCATCAAACGATGGAGCTAAGCAGATTTGGTTGCATGATAATACTGCTGGGAGCAGTGTGGTTGCACTGATTCCATACTCGCCAACATTGCCCCAGCCACTCTGGGCAGCTTCCAACATATAAAAACATAATAAAACATGAAACATTTCAAAACTTTCCTATACTGGGCTACCTTCAGATGGCTCGAGGACCGCATGGCTCCATACCCTCCAACATTTATCCGATGAAAATAGAGGCGTCTGAAGGAAAAGTGGGGCATTCCAAGATCAGAAACCAGGAACCGGGATGGCTTCTGTAAATTGGGGACTGTTATGTACTGAAGTTCTCACCCTGGGTCAGCAGGGGGATACTGTAGATAGTTTTCACTCAGGTCCACATATGCAAATAAGGGATTGAAAGTGACATTCAGTGATTGGATAGTTTCAGAAAGTTGCTACAGTTACGTTGTACTGGAGCTCTATATAAGCAGGCTAGCTGAACCCTTCAGTTCTGTTCTGTTCTGGCCTGTGAATAAACAAGAGCTGTTTGAAGAATCGCTGTGTCTTCTTGATATGTTCACCCACAACTTAACAGGGACTGCCCCTGGAAAATAGTGGCACTTGGAGGGTCTGTGATTCTGAGGTCCTGATCATGGGCTTCCCATAAGTAACTGCCTGGCCACTGTAAGAACAGGATGCTGTTCTAGATGGACCTGTGGCCTGATCCAGCAGAGCTCTTCTTCTGTAAATGAGGGGAAATGAAGGCAACTTAACAAAAAAGTGGATATTTCCCACTACAAGCGCTTAAAACGTCAAAAGGGAAGCCATGGAATAGTTTTGGCTTAGCCCTTAGCTGCTGGTGATTTCTCAACACTGATATCACATACTGAGCCTCCTGGAATGCTGAGTAATATAAATTTTGCTGAACTCCCAGCAATCTGCCTTGTTAGAGCCTCATTAAACACTGGCTGCTATGAACAAGTGTTTGTGGGGGTGCTGCTGCTAATGATGATGAGGGAACTTACTGCTCAGCAATTAATTTCTCACTTCCTTGCAATACTTCACAGATACTCTGCAGGCACAGCTTCCCCACAAACAGCTGCTAAGTAGTAGCCAATGTAAATGAGGTGTTAACAATGCTGTTTCCTGGGTGGTCAGGAAAAAAAACAACGGGCATCTTATCTCTAGTCTCCTAAGAGCAGGCTTTAATCAAGGAACTGTGGGAGAGGTCAGTTACGGGAGTTTATAGGTATTTTGGGACAGTTGAAAATTCAGAATTGTAGGTTGAGGAAAACAGCTACAGCTGCAGTCAGATGTCGTGTGGGGGGGGGAGCACAGGGGCAGTTGCCCTGGGTGCAAAATTGTTTGTTTGTTGTTGTTGTTGTTTAGTCGTATCCGACCCCATGGACCAGAGCATGCCAGGCACTCCTGTCTTCCACTGCCTCCTGCAGTTTGGTCAAACTCATGCTGGTAGCTTCGAGAACACTATCCAACCATCTCGTCCTCTGTCGTCCCCTTCTCCTTGTGCCCTCCATTTTCCCCAACATCAGGGTCTTTTCCAAGGAGTCTTCTCTTCTCATGAGGTGGCCAAAGTATTGGAGCCTCAGCTTCAGGATCTGTCCTTCCAGTGAGCACTCAGGGCTGATTTCCTTAAGAATGGATAGGTTTGATCTTCTTGCAGTCCATGGGATTCTCAAGAGTCTCCTCCAGCACCATAATTCAAAAGCATCAATTCTTCGGCGATCAAGAAGTGGAAAGAAATTGCAATTGAGTAGACTGGAAGTCTAACACAAAGGTGGGGTGAGGAGTGGTGGATGGTGATGGGAAAAGGAATTATCTGTGGGACTGACTGTAGGTATGTTTGAGTATTTTTAAGGATTGTATGAAATATATGTTTGTATGCTTGTATATTCGCAATATGTGTGTATTAATGCTGAATTATTTTAACAATAAAAACTTTTCAAAAACACACACAAAACAATTCTTCGGCGATGGTCCAGCTCTCACTTCCATACATCACTACTGGGAAAACCATAGCTTTAACTATATGGACCTTTGTTGGCAAGGTGATGTCTCTGCTTTTTAAGATGTTTGTCCTTGCTTTTCTCCCAAGAAGCAGGCGTATTTTAATTTTGTGGCTGCTGTCACCATCTGCAGTGGAGCCCAAGAAAGTAAAATCTCTCACTGTCTCCATTTCTTCCCCTTTCTTAGGGACACAAAATTTTAACACCCGGTGTTTCCTCAGTACAGTTGTATGCTTCCATCGCTGAGCTTCATTGAAAACGGCTTCTCTGTGTGAACCAGGAAATGGCCTCTCCCGACACTTATCTCTGTGGCTGCACTTTCCTGGGTGATGCAGATGACCTCCAGCTGTTTTGGGACTACAATTCCCAACATCCCTGACCACTAGTCCTGTTAGCTAGGGATGATGGGAGTTGTAGTCCCAAAACAGCTGGAGGGCCTAGGTTGGCCATCACTGCATTAGGCAGTTGAATGTGCATGCGTTCTCTATCTGTTTCCTTCATTCCCACCTCCACGTGGCCCCGGGCTCTGGCAACCCATGCCATGCCACTGGCTGCAGTTGATTGTGGGTCCTACTTTACTTACAATGGGCAAATGCGAACCTGCAGGATGATGGATTAAGGACACACGTGTTTGCCTTTCGAGGTTGTTTTTGCGCTAATGCTCCTCTAATAAGGAATGAAAAGGGAAATATTAAATATGACCTTTCCTTCTTGGCACGAGCGCTAGCTTTATTAAATTTTAAGATTTATCTCAATCCTCCTTCAATACCTCAAAAATACTCTTTTATTAAGGTTTTGGTTATAAGCACATTTATTTAAATTTAATCAGTTGATTGATCTGTCAAGACTGGTGATTAATCAACTTTTTCTCTTAACCTGTTATGGTATACTTTTGCTCCCCATGGTCCTTGGCCACGCACATCTGGCAAAGAGCCCAATTTAGAAGGGCCCTCGCTTTCATTTTCAAATCCTGCTGTCGCATGAATTGATCAAATAATTTCACTTTTGATGGTTTGGACCGACACTTCTTAATCACTTGAACTGTTTTATTTTTATTTTTAATTGGGTCACAAGCCTAACTATTTACGAATTTATGAGCTTTTCTTTTAATTGCTTAGCAACTCGGTTGCTAACTAGTTTCTCTATTTTTCATTTTAGTAATATTTTCTTTGTCATACTAATTTAGCAAGAAGAGAGTGTTTGCTATTAAATGACAAGAATGGATTTGCAAATTCCTAGGAGCTTGGCCCTTTATTTTTGTTAACCATTTTGTTTGCACATTAGCTTCCCTCTCATAGTTGTACATTTTAAATCTATTCATACAATATTACATTTGATATTTGTTTGTGTTTTGTAAAAGAAATGAGACATTAAAAATATATTTTATTATATGGCTTCAAAATGCATTGGAACTGTCTGTTGAAGTATATCTCTGCCAAGCTAAGCAGTTGGCTCCTTACCTCTCTCGCCCTGACCGAGCCACTGTGATCCACACGACGGTCACCTCCAGACTGGATTATTGTAACTCGCTGTACATGGGGCTGTCCTTGAGACTGACCCAGAAACTCCAGCGGGTGCAGAATGCCACAGCGAGACTCCTTACGGGGTCCTCGCTGCAAGATCACATTCACCCGGTGCTATACCAGCTGCACTGGCTCCCGGTGGAGTACAGGATCAGGTTTAAGGTGCTGGTTTTAACCTTTAAAGCCCTATATGGCCTAGGACCCTCGTACCTACGGGACCGCCTCTCCTGGTATGTCCCACAGAGGAACTTGCGGTCTTCAAATAAAAACATCCTGAAGGTCCCAGGCCACAGAGAAGTTAGGCTGGCCTCAACTAGAGCCAGGGCTTTTTTTGGCCGTGGCCCCGATCTGGTGGAATGCTCTGTCACAAGAGACTAGGGCCCTGCGGGACTTGACATCTTTCTGCAGGGCCTGCAAGACAGAGCTGTTCCACCAGGCCTTTGGTCAGGGTGTAGCCTGACTCCCTCCTTTGGCAATCTTCGCGGAGCTCTGGCCCAATGGTTGCCACTGGTTTGAGTTGAATCAGTTTTATAATGAATGATTTTAGAGTGTTGTGTTGTATTGTTGTACTGTTTTATTGTTGTTAGCCGCCCTGAGCCCGGCTTTGGCTGGGGAAGGCGGGATATAAATAAAAATTATTATTATTATTATTATTATTATTATTATTATTATTATTTGAGCTTACCATTCTTTGCCGGTTACATTTCACCATGCTTGCCTATCTTGCAACATATATATATTTGCCCCCTGCAGCATTGGTCATGCTTTGACACACACCAAAATAAACAGGATTACAGACAGGATTCTCTCCTGGCCCTACCTGAAAACACAAGGGCTTGAACCTGAGAGCTTCTGCATGTAAAGCTCAATGACTGAGCTATGGCCCTTTCCAAACTCTTGTGACCGGTATGAAACAAAGAAGACATGTCTAGAACATTTGCATTGAGTTTACGTAGCCCTCACAGTCTTTTCTGGGGTTTTCTCCCCCACTATCCCCTTTTCTTCTCTTGACAGTCTTCACTTCCTTTTCGCTGTGAATCTTGGGAGCTGTAGTCATTGCAGTTGTTGCTGTTGGAATCCATCTGTCTCAAGAGACAATGCAGTGTGACTCTGGGGTTGAAGTCCAACCATGTGTTAGCAGCACCCTGGGGCACAAACCTGGACAACGCAGTGCGCCTCTGGGGTTGAAGTCCAACCATGTGTTAGCAGCACCCTGGGGTGCAAACCTGGACAATATGTATTGAGGTCTTGGGCTGCCTGGATGACAAGACCCCCCTTTTGGCCTTGATGATGTGGTCCGAAGGAAAGCAGAGCAATACATTCGGCACCACCTTGGCTGCAGGAGTAGCCGGAAGGAGGCATCCAAGGTGCCATCTAACTATCTTAGGGACTTCTGTAGTATTTACTCATTAGCCTTTTCTTCTCCAGAAGATATCCCACAAGGCAGCAGAGGTTTAGAACCAGAGTTTTCCTTCTCCTAGATGGGCTACCTTCCTGGCTTGATGAACCCAACTACTTTTCACTTCCCTCTGCAGTGGTTCTCAACCTGTGGGTCCCCAGATGTTGTTGGACTACAACTCCCATCATCCCTGAGCTCTGGCCTTCCTAACTAGGGTGATGCTGTGCTGGAGGCCTGATCTCTGCCTAAGTAAACTACCACTAATGGAAAGCTCCAAAATGGAGCATCTGGGAACAGGGAAACACAATCGGTAAGGCCCTCTGGTGTACCAGCCTAGAGCAAAATCCCTCTTTCATCTCCTCTGGAAGGCTGCATTCCTAGACACGGTTTTGCTGGAGTAGGTTCTCTTGAAATCAGTGGGCTTTCTTCTGAATAGACATGGTTAGTTTCCATGTTTATAGTAGAATATGGAATAAAGAGGCAGCAGGAGAATTTCAGTTAAAAACACAGACAGTACAAAGCATACCTGGGTGGCAAAGGACTCAGAGTTTTGATGGTACAATAAAATGGAGTTTTCTGTACATAATTTGGCAGGATGAGAATTCAGGTGAGGATACGGCTCATGACTGTAAGGAATAGAATGAGGGAGGATATATGAGAAGGACATTTGGGGTAGGTTTCCTGCATGGAGCACTGAGATTTAACTGTGTGACCTCCATTAACATTTGTAGGATTCACAAAGCTCAATCCCCATGTGGTATGCTGCAAATGTACCCCTAAGTATTAGGAACACACAACAATTAAAATAACTATAAATAGACAGGTTCAGAATTGGGAAGAAACAAGTTAGAGCCGGCGAGGCAATACAAGGCCTTGAGGAGCACTCTCCCTCTTTCAATCACTGAAAAGAACTGGAGTGGGGGGAGGAGGAATCCTGCATTGAGACAACTTAATTATAGACTTGAGCCTCAAGGAGGCCAAGATTGATCTGGTACCTTTCCTGAGCAAAAACCGAGGAGCGAAATGCCAAAACTGCACAGGTGGAAGTTTATGTGTTCCACCTTAGGAACATGGAGGCAACTGTAGAAGAAGCATTTCATCAGGAGACAGTCTTTCATATTAGGAATAGCTCTCAGAAAGTTGCTGACTATTGGAAACAGAAGATCGGGTTACAATAGGCCTTGTCTTAATACTACACCTCGGTGGTTATTGTGGGAGATTTTGCAATTGACCCTAACAATGCATAGCTATGCTAGTTGGTAAATGAAAGGGTTAAGGATCACAGAGCTCTAAATTGCTAGAGAAGGCTCTGCTAGGTCAGGCTCCCCTCACATTTGGTGAGGGAGGAAGTAAGGGTTATTTCCTGTTCCTCTCTTCTCTTTGAACCATATAACTGAGTCAAACATCTTAGGCCGGGACTCCAGACTTAGAATGTGTGTTTGAGATTAACTTTTGTATTTTGCAGCCCAGAATACCTTGCCTTTATTGTTTCTGCTGTAGCATTGAACAATGCAAAAGTGAGACCTTTGATTACCGTAAGTAAAGCATTTCAACTTACTTATGATTGTACTCTGTTCACTCTGAAAAGGGTAGAGGCGGGGAACCACAATTTTAATTGCTTAATACTGGTGCATTTAAAGGTCTAGCCACCTATATTTCCTGGCTTTGCAAATGCTGAATGTATTTCTGTTTTAAACTCTACTGGGGGTTCTTTTAGCTAGAGAATGACTCAAGCCACAAATGTTTTTTGAATCCAGGCAGTCATCTGTTGTTGTTTTTCTTGCAGTTTTCCCCACACATGGGACTTCTGAATTAACTGGTATTTCCCAACAGTTGTTTGTTTGTTTCCTTTATATTCCCCCCCCCCGGGGGGGAGGGCCAGAGAACACATAGTTGTTCATATATAGTCCATAGACTGTTTCCAGTTTTAGGAAGTATGTGGGGTTTTATTTGGTTGTTGGTAATATTTATTAACCACTTTAAAAAAATGAAACCCAAAGCAACTTACAAAGATGAGCATTAGATACGAAGACAAAAACCATGCTAAAACAACCTAATATGCACAAATGATACATATGTTTAAATTATCAGTAATAAGACAGTAACGAGGCTTACGATCTAAAGTCATGACACAAATGGAAATGGATTGGGAGAGAGGAAGAAAAAAATAAATTCAGTTTTTATAGTGACCAGCTGAAATGGAAAGTTGGTTCCTTCTAACTGAGGGTCCATGTTGCGCGCAGCCAACCAGCCCCCCAACCAGCCTGGAATTTTGCCAGGCTTTGCCCCGTTCTGGGATGGTGGTGTCACCATCACTGGCTCTTAGCCAATTGGCGTGGTGGGGTGATCGGGGCTTTATTATTTAAATGGCAGCATGACATGGGGAACCCCTCTTGCTTCGCACTGCCAAACAAGCACCCGTTGATAGGTTGGTGTTTGGCCTTGCTTTGGACTTCGGTTGGTTGCCTATTTTGGATCGGGGGCTGGGTAGGAATTTTTTTCTAATGTGGCAGATTGGCAGTGGCCACTTGGTTTATGCCTACCTCTTAGCAATCGCCACAACTTTGTAAGGTTTGGAGGTTAGGTATTGGTTTAGTTTAATAGGGTATGTCCGTTTAATAGGGTATTCCGTTAAAGGAATCTGGGGGTCTGGATCTTGTCCAAAGCCTGGGGAGGGGCTAGGGGCCTGCCAGGACCCCCGGGAACCCCAGAGGTGAGCACCAGTCAACAGCCATTGTTGGAGCTCCCTCTGCTGGTAGTTTACCCTTTGCAGGCTCCATGCTGGGAGGTTAGGAGCCAGTTATAGTCATTAGATACCAATGCCTAAGCCAATACCAGTCACACATGTGCATTCAATAAAGTTGTGGCCTAAATTTGCCCATTAACCTTTAAACTCAATTCTGTGTCCATTGTGTCTTTATTCCATGGGGGCGGGTTTTGGGGCTTGAAGTGCAACTGTTCATTGCACTGTGAGAGCCAGTGTGGTGTAGTGGTTAAGAGAGGTAGTCTTGTAATCTGGGGAACTGGGTTCGATTCCCCGCTCCTCCACATGCAGCTGCTGGGTGACCTTGGGCTAGTCACACTTCTTTGAAGTCTCTCAGCCCCACTCACCTCACAGAGTGTTTGTTGTGGGGGAGGAAGGGAAAGGAGAATGTTAGTCGCTTTGAGACTCCTTAAAGGGAGTGAAAGGCAGGATATCAAATGCAAACTCTTCTTCTTCTTCTTCTTCTTCATGAAGAGGAGTCAAAAGTTGCTGGTTTCTCAGCAGAGCCAATGGAATGGCTCTGCTTCCTTCCTTTCCCTTTTCTGCAGTCTAATGGAATGGGCCAGAAGTTTTTTCCAGAGCAAGAAAGCTTCATGTGTGCATTCTTTTTGTCAGTTGGATTAGACAGGGCTCAGAGCTATATGGACCAATTGCCTGACTCAGAATAAGACAGCTTCATATATTCAAGAGTCTTTTCAATGTGCTCCAAAGCTTGCTAGGCTTTTTCTATACCGGACAAACCTATGGAGCAAGTTCCAAAGATATTGGCCTCCAAAGGACATGCCCTGAAATTCTAATTTCAGGCATCAACAGCTAAGATACCCCAGCAGACTTCAACTGTCATGGAAGGGCAAGTGGGAAGGTGGCGCCTCTTAAATGACTCTGGCTTGGAAAAGATAACACAAAGCCCTCTCTCAGGTGATTATTCAAGCAAGTAGGAATTAAATGAAGAAGAGAAAGGGGGTGAGCAAATGAAGAGCGATGAAATCAATGAAGGACAAAGAAGACAGAACAAGGCAAACAAAAATATCAATAGCAGGAACAAATAGTTGTTACCTGACTTTTTTCATGTGCCAAAACTTGAACTGAAATATACTGAAGCAAAATCTCCCAATGTACCTTTTGTTCAGTGGTTCTGTTTGCTTTAAAGCCTTCCTCACATCATCATTGCTTGGCCGACTGTTGTATGACACAGCAAGTGTAGCCCTCCTAGTGGTCCTTGGTTTCTTTCCCAAAAATATCCAGAGCGTGCCCCAAATAATTTTTAAGGGGGGACATATTTTAAACTGAATAAAGGCTGATGAGCCTGTAGAATTGGCTGCATTCCATTACTCACTCCAAAGGGCTTCATAATCCTCTCCAGGGTAAACGGTAACAGAGGACTCTGTGTGTGTGTGTGTGTGTGTGTGTGTGTGTTTCATGGTTTCCCCTTAGCCGCTCTCGGTCCCACATGAGTCGAGAGCCAGGCAAATGGGGAAACTCTGTCAGCAGCTCTGTTGCTCTTCACACTGTGAAAGAATGAGTTAAAGCGCCTCTTACCTGGGTTCAGGTACATATTGAAGAGATTGCTGGGGTTCTGCAGCTGCCTTGAAGACCAGGCAGAAGTGCTCTGGGGACAGGATTGAGTCCTCAGGCTGCCAGTTGCCTATCCAAATCTAGAGGAATTAATTTCCCTCAGGTGTCTGGTGAAAATACTGTTCTGGCTGGAGCTATGAGACCCAAAAAGGAGCAGAGAGATAATTACGCACGAGCATTTAGTGAGGTGGTACACATTTTAGTATTACATTTTTTATGAGCTTTGTGCTCATGCATGTTCTTCCTTTATAAAATACCTTTAAAGCTTCCAGTCAAATTTCTAAATGTAAACTCTATACCTTTTCTTTATAAACTACCTATACATTTCACCAATCCTCATTCTCTATAAACTGCCTGTACATTTCAGCAATCCTCAGCGGTATACTAGTCTTTAATGCCCTCAAATGTAATACAAATAAGTTATGAAAGGGGTGAGTAAGGAATTAATGTTTAGTTCAGAATATAACTGATCGGTAGAAAGGACTTTATGATTTGAAAATAGAGACAATGTATGTACTTTTGTAACCCAAGAACATATTTAATAAAAATGAAGAAGAAGAAGATTATTTAGTTCCCACCTGTAGCAGAATGACACATCTGACACATCAACTCCGCACTTTCTGTCTCCTTCATCTTCCTTATCACACTCAAGTTCTGGACTGAACATCTACCCGTCCAGGCACCAAACTCTGGTGGCTATACTCCTGGAGAATTTGTGTTGAAGTGTGAGTTTATTAAAGTGTGTGTGTGTGTGTGTTCTGCACACTAAGGTATGTGTATGAGAGCTCACATGCGTTTTGTGAACTTGATCACACAGTATTTTGCCTTTTCCTCCATATAAGACCCTTGCTAAATTATTTCAACTTACACAGTTAGGGCTATTGTCAAACAAAGCTATATAAAGTTCAGGACATTCTACACATTCACCACCACCCTTCTTTGGATTTCAGAAAAGGTTAGGGCACTGGTGGCCCAGTGAGCCAGTGTGGTGTAGTGGTTAAGAGCAGTAGTCTCGTAATCTGGGGAACCGGGTTCGCGTCTCCGCTCCTCCACATGCAGCTGCTGGGTGACCTTGGGCCAGTCACACTTCTTTGAAGTCTCTCAGCCCCACTCACCTCACAGAGTGGCTGTTGTGGGGGAGGAAGGGAAAGGAGAATGTTAGCCGCTTTGAGACTCCTGAAGGGGAGTGAAAGGCGGGATATCAAATCCAAACTCCTCCTCTTCTTCTTCTTCTTCTTCTTCTTCTTCTTCTTCTTCTTCTTCTTATGCCTTAAATGAGCAGGTTCGTATTTACATATGTATGTGCAAATGTGCTAGTCACTGTTCTGTTTGTGAAATCCACAAAGCAATGCACAAACAAATTAAAAAAAACCAAAAACATAATGGAGGATATTTGTAAAAACAAACAGCAGGAGGGACAGTTACAAATTGGACAGGCAAGCTGGAACATAAGATTAGTTATGGTGTGAATGTGATATAATTCAATGTTTTTGGAAGCAAGTTGTCAGGACATGTTATATAGTTATGAGTCTTGATCTTGCCTTCTTGTTACTAAATTGTTTTGAGAAACCATTTATAAACATAGGAAGTTGTTCTACTACTGCAGCTGAAATGTCCACACAACAGAGTCCAAAAAACACACACACACCAAAGAAGCGGGTGGAGATAAGGAAACAAAGGATTTCAAAGGTTTCAGGGGATCGCATAACGATGAAGCTAACTTTTCAAAGGAGCAGAGCCTAATCTGAGAAGCAAAATATCTTTTTGGAAGAGAGGCATGTGTTAGTCATTTATTTTGAGAACCCTCTTTGACCTTACTCATGGCTGTCAGTGTTCATTATTATTTGTAGGTTTATTTGAAGTATACGGTAAGTTTATAGAGTTTATAGCTATTGCTTCTGTGTTGCAGTGTCCTATACTGTAGATATATATACTTCACAGCTATTGCTTCTGAAAGTGGTAGGACACACCTTGCAAGACCCGTCTTGCTGATTTTAGGTTTTAGCGATACCACTATGAATTTGTAAGGGGTCACTGTGCTGAGAGTCAGGGCCGGATTTAGGTTTCATGAGGCCCTAAGCTACTGAAGGTAATGGGGCCCTTTATATGTCCAGCTGTCCTTTGTCAACAACAAATTGTCGCAGTTTTTTTGTGTTGAATACCGTATTTTCCCCTGTATAAGACTAGGTTTTTTCCCTTTAAAATAATGTCAAAAATTAGGGGGTGTCTTATACACGGATACAGCTCCCCCCATTTTCTTAAATCTAAGTCCCCCCAAATAGGGGGTGTCTTATAGCCTGAAAAATACGGTATGTGCTATATGGTAATTTATGGACCTAATAGGTATCTAAAGCCATTTGCACATAACAAAATATGTATTTTATCAAAGTAATTGTTGAACTGAAATACAATTAAGAATAAGTTGCTGTATGTAGGTTTTATTTTATTTGTTTTTTATCTTATAGTTTGGAAATGTACATCCAGTTTTTCCCCCCTTTAAATTTTTTGGGGCCCCCAAGAGAGTGGGGCCCTAAGCTATAGCTTGTTTTGCTTATACGTAAATCCGGCACTGCTGAGAGTGATCATGGATTCATAGGATTATAGAGTTGGAAGATAGCACGAGGTTCATCTAGCCCAAACCCTTGCAATGGATGAATCTTTTGCCCAGCGTGGGGCTCGAACCCATGGGCCTAAGATTCAGAGTCTTGTGCTCTACCAACTGAGCTATCCCATGTTATTAGTGTTGAACAATTGACCCAGAGAGCAACTGGAAGGCCCAAGGCAAAACTCCTAGTCTCTTGTGCTCCCCTCGCCCTCTTTGCAATTGCATACTAACTGGGACAGTTGATGTTCCTTTAAGTAACGAGCGCATGCCATGGGGAAAGAAGTTATTTTCAGAGTGCTGGACTGAGTCAGATAAAGTGATATCTGACTTTAACGCTAATAAAGGTTTGACTTTTCTCCTTCACTTTCTGAAGAATAAGAGAGATTCAGGTTTAAGGCATAAAATGACTAAATTAAGAAGCTTAATAATTTCTGCTTTTAAGCTGATGCAGTTGCTTGTGGAAGTGCTTAAGGTTTATGCCGACAATTCCCTTGCATCCTAGGGATCAGGAGCAGAAGCTGATAAGATAACCCATGGAGCAAGAAAGTCATGTCTCACTCCAGTAGCTCTGCCGTTGCAAAACCTTGGTCTCTGGAATGAGGATGACTTGTGTTCTCTTTAAGATGCACACAGTAAGTCGTGGCAGATAGCAAGCTACCCTATCCTGATGTTATTTACTATTGAACTACGTGTGTAGTCTGGTGTCAGGAACTACATCATGCCACTGCAGTTTTCCAGTTTCCTCATCAAGGTGGTGGTGGTGGGGAAGCATGTAAACTTCCCTGTTGCTTCAAAGATATGTAATAAGTCTAGGAAGCTATCCTGAGATCTGAGAAAGCAGGCAGAAAAATGGCTTCCAGCTGCTTCTCAAGCAGAGACAAAGGAGGGGAAAATTGCAGAGACTTAATTAAGGGCCAAGGCAGATTCTCAGGTGTTGAGAATGGTAGTTAATCAGGAAGCATAAAAGCTCGAGAAGTAAGAAGCCTCCCAACTTGGATTCTGTCCTTTTCAGAGAGTCTAAAGAATATAACGGGATGCGGGTGGCGCTGTGGCGGCCTAGGACTTGCCAATCAGAAGGTTGGTGGTTCGAATCCCCGCGATGAGGTGAGCTCCCGTTGCTCGGTCCCTGCTCCTGCCAACCTAGTAGTTCGAAAGCACGTCAAAGTGCGAGTAGATAAATAGGTAACACTCAGGCGGGAAGGTAAACAGTGTTTCCGTGCGCTGCTCTGGTTCGCCAGAAGCGGCTTAGTCATGTTGGCCACATGACCCGGAAGCTGTACGCCGGCTCCCTCGGCCAATAAAGCGAGATGAGTGCTGCAACCCCAGAGTCAGCCACGACTGGACCTAATGGTCAGGGGTCCCTTTACCTTTAAAGAATATAACAAGTTTGAATTCTGTAGGACGCAGTGATATGCATTTGACAGATATAGGATGCTCCCCCCAGGTTAAAACAAAGCTCCACCAGTGGAAGCTGGGACTACAGGCACCAGCCACAGGCTTCCTCCTCTTCTCTCCACCCATTAAAAATAGGTTTTGTAGACTAAAACACATCATGTGACATCAGTGATTTGAGAACTTCCACATCCTGGCCTATCACTTCCTAAACCTTATGGAGGGCAAAGGAGAGAAGTTATTTGAAGCATGGCCACACAGAGCCATAATATGTAGCCTCAGCCTCCATTCTTCCTTTCCAGAAATAAAGGATGTTGCTCCTATACTTTTAACATGCAGCAGGACAGGTTGGTGGTTTGTGGTTCAGGTGGATGGATGGAAGGAAGACTGTGTAGCATGAACAAACAGTTGTCCTCGGGCAACAGCAGAGTAAAGGTAAAGGGACCTCTGACTATTAGGTCCAGTCGTGGCCGACTCTGGGGTTGTGGCACTCATCTCACTTTATTGGCCAAGGGAGTCGGCGTACAGCTTCTGGGTCATGTGGCCAGCATGACTAAGCCGCTTCTGGCAAACCAGAGCAGCGCACAGAAACGCCATTTACCTTCCCGCTGGAGCGGTGCCTATTTATCTACTTGCACTTTGACGTGCTTTCAAACTGCTTGGTTGTCAGGAGCAAGGACCGAGCAACGGGAGCTCACCCCCTCACGGGGATTCGAACCACCGACCTTCTGATCGGCAAGTCCTAGGCTCTGTGGTTTAACCCACAGTGCTACCCATGTCCAGAAGTCCTGTCTCCGAGGTGCGCTTCACAAGTCACTTGACACTCATGTATACTAGATGCTTGCCTACTTGGTGAGTCATAATTCCCACCTCTCTCTCACACACACACTAGTATTGGCCTTGGAACAGAGTTTATTTTGCCTACTCTCTACTGCTAGGTAACCAGGGAGGGGCAGAGTTAGAGGTGAATAAGTCCCTAAAGGTCACAGCTAGCAGGGACAGTAGAAGTAAAAACATTCCTGGAAGCATCAAGTGCAGGGTGCAAGAAGATTCCTCAAGTCAGCCTCTCTGGACTAGCAGGTAGACACAACCCCCTCTGAGGCCTGCTTGACTCACCCACCAAGAGTTCACTGGTGGTGGGAGGCCCTGGTAACATCTCCCTCAACACATCACAGAGTGATAATGGGACAGGATCGGGAACCCACCCGGTTCTACTTCAGAGCCAGGATGGAGCTCACCCACATGCCATAATCCCTTCCATATAAGCAGCACCTGTTAGGTTGGGGAAGAGCACTGTTTTACTGTAGACCAAGGCTGAAATCATGAATAGAGTTGTGGCCCTGTTGTTCCAGTGCTTGAGACTCATCTTTCTACATGTCCTGAAAGAGACATACTGAAAGACAGGCATTCATCCCCCACCGCCACCCCTGAGAGCTGAAGATAGCATGGCAGAGCCGTAATTGTTCACGCTGTGCACATTTATCTTACACGCATTGTATCTGCTTAGATGGGGTTTGCATGGGGTTTTTATTGTTCCCAACATCTGCAATATCTGCTGGACCAAAGACGATCGTGATGCAAAACAAATGACGGTGTATACCATGACTATACCAGTGATTACTGTACCACTGAAAATTTGACTGCCCTATTAACTATTACCTACCTCTGGTCCCAAGGTTTTGGGGTTTGGATTACAGTCTCAATTCCCACTTTGGAAACAAAGCTTATAAAGTAGTGTATCAACTCAGCTAGACAATCGGCTAGGAAGGCATGTGACCAAAGGCTCGCCTGCTCCAACTGGAGCTTGCCTACACACTGGAGTCGAGTCACCTTCGGAGACCTTCCAAGGTGCCCCCACTCTCTGAGTTGAAGTGGGTAGTGACTGGGGAGAGTCCTTCTCAGTGGCGGTATTCAGTGCTTTCAGAACTCAAGCACAAACAGTGCCAGCACCTCTTTTGTTGCTATTAGAAAGTGTGGCACTTACTGTGACAACTTCATGGTGAGTAGGGGCAGCTATTTTTCTAGGAGAAAAGCACCGGTGGTATTCTACTTGTGGAATAATTTCTCACCAGAAGCCTCCTCTGATGTCTTTGTGGTGCCAGGTGGAGACTTTTTCTTTTATTTTCACAGAATTGTAGAGTTGAAAGGGACCACGAGGGTCATCTAGTCCAACCCCAGCAACGCAGGAATCTTTTCTCCAATGTGAGGCCCGAAGCTACAATGCTGAGATTAAGAGCCTCGTGCTCTACTGACTGAGCTATCTCAGCTCTTTTAATTTTTGTCTCAACTGTTTTGTTGTTTCCTTTCGCATGACATTTCAGATTTTATTCTTTCTGTTGTGTGAGCTGCTTTGTAAATATTTATATTGAATGGGGGGGCATCTGCATTGAAGAATTAACAAATTAGAGATTAAGAAGTCTACGTGCCATCAGCTGGGAAAGACTGGACATGGACGGTTTATATTAATTTGCCCTTCTGAGAATGCACAGCCCTTTCTAGACCTCTTACCTTTAGCATTTTCATTTGGAGGTGTTTTTTTTACAAACCAGTGGCAACCGCTGAATCACAGTCCTTTGCTCCACTGAAGCACATTTTTAATCTGCAAAGTCATGGCATTTGTCCAAGGAGAGGAGGTGGGTTAACTGTAAAGGGGTAGATGATCCCCTTCCTTTATTATAAATTCACAGAACTGAAATTGACTAATGAGCTATATATGCTAATCTGAAAACCTGCTTGTTTCTATGGCCAACCTTTTTATAAAGTTGACTCATAAGTTACACAAAGGCTCTCTGCAAGCTTGCTTAGAAGCTTCCTTCTCACTGCTTCTTCTGAAGTCTTCCCGCTCAACATGTTCTGGGGTGTCATTAGTGATGAATTGCCCATTAATAGCTCTTTAACTTTGTTGTTGTTTAGTCGTTCAGTCGTGTCCGACTCTTCATGACCCCATGGACCAGAGCACGCCAGGCACTCCTGTCTTCCACTGCTTCCCGCAGTTTGGTCAAACTCATGCTGGTAGCTTTGAGAACACTGTCTAACCATCTCGTCCTCTGTCGTCCCCTTCTCCTTGTGCCCTCCATCTTTCCCAACATCAGGGTCTTCCAGTGAGTCTTCTCTTCTCATGAGGTGGCCCAAGTATTGGAGCCTCAGCTTCACGATCTGTCCTTCCAGTGAGCACTCAGGGCTGATTTCCTTAAGAATGGATGCGTTTGATCTTCTTGCAGTCCATGGGACTCTCAAGAGTCTCCTCCAGCACCATAATTCAAAAGCGTCAATTCTTCAGCGATCAGCCTTCTTTATGGTCCAGCTCTCACTTCCATGCATCACTACTGGGAAAACTAGTCAGTTCCTATTCCCTCCAAAGGGTTGTGTCCTTATCTACTAATTTCATTATAATTGTCTCTTAAAAAATAATAATTGTGGACAGCATTGGCTCAAGAGCGGTGGTGGTAGTGGAGACACTTACATCCTCCTGGCAGTGATGGCGCTGCCACCGCCGAGTTGGGAAGAAGCAGTGGCAGCTGCTGTGCTCCCTAATCTTGCTGCCGTCATGTCCTGTCCCATCCTGATGAACACAACACCGCACTCCTGGCCACTACCACTGCCCCCCTCCACAGCTCACCACTAATGGTACATTAGTGCTATTTTGTAAAACATAACTTTTTCTGCTAGTGATTGTGGGGCTGGACTACAAGGGTAAGAAAAATTACCCAAAACATGATGTCCACTGAAGTAACCCTACAGAAATACCCTCAGCTTTGCCCAGGCTGTGTCTCCTGCCTGCTAGCCTCTTCCTCAAGGTGAGGTGCATGCACACACACACACACACACAGCCTTAAGGCTTGTGGTTGAATGCTTGGAGGGAATCCTTGAGGGTTGTGAGCACTTTGACGATATCTGCTTGGTCCTGGGCTCCCTCAGGGCTTGCACCCTACGCTTTAAGACATTAAGGCTGAAGCACTTCCTCATCCTCTAGCATCCCCATAAAGTTCTAGCTGCTGCCCCATCATGAAGTGTGTGTGTGTGTGTTTTGGGGGAACTCATGCCACCCTCTTTTCCCTGTTTTCCACTCCTTTGAGCCGGCTCTTGCAAGGTGAATATAGGCTTCTGGCCTACTAGCCAACTGTCTGCTTTGCCAGATCTTTGTGACATTGGAAGGAATCCATTGCAAATTCACCTCTCTAATAGTGCACTGGGAACAAAAAAACAAACAAAAACAACACCCTGTACCTGTATCCCAATATTTTTGCTTGTGCCATCAAGCAGGTCAAGCCTGACATGATTTTCAGAGCTGAGTGTGCGAGAATTTCTCCTTTTCCTCCAAACCAGAGGCTTCATGCTAAAATGGGGGTAGTCCTTGTAAACCTAACCATCACCCCTCCCGACACACACAACCAAACAAACATCAAGCAGTAAGCATAAAGATCCAATTGAAAGATTAGGGTCTTAATGAAGCATGGCATAACAGCCTGAGCCTGAAGGCATGCAGCTAAATTTAATTTCTGGAAAAATGTAAAGAGGGAGGGGCAAACGAAATAAAACAGTCACAACAACAGCATGTTGTGAGAAGGGCACTTTCCCTCTCTTCCCCCCTCCTCTTTGTTTTTCTATTTTGACCCTCATCCTTTCTGGACAAGGCTCTCCTTTCGCTGCAGGTCCCTGTGGTACCAAATCGAGTTCTCTGGAGTAGAGTTTCAAAGACGAGACAAGCACTTAGGTGCCAAGTGTTATTTTTGGCGTTGGAAACCCACCTCTCTGTGAATAAATAGCACAGCAAGGAAAGTCAAAAGCTGAAAGGAAAGAGTCGAAGAAGATTCCACTCATGGCAATATAAATAGATTTTTCAGTCGAAATGAACATTCAGAAATTTGCTAAAGAATGGGATGGAGGACGTTTCAATTCTGTTCTTGGTCATATCAGCCCCTTACCCTTGCCTGGAAATTCCTTTCAACTACTGAAAGTACATCTCAATAATAAATTCATCCCCTACAACCCTGGATTCGCCTATTCCACCTGGTCCCTTATCCCCTCCCAAGCTTTCAGGTCCCGGGGCTGGGGGTTTTCTTTTGTGTCTAATGCCTTAAATATGTGTGCCTTGTTGTCCTTGATATCTTGGCAGCTTTTCATACCGTTGACCGTGGTATTCTCCTGTAGTATCTCAGGGAAGAAGAGATGGGGGGCACTGTGCTTCCATGGTTCTGCTCCTATCTCCAGGGCCATTTCCAGAAAGCAGTTATGGGAAGCTAATGTTTGGAACCATCAGTGTTGTCCTGTGGTCTGGAATCACCCCCCCCCCAAAAAAATAATAATAATTCACTAGTCTAATTAAATCACATTTTGAGTTCCTTGAAATTACTCAACTGTTCCTCCTGAGAATGTATCTCCAAATTCACTTCAAAATTCCGCTTCAGGCAACGTTCAGTGGCAGTGCTAGTCTCAGATCATGGCAACTTCACTCACCATTTGGGAAGCTTTTCTTCCCCCACATCCAGATTCCCAGTAGGGCACCCATCCAATGGTAGTGAGAGGCAGAGGATGACACCCAAAGCAGGACAGCTTCACTAGCAATCCACATTAAGATAGATGGTGGGCCCCAGCTATGAATTTGAAGATCTCCATCTCCAAGAACATGTCCTGCTCTTACTGAAAATCATGTCACTTCCCTTAAAATGTCAAAAATGGACAGGACTTCCAAATTCATTTTGAAACATCACTTCCCTTGCCTCAAACAAAAACAAGGAACACTTTTCCTGAAATACCCATTTCTGTAGTTGCCATTATTAGATCTATTTCCCACAGATGTGTTGAGTGCTTTTTTGAAACTAAGTGTTAGGCACAACCTCTGACCAGTCAAGGAAAACATGACCCATCAGCCATGTATTGTGGTCCACCTGCCTCCTGGCCACAGGTTCTGCTGTTCCCCAGGTGAACTGTGGAAAACAGGAGGCTTTTTTGAGCCCTAGATAGAACATCGTTCATAGATGGTGAGCTGCATTTGACTTGATGGGTCAAAAGCTCACATAGACAAATCAAAGTTGCTAGGCCGACAAAACTGGGGGGAAAGGAGACAGTGGTGGCAGCTACAGGACAGACAACAAACAAAAATTCTAAGCGAATCAAGGCAGGAACAGACAAGTGTAGAGTAAGTAACTGAACACACATTCACTGCTGTGAAAACAAAGGCCTCAGAATCTAGGAACCACCTTCCCCAGCACTTTAGGATAGATGTCTGATACATAGAAATCTTCCCCCTGCCAGGTCATCTATCCCAGTCTTGTCTGGTCTGGCTGCAGGTCTCCAGCAAAGGTTTTATCACTCATGCCTGATTCTGTTCACTGAAGGCTCCAGGGATGGAATGAACCTGGGATCTTCTATGTGCAAAACATGAGCTAAAGTCTTCCTGCTGCCTTTGCCCTTGAATTCAACCTGTGTCGTATAGACATGAGCGATCTTAAGGTCAATGAGATGGGAACTGCTTTGCTCTTCCTGGTCATAAGTCCAACGTTGTCCAAGAGCTCCCTGCAGAACCCATAGGAGGCACACTAAAGAAAATTTAGAAGAAATTTAATAGAAGAACATTGAACATCAACATATAGGGGGTGCTGGAATGCCTGGAGTTACTAAGTGCATTGTGCCACCAAAGCTCTCTAGGAGATCTTGAAATATGAGTATCTTCTACATCTGGAGGTCCCCATTTATCATCTTGCCTAAAAAGAATTAATAGAGGCCCCAACTGGGCAGTTCCTCCTCTGCTTCGCTTACGAGGCTCCTGCTACCTTTGTCAGCAAATAATTCTGAATAATCAAGTTTATTGCAAAACATGCTAGGAATTTGCAAATGCTAAAAAAGGCAAATCGTCTGAGAAGGGGAATGGCTGCCAGCCTGCTTTCTCTGTTTGTGGTTTCCTAAGCATGCTTTAACTATGCGTGATTGGTTAGGTCCAACAGGAGTGCACGTCTGTTGCACTAGCTGAATTGCTTGTGACCTTATTATTCTCGTGACCTTATTGCACTTGCTTGCATGAGGAACACACACACATTCTGAGGGTTTGGCAGAGCATCAAGAGCAGTTGAAAAAGCAGTTCACAACTGCTGACCATCTGGCTATTGCTGGATCTAGAAAATATGTCTAAAATGAGAGAGACAGAATGCTTGCCAAAGTATTTAGGGGGTGAGGACTGTACAAAAAAAGAAGAAGAAGCAAGGTGCACTATGTAGGGCTGGGCCGAAATCTCAGATTATTTTCTGACAAATTTTTGAAAAAGAAAATCTTTCTTGAGCTCCTGCTGAACTTTTGGAGAAGTTCAGTCCTCCCATTGAGAATATTTGGTAAAATAGCTTCCACGAACTTTGCGTATCACTGTGGATCCAGTTCTAATGTAATTATTTTAATATTGCTGAAGGAAGCAATGGGCTTTTTCCCTACTCCTCCCAAGCTTCCTACCTTAGCCTATTCCTTCTGTCACCCACCAGTTTGAATGAATACTAGAGTTTCACGCAGCATTACTTGAGCTGAAATTTGTCAGTAAATGACTTCCTGAGAAAAACAGTTGGAGAATTCGCCATTTCGCCTCAAGAATATTCAGTAAAATATGTGTGTGTGTGTGTGTGTGTGTGTGTGTGTGTCCCGCAATTTTGCTCTCCACAAATAGCAAGGTGAATTTTGGAGGGCCAGAACTATGATACACACACAACTAGATATTGATTTGAAAGTCCATGGAGCAAGAGTCTGAAATTGTTGATGCTTATATTAGTTTGCAAAGTGCCTCATAGATTGATGTAGAAAAGTATTCCTCATCAGCCAAACATGGGTATTATCTCTATTATAACTGTAAGAAGTACCAAATGAATAGTTTTTCTCTGGCAATCATTTGTAGCTGAGTAAGATTGTCTTCCATAAACAAGGTTTTAACAATGAGTCCGTAAGTGACTGTGGAGGCCAATTCTGGATCCACACGTCCTTCCACAGTGGGGACATTGGTTTCCAGGCTGGAGTTGATCACAGTGTGGATTTGCCAAGCCTTCCTCTTAGCACGTTTCTCTCTTGCATCCTGAGTTTGAGCATCTTCAAAGCCCATGACACCTTTGGTAAAGGCTGTTCTCCAACTGGAGAGCTTGCAGGCCAGTGTTTCCCAGTTGTCAGTGTTTATACTACATTTTTTTAGATTTTCATTTGTTGATCACCAGTATTACGCTTTCCATTTTTAAGTTTGGAATAGAGTAGTTGCTTTGGAAGATGATCATCAGGCATCTGCACAACATGACCAGTACAACAAAGTTGATGTTGAAGAATCATTGCTTCAACACTGGTGATCTTTGCTTCTGCCAGTACACTGATATTAGTTTGCCTGTGTTCCCAAGTGATGTGTAAAATTTTTGGGAAACAACGTTGATAGAATCTTTCAAGGAGTTGGAGATGGCGTTTATAAGTGGTCCATGTTTCACAAGCATATAGTAAGGTTGGTAGTACAATAGCTTTGTAAACAAGCATTTTTGTTTCCCTGTGAATGTCCCAGTCCTCAAACACTTTGCACTACAATTGGGAGAAAGCCGCACTGACAGAGCTCAGGCGATGCTGGATTTCTGCATCAGTGTTGGCCCTTGTGGAAAGATAACTGCCTAGGTAAGAGACGTGATCAACATTTTCCAACGTTACACCATTGAGTTGGATTTGTGGCACTGCAGAGGGGTTATTTTGTACTTCTTGGTGCAGTACTTTGGTTTTTTGCATGACTCCATTTTGGAAGACATAGCCAGATGGGCCTCAAAGTCTATATAGGCAGCTATGACAACACACACACACATACACACACAATCTTGAAAGTGCCCCTTCCCTGAGATGGAACAGTTAAACTCTTCTAAACTCCTAGAGCTGAATTTGGCAACTTAAAAGTATTCATATTGTTGTAATAAGAATGCAAGAGCCTCACTATGTCCATTTAGTTCTTCAGCATCTTGCTTCCGTCAATAGCTAGGCAGATGCCTCCAGGAAGACTAAACAAACAAACAAAAAGATATCCAGGTCCCCCCCCCCCAAAAAAAAACACAACCACACATAGACACAATCTCAAGAATGAGCCTAAGTTGCGTATCTTTCCTTAACACCCTCTGAAATGGCTTCTTTCTTTGAAAAATAATAATCGAGGGTCTTATTTTCAGTCAAGACAGTTTTTGAGCCTTGGGAGATTTCCTCATTGCTACTTACACTGCTGTTTTGAAAAAATAACCCTGGGAGATGCTTAATTAATTGTTCCTTCTTTCTTCCTACTAAGGTAGATGAATATCTATGCTGCCCCTAAATCAATGAATTCAGGACTCTCTCGCAGATTAGCACATCTGTAGTTGAAAGCCAGTTTGCAGTAGGGAGAGAGAGAGAAAATCATTCCCAAGAGGAATGTTGCAGGGATCAATTCATAAGCAAAGAAAAACATGCCTTCCTCAGCAAGGAACTGGTGCTATAATTTTATGCTTACTGCGGTGATTAAGAACATGCTACCAAGGGAGTATATTCAACAGGGTGTCCATCAATATAAGGAGACTTTATATTTGACCCACTTTACATTGTTTAAGGGAGTGGTCACAATCCGGCACAAAGGTCCAAGCCTAATAATAATAATAATAATAATAATAATAATAGTTCTGTTATTTATACCCCACCCATCTGGCTGGGTTGCCACAGCCAATCTGGATGGCTTCCAACACATATAAAAATACAATAAACATTACAAATTAAAAGGCTTCGATGTACAGGGCTGCATTCTAAAGGTTATATAGTTATTCATCTCCTTGGCGTCTGGCAGGAGGGTGTTCCACAGGGAGGGTGCCATTACCGAGGAGGCCCTCTGCCTGGTTCCTTATAAACTCACTTCTCGCAGTGAGGGAACCACCAGAAGGCTTAGAGACAGAGTAAGTGTGTGGTGGTGGCAGAAATCCACATGTTTAATGCAGAACACAATCCCAAACCTACAGAAAGGGGAAGGCGGGGGTGAAATCTTGGTACAGCACAAAAACAATGCATGGGTGAGGAGTGATGACCACCACCTACATCCCTATATCATGTCCATTTCTTACCTTCAAAATAGAAATACCTTCAAAATATAAACAACGCATTTGTATTATTTCTTTTTATTTTTTAATATAGTGTATTCAACTCTGTGTTACAATTGTTGTTTAGTCGTGTCCGACTCTTTGTGACCCCATGGACCAGAGCATGCCAGGCACTTCTGTCTTCCACTGCCTCCCTCAGTTTGGTCAAACTCATGCTGGTAGCTTCGAGAACACTGTCCAACCATCTCGTCCTCTGTCGTCCCCTTCTCCTTGTGCCCTCAATCTTTCCCAACACCAGGGTCTTTTCCAGGGAGTCTACTCTTCTCATGTGGTGGCCCAAGTATTGGAGCCTCAGCTTCACGATCTGTCCTTCCAGTGAGCACTCAGGGCTGATTTCCTTAAGAATGGAGAGGTTTGATCTTCTTGCAGTCCATGGGACTCTCAAGAGTCTCCTCCAGCACCATAATTCAAAAGCATCAATTCTATGGCGATCAGCCTTCTTTATGGTCCAGCTCTCACTTCCATACATCACTACTGGGAAAATCATAACTTTAACTATATGGACCTTTGTCGGCAAGGTGGTGTCTATTCTTTTTAAGATGCTGTCTAGGTTTGTCATTGCTTTTCTCCCAAGAAGCAGGCACCTTTTAATTTTGTGACTGCTGTCACCATCTGCCATGATCATGGAGCCCAAGAAAGCAAAAGCTCTCACTGCCTCCATTTCTTCCCCTTCTATTTGCCAGGAGGTGATGGGACCAATGGCCATTATCTTCGTTTTTTTGATGTTGAGCTTCAGACCATATTTTGCGCTCTTCTCTTTCACCCTGTGTTACGATCTTCCCCTTCCTTCCTTCCTTCTTTCCTTCCTTCCTTCCTTCCTTCCTTCCTTCCTTCCTTCCCTTCCTTCTCTCTCTCTCTCTCTCTCTCTCTCGCTCGCTCGCTTTCTGTTCGCAGAAGGGAATGGGGAAGGGAATAGAGGGGAGGAATGGAATGAAGAGTATTGAATCCTGAGCTGGCCACTCCATGCTCCAGATCCTATTTTCAGGGATTAACATTGCTAAGGTAGCCAAAACGACCCCACACCTACTTGAGAAGGATCAGCAGGCTTTGAGGAGCCCCAAGGTTTGCAGAAGTACTGTGTTAGAACCCCAAATGCCAGTCCTTCTTCTAATCCATCAAGGCAATTCTCTTGCTCCTATGTTTAATACAAACTAAAAATACGATACAGATGTTGAAAACCCCCCAGAGAAGGCAGCAGAGAGGCTTTGTCAACCATTAAATAGAAAAGTTCCAGCTGAATTGCCTTCCTGATTCCAACCATCTACTTAGCAGGTGATATGCCACCGAGAAAGGTCTTAGTTACAGTCTTTTGCTAAAAGAACTGCTCCAAGGATGAGCTGGGGCAAGGAATGACAAAATTCCTTCATTCTCAAATGACCATTCCTACAGGCAGGGTGAAGCTTGTCAGCACATGCAAAAATAATTCTGTTCATATTAGAGCCCAAACTTATCCAAAATGTTGGCATGTGCTTTTTAGTCTACTGGATTCGTGTTATACCCAAATGTGTTATATTTCTGAGTTGGGTTAGGCAAGCTCTGTTTCCCCTGTTTCCCTTGAAACACTTCTGATGTTTGCCTTAGTCTGTGGTAATGTAGGAATAAACATGCTCTCCTTCCCCCTCCCCACCAAAAAATCAATTGGGCCAAGTGACCCATCTAGGGAGTGGGCACTTTTCCTTGCTGGTCAACCCCTCCCTCCATTAATTATGGGGGGTGGTTGTTGTCTGGGCATCCCAGGATCTCCATACATACTGCCTAGTCTTGCACCCCAAAGAGGTCACTTTGGTGCTACTAATGTTGCAAAAATAATGCAGGAGGTAGCAGTTATGAGTTACTGGTCTCTGCGGCCACAGCAGGTGCTGTGATTCTCCAGCAATTTGACTTCCCCCCGGGAAGTGCACTCCATTGTCTCTCGAGGCAGATGGATGTCAACAACCATTACTGCAGTCTAAGCTTGCCTGAAAACCCCATGGCTGTTCTACTAATTGAGCAGTTTCTGGTCCTTATTCCTTTTAGCACAGCTGCATGAGGGTGGGGAATTAAGAGATACTGATAATTAAGAGAATCTCAAAGAGAAGTTTGGGTTTCATTTTTTCAAAGCCCATTGAACACAGAATTTAACAAACCCCTGTGAAAGAGCCTTAGAATACAAGAAGTGTCTTCACCGTACAGTTACATGGAGCAGCTTCTAGTGAAAAATTCTTCTTTAAGCCAATTAAGCCAGAAGTGTTTTAAAAAGCAGTTTATGTGGGATAAAGGAGGGGAGGAGCCACCAGGCACCATTCGTAAAAGAAATCAAAACTCCATCTCCATCTAACTCCATGTAACTTAGCTTGATTCCTGTTACCTGCTTGAGCAGAGGCTTGTGATTCAGAACACGTACAGAGTTCCTTACAGAAAAGAGAGGATGTCTGAATTCTAGATCAGATGTTTCCAGGAAGACAAGGACTCAGAGTACAGTATAGGTTCACATTTTCATGGGAATCTGAGTCCAGGAATCTGAGCCCACTGTTTGGTACAGTGCTTGAGATTGACTCCATCCCAGATGTCAGTAGTCTATGTGCTCTCCCTCCCCCCCCCCAATCATTTAAAGGCTGTTTCCATCTGTTTCCAAACTAATCTGCACTTAGAGTTGGCCAGTTTCAACTAGTTTAGGCATTGTTTAAAAAGGATTGGCCTACAAATGTTTGTTGAAGAACCAAAGTCAGAAACCTCTTGTGAACTTCCCCCAACAGTGTCTTGATCACAGATACTCTGGATGGCATTGTTGAGCTACGTCAGAATACTGGGGCATATCACAGACTATTAAAACTCTTGTTTGCTTTCCCAAAAGTCTCTTGTTTGCTTTTAAGGTAAAGGTAAAGGGACCCTTGACCATTAGGTCCAGTCGTGACCGACTCTGGGGTTGCGGCGCTCATCTCGCTTTATTGGCCAAGGGAGCCGGTGTACAGCTTCCAGGTCATGTGGCCAGCATGACTAAGCCGCTTCTGGCGAACCAGAGCAGCGCACGGAAACGCCATTTACCTTCCCGACGGAGCAGTACCTATTTATCTACTTGAACTTCGACATGCTTTCAAACTGCTCAGTTGGCAGGAGCAGGGACCGAACAATGGGAACTCACCCCGTCGCAGGGATTTGAACCGCTGACCTTCTGATCGGCAAGTCCTAGACTCTGTGGTTAAACCACAGCACCACCCACATCCCTCTCGTTTGCTTTTACCCAAGCAAAAAATCTCCAAATATAGTGGTACCTTGGGTTAATTACTTAATTTGTTTCAGAGGTCCATTCTTAACTTGAAATTGTTCTTAACCTGAAGCACCACTTTAGCTAATGGGGCCTCCTGCTGCCGCTGTGCCGCTGGAACACAATTTCTGTTCTTATCCTGAAGCAAAGTTCTTAACCTGAAGCACTATTTCTGGGTTAGTGGAGTCTGTAACTTGAAGCGTATGTAACCTGAAGCGTATGTAACCTGAAGCGTATGTAACCTGAGGTACCACTGTACACCTTTACATTGTGCTTCAAGGCAGGGATAGGGAACCTATGGTTCTCCATATGGTGTTGAACCCCAGCTCCAATCAGCCATAGACAGCATGGCAAATGGTTAAGGATGAAGGGTGTTATTTTGCTTGGGCAGTGGGCTCTGCCATGAAGAACAATGTTCAAGGTAGGCATGGCTTCAGAGGATGCTCTTCAGCAAAAGACTACACTTCCCATCATGCACTGGAATTCTGGAAGAGAGGAGGGAGGAGGAGAAGGCAGAGAAGAAGGTGACACTGGCAGTGATTGTCCTAGAGCCCAAGTTTGGTCAATCAGAACGATGACTTCTTCGCTGGCATTGTATGGCTGCTCCCCTTTTGACAGTCCTGGATTACTCCAGGTGGACCTGATCCAACTCAGGGTGATCTAGGGCTACCTCAACCCACACTGGATGAATCAACCTGGAGCTGGTATACAGCCCTAGTATTTTCAGTCCTTTATACCACCGGCTACATGCAATGAAAACAGTAAACACTTGGAGATTACATACCGGTATTTCCTCCGCACAGAGAAATTCATAGCAGAATGTCAAGTGCTTAGTGTTCTCATTTGTACAGTTCCACCAATATAATTTCAAAAGATCCAGGCTAGCATGTATCTATAGCTTAACATATTAAAAACCTCTCTTCCTTAGAAACTCGAATTGCTTTCTTTTCTTCTCACAAACAACATGCTATGGTGTAAAGACTTGTGAATCGTCCAGCCCTGCATTTCAAAAGCAACCACTTACTGTGATTCCACCTATTTCTAAACTTTATTGTTCCCCCTTTCTTGCCTGCTCATAGGTTCTGTTTGCTGGCGTGAGTTTGGGACGCCTTTATGTTTAATCCCTGCTCTACAATTTTCTTGATCAACTTTAACTCTAGTAACACAATTGAGACAATACGATGCAGCGCATGTTAGCACATCTGTGAATAAGTAAATAAGATTGCCTCAAGACACACGCGATTTGGACACATTGGCCGAAGCTGAAAATTCAACATTTTCTGCATGTTAAAACTATGTTAAACTGTTGAATTGTTTTGTGATTATGCCACTTACCTCATAAGGATATTAATTATCTAGACATAAAAAGCAGTACGTTTTTGAATGAAGAGAGCCGTTCTGATTTTTGTAAAGTTATTTGAGTTCCTTTCACTTATTCCAGTTAAATAGATCTTACCCAAGAAAAAAAAAACAGGTCTAAATGCAAATTAACATTACTGTTTAAATATCACAGACCATTTTCTCAGAGCCCAGTTACAATAACTAGTAATTATAAAAATTGCTTGCCTTGGGCTTCTAGCTAAGCCAGTGCTAAACTTCTCCTTTTATTAGATCTGTCAGGCTGAGTTAATTATCTTTATGATAATAGATGTGCTTTACCTCAAACAAAACAAATACCCCTATAATTAGCTTTTTTTCCAAAAGAATTTTAATTTATTTATAAAGACGGATTTGTTTTTTGCTATTTTTTAAAAAAAATATATTTTTGTTTGTTTCATAGAGAAGTTCCATTTCATCAGCCTGCTTTGTAGTTCTTAAGGGTAGAAAAGACCCTTTCATTTAACCAGTAGGTTCTACAGTTAAAACAACGTATCTCTTCCAAGAAGCAGGGAATCAATTTGGCTCAGTCTGTGTGCGGTTGTGTGGAGTGGATAGAAGTGAAACGTTTTACTTTACTTGGGGAAACTTACGCTGAGCTGCCTTTTTAATCAGTATATTAACTGAATCTAGCAGAGGAGTGTGCTTGCTAACACTAATCCCCGCCTAGTGATTCTTTGTGAATGCCTGTTTTGATGTCAGTTTTAAAGCTTTCCTGAAATCCCTACAGATAAGTTACATGTGAGCCATATTTTCCGTCCCTGCATCTACAAAAACCTCTTGCAATCTCTGCCAAATTCCTCTTCCTTACCTTGCTTGCATTCTATGGACTTTATTCTGCAATCCTTCCATCCTGACCTCTTGATAACATTGACTAAGCTATCACAGTTAAGCTACACATTTTAAATATGCATTACCCTTTCCTCTGTTTTTTTGTGTGTGTTTTGTTTTAAAGAAGGTACCTCTCTCCTATATTGTGTTGATCAAGCACTTGTGAGCTGAAATCAGAGGGGTCACTTGCACGTAACCCCAAAACCAGATAGACATTGCCAAAAAAACAGAGGGTCAAGATGCCACAGTCTTGCATGGAAAACCCATATGCTACCTTATATGTATAGACGCAAACTTAGACATCATTTCTGTAATTCTAAAAGAAGTGTTCATGCTGGAGAAAGAAAAAGATGCAAATCAAAGCTTTTCAGTGGTGCCACCACGCAAGGCTCCAAATCAGAATGCCAAACTTGAGTCATCAAACTTTGCTGGGGTACATAAAGTTCTAGAACGGGGTGGGGTGGGGGTGATCTACAGCAGTCCTGGAGCTGGTGATGATAATTTCTCTTCCTTTTGGGGGTACATTTTTTGTAAAGAAACTGTTTGAGATGGGTGGAGGCAAAATGCTATGCAAGAGAGAGCACATGTTATACTATGCAATGGATTTTGGACTTCTTGGAACAACTACCCACTCTCTTTGCCCCCTGGAGCTATCCAAGGTACTGAACTATCCTGGTCTGAACAATTATTCAATTATCTATTTCCTGTTCCTTGCTGGTTCACTCTTCGGCCTAATATCTTCTACTTTAGACCGGTTTTCTCTTCTCCCCAGCATGGACATTTGGCCCACTGCAATATTTATACCTCTCCTCCTGCACAATTAGTTATAGCCAGCCAATTTGAAAAGGTGGGTTAAGGGGAGAGAAGCTGTCTAGTGAGCTTCATTACCGAGCAGGTATTTGAACCCGGGCTTCCCTGGCTCAAATGCAACACTGTGTCCACTGAAGCGCACTGTCTCTAAAGTGCATTTATTGATGCTTCTGCAGACCTCTGAGGCAACACTTGTATTCCATTCCATCTGTCAAAATCCAGGCATGTGTGCGCCATCAGAGAGCCTACAGATCTCTGGATGTAATTGATATTTTCTGTAATGTCTGGTGCTTCCTCCTTTCCACAGCTTTATGCACAAGCTATTCAGAAACAGGACTCAGGTTTGAATTGAGAATGTGGTGGCAATTACCTTGAGTGGCAACTTTACAAATATTTACAAGTTTTTCAATTAATAATGTAATTTCAAAAGTAAATAGCCAAATGAAAGAAAAGCAGATGCTTGATAATGAAACAGAACATCAACACCATCCATATAATATAGGTGTGAGAGAGGGAAAGATAACGAACAGGTGTGGGGGTGGGGAATAAGACTACATCATAAAAGCATCTATTCATCCCTTCCTGTTCCCTGTATTGCCTCCCCACTGTCAGAACTTACGTAGGGTTGTAAACTGTCCTTTTTCTTATGTACAGGTTGGAGGCTGTGACTGCCTGGCTTTTGGTCAGAGACTGCCTTGAACCTACACTGGGAAGCAGATGGTGGAGTGTCTCCATTGCTTCTGCTGAACAAGCTATTGATTCAATTCATCATGATATCCTCTTGGATCAGTTGACCAGGTTAGGGCTGGGAGCCACTGCTAGATTCCATAAAGTGGTACTTGGGTAGTCCTGTTCTTCTCCTTGATCTTTGGTCTATGGCGAGGTGGGCAACCTCCACCTTCAAACCTATTTAGCATGAAGGTCTGAAAGGTGCTTGTAAGCATCGTTGCCTGAATGTGCTTGCAAATCTGCTTGCAATCAGGAACGATGATAATTCAGCGTTGGAAGCATGTTGTGCTGGTCCCGGGGGGGCGGTTACCGTGCGGTGTGGTCTGAGTCCGGTCCTAGGTCGAGGGTATGGAGGCTGTCCGTCAAGGGCGAAGCTGGGTCCAAGGCAAGGAACTGGGCGTGGTCAGGAACTCTGGAAGAGCAGGACAGAGTGCTGGCAGGAACAGGTTACCAACGATGTTGCTCCCACAACCTGGGACTGGGCTGACTGGCCTTTATCTCCTCTGAGGCATAGGGCGGTCCCGGCCCACAGGTGACTCGCCTCTCCTGGCCTTAAGGCGAGCACTCCTCCTGTGAGAACTTAGTTCCCTCCACCTCTCTGCCCTGAGCCTCTGCAGCTCAGGAGAGGCTGGAGGGTTACTGGACCCAGAGGCAACCTCACCTTCCCCTGACAGGGCTGGGAGAGGAGCACCTGCGGGCAATGGGTCCTCAATCACCTCCAGAGCCAGAGCGGATTCAGCTGGTGTCTGCTCCTGAGGATCTGGCACAGGTGAGGGTCCTTCAGATTCAAGCACCTGCCCCAGTTCAGCCGGCCCTGGAGGCGGGGACTCCTGTGCAGGCTGGGATTCCTCAGGTTCAGCCTCTGAATCGGATTCCCAGGCCATCACACATGTTCAAGCAAACATGCTTACAACCCCCTTCAGACCTTCACACTAAATAGGTGCGGCCCAGCATGACAAATGATGCTAGAGGTATGATCAACAGGTGGACCCTCATCCCTCTACATACTTCTGCCCTCACATATTCAAACTGAATGCCTGAAGAGGACTGCACATGGGAGTACAGTGGTACCTCGGGTTAAGTACTTAATTCGTTCTGGAGGTCCGTTCTTAACCTGAAACTGTTCTTAACCTGAAGCACCACTTTAGCTAATGGGGCCTCCTGCTGCCACCGCACCGCCGGAGCCCAGTTTCTGTTCTTATCCTGAAGCAAAGTTCTTAACCTGAAGCACTATTTCTGGGTTAGCAGAATCTGTAACCTGAAGCGTATGTAACCTGAAGCGTATGTAACCCGAGGTACCACTGTATATCCCACTGAACACAGGATAGCTGGTTTTGCTCTAAATTTACCCATCTTACATAGAACTCTTGCTTACTTTTATTTGAAGAGAAGATGGTCCAATAAACAGGACGTCGCTTTAGCTACTTTATGCATCTTGTTCTGTAGGACTAAAATCACTACCAGATAAATAATCCAAAGTTTCCTTTTAATTCTTAAATAAACCTTAAATCCTAAAAATGCTTGCAAAGAGTGTTGTGGCGAAGTAAGGGTAGACTGAATCACAATAATAATAAAAACCATGATATAGCTAGGGTTTTCTTTTTAATACAGTAATGTCAGAGGTGTGTTGAAAGAACATTCAGATGAAAGAGAGAAAGAAGGAGAATATATAAGAAAGATCATTGAGAACTGATATCCCTGCTGAGTGAATATTTGACATTTTGCAGGGAATGTGCCTTTTGACACTCTGCATTCTAATTTTAAAAATTTAAGATCTTCTTTACGAGCTGGGGAGGACAACTAGGTCTGTCTGATATTTAAAGAACAATGGCCACTCAAGGTGGAAGAGGCAACTTCACAGCTATGTATGGGCCCCATGCGTATCTCAAATGGGCAGGTATTATCATATGATATTCATTAAATATTTCAGAGAATTCAGGTAAGGTCATTTGGTTCCATTACAACTTGAAAAAAGCAAGGAGCAAAGGTAAATTTCTCTTGCAAAACTAGAACTGAGCCAAACACTTCTTTGGGTGGGTGGGGCAAAATGAAGCCCCCTATAAAAATTGGGAAGAAATGTCTCCAAGATTTTTGGGTTGGGGATGGTGTTCCTCTACCTTTCTTAACCTTGCAAGGTGCCTGAAGTTTTTCTGTTTTCTTTCTTTTAAAACTTTGTAAAAAAAACAAACCCCTATGGTGAGGCTCTCTCCACAGTTTCCCACAAGCTGCAGAAAGGTCTGTCACATGGTATAATCTTCCATTCTCTCCTGTATTTGTTGCATGCAGCACTCTTTCCATGGCATAGGTAAAGGTAAAGGGACCCCTGACCATTAGGTCCAGTCGTGACCGACTCTGGGGTTGTGGTGCTCATCTCGCTTTATTGGCCAAGGGAGCCGGCGTACAACTACTGGGTCATGTGGCCAGCATGACTAAGTCGCTTCTGGCGAACCAGAGCAGCACACGGAAACACCGTTTACCTTCCCACTGGAGTGGTACCTATTTATCTACTTGCACTTTGAGGTGCTTTCGAACTGCTAGGTTGGCAGGAGCAGGGACCGAGCAATGGGAGCTCACCCCGTCGTGGGGATTCGAACCACCGACCTTCTGATCGGCAAGTCCTAGGCTCTGTGGTTTAACCCACAGCGCCACCCGCGTCCCTTTCCATGACATAGTTTGCATCAAACCATACCTTATCTTTATGTACAATTTAATATGACTTTTGACCTGGACTGGAGTCCCTCTGATCAGTATACACAGAATGTAGTGTATTGCACTTCAGTCTAATGCACACTTAAGTGGGAATAAGTCCCACTGAACTCTGTGGAACTGGCATCTGAGTAAATGCATGTAGGATTGGACCGAAGGAACTGTAGCAAGTGACAGGCATTTAGAGCCCAACAGAAAAACAGATACTAAATCGCACAGTAATATAAGCACAACAGCAGTAATATACACCCAAAACAGATGCAGTTCATGATCATGAAAATACTCTAAAGGGCAGTTGGAAGAAGTTATTGTCCTTGGTGTAAATGTTAAACCCTGATAGCCATGACGCTAATCAGCCTTAGCCTAACTACTCTGTCAAAGCTCACAGGACGGACTAGTTCATTCTTGACACCCTAATTGGCTCCGTTATTCTCACGAGAAGAGCAACCTTCTCAACAATGTATGGGGAGTAAGCATGAACCCAAAGCGTATAAATGGGCCAATTTACCGTCCGCAGATACATTTAGCTCATACAATACGTTTTCCCATTAATGCTTTAAAAAGTATAAATACCACAAGCAGCATTGTTCAGATTCTCGCTGTCTTGTCTGCTACCAAAGTGATGTATAAAGTAAAGGCCAGAGGAGCGTTTCCTTGAAAGAGACACTCTGTCTACTTGAATTTTTCCTTTTGCTTTACCTGCAGAGCTTTTGCTATGGTGAAGGTGTGTTAGGGCAGAGATGGACAAGCTTCTTTCATTCAAACACTTCTTTCCCTCAGAGGAAATTTGTCAGTGGCTATACCACAGCCCCACACCCCACACCTCACCCCACACCCCATAGCATTTTTCTCTCACACAGAAATTGTTGTTGTTCTTTAGTCGTTTAGTCGTGTCCGACACTTCGTGACCCCATGGACCAGAGCACGCCAGGCACTCTTGTCTTCCACAAACTGCACTCCTGCAGTTTGGTCAAACTCATGTTCGTAGCTTCAAGAACACTGTCCAACCATCTCATCCTCTGCCGTCCCATTCTCCTTGTGCCCTCCATCTTTCCCAACATCAGGGTCTTTTCCAGGGAGTCTGGGAGAAGAGTCCACCTCTTCTCATGAGGTGGCCAAGGTATTAGAGCCGCAACTTTACGATCTGTCCTTCCAGTGAGCACTCAGGGCTGATTTCCTTCAGAATGGAGAGGTTTGATCTTCTTGAAGGCCATGGGACTCTCAAAAGTCTCCTCCAGCACCATAATTCAAAAGCATCAATTCTTCGGCGATCAGCACACAGAATTTCACACAGAAATAGCTCTCATAATACTCTCACACAGAGATCTGGCTGGATCTGTACGTTTAAAGGGAACGGGGAAGCTAGGGCAGAGCCTGCCAGAATGATTTAGGCTACATATGAGAGTCTGCTCAGTCCTGTGTTAGGGTGGGAACTATGACAGGGTGAAGGCACACATTCATTCCAAGTGAGGTGGAACTTGCAGGGTACTTCCAGACAGTCACTATTTTAGGGTGAGATGAATCTGGCAAATTCAGGACTTGCAGTAATAGGGAACTGGTGGGGTCTGGTGCAACAAACCCACTCCCCCAAAAAGATTGGATTTTTATTTTATTTTATTATTGCAATGAGGAACATGACGGGGGAATGTACTGGAAAACGTAGGACATCATTTGCTTTGATGCAATACCATCTAATCTCCACTCAAACAAATCAGGATGAGTGCACATTAAACAGGTCATTTGGAAAAACCCTTGGTATCTACTTAGGAAACGCATGCCTTAGGATGCCTTCAAATCATTTCATTTCAGAATGCATATCATTCTCTGCTAAGTGTGGCAGAAATGGTTTGAACTAAGAAATTATTGGGTGCTTAGTCAAAGATTGGGGGAGTTTCAGTCTTGTTTATAAGTCTATTCTTTCACTGATGCTGTGAGTGGTCTCTCCTTGCCCCAGGGCTTCCCAAGAATCTATGAATAGGGTTCCAGGCTGCCCAGTGGGAACAGTGTACCCATTTTCCTCCTGGGCATGCTGAGACTTGTAAGTCCAGTCTAGCCACCCAATGTGGACAACTGAATGCCTTCATCCTGTTCAAAGGTATATTTCAGGGTGGGTGTGTTTGGGCAGGGGGAGTTGGAGGCAGTCTGTAGGGTCTGGGCATGCCCAGACCAGTGAATAAGACTGGGGTGCTGACCTTTTCAAACACCCTGGATCAAAACCTTAAGACATCCTAAATTACAACCCTTCAAAAATCTGTCGCTAACCCTCTCCAGCAGAGAAGTTGATTTGCAGCTTTAAGTGTGTGGTTTTGGCTCCAGAAAAAAACAAAACAAAAAACCCACGGCTGTCACATCCTTAATCCCAAACCTCTCTTGCAGACTAAACGTTCACATCATCTTTCCTTCGCAAGACATCAGGAAGCATGCAGAAGATATTCTGTATGTCTTTTCTGTTCTTCCAAGCTCGCCTTGATAATCAAGAATAGCTTGGGGAGAGGGGCCATAGCTCAGTGGTAGGGCACACGCTTTCAATCCTAGTATCTCCTGTTAAAAGCATCTTAGACAGCAAGTCCTGGGGAAAAGATTTCCACTGGAGGTCTTAGACAACTGCTGCCACTGAGAGAAGAAAATACTGCACTCACTAGACTAATAATTTGGCTCCGTAAAAAGCAGTTTCATAACTAGAGTAGCATGCAGGATTCTTTATATGAGGAGGGTCCAGGGCTCAGTAGCAAGGCATCATGCAGAAGGGGCCACCCTCAGAATTTGACACCTCCAGTTAAAGGACCCCTGGTCTATGGCTGGGAAAGACTCTTCCTGGAGATTTGGGAGAGCTCCACCAGTGAGTGTGGCTAGTCCCATAGCCAGTTCACACGCCAACAGGGTAGATTTCAACTTTGCCTCTGTAACCGAGTCTACATTTAACTACATTCCATTATTGTTTTTATTTTATTTTTTTAACATATTTTTTATTAAAGATTTATTGGTTTACCAGAGTACAGTGTTACCTCGGGTAACATACGCTTCAGGTTACATATGCTTCAGGTTACAGACTCCGCTAACCCAGAAATATTACCTCGGGTTAAGAACTTTGCTTCAGGATGAGAACAGAAATCGTGCTCTGGTGGCACGGCGGCAGTAGGAGGCCCCATTAGCTAAAGTGGTGTTTCAGGTTAAGAACTGACCTCGAGAATGAATTAAGTACTTAACCCGAGGTACCACTGTATGTGCAATGTCTCTTTTTTCAAGTTACATTTTCTACATATCAGTTTCATTTGTTGAGACATTAGGAAGAAAACATGGAAAGAGGTGGAGGGGGGGCATGGTGAGTGGGGGTGGGGTCGGGTGGCAATGTTTCTATTCTACTTGATGTATGTGTGGGGTTTTGTGTCAGCATCGCTTGTGCGGGTTCTCTTTACTAATCGCTTGTGTTCCTTTGGTGGTGAGAGATGTGTTCCTTTGGCCTAGGATGTGGTTGCTTGTTTGTGCTTGGTTGTGGTGAACTTTGTTTTCATGTGTGAGTGGGGTGGGTGGGTGTTTTTGAATCAGGTTAGCCATATTGATTTGTATGCTGTTGGTGGATTCTTGTCGTTGTCTTGTTGGGCTGTGTATGTGATAAAGGGGAGCCATACCAGGGAGACTAAACATCTTCCAAGATAATAATGCCCACTCACATCATAAAGAGCTCATAACCCACCTACTCTCAGCAGCCAGAAACATCATAGCCAGACACTGGAGAGACCTTTCAGGAGTAAGCATAGACCAATGGTAGACCAATGGTACCAAATAGTATGGGAAACAGCCTTATTAGAAAAATTAACCAATAAACTATTGTTGTTTAGTCGTGTTTGACCCTTCGTGACACCATGGACCAGAACACGCCAGGCACTCCTGTTTTCCACTGTCTCCCGCAGTTTGGTCAAACTCATGCTGGTAGCTTCGAGAACACTGTCCAACCATCTCGTCCCCTTCTCCTTGTGCCCTCCATCTTTCCCAACATCAGGGTCTTTTCCAGGGAGTCTTCTCTTCTCATGAGGTGGCCAAAGTATTGGAGTCTCAGCTTCAGGATCTGTCCTTCCAGTGAGCACTCAGGGCTGATTTCCTTAAGAATGGATAGGTTTGATCTTCTTGCAGTTCATTGGACTCTCAAGAGTCTCCTCCAACACCATAATTCAAAAGCATCAATTATTCGGTGATCAGCCTTCTTTATGGTCCAGCTCTCACTTCCATACATTACTACTGGGAAAACCATAGCTTTAACTATATGGACCTTTGTTGGCAAGGTGATGTCTCTGCTATTCTACTATTGCTGATATCAGAATATTAAAAGAGACATGCATGCATGTGAAAGGGAGGAGGATCCCCACACTCAGGAGTTCTTGTGGGTTTGTGTGCCTGCTGCACACAATCAAAGAGTTAAACAACTACCTGACATTTAGAAGACATCTGAAGGCAGCCCTGTTTAGGGAAGTTTTTAATCACTGACGTTTCAATGTATTTTTAATCTTTTGTTGGAACTTTGCTTCCATTATTTAGTATTAGGAGATACTTGGGCCATGAACAGTGGTGACTTCCTCCCACTTCTGCAAATAGCACTGTTTACAACAAACAGAAAATGATGTAAGTGCTTCTGATCATCAAACATCAGAATATTGCTACCACACTCCCCCTATACCCTGCTCCCAGGCACGCAGAGACTCAGTTCCTGGCATGAGACAAACGGATGGTGTGCATTCTAATCTCACCATTTTGACTTTGTGACAAGAGTTCAGCTAACCACAGTATCCTTGATTCAACACCACCCACCGTTTCTATCCATTTTGTACTGTCAGAGGCACATCAAGCGGCCTCCGAGTGTAATCACATCAGAATCGATTTTCATGGCTGAGAGGAAAATAATGGAAATTTCTCTAATGTAGAAAATGTATGTGTTCCTTTTGGTTAACCAAAATAGACTATATATCAGGCCTGTCAAAATTAAGTTTTCTTGATTCAACGCCCTTACCCAGGCTTGTATACAAATTGCAAAGAAAGATTTTCTGCAGAGTAGTTTAGCACAATGCTCTGTGAGAGTGGCTTAGCATGCCTCTTGACGTGAGAGCAATCTCTCTACGAGATTCGTTTATGGATACTTTCCTCAATAAAATACCCAGGTTGAACCACGCAGTACTGAGAGCAAAAAGGTTGATGCTTTGAGTTCTCACAACGCTAATATCTAGTACAATTTACCCCAAGCTATAATGGTGTGAGCAGGGATGCACACATCATAATGGCAATGATGTGGGATAAATTCATTGGAGTACTATGACTGACTGACTGACTGACTGATCGATTGATCGATTGAAATGGTTATATTTGTATTCTGCTTTTCTTCCATGGCAGAGATGTCATCTCCGAGCATGTAGTCTGTGACAAGACTAAGGAGATGGAGAAACATCTCTGTGGTGTTGAAAAGGATGACTTGAATGGCAACAGCCAGGGCTTTTTTCCCCAGCTGGACCTCACTGGAACCCAGTTTCGGCCCCTCTCAAGTGGGTACCATAGCCATTCTAAGAGAACGAGGGAGGTGTTCATGGTGAATTCTGACACCTCTTTTTCTAGGGGAAAAAAAGCACAGGCAACAGTGAGAGTGCCAAAGAGGGCAATGGTCACAAGGGCCTTCTGAAATGGAGACAACAGTGACTCAAGGCAAGAGAGCATATTTAAGAATCCTTTAGCTCTTTCGTATATTTAGTAATTTAAAAATATCACTACCCCTACATCACCCATAATCATAATATTTATTTTCAGGAACTGTGAACAAAACAACCCAAAATTGTGTTTTTTGCATGTGTGTATTCCTATAGGCTGGTGTTCAAAGAACTGACTCTTCAATCACAGTTCAGACTTCACTCATTGGCTAAAAACAGTGAGCAGCTGACTTATCTCCCAGAAATCACTTAGAAGGATGATCTGTACATTTTGCTTTATAACTTTACTGCCCGTAGAGCTAGAGGCTTACTTTTTTAAAATGAAAGCTCAGAGTTGGATAATCTATCTTAAAAAATTTGAAAAATAAACCAAAACATGTATTTATTTCAAAGTGGGAAGTAGTTAAAATATATTTGAAAAAATATGGGTTGTCTTGGGTTTCAGCCGAATCCAGTGCTCAGCCTTAGTACACACACACACACACACACACACACACAACCTACTTTGCACCAGGATGGCAGGTGAAATTTCCTTGCATTACTTTCATTAAGAACACTGGAAACGTTCATGTTTTCCCCCATGAAAATGCTACAAGAACTTGCAATTTGGACATGAAACCCTGACAAAACCCATGTTAAAGATGTTTTAAGAAGTATGGTATGAGAATGGGGAGATAGTCAGTAGAGCATGAGAATCTTAAATTTTGACCTGAACCTCCCAAAAGGGGGTAGATCATTGCCAGTCTTTATGAGTAGATCGCAGTCTCTTGGTAGTTGGCCACCCCTGCTCTATAAGACCTAAGGTGAGAAAGTGCTTATTAGTCACCTTCTCTACCGCCCCCTCCTCCTACATGTGATTTGGTTATTCATTATATTGTACCTTTCCTCCAGAGAGCCAATGAGCCGTCTTCTATCCAAAGAACTGTCCAATCCAGATCTGCTTAGAGACGAAGTCCCACCTTCCTAATCACTACCTTTCACCACAAACACAAGTCTTTTCCATCAGTGTTGTTCACACAACCAGCTATGAATCACTGAGCGTTGAGGAATCAGGTGGTTAAAAAATGAAGCCATGTGAAAAAGTCTGTAGATGGTCTTCCTTAGTTTAGCAGCTGATTGGCAGATAAGCAAAAACTTTTTCTGTTTTACAGTCTAGGGACATTAAAGCCATGGCTGTCTCAAATTTCACTGGTGGATGTAGGGTGAACATTTCCAGGAAATCAGAAATCAGCACAGAAACATTTCTCCTCTATTTTGTAATGGGAACGGATGGGAGTGGGTGTGGGGAGTATTGTAAGGAGAGCAACATTGCGTTTCTGAAAGCGTTAAGCACAGTTGTAACGATCCATAAGCAAAGATCAGACACCACAGAAAGGTTCTATAATTACTGCTGGGAAAACATAGCAACTCTTGCCATTTTTACTGTTATTATTCGCAATGCTATTAGGAGTTGGATTATTACGAAATCGTGGCTGGCACAGATGGCTGCTCTGCTTTGAGGTCTGCTTTAGCCTGGGTTTTTTTAATCTGCAATTTTTTTCCTCTAGATGTTATAGGGTTTGGGGCAATTTTTGGCTTCTCTTATTTGCTTGATAATTGTTTTCTTTTTTGGAAAAAAAAGTTTTTACTTAATTAGTAGGAATATGCTTATGTTGATAGCATGCTTCTTTCATTCTACTCCCTGCCCCCAACTTTCAGCAAATGGGTTCCATAATGCAATTTTACCTTCTGCTGTCTGGAATTGGCTCAGGGTGCCTGTTTCTATGGCTGTGGCAGCTGGAATATTGGCATTGACTACAATTGCCAGGCCAGCTCTGTTATGAGGCAGGGTGGGGCAGACCTCCTCAGGTGGCAGACTCTGGGGTGCCGTTCCAGAGCAGCAAATTGTCGATTATTGAGTTTATTGTTATATTCTTACCAGCATGGGAAAGTGCCATTTTGATTTTCTGCCTCAGGCAACCACAATATCTTTGATTGTCTCTTTTGTGACCAAACTTCCTCTCCAGTGAAAGTTCAAGGCCAATTTGAGGTTTCTACTTTTGAGGGAAGAAAGAGATTTGATCGCTCCGGCAACATTTGATCAATGTAGCAACCGCGTTTGTGTCTGCATGGAGGTGCTTTCACTGAAGAAAACATTGCTGCAGGTTGTTAGCCAAGCTGTGCTCTGGGTTTTACTTGCTTCCCATGACAGCAATGGATATCTGTCTGAAAATCCAGGGAGTGCCATTCCTGGTCTTGAACTTAGGGAGATTGTGCTGAATATAAAACTTTCCTCCACCCCTGAGCCAACAACCTGGAAGACCAGAATTCATGTGATGTTGATATCTTAGGTCAGGCACGTCCAACAGGTAGATTGTGATCTACTGGTAGATCATTGGAAGTCTGTGGTAGATCACTGGTAGATCACTGGCTCCCCCCAAGAAGCCCTGCACCCAAAAACTGGGGCTTTCTTCCTCCCTAAAAAAAGACCAGATTCCCCCCCCCAAAAAAAAAACAGGGGTTTCCTTACTGAAAAAAGCTCAACAACTTTGATCTGAATCCCAAAAAGGGGGTAGATCACTGCCAGTTTTTAACTGTGAGTAGATTGCAGTCTCTTGGGAGTTGGCCACCCTTGTCTTAGGTGGTAAACAGCAAGCACTGAGCAAAATACAAGGGATGGTGACCCAGAGACAATAGGCAAGGTCTCTATCAACATCTGGGGAAGATCAACGGGTAAAACACGAATGATAAGAGTCAATGCTGCATCAATTCCCAGTGTGCCCCAAGAGGAAATTACAAAAATGTTAACCAGGAAGGAGGAACTGGAGGAAGTTCTTCCATTGTTCCTCCCAGCCCCAGCATTCAGTCGGATTTGGGTGACCTTTTTTCTTCCATGCATATGCCTCATGTCATGCTCCTTAATATAGGCATTACAACTCAACCATATGCTTTTCTAAAAAGTACAGATTTGGCCACCCCGTTCCAAATATGGCTGCTTATTTTGTCTCTCTGCCAAACCCCAACCAGAATAATAATAATAATAATAATAATAATAATAATAATTTATTTATACCCCACCCATCTGGCTGGGTTTCGCCAGCCACGCTGGGTGGCTTCCAACCGAATATTAAAAACAAAACAGCATCAGACATTAAATCTTCCCTAAACAACAACAACAACAACAACATCATTAGAGTGCTGTGGAGCAGAATAGGACAGCATTGCTTATCTGGTTTCCCAATGTGGAGGTCACCACCAGTAACAGAAGGAAAGAGCAAGGTGGTGGGGGGTCGGAATGGTGCGGTTGTATTGTTGAGAGAGTTGCATTGGCTCTGCTTGGCCCCACCAGCTGCTTCTGCTATTATATAGAGAAGGACATCTCTGTGGCTCTTTTGAAATGCTCCAGCTACCCTGCCAAAGGTTTTGAACAGGCAAAATGCTTGTGTGTTGCAGCATTCCTTGCAATGATATGGGGCCCTTCGCAGCTATGACTGTTTGACTGTGAGCACCCAATATCTGAAGGTATCTGAAGAAGTGTGCATGCACACGAAAGCTTATACCAAGAACTTAGTTGGTCTCTAAGCTTCTACTGTCGGTCTTGCATTCGACTGAGCTCCTCCTCCGGTCGAGTCCTCCAATGTGATTAACGACCTGAGCCTTTGATAAGGCTCCAGGCACGTTCCCCATTACACAGAGTATCCAGCATGCAGGGAAGGACGAGAAATTTGAGCTACATTGCAAAGAGTTTGATTTCTAACTACGCAGACAGAAAAGAAACATCCTCTGAGAGCAGAGAGGCAACTGGAACAAAGGAACAGGAAACCAGTAACAACAACATCCGTCTCCTGTCTCCTGTGAGACTTCCAGCAGTTTGGAATCCCTGGAATGTAAACAGAGCCTTGTGACTCCAAGCACTGCACCAGTGGCACAAACAGAAACCTAACAGCTACTGGACTATTATATATATATATATAGAGAGAGAGAGAGAGAGACTGCGTCAGACTAACACGGCTACCTACCTGAATCTAGCACCCAGTCACAGCTGCCTCTGCACAATGCCTAATATGAGGCCCAAATTCAGAGACAAGCAATGGTCATAAATGAATATCCCTTGAAGATATGCTGTATGTGTGTGTGTTAAAGCACCAATTCAGATTTCAGAATTAGGTATTTACATTAATATTAATGAAATCAGCCCGTTCTAGTCCTTTACAAACGTTAAATGTGACAATTTAATCCTCAACAGGAGATGGCAACCCCAATAAAGGCAAATTCCATGTTCGGGATCATTAGAAAGGGGATTAAAAATAAAACTGTCAATGTCCTAATGCCTTTACACAAATCTGATGGCTGTATATTACCTCCAGTATCACAGGCAGTGTGTCTCACTGAATATCCTCTGATGAGCAATGTGAGTGGGCGAGTGCAATTATGCTCATGGTCTGCTTGCAAACTTACCTGAGGCATTTGATTGGCCACTGTGGGGAGACTAGAAGGGAAGGCTACACTGGCCTTTGGTCGAACGCAGCAGGGCATTTCTTAGTTCTTCAAACTGCTCAGACAGCTGCACTCTCCCGAGAGAAGCTTTCTTTTGGGAACATGTCAAGAGCGGTAACTTCATGCTGTCCTACTTAAGTTCTGCTGTGGTGCAGAGCCGCTCCAGAACTCAGGGAAGGATGGGCTCAGAAGTGGGTGTTCTGGTTGGATTCTTTGTATTCAATATATTTCTAGGCCACGTTTCATTCAAATGAATCCCAAAGGGGCTTACACACAATAAATAATGATAATATGATAGAACGTAATAGAATATCACAAATACAGCATAAATCATATTGAATAATTAACAAACCGCCAGCGAAACAATTACAATCTATAAAGCACTGTTAACAAAGCTTGTTATTACCCAGCAGTTAATGATGAGCACATTGTCCATTAGTTCTTCTTGCATTTCGCATTATCTTATGGAGTGTTTCTATATCCTTTACTTGCTCATGAGCTTCTTATTTCTTATTAAAGGCAGTGCAGAAAGAGTCCTTATTCAAAACTATCAAGTGCCTAGCCAGTGCTATGCTGAAATCCCTATTGCTTGTGCAATAAAGACTGGTGGACTGACCAAGGGCAGATTAGAGTGAGGGCACTACAATCAGCTAATGGAACCTGATTAGTTTTGCCTCAGCCGAATATTTATTGTCTTGTGGAAAAGCAAAGGTGGGCCTTTTCACTGGTGGCACCAGTGCTGTGGAATACACCCCCCGCCCAAAGAAAATATGAGAGGCCCCATAAGTGTTGGAATTCTGCCAGCTCCTGGAGACACAACTTTTACGGCAAGTGATCTTATGAACTGAACATCTGGTTTTATTGTTTTAACTGGTTTTTTTTTTTAAAAAAAAACAAACCAAATTTGCTTTGAATTTTAATTGTTTGTCCCATTGTACATTTCACTTAAGGGAGTTTTAATGCCCCAATGGAATTGCTATTGCGTGTTTATTGATGTATTGATTAAATAGTTGCATGTCGAGGTCCCCAAGCCACCCCCCAAATAACTCACATCACACACATTATTTTTGTTTAAGGTTTTTGGCATAATTTTGGCCACCACCTTATTGAAATACATAAGCGTGAGTGGTTGTTTAGGCATTAGTTAAGACTATCTGTCCCCCTGCCTGGGGACAGAACTGACTTCCGGGCACCACCAAAAGCCAGTAAGGGAAAACAATATTGGGGAGAAATGGAGCTGAGTCACAGGCCCTCACCTCTCCCCCCATGCTCCCCAAGGCTTGCCAGCCCTAGTCCCATTCCAGGGATTCGGACGGAAAGATGGCAAGCCCCTGGATTCCTTTAACGGAATTCCCTTTCTGCAGCAACCATGGAGGGGCAGGCCCAGCCTATCCTAACCCCTCCACCAACAAATTTATAACCAATGCCTAACTGCAACCTTACAAGTTGTGACGATTTGCTACGCAGTAGGCAAAAACCAAATGGCCTCAGCCAATCAGCCAAATGGACAAAATTCCTACCAGGCCCCTGCCCCAACAGCAGATGACCCCATGACAGGCATAGCAATGTCAACGCAAACCCCCCCTTAATTTAGGGCAGGTGGGCGGGTGATCCGTTGCACGCAGCAAAGAGAAAGCTCCAGGCTGCGTGCAGAGTGTTTAAAACCTTTTACCCCTCCCACCCAAATTGCAACATAACTTTTACCCCAGCAACCCAGCCATCCAATCTTTGCCCTAGGCCCTCTTTAGGAACCCTTCCTGGCAACAGAGGGGTGGCTTGGCAGACTCCACTACAACACATGCTCTCCATGAGAGCATTCTGTGTGCAGATCTGTAGGCTCAGACCATCCCCCGACTCAAACTAGTTCGTGAAGAAAATCCCCAAACTCAGTTCCATGGGTGACTGGGTCATATCTATGCAGTAGCTTATCTTAAAGTTTTAAGTGTCTATATGCTTATCACATTTATAAATTTTAAATTTATTGTTGTACGTTGTTTTAACTGTACCCCCCAAGTGTGTTTTATAAGCTGGTCTCCGACCGTAATAACACCAACAGATTTACACTCTTCGGTACGAAAAATAAGTGATTAGTGTTTCAATTGACTGCTGTTGTATTTGCCATTTAAAAGAGGAAGACTCAAGGCAAAGCGCGCGCGCACACACACACACACACACACCCTTTCCAGTTTGAGAGAAGTTTGGATCTGGCTGTGTACCTCAGAAGCTGAGGCCCATCTCTAATTACAATAGACGAATCATTGGGATAATTTCTTCCGCTTTATCTCTGCAATTCACTGGAGCAGTTAATTTCCCCAAAAGCTGGCACATCCTTTCTCATTAGAAATTCTTCTTTGGCCTTTTGAATATAAGTTCCTTATTTTTTATTTTTTATAATAATATTTAAAAAAAGTTTAGCTGATAAGGGATTATGTGACTGGTACCTAAGATAACATGAGATGTTTAACAGAAACTTGGCTTTCACCACTGAATAATTTGCCATTTCATGAAAGAAGCCCTTGCTGATTTTGTTCCTTATTTCCATTGCTGCCGCCAAAATTCCAAGGCATAGCTGCATAAGAAGAATGTCATTTATTGCCTTACTTGAATCTGGTAAAAATTGCTTCTCTGTATCGGACAATGTTGGTATATTGTTACGTTTTTTGTTTTTGTTTTTAAGAAATACAGTGGTACCTCGGGTACATACGCCTCAGGTTACACACTCTGCTAACCCAGAAATAGTGCTTCAGGTTAAGAACTTTGCTTCAGGATAAGGACAGAAATCGGGTTCTGGCGGCACGGCGGCAGCAGGAGGCCCCATTAGCTAAAGTGGTGCTTCAGGTTAAGAACAGTTTCAGGTTAAGGACGGACCTCCGGAACGAATTAAGTATTTAACCTGAGGTACCACTGTAGTCCCAATTGTGATATATGGTGCACCATATTCCAAACATTCCTTCCTGCTTTTGGTCTTTGACATCACATCTCAAATGCAATGAGAGCAGCCTCACCTTCACCCTAGTGTATGCTAAGGAAATTGTTGTAGCAGCTGTGTTAGAGGGGTTTGTTAGAACAAAGAATAGAAGATGGATAGCTATGCCCAGTTTACCTGGTCAAAGAAATGGTTATAGCTCTTGGAGTAAAAACCTGTTTTCATCACAGCACTTCAATCCTGGACATGGTTGGGATGTACATTTTTAAGTATCTACTGAGCCGGTGTCAGATCAGGACTAGGGAGACCCAGGTTCAAATCTCAGCTCAGCATTGAAGCTCATTGAGTGTCCAGCCTACCTCACCAGCTTATTGTGAGGGTTAAATGGGGGTGGAGAGAATTATGTACACCTGCCTTGACCTGCTGAAAGGTTGTCTCTGCAACAGGATTCTCAGTTGTGCTTCAGAAGTTTACTCTCATTGTGCAACTGACCAAGAGAGTCACACGGCCCCAAGGGCAATGCCCAATGCATGGTTCCACAGCCCCACCGTATGCATGTTTCCTCTTTGCTCCAAAATAGGACTTGGGTCATTTGACTACTGCTTCCAAAGGTCCTGATGGTTTAAGCCCCTCACTCTTCTTGCTTCCAATTCTTTCCAGTGCCTTTTTTGTAACAGCAAAACTCTTTAATAGTTGTGTGTGCTCAGGTTTACCTTCCTTATCTCTTTCTGCATTCTCACACAAGACTATTTTACCAAAAAAATTAAAATAAATGCATATTATTTTATCATTATTCTTTATTGTGCTTGTTAGTTGCTTTTCTCACAGAGCGACACAAAGCAGGTTATGCTAAAACCAATAGAAAGCACAGCTGTAGAAATAAAATGTTGGACTTAACAGAACCTGCCCCACTAAAAGAGGCCACAATACCATCCTTCAAACTAAGGCCCAAAGTCTTGGGTAAAGAGAAGAGTTTTTGCCTTTCTTAAACTGATATTGTTGCAGGAAGAAGAAGAGTTTGGATTAGCTATCCCGCCTTTCACTCCCCTTCAGGAGTCTCAAAGTGGCTAACAATCTCCTTTCCCTTCCTCCACCACAACAAACAGTCTGTGAGGTGAGTGGGGCTGAGAGACTTCAGAGAAGTGTGACTAGCCCAAGGTCACCCAGCAGCTGCATGTGGAGGAGCGCGGAAGCAAACCCGGTTCACCAGATTACAAGTCTACCGCTCCTAACCACTACACCCCACTGGCTCTCTCGTTTGCCATGACAGAATCCCTTAGCTGATAGACTCATAATCTGGGGAACCGGGTTCGCGTCTCTGCTCCTCCACATGCAGCTGCTGGGTGACCTTGGGCTAGCCTCACTCACCTCACAGAGTGTTTATTGTGGCGGAGGAAGGGAAAGGAGATTGTTAGCCACTTTGAGACTTCTTAGGGTAGTGATATGGTGGGATAGCAAATCCAAACTACTACTCCTCCATCTCCTCCTCCTCCTCCTCCTCTTCTTCTTCATATGATCAGGCAGATCCCTGAACACATCTGTACAATCAAAACACTATACACAAAATAAAATTAATAAAAAAGCAATTACTTTTTCACCATTCTGGGCATCCCCCCCATCCTGGTAAGTTTTGACATTCGCCAGTAATTTTAAAGAAATGAGGGTAAACTTGAGTCATTTATAAAACGGCACCCATCATAAATCATTGTGTAACAAGGATGTTTTCAATATTTCTCCCTGTGTCATGGCATTTGGCATAGTTCTTTACCAGTAAATGAAGGGCATGGGGATAAAATTTGGTTAGCTGGGCCATGCAAAGTGCCCTCTTTGTCTACTAAACAATGGCAAACAGATAAATGTTTGAAACTTGCCAAAAGCACTTGCCTAGATGAGATTTAGTGTTCAGCAGTAAATAACACCCCTTCATGGATCACAGCCTTGCCATGGCGAAGGGGCTTGAAGAACTCAGAGAAGCTATGAACTATGCCGAGCAGGGCACCCAAGATGAACAGGTCATAGTGGAGAGTTTGGACCAAACGTGATCCACCTGGAGCAGGAACCGGCAAGCCACTCCAGTATCCCTGCCAAGAAAACTCCATGGACAAAGACAACAGGCATATTAGACAGTGTTCTCGAAGCTACAAACATGAATCTGACCAAACTGCGGGTGGCAGTGGAAGACAGAAGTGCCTGGCGTGCTCTGGTCCATGGGGTCACGAAGAGTCGGACACGACTGAACGACTAAACAACAAGTAAATAACAGTAAATTTCCCAATTGGCAAATGGAAAGAGTTAATATTCCCTGAGTTTCTAACATTTACTTTATAAGATATATCCAGATAAGGTGAATATATTTCAGTTCCACTCATTTCAATATGAGATATTTTAAGCAGATGCTTAACTCTCCTATCGATTCACTGGGACTTTAAACTTTTTATACACTTCCAAGTTTGAAGTGTATAAAATGGCCAGATTTTTGTCCTATAGATACACACACACACACACACACACACTACAGTTCAAAGAATCTTTGCCGCTACTAAATCAAAATGTTGTTTTAAAATTACTGTTCTAAATGGAAAGACCCATTTTTGTTCAAGGCTTCTATGTCCTTTTAGCTTTTTTCCCCAACTCCTGCACTTGCTGTGAGGGGATTGCTGATTTCTTTGTCAGCAAGACCGATGATATTCAATCTTTGATTTCTGATTCATTTGCTTCTTCCTTCCCTTTGATGAACAGAAGGAATGGCAGGCTTTTCTACTCTCCTTTCAGAATAATTTCTCTCGCCTCTCACATGCTTAGTAGTGAGACCCACTTTATGCGAAAGACATTCTGCTCAGCTTACGGACTCTCTCTTCCTCTTCACTGAGCTCAGAACTGCACAAGTACTTCTAAGAGGGACATAAAAACCTCCGATTTCTGCTTTCCATGTTAAATTGTCAGCTCTTTCTTTCACTGTTCTGCTGCCGATTTCCCTCTCTTGTCCTCGTAGTCCCAGGCACTATGCAAAATGAATGGGAACTACCTGAATGAAAGTGGACTGAGAAGAGCCAGCTTGTACTGCAATGTACTGGCCCTGTCCATAGCTTCTAGCCTACAAAAGATGAAAATGGCTATAATGTTAATGTTAAACACTCACCACTGACAACCCACGAATGAACAACCTCTATAGCACCAGGTGTCATGTGTATTGAAATATCAGCTTGAATATGTACAATACTCTACCAGCCTAAGGGACGCAGGTGGCACTGTGGGTTAAACCTCAGAGCCTAGGACTTACCAATCAGAAGGTTGGCAGTTCGAATCCCCGTTGCTCGGTCCCTGCTCCTGCCAACCTAGCAGTTCGAAAGCACATGAAAGTGCAAGTAGATAAATAGGTACCGCTGCGGCGGGAAGGTAAACAGCGTTTCCGTGCACTGCTCTGGTTCGCCAGAAGTGGCTTAGTCATGCTGGCCACATGACCCAGAAGCTGTACGCTGGCTCCCTCGGCCAATAAAGCGAGATGAGCGCCGCAACCCCAGAGTTGGCCACGACTGGACCTAATGGTCAGGGGTCCCTTTACCTTTACCTACCAGCCTATATACAGTTGTACCTTGATTGACAAACGCCTTATGAGTCGAACGTTTTGGCTCCTGAACGCTGCAAACCTAGAAGTGAGTGTTTGCGGACGTTCTTTGGAACCTGACCATCCGATGGGGTTTCCACGGCTTCCTGCAGCTAATCGGAAGCCGTACCTTGGTTTCTGAACATTTTGGAAGTTGAATGAACTTCCGGAATGGATTCCATTCGACTTCCGAGGTACAACTGTAATTTTTTCAAGCAACAGAATTGGGCATCTTGCCATAGGACGGCAGAGGACGAGATGGTTGGACAGTGTTCTCGAGGCTACAAACATGAGTCTGACCAAACTGCGGGAGACAGTGGAAGACAGAAATGCCTGGCGTGCTCTGGTCCATGGGGTCACGAAGAGTCGGACACGACTAAACGACTAAACAACAACAACAACAACCCCAATCCCAAAGCTTTCCTAGGAAACTGTCAAAATAGGTGGCAGTGACAAGATTCTGAGATTCATCATTCTTTCTCCTTCATTTACTCCGATCCTTGGTTGCAACTATTTTCTCGGATTATAAGAGAGAAGAAGCTAACATTCCTTTAAATAAAATGTGTGGAATTTCCTACATTTCTAGAATTCTAATTGAACAGTTATGCCAAACTTGTATCCCCTGCTATTTTCCAGCTCAACAAGTGTCATTGAGAACTTTGCTTCCTCTGAGTCTGGAGGCTTTGTTTAGCTTTCATGGCTATATGCCACTGATGGACCTATCCTCTATGAATTGTCCAATTATTTGTAAAGCCATCTAAGCCAGTAGTCAGGGATGCGGGTGGCACTGTGGGTTAAACCACAGAGCCTAGGACTTGCCGATCAGAAGGTCGGCGGTTCGAATCCCCATGACGGGGTGAGCTCCCGTTGCTCGGTCCCTGCTCCTGCCAACCTAGCAGTTCGAAAGCACATCAAAGTGCAAGTAAATAAATAGGTACTGCTCCAGCGGGAAGGTAAATGGAGTTTCAGGGGTCCCTCTACCTTTAGCTTTAAGCCTGTGGTCATCGCCATATTTTATGACAGCAAACTGTGTACATTGATCGTGCACTGAATGAAGTAGTACTCAATTCCTCGATCCCCTGCCATTCCGTTTCATAACTTGATACAATTTTATCATGTCCCTTCCATTGTTGCCTTTTTCTAAACCAGGCATCTGCGGCCCTCCAGATGTTTTGGCCTACAACTCCCATGATCCCTAGCTAACAGGACCAGTGGTCAGGGACGATGGGAACTGTAGTCCAAAACATCTGGAAAGCCGATGGTTGGGGATGCCTGTTCTAAACTAAAAGGCCCCATGCGCCTTTCATCTTCTGTAAGTTTCTTCAGCATTTTTATCACCTGGAGTTCTCTTTTCTTCACCTATTCAAGCTCTACGATATCCTTTTGGGCATGGGGTGCCAAGAACTGTACTCCAAATGCAGATGCATCATAGTTTTTGATAAAAGCACATAAGCTAGCTAATTAAAAAAAAACATTTTACTTGTCAAAGCCTGGCATGTGATGGAGTCTTAGCTATTAAAAATGGGGAAGGAGGGGAGGGGAAGCATATTGTAATGGGCTCTCTGATCAGCTCCTTTATTCATTTCAAATTTCACACCAAAGTTGTTGTGTCAATTAAAGAGCACTGATTGCCTTTCCTTTTGGTCTCTTTTTTTGGGTCACTTTTACAGTTATTCATAGCTAATCACTTCGTTTTTAATTGGGTTCAGTGCTAAGGTTTTCTATTCTTTTAATTTAATCTAAAAATATATGAATAAATACGAGGACTAGGGAAGATTATCAAAGCTCACCTGATGAGCAAGCAGATTTTTTTTTTGGATAACAATGTGATGAGCTAAAGATAAGAGCATTAGGCCTTGAAAAATGAAAACTCAATTATTTTTTGCGCTCTAATGGTATGAATTTACCACGCATAAGCCCAATGGATTGTGCGAGATTGGATATCAGGCTTGTCTCTTAGACCATTTAGATCATTTTTGGTCATGTTTTCTTTCCTTTTTTCTATGTTCTGTTTCAATGACTGTCCTATCACCACCACCTGTTTGGTGCACAATGATTTGCAGCTTACTACTATGTGCAAAGTTTTCTGGATCTGGAAGAATGGATATTGAAAACTGGTTGAGCCAAAGCAACTCAGGTTGTTATTGTGTTTGCAAACATTTTCAGTATTTTAAATTAAAAACTCTTCCTCCTCCCCACCCCCAGCATTCCTTGTACAAATATTGACTTGATAAATATTGACACATTCATACGCATTGATGTCATTTGCCTTCACTGACATCACACATAACTGAATCTTATTGGCTACACGGTGTTGTGACATGATGCTACTCATTCAATGATCTCTAGTTGGGTGGGATCACCCTGTGTCTTATCCAGGAAGGGATGCGGGTGACACTGTGATCTAAACCACTGAGCCTCTTAGGCTTACTGATCGGAAGGTTGGTGGTTCGAATCCCCATGATTGGGGGTGAGCTCCCGTTGCTCTGTCCCAGCTCCTGCCAACCTAGCAGTTTGAAAGCACACCAGTGCAAGGAGATAAATAGGTACCTCTGTGGCGGGAAGGTAAACGGCGTTTCCGTGCGCTCTGGCTTCTGTCACGGTGTTCCATTGCACCAGAAGCAGTTTAGTCATGCTGGCGACATGACCCAGAAAGCTGTCTGTGAACAAACACCGGCTCCCTTGGTCTGAAAACGAGATGAGCACCGCAACCCCATAGTCACCTTTGACTGGATTTAACCGTCCAGGGTCCTTTACCTTTTTCTTTTTTCTTTTTACTTATCCAGGAAGGAGGAGGAAGCAATAACTGGGTATGTGCAGGGGGATGTTGCTGCAGAAGCAGTAGCTGAAGCAAACAAGGGTGCAGAATTGGAATAAAAAAAGTGGGTATTCATAGAAATGGTTCTCCAAGGAGATTTCTACTCTGTCAAAACTGCTAATTTCACTCTGAAAACCAAAACAGGAATGCTTAGCATGGACAAGTAAAGATTCAATTTGCAAAAGTGCTGCCCTTTCTTTTCTTTTCTTTTCTTTTCTTGAAATCATTATTATTTGATTTTGCAAATGTAAATTAATTACAATACCAAATACATATCCATAAAAATGAGATTTCTCTGAATCTTGAGACTTCCCCCCATCCCGTCCATGGGCCCTATTGTTAAAATTTCCAACTACATATTATTTCGTAGTCTATGTTTTGTATCTATCCATATTGCCCATAGTATTTGTTACATTACAAGTGAGATTAAAATCCTGCTAATTTTTCATCTGCTTACAGTCTCCTAAATAAATGACAAACTTTTCCCATTCTTTCTTGAATTTCTTGTCTTCTTGGTCTCTGAGTTTTCTGGTCAGTTCTGCCAATTCAGCATAGTCTAACAGCTTATTTTGCCATTCCTCCCTTCTTTCTTCTTTCCATCTCTAAGCTAGTAGCATCTGTGCTGTTGTTGTCGTATACATTCTGTTCCTTTGGAATGTTGGTACCTATAATTCCTAATAGAAAAGCTTCTGGGTTGTTGTTTTCTACAAAAGTTATTTTAAACATTGGTTTCAGTTCGTTATACGCCATTTCCCAGAAAACCTTTATTACATTTCATGACTACCACATATGATAAAAGGTACAGTACCTTCTTTTTCTTTACATTTCAAGCAGATATTTGTACCTGTTTTATACATTTTTTGCTAATTTAAAGGTAAAGGTAAAGGACCCCTGACAGTTAAGTCCAGTCACGAACGACTCTGGGGTTGCAGCACTCATCTCGCTTTACTGGCCGAGGGAGCTGATGTTTGTCTGCAGACAGTTTTTCCAGGTCATGTGGCCAGCATGACTAAACCCCTTCTGGTGAAACCAGAGCACCGTAGGGAAATGCCATTTACCTTCCCGCCAGAGTGGTACCTATTTATCTACTTGCACTTTGACATGCTTTAGAACTGCTAGGTTGGCAGGAGCTGGGGCCGGGCAATGGGAGCTTACCCCATCACGGGGATTCGAACTGCCAACCTTACAATCGGCAAGACCAAGACTCAGTGGTTTACACCACAGCACCACCCGTGTCCCTTTTCTAATTTGTTGTTGTTGTTTAGTCGTTTAGTCGTGTCCGACTCTTCGCTAATTTACTAGGAGTTAAATACCACCGGTACATCATTTTCATCTAATTTTCTTTCAGCGTACAACATGCCGTGAATTTCAAATCCGTTTTCCATAACCTTTCCCAATCTGAAATCTGAATATTGTGCCCCAATTGCCTTGCCCAGTGTACCATTACAGATTTAACCTGTTTGTCTTTTGTATGCCATTCCAAGAGAAATCTGCTGCCCTTTTCATTCACCCCCACCACTCCTATTATTTTGTGTAGCAATGGAAGACATGTTGCTGCTTGAGGCCTTCTTCCAAAACACAGAAATACTCCTCATTGCTGCTTGCAGAGAAGGCAGGAAGTGGTGTGAAATAAGGAATTAACTCCCCCAAACTCCATAGTACTGTACCGCCTAACCTGAAGCCCGCTGGTACTGCCTAGTCATCAGGAAAGTGTATTCTCCTTCATGCACGTGTTGCTGTGGGGGCTACCAGGAAACTCCAAAGTTGTGGGGCGGGCTAATTGACCATTGGCCACAGATACGATTGGGCTTCCCTTGTTGTTGGGAAGAAGTTAATGTTGCCATTTGTTGATTGACAGCCAGAAATGCTAAAATTACTTGCATGAGGCTAGGGCTTCCTCTTTTCGCCCATGAATCGGATTGCCCGCCCCCCCCCCCCCTAGAATTAGGGTTGTTCGCGTTGACCTTGCTATGCCTGTCATGGGGTTATCAGCTCTTGGGGCAGGGGCCTGGTAGGAATTTTGTGCATATGGCTGATTGGCTGGGGCCATTTGGTATTTGCCTACTGCGTAGCAAATCGTCACAACTTGTAAGGTTGCGGTTAGGCGTTGGTTTATGGTTTGGTTGGTTGAGGGGCATGGATTGGCTGTGCCTGCCCCTCTAATGCTACTGCTGCAAGGGATTCCATTAAAGGAATCGGGGGCTAACTATTGCTTGTCCACCCTGTCAAGGGGGCTCAGGCCACTGCAAGAGCTCCTGGCTGCATTTGGGGTGGGCTGAGGGCAGCTTCCCTGCTCCGTTGCTAGCCCCAAGTGTATTCCCCTTTTCTGACTTTCGCAGGCATGCGGAATGTCAGACTGTCCCCCACAGTGGGGGCAGCTAGTCGCAACCAATGCCTAAGCAACCACTCACTTGTTTGTATTTTAATAAAGTTGTGGCCAAACTTATGCCAAAAACCTTAAACAAAAATTCCATGTGATGTGTGAGTTATTGGGGTGGCCCTGGGGACCTCGACACGCAACTGTAAACCTCCTGCCTTTCTCTGTAATACTGGAAAAAGCTTCTTTCTCCTTCCTCTCTCCCCAAAAAGGCATGCGTATTGTGAGATATGCCTGCTCTGCTGTAGGGATGACAGCTTGCACATTTCAATGAAGGGGACAAGTACGAACGTTGTATTTTGGATATGATGGAGAAGCAGAGGGAACAGGAAGCACAAGGGATTCACGCCTCATGTTCTTTTCTCCAAATGTCTGGGGGGGGGGGGAGGAATGTATTGGGGTGGCTCACACACCTCAGTACAGAGATCTTCATTCCTCCCTTGGTGCAATATCGTTTTCTACCAAGAGGAACCTTGAATGCATGACCAGATTTCTTATGTTAAGAAAATGATTATACGTGCTGTACAAATCCCAGGCCATAAAGCAAGGAAGTATGGCTTTAAGTTCTCTAGGGATGTACACAGAGCAGACAGTCCATAAAAAACTTATGTGTATTCACACACTGTGCATGACCCCAAGCTTCATTGCTAGATGGTAGAAGCACCTTCTTTCAAAAGGCTCAGCAGTTCGCAACCCATCCATTAGCTTGCCTCTAAATCTTGTACATACAAATTAAGATTATACCCTGTCGACTTCACTTGCATCAACACAGAATGTATAATTTGTTGTTTGTTAGGGGATTAGTACCACTTGGTTCAGTTTGCGAAATATGGCTTCATTTCTCTTAAAAGCTAATGTTTTCATCGGAGAGTGATAATACCCCCAGTTCTCTAAAAAGATCACATTATTTGATTACTGGCAGGTACTAATAATGAGTAATTAAGGTCAAAGTGGGTCACATTTTCAATTCAACCAGGGAACTATGCTGCTCGGGACAATACAATTTTATCATGGGCAACTGAACACCACACAAATGCAGTCCCTGTATTAATGTCTGGGGCACTTACTCCTTAAAACCTCAAATTTGGAAAGATCATGAGGACCTGCTTTCATGGTCTGTGTTCATACTGAAACCTTGTGAGCTTTTACCCTTCCACTTCATTGCAGGGTTTTGTTTTTTTACCTCCTTAGGACACCTGTATTGTAGTTTGACTAATGCACTGCTCCACTCAAACTGATCCTGTTCCCTGAATGGGGATTATAGGGGCTACGGAAGGGCTGTAAGTGATAGTACTCAGCAGTCAAAGACATGTTTTGCATGTATAAGGTCCCAGGTTTACTTCCTAGGTTAAAAAGTAGAGACATCACCTTGCCAACAAAGGTCCATATAGTTAAAGCTATGGTTTGCCCAGTAGTGATGTGTGGAAGTGAAAGCTGGACCATAAAGAAGGCTGATCGCCGAAGAATTGATGCTTTTGAATTATGGTGCTGGAGGAGACTCTTGAGAGTCCCATGGACTGCAAGAAGATCCAACCTATCCATTCTGAAGGAAATCAGCCCTGAGTGCTCACTTGAAGGACAGATCCTGAAGCTGAGGCTCCAATACTTTGGCCACCTCATGAGAAGAGAAGACTCCCTGGAAAAGACCCTGATGTTGGGAAAGATTGAGGGCACAAGGACAAGGAGACAACAGAGGACGAGATGGTTGGATAGTGTTCTTGAAGCTACCAGCATAAGTTTGACCAAACTGTGGGAGGCAGTGGAAGACAGGAGTGCCTGGCGTGCTCTGGTCCATGGGGTCATGAAGAGTCGGACACGATTAAACGACTAAACAACAAGAAGGCTGGATAGATCCCCTGTCTGGAACCCTGAAAGATCACTGCTTGGAAGTGTGCACCGGGGGGTGGGGAACCTGTGGGTGGACTACAACTCCCATATTCTAGACTGCAAAGGGATTCTACACCTGGGGAGCCACCAGCAAAGAAGACTTTTCCCGCCCATTGTATCTCATCTGTCAGGGGCTATGAATCAATAGGACTTTCAGCCATTTTCTGCCGGTGTTTTGGCTGTAAGCAGGAGTGCCAACTTGAATAAAATATTGGGCGGGCTCAGGTAAGCCCTGCCCCACATGATCAATCACATGACACAGGGGGGAGATCATTGGATGGATGGATGTTTTAAATTGCTTGTAAAATATTTTTAGCTGTACCTTGTTTTAGATGTTTTTCATTGCAATTGTTTTGAGAATGCTTTGTCTGTTTCAGAATGTTGTCGCTTTGTTTTTGCTTCATTTCCATTGGCTCCTTTGGGAAGAAAGTGGGATATAAATTTTATATATTTATATAATTTACATCCCACTTCCTTCCCCAAAGAGCCAATGGCAATGAACAGATACACAATTCAAAAACAAAGCCAAAACACCTATCTGTCTGTCTATCTTTCTATCTGTTCAGTATTCTATGCTCACAAGAAGCTTGTTCTTCAGAATATTCCTACCACCCAAGGATTGCAAAAGATAAAACAAGTCAATAAACGATGTGCATGTAGTTCCATTTGTGTGTAAATTACCTGGCTGGGGTTTGGGTCTTTTGTGTACTGAATCAAGAGCAAAGAACTATTACAGCCTCAAATGATCTTATGTCGTTTCATTACGTGAAATGGTAGAAAAATTGGATCTTTCAGCACTCCACTTAGAACTATTATGAATATCAATGAAAATTCTATTGGCAGTGCCCATGTAATTCCTACCAGAGTGCTCAGAAACCAAGCACTCAAGGCCTATTGCTTACTGCCGATGGAAAGGTTTCTTTAACGATCTTCTAGATCAGTGGCTGAAGAAATGACATAATGGCTTCTCCTCTATATTGGTTCAATGAAAGAGCAGATGACTCAGGAGATCATACACCATAGTCTATCAAGTCATGGAATATTTAAATGCACTTTACTTTGTAGATCAATGATCTGATAAACGGTAATGGAGTCATTACGATCCGATGCAGAAAAGCAAGCACTGCTCATTTACCAGACACTTACAGCAGTAGGAGTTCTTCAGGGATTTATTGAATCAGGCTCTCCTCAGAACACTTTTAACTAGCAGATCATCAGTTTGATGGTCTGGATTAGCCCAGAAGGATCTATATGGATCTACTGCAACAAGCAGTTTTAACTGTTCTTGCAAACTTGCCCCCACTTTTGTAAGCGTTTGACATATTATATAGATTAGGTAGCTAGAGATGGTCAATCCGCCAAACCATTTTCTAAGAACCACTGGTCACCACAAAACTACAAGCAATCAAGGTGAGAGATAAATTTCTGACTAAACATCAGGTAAGAGCTGTTCAACAGCGGAACTGGCTCCCTCGGAAGGTGACTGGCTCTCCTTCACTGGAGGTTTTTAAGCAGAGGTTGGGTGGCCATCTGTCATGGATGCTTCAGCTGAGATTTCTGCATTGCAGGGAGTTGAACTAGATGAGCCTCCGTAAGTACAGTGGTAACTCTGGTTACATACTTAATTTGTTCCGGAGGTCTGTTCTTAACCTGAAACTGTTCTTAACCTGAAGCACCACTTTAGCAAATGGGGCCTTCCGCTGCCGCCACACAATTTCTGCTCTCATCCTGAAGCAAAGTTCTTAACCCGAGGTACTATTTCTGGGTTAGCGGAGTCTGTAACCTGAAACGTATGTGACCTGAAGCGTATGTAACCCGAGGTACCACTGTAACAGCTGGGGGGAACATTGGGATAATTACTGGAGGTGGGATTATGATGCAAATTCAGAATAATCTATAACATACAGTACTTTTCAACAACACATATGCTAGTATTGTATAGAAGTCGACTTGGAGGAGCATTATCATGGTTGATTTAAAAATACTGACCGCCTGGCTGGAACCTAAGGGATTCTGTCATGGCAAACTAGAGAGCCAGTGTGGTGTAGTGGTTAGGAGCGGTAGACTCATAATCTGGTTAACCGGGTTCGCTTCCCCGCTCCTCCACATGCAGCTGCTGGGTGACCTTGGGTTAGTCACACTTCTCTGAAGTCTCTCAGCCTCACTCACCTCACAGAGTGTTTGTTGTGGGGGAGGAAGGGAAAGGAGAATGTTAGCCGCTTTGAGACTCCTTCGGGTAGTGATAAAGCGGGATATCAAATCCAAACACCACTTCTTCTTCTTCTTCTTCTTCTTCTTCTTCTTCTTCTTCTTCTTCTTCTCCTCCTCCTCCTCCTCCTCCTCCTCCTCCTCCTATGTGTGGGTCAAGAGAGGGGTGAAAGACAAAGAGTTGTAGGGTGGACCCAGGTGTGTCTGTGTTGAAAACATGTGGGCTGCTGTTGAAGTTTGCTGAACAGTGAAATAAGACCCTATGGGTAACCCTGAAGCATGTTATTCTAAGTTACCAACTGGACTTTTTTTCAGCGGGAACTCAGGGGAACTGAGTTCCGCCACTTCTCAGGTGGGTGCCATTGCCATTCTAAGAGAAGGAACAAGGTGATCATGGTGAGTTCCGGCACCTCTTTTTCCAGAAAAATAGCACTGATTACCAATATTGTTAGTCCTATCTGACCGTTTGGTTTTATCACATGGCCAGGGGTGGATGATGAAATGCAGACATTCTCCACAGGAGGGAAAGAGACATGACCAAAGAGGAGCTCTAGCTGGACTAGACAAAAATCCAGCAATTAATCTACTATCAATCAGTTACATTTTGCTAATATTATTGAACACTTTTATTCCTTTTCTTAGATGTTCCATCTGAAGAGGAACCTTCCAAATTAATACAAATTATGATTTAGTGTTGGCTTTCTAAGAACGTGGAAGTCTGACTGAAAATTATTTAGTTGCTCTTAGAATTATTTCTTTTTTAAAGAAAATTTTTATTATTAACATAATTCAGCATTAATACACACATATTGCGAATATACAAGGATACAAACATACATTTCATACAATCCTTAAAAATGTTCAAACATACCTACACTCAATCCCACAGATAATTCCTTTTCCCATCACTATCCACCACCCCTCATCCCACCTTTGTGTTAGACTTCCAATCTACTCAGTTGCAATTTCTTCCCACTTCTACTGCTTTCTTTCACACATCTTTAGCCTAATTTCATGCTTCTTTTTATATTACACATTGTTATCCATCTTATTTAGTATTTCAGTATTTAAAACGGAACTTGTTTATTCTAATAGGAGTTCTGATTTTTCAATATGGTTTTGCAAGTATCCTTTAATCTCTTAGAATTATTTCTATGTTGTTCCTGAGGTAGAACAATCTCCTTTGAGTTTTGCTTTCGATCAAATTTCATTGGAAACTCTGATCACTATTGGTGAACTGAAATAGCTCTGTTCTGCTCATAGCAAGTTTTAGATCAGTCTAAATTCATAGAGGAGAAGTTTATCGATGACTGCTAGCCATGATGTGATGGCAGAGAATAGCCATCATGGATAGCAGTCATCAATAAACTTCTCCTCTATGAGTTTGTTTAATTCTCTTTAAAAGCCATTTAGGTTCATAGCCATCACTGTCTCCTGTGGGAGAAAATTCCATAGTTTGTTAAATGAATTGTTATACAACATCTAGATTTTATATGATTATATACCAACTAGCAGTGTAAAATTCTCATGAAACCTCTTTGGAATGCTGCTTTTATGTCAAAAAGCCATCTTTTCTAGTACAGCAGTTATTTATTTACTTCTAGACATATTAAAATAGGAGAAAGGCCAAAACTAATATCTTCTAAATTAACCATGTCAGTTTCCCCTCCCTAATCAATATTTTTCCAATTTAAACCCCTGATAAAGCATTGTTTTATAATGAAAACACAGGGTGATTCTTTGAGAGAGCTGCCATAAAGGTTGGCAGGAAAGAAAAATTGCAATACATTTTCTAATAGATTCAGGTTTCTTGTTATTCCCATATCCCCCAAATCTGTCACATTAAGGTCTTCAAATTTAACAATATTGATAAAACAATTACCTAAAATATTTAGAAAACTCCACATGCATTATAATCTCTTTATCTTAATAGGGTGAAATATAGCTATATCATTTAGATATTCAGAAGGTCAGAAGAACAAGTGTGTGCGATTGGAGAGAGGGGAGGGCTTGCTCAGGGCCATGAGAAAGCAAGACGTGAACAGTTGTGGATATCTGATTTATTTCACAGAATTGCCATGGTATGTAGAACCTGTACCTGCCTCACCTTAACAATCAAGTCCAGGACATCAAGGTAAAATGTCACCTTTTGCTTCTGCCCTGAGTCCCAGCCTCAGGGACTCTTATACATTTCTTCATAGGAAAGGAACCTCATCTTTCCTCTGGACCAAAACTGCCACTGAAGCAGTGGGTGATCTTATCATTTGAAGCAACATCAGTGCTAAGTTCTCCTGCATCCCCAGGCCATGAACCATCCAGCCAGTGTTGCCATCTTTAAATGCTTGAAGGTTTGCTGGGGCAAAATTGTTCTCTGTGACTCCGTAGGGCAGGGCCCAAACTGATGTATTCAATTCCAAGAAAAGGGAATCCTGATTAAACATTGGAAAGAACTTCCTGTTTGTACAAGCTGTTTGACAGTGGAACACAGATTGCCTTGCGAGGTGGTGGCCCACTCCTTTGTTAGAGATTTTTAAGCAAAGGCTTTGTGATCACCTAGTAAGGATGCTGTAGAAGTGGATTTCCTTCATCAACAGGGGACAAGAACTTAGAATCATAGAGTTGGAAGAGACCACAAGGGCCATTGAGTCCAACCCCCTGCCAAGCAGGAAACACCATCAGAGCACTCCTGACATATGGTTGTCAAGCCTCTGCAAAGACCTCCAAAGAAGGAGACTCCACCACACTCCTTGGCAGCAAATTCCACTGTCGCACAGCTCTTACTGTCAGGAAGTTCTTCCTAATGTTTAGGTGGAATCTTCTTTCTTGTAGTTTGGATCCATTGCTCCGTGTCCGCTTCTCTGGAGCAGCAGAAAACAACCTTTCTCCCTCCTCTATATGACATCCTTTTATATATTTGAACATGGCTATCATATCACCCCTTAACCTCCTCTTCTCCAGGCTAAACATGCCCAGCTCCCTTAGCTGTTCCTCATAAGGCATCGTTTCCAGGCCTTTGACCATTTTTGTTGCCCTCCTCTGGACACGTTCCAGTTTGTCAGTGTCCTTCTTGAACTGTGGTGCCCAGAACTGGACACAGTACTCCAGGTGAGGTCTGACCAGAGCAGAATACAGTGGCACTATTACTTCCCTTGATAAGCTTTGAGGTCCATTCTAACTACATGATTCTGCTGCCCTGTCCATGATTCTACCTCTGTTGGCCTTCTTCCAAGCTTCTTCCTCTTGTGGGATATCTAAGGCCATGCAGTGATTTCATGACTGAGCTACAATTTCAACTGGAGATTTCCTGCTCACGGTTCATTTCCTTAACCATTGATGTCAAGGTCTCAGAGGAGTAATTTCAAATGTAAGGTATGAAGCCAATAATCATGGGAGTTCTGACATCATACTTAGCTCACTTCTTTCCTCAAGAATGAGGAAACCACCAAAGGTTAAGCCAGAAGCACACCCCTCCAAGGAACATGGGTAAAATTGTCCTTAAATTAACTAAGATTTAGATAATGATATGACAAACTGTCATGAAGAAGAAATTGCAGGGTGAGAGAGAGAAATGATCCAACTGAAACATCTCTGCTTTTTCGGAAGACACATTTGTTAAAATGGGTTTTTGCTTTCCAAGAGATAGGGGGAAAAATGTGTTTTCCTTGCTTGATGCCCCTGCGGAAGTATGGAAGGCACATTACTGCAATGACTTAGTGCAGAATGTTGCTTGGGGAAAGGTCAGAGACGGTGTTTTCCCAGGGGTGAGGTTGGTGCAAAATGCAGCGGCTAGGTTGCACACTGGAGTGCCTTACCATACCCATGCCCCACCAGTGCAACTGGGCGTAACAGTGGCTGCCAACAAGCTACGAAGGCAGATCAAAGGTGTCAAGTCTTCCTCTACAAAACCCAACTTGGGACCAGGGTACCTATGGGACCGTCTTCTCTCTTATTGCCCAATAGGGTCACTACAGTTATCTGTTGAGACCCTCCTGGTGGTGGAGCTGCAGCCAAAATTGACTTCAGTAATGTCCACTAGGAGAGTGGGACTTTTCTGTGTTTGCTGCTTTCCTCCTGAACTTCCTCCTGGGGCAACATACTTTTAACAGATGTGTCATTCCAGTTTTAGTTCTCATTTTTCCAGTTATAGAAACCTGACAGGAGAAGAAGCAGTGGTATACTTATGGTATTGCTGGCCCTTGACTTAACTGCCATAAAGCAAAGTGAGTAGGTAATGTGCATTACTTCACTTGCTTCAAAATGTGGTAAAGGACCTCTGGATAGTTAAGTCCAATCAAAGGCGACTAAGGGGCTGCGGCACTTATCTCACTTTCAGGCTGAGGGAGCTGCTGTTTGTCCACAGACAGCTTTCCAGGTCATGTGGCCAGCATGACTAAACTGCTTCTGGTGCAATGGAACACTGTGACAGAAGCCAGAGCACATTGAAACACTGTTTACCTTCCCACCGGAGTGGTACCTATTTATCTAATTGCACTGGCGTGCTTTTGAACTGCTAGGTTGGCAGAAGCTGGGACAGAGCAATGGGAGCTCACTCCGTCGCGGGGATTTGAACCGCCGACCTTCTGATCGGCAAGCCCAAGAGACTCAGTGGTTTAGACCACAGTGCTACCTGCATCCCTGAAAACCATACCTATCTCCTTGATGTTTACTTTGTTGTAATTCTTGTGCCAGGTAAGCACTTTTTTTTTAGTTTCCAAGGCATTTTTAATGTGCTGCCTTAAAGTATATTTAAAGTGCACACCCCCAAGGATAATGGGGATAGTAGTTTCTTAAGTGGGACGTGGGTGGCGCTGCGGGTTAAACCACAGAGCCTAAGACTTGCCGATCAGAAGGTCGGCATTCGAATTCCCGCAACGGGGTGAGCTCCCATTGCTTGGTCCCTGCTCCTGCCAACCTAGTAGTTCGAAAGCATGTCAAGTGCAAGTAGATAAATAGGTACTGCTCGGTGGGAAGGTAAATGGCGTTTCTGTGCGTTGCTCTGGTTCACCAGAAGCAGCTTAGTCATGCTGGCCTCATGACCCAGAAGCTGTACGTTGGCTCCCTCGGCCAATAAAGCGAGATGAGCGCCGCAACCCCAAAGTCGGTCACGACTGAACCTAATAGTCAGGGGTTCCTCTACCTTCACTAGTTTCTTAAGTGTGCTGGGAATTGTACCCAATATTCTTTGGGACACTATGCTTTAAATGTGCTTTAAATGTGCTTTGAATGTGCGATGGATACACAGCCTCAGTTCACTTTTCGTTCTTTGCTTCTTGTGTTTTATGCTGCATCATACTTTTTTTTACAGTTGTTACTGTTCTAGTTACTGAATTTGTAACTTGTTTTGTGTTGTAAGCTACTTTGAGAACTTTTCTTGTTGGTGTACATTTGGCTATAAATGTGGTAAATAAATAAGCAAGCACACACAGAAAGAGAGAGAGAATGAGAGAGAATGAGTTGTGTGGCTTAAGACTACACCGCTGGCCCCAACTGCTGAGTTTTCAACTGTAATGACAAAGCGAATTTCTTGCCAGCCCATTTTTAATACATTTAGACATTTGTTACAAAGGAATTATCAACTTGACAAGGAAAAATTACTAATTCTTGACACCTTCCCTCTCACTCTGACTCTGTCTGTCTAAGTGCCCTTTTCACAATTTAACATGATTTGCCATATTAAAATTTAAACACTTCTAAGCTGTCCTAAACCTACTTTCCCCCATATCCAAATAGATCAAAATTGCTGATGAAATACAGAAATGTAGCAAGGGATTCATTTTATGGGACTTGGGGGGGGGGGAGCGTTCAAGAGTTTGTCTCTGCATTAGGCTTCTTTGGTTAATGTGAAACTCAATCTAGAGAAGGTCACAGCTGACCTACAGCGTTTAAACAGGAACCATTTAAAACTTGATCCCCTGTCCATGTGTTAATTGCTTGTAGGACACCCATGCACTGAAGCAGCTTTTCAGGTGTAGAGATTTCTCTTCTGAGATTTTGCATTCAACAGATGGCTGTTGGGGGTCAGGGTTGTTTGACTCAAACTCCCAGCCACCATGACCAGTAGTCAGAGAAACTGGGAGTTATAGTTCATCATCTGGATGGCTACAGGTGGACTAAAACACTTGTCCTTGGTTACACAGGAGCTGGTTCTATGCAACCCCTTCTCTTTCTGCCTCTTCCTCTCTATATTGACAGGCCCTATGCCTCCTTCCAGCAACTCCTGCAGCCAAGCTGGTGACAAATGTATTGTTCTGCTTTCCTTTGGACCATATCAGCAAGGCTGAGGGGATGGGGGTTGTCATCTGTGCAGCCCAGGGCCTCCATACTCATGGTCCAGGCTTGCTCCCCATGGAGGTCACCAGTGCTGCAAATGTAGTGTTTGACTTCACCCACGGAGGTGTACTCCATTGTATCCTGAGACAGACAGATGCCAACAACAGCAACCATTGGGCTGGATGCTTCGGACGTGTCATATGAACGAACCTCCTATGTCAGTAAAGGTAAAGATAAAGGTACCCTTGACTGTTAGGTCCAGTCGCGGATGACTCTGGGGTTGTGGTGCTCATCTTGCTTTATTGGCCGAGGGAGCCGGCGTACAGCTTTCAGGTCATGTGGCCAGCATGACTAAGCCACTTCTGGTGAAACAGAGCAGCACACGGAAATGCCATTTATCTTCCCGCCAGAGCAGTACCCATTTATCTACTTGCACTTTGACGTGCTTTCGAACTGCTAGGTTGGCAGGAGCAGGGACCGAGCCACGGGAGCTCACCCCGTCGCGGGGATTCGAACCGCCGACCTTCTGATTGGCAAGTCCTAGGCTCTGTGGTTTAACCCATAGCACCACCCGCGTCCCAATGTCAGTATCATGTTATAAATCAGCCTTTTATTTTGAGCATTCCAGGACAAGGCACCAGCACATACGCTTAAACTTTCAACACAGGTTCTTTTAATTACCCAAGTTAGTTGGCATTTTAACGGGTAATATTTGCCACAATCCTCTGTGCAAAGGGTAGGTTTTTATTATTCCGCATCCATCGACGGTTGCTATAATTGTTTCATGACATTTCTTAGCAGCTCTCGGAGAGCTGTTGCTTAAATTGATTTGGCCTAACCTGTAGCATTCAAAAGTGAGCTGTGCGAGGAGATGGTTGAGAGGCGCCATTGCCGGTGGCCTCTGAAGGAGTTCCCAAAATGAACTAATTCAGATTACAAGCAGTAACAGTGAAACTTGGCACCCTGACTGTGCAGGGTTCTAAATCACAAGGGGAAGCTTGTGTGAGTAAATCAGGCTCCTCGCTCCAGTCGTTACCCTTCCAATGCATGGAAGACGACAGTGCTGAGAGACAGGAGCACGATGGAAATGGGCAGGGCCAATGAGACCCACCACCCAATATTGTTTCTCTCATATGTTTCTAAATGTATGGTTGTGGTTGAACATCTGAACAACACTCATGTAGAGTGGCTATTTCTCTGGGCCTGCCTTCTGTCTTCCTGCTTCCCTCCTGCCTGATGATTTCCAGTCTACCCCAATACCTGCCAGCACTTGGACCTCAGCATTAGGAACTCATCACCAGGAGCTTGACAATGGAGAAAGGTGTATATCAGGCATCCCCAAACTCGGCCCTCTAGATGTTTTTGGGACTACAACTCCCATCATCCCTAGCTAACAGGACCAGTGGTCAGGGATGATGGGAATTGTAGTCCCAAAACATCTGGAGGGCCGAGTTTGGGGATGCCTGGTGTATCCATGCTTAGATTCTAGGAGTTACATTTCTTAGCCGATAGGTCTTTATCTTCAAATTGACCTATTAAAGAGCATAAAAGCATCACCTCATCACTATTTGCAACTGCGGATATATGTGGATATGTAATAAATTAAGGTGGCATATAAATCCATGCTACACAGTTTGAAAGTTGGCTTACAACATGCTGTGGACACTTTCCTCCTGGTATTTATTTACTTATTCAGAGAGGCTAGAAATAAATTTGATGTATTGCATGCTAGGATTTTCGGCATCACTCAAAAATGTTTCATAAGATTTTAGTGAATTCCAGCTCACATCAGTTATGACCTTGACATGAAAAATTGCCAAGAAGTAGACGATTCTTATGTTCCCAGTTGATGCAAAAATACTTTCAGCATTCAATTTACCATAGATTTATTGTGATGCAAATGGTACAATAAAGTAGTTGACAGTACAATCCTATGCACATCTACTTAGGATAGGTCTTAGTACATTTAGTGGGAGTTACTACCAAGTTAAGTGTAACCTCTCTTTTTTTAGGACTATGTAAAATGGCTGATCCAAAATAAGTGGAGTGTAGCATAGTAAAAGTCTGTGAAACTGTTTTGCTTCCCGATTGATTGTGAGCGTTGAATGGTCAGGATTTCCCCATGTATTCTACATAATTTGCCCACTGTGTTATCAGCAAACAGCTGCATCATATCAGCTTCATAGCAATGTGATAGCATCAAGTCCAGTATTTGTCTGGGAAGAATGAAACAGAAAACAACATAGTCACTGAAGAATCAGCAAAAGGAGGAGGGAAGTGGTTGTAAAGAGTAGCAAAAAGCTAGTGAAGGGTAGGATTAAGGAAGAATTTGGTTCATTCCTACCTTTCTGAACATCACAAGGTAAAAACCATTCTTCAATTTTCATGTCATAGCAGCGATAAAAAGTGGAAGAAGTGTCTTCTTGTTGTATTCAGAGTTTGCGTCTATTTAAAAACCCCCACAATGTCCATCATATTCACAACTTCAACTCCATGTGAAAATACATGGAAGAAGCTATTGTTTGAGGAAAACGTAGAACTGGTTCTACGAAACTTTTACAAGGTTGTACATTATGAACTGTCAGTGCCTGTTAGCAACAGCTTAATGAAGCGTGTGTTCTCTATAATGGCCAATATTTGGACAAATGAACAAAACGGTCTTCATTTTGATGTAGTGGAGGGAAAGCATCAGAACAAATTAAATTTTGGCATGTCTCATGGTGACTTCTATGACTATGTAAGCCAAAAACCAGAATTGTTTCAGGCAGTATCCCAGGCTCGTGGCCCACGTAAAAGTTCTGGGGTCGCATCAAAAAATTAGAGAAGGGTGTTTATCTGCTCTGTAGGCCTTTTTAAAACAAAATTGTAAACTATTTTTATTTAAACCTTGTTCATTTCCCCCCAGCAATTGCTACCAACAAAAATGTAGAAAATAACAGTAACCCACTAGTAGAAAATCAAGAATAAGCTACAACAGGAGTATTCTGATGTTGCTGTTGTTGTTGTTTAGTTGTTTAGTCGTGTCCGACTCTTCGTGACCCCATGGACCAGAGCACACCAGGCACTTCTGTCTTCCACTGCCTCCCGCAGTTTGGTCAAAGTCATGTTGGTAGCTTCAAGAACACTGTCCAACCATCTCGTCCTCTGTCGTCCCCTTCTCCTTGTGCCCTCAATCTTTCCCAACATCAGGGTCTTTTCCAGGGAGTCTTCTCTTCTCATGAGGTGGCCAAATTATTGGAGTCTCAGCTTCAGGATCTGTCCTTCCAGTGAGCACTCAGGACTGTTCCTTCAGAATGGATAGGTTTGATCTTCTTGCAGTCCATGGGACTCTCAAGAGTCTCCTCCAGCACCATAATTCAAAAGCATCAATTCTTTGGCGATCAGCCTTCTTTATGGTCCACCTCTCACTTCCATACATCTGATAGTTTATAACAAAGATTTATTGTCTTTGGTGCTGCAAACTGTAGTACAAGTTTATCCAAATTCAATGCTTTGGTAATGTCCTTATTATAACTCAAAACAAACCATTTCAACTTTGCAGTCATGTAGCACAAACTATTGAGGTGGACCTAAAACTGAAGTTAAACAAGAAAAGCAGATTTCAACTGTTGAAGTATTGCTTGAAATTGTCAATGCATCCTCAAGCAAAAGACCAAGTCTGGGAAATGTAGTCCACATTTTGTGAGCTCACCTGCAAAACCCCCACTTACGCTGGTTTTTCTTTCACAGAGGTTTTGCCAACGCAACCTCTGGTTTTAAGTCTTCTAGGTTTTTATGGTTATCTGAGTTGTGTTTCAATATTTCTCATAGCGAATTCAAATTGTGCTCATTCTCAGGCTTGCAAACTTCTACTATAACAGAGCTGTCTCTCTCCTTGAACCTGTTTTCCAATTCATGATTGCAATCATCAATAACACTACAGTGGTACCTCAGGTTAAGTACTTAATTCGTTCCAGAGGTCTGTACTTAACCTGAAACTGTTCTTAACCTGAAGCACCACTTTAGCTAATGGGGTCTCCTGCTGCCGCTGCGCCGCCAGAGCACAATTTCTGTTCTCATCCTGAAGCAAAGTTCTTAACCTGAAGCACTATTTCTGGGTTAGCAGAGTCTGTAACCTGAAGCGTATGTAACCCAAGGTACCACTGTACTATGAAACTGTATGACAGGTTCTCGCAGCCACAGGTGAGAGCTGAGTGGAGGGTGAGGACCAAAGGTGGACAAACTAACCAAGAAGAAGCACGACTTGTCCCCCACCAGAGGTACTACCCCTCCCCACACACCCCACATACTCCACATCCCTCATTACAACAGACAAAACCAAAAACACGCCTATACTTGAAAACTTGCAAGTAAGGAAGGAGGTTTAGTACCCTTCTCCAGAGAGATTTTTGTGTTCCATATGGAAAAGAATGTGATACCCCACAGGTAGTCTGAAATGGTATAGCCCAGGCACAGGTTTCCCATCACAGTCAGAGTTAGGCCTAGGTTGGATAATGAGACACTGGAGAAAGGAAAGGAAGTAGGGTAAGGCCACTTGAGATGGGAAACTGAAGATGATTGAGCTGCCTGTGACCCATTTATATGGCTGCTTTTCCATATGCAGTGGTACCTCGGAAGTCAAACGGAATCTGTTCCGGAAGTCCTTTCGACTTCCAAAACATCTGGAAACCAAGGTGCAGCTTCTGATTGGCTGCAGGAACTTCCTGCAGCCAATCAGAAGCCACGGAACCCCATCGGACATTCGGGTTCCAAAGCACATTCACAAACCGGAACAATCACTTCCGGAGTTGTGGTGTTCGGAAGCCAAAACATCCGATTACCAAGCTGTTTGGGATCCAAGGTATGACTGTGTATTTTCCCACTATTTTTGGAGCATGATGCTGGTACTCAGTACTGAACACAGTAATTATCCAGAGTACAGCCACATGATTTCAAAAATACGAGATGCATGTATCCTGTAATTTCTTAAGCAGGAAGCTTTGTCCTGCGTATTAAATTTATATCCCGCCCTCCTTCCCAAAGGAGCCCAGGGTGGCACAAAGGAACCTCTGTGCAGAGTATTGGGCTTTTGTTGGGCACCTATGCATAGAATTAATTAAACACGATTCAAATCAGAGAGTGCTTCTCTTCAGTGATCAGCGGGAAGTGGGGGAGAGGAAACAGAGCTCCAGCAACATAATATTTTATTGCTTCCATACTCTCTGGCAGAATTGATGCTTTATAAACCCACTTTAGTGAAAATCCAGCTCATTACAAAGCCTCGATCCGCAGAGCTTCTTTTTGTGTACAGATTTCTGCTTTTCAAAAAAGCAGAACACACCACCGCATTGGTATGCCATCTAAATTTATTCGGATTCCGTCAGAGCTACACATACATATGCACTGTAAGAAGTTGTGTAAGCGGTGCCCTTCAGCTCTCTATATTGGACAAACAGTCCAAACCCGACGCTAAAGGAGAAAAGGTAAAGGTAAAGGGACCCCTTACCGACTCTGGGGTTGCGGTGCTCATCTCGCTTCATTGGCCAAGGGAGCCGGCGTACAGCTCATGTGGCCAGCATGACTAACCAGAGCAGCGCACAGAAACGCCGTTTACCTTCCCGCCGGAGCGGTACCTATTTATCTACTTGCACTTGACGTGCTTTCGAACTGCTAGGTTGGCAGGAGCAGGGACTGAGCAACGGGAGCTCACTCCTTTGCGGGATACGAACTGCCAACCTTCTGATCGGCAAGTGCTAGGCTCTGTGGTTTAACCCACAGCGCTACCCAAAGGATAAATGGACATCAATCTGACATCAGGAATCACAAGACAGAGAAACCAGTAGGAGAACACTTCAGTCTCCCATGACATTCTGTACAAGATCTCAAAGTAGCTGTCTTATTACAAAAGAATTTCAGTAATAGGCTGGAAAGAGAAGTTGCTGAATTGCAATTTATCACCAAACTTAAAACCATGGAGAGACCCGGTCTGAACAGAGACATTGGATTCTTATCTCATTATACATTGTAAAACTATTTTTAGCCATCTCACCCCTTGCTTTTTCCTGTAAGACCAATTGCAGTCGTTAACAGTCGTCAACAGGTTTACTACACCTATCAGCCAACCACCCATTCCCACCTCCTCTCACTATATATAAGCGTCGGGTGACTTCTGTTCAGTGTATCTGAAGAAGTGTGCATGTATACGAAAACTCATACCAATAACAAACGTAGTTGGTCTGACTACGGCAGACCCACACAGCTACCTACCTGTAACTAAACGTTCTTGACTTGTTGCTTTATCTTTTTGGTAACCACTTTGAGGTTTGTTTTGTTTTTTTACAGTCAAACAATCTATAAATTTTATGAAATAAATAAATAAAACACATAATGGTCAGAGCAGGTCATATGCAATAAAAATAACAGCTTGGCTTATTTATTTAAGGTGGAGCAGGGGCCCGGCCAGCTTAGTCAGTAGAGCATGAGACTTTTAAGGTAGAGCAGGGCCTTCTCTGTTGTGGCACCTGAGTTATGGAACACTCTTGCGTTGCAAGTGTTGTTGTTTCCCTTGTTGCCAGCCTTTTCCTGTCTGCTCCTATAGGCTTATAGGAAGAGCTGAACCGAAGAACTGTTGACCTGCTGTAGGAGTTTTGCTTTGCTGGCAGTTTTGTATCTGAATGGCTTTATATGGTTTGTATATGATGTTATGATGGATTTTAATGGAAATGTTTTGTGTTCCATCATGGCAATATAGAAATATTAACAACAACAACAACAACAACAACAACAACAACTTCTTTTGTCTTTAAGGTCTGTTTCACACATTACTGAGGCCACTGAGGTAGCTAACCCTATTAGTATTCCTGGTATGGTACATATGCTGTAATCACATTTTACATGTTGTGATGTACACTTATGTACCTTTGATGTACACATGGAGAGGGGAGCCCCATAATGTGGGAAATGGCTCTGACAGTCATCACAATATTTGTTGTTGTTGTTTAGTCGTTCAGTCGTGTCCGACTCTTCGTGACCCCATGGACCAGAGCACGCCAGGCACTCCTGTCTTCCACTGCCACCCGCAGTTTGGTCAGATTCATGTTTGTAGCTTCGAGAACACTATCTAACCATCTCGTCCTCTGTCGTCCCCTTCTCCTTGTGCCCTCCATCTTTCCCAACATCAGGGTCTTTTTCCAGGGAGTCTTCTCTTCTTATGAGGTGGCCAAAGTATTGGAGCCTCAGCTTCACGATCTGTCCTTCCAGTGAGCACTCAGGGCTGATTTCCTTAAGAATGGATGTGTTTGATCTTCTTGCAGTCCATGGGACTCTCAAGAGTCTCCTCCAGCACCATAATTCAAAAGCGTCAATTCTTCGGCGATCAGCCTTCTTTATGGTCCAGCTCTCACTTCCATACATCACTACTGGGAAAACCATAGCTTTTACTATAAGGACCTTTGTTGGCAAGGTGATGTCTCTACTTTTTAAAATGCTGTCTAGGTTTGCCATTGCTTTCCTCCCAAGAAGCAGGTGTCTCTTAATTTCGTGGCTGCTGTCACCATCTGCAGTGATCATGGAGCCCAAAAAAGTAAAATCACTCACTGCCTCCATTTCCTCCCCTTCTATTTGCCAGGAGGTGATGGGACCAGTGGCCATGATCTTCGTTTTTTTGATGTTGAGCTTCAGACCATATTTTGCACTCTCCTCTTTCACCCTCAATAAAAGGTTTTTTAATTCCTCCACACTTTCTGCCATCAATATTGATGGCACAATATTTGTAGTGTGTCCATAATCTCTATGTCCTATTGGTTGTGAAAACCTCCAGGTTGCGGTTTAAAAAAAGAGCCCTTCTGGGTCCACGACTGAGCCCAAATGCAAAATCGCTTCTGTCGTCTTTTCTTTCTGCCTATGCGTTCATTCTTACAGAAGGCTATACAGATGTTGGGTGCTGTCGGGCCTCATTGCCTCAGAAACATTACAGAGACCTTCCCCGAATTTTTGATGCATTTTACAAGCACAACACATCCATCCAAGGTAAAGCACCTCTGCTACGTACGAGAAGGATTTATCTGTGTAATCCTATGCACATTTGCCTGGGAGACCCCTCTGGGATTTGCTTCTGAGTACATATGTATAGGATTGTGCTGTTAGCTGAAATCAAAGGTGTTTTCTTTTGCCTGAGCCGTGGCCTAAGGCGTTTGCCTCTTCCCTCTTGCAGATGTAAAGTCTGCAATGTATTTAGATACCTCTCCAACTGAAGCAGGCTGCTGGGAGGGGACTCTCAGCTTCTCTGAAGTGAAATGAGATTTGCATGATGAGCCGCAAACTGAATTGCGTGGCAAGACCCTCAAGCCGACCCCCCACTAAGATAAATAAATTCACATGGATATTTTGTTTAAGGTTTTTGTGCAAAAATTTGGCCACAACTCGATTACAGGAATGAGAGCGGTATTGGCTTAGGCATTGGCAAGACTATATCTGACTCCTGTCCCCTTTGCAGGAAGTCGGTAAGGGTAAACCACCCAAAGGGACATTGCTTCGGGGGAACCTGCCTGCATCTCCCCTGGTGTTCCCAGAGGCCTGGCATGGCCCTCACCCTTCAAGCAGACTTCGGACAGGAACCAGGCCCTGGCTTCCTTTAACGGAATACCCTTGAAACTGGAAGGGTATTCCTCCCCCCTTCACCATAAGCCAATGCCAACCACCAAACCTTACCAAGTTGTGACGATTGCTAAGAGGTAGGCAAAAACCAAGTGGCCTGTGCCAATTTGCCAAATGGGGAAATTCCTACCCGGCCCCCGACTCAAGCCGGGCAACCAACCAAGGTCCAAAGCAAGGCCAAAGGATATAAATTAAAGGGAGGGTGGGCGGGTGTCCAGCAACACAAAGCAAGAGCCTGGCACACGTCACGCTGCTGCTTTTATACTCTCCCCCACTATCACCCCATGACAATGATTGGGCAATAAAGGTAAAAGGTAAAGGTACCCCTGCCCGTACGGGCCAGTCTTGCCAGACTCTAGGGTTGTGCGCCCATCTCACTCAAGAGGCCGGGAGCCAGCGCTGTCCGCAGACACTTCCGGGTCACGTGGCCAGTGTGACAAGCTGCATCTGGCGAGCCAGCGCAGCGCACGGAACACCGTTTACCTTCCCGCTGGTAAGCGGTCCCTATTTATCTACTTGCACCCGGAGGTGCTTTCGAACTGCTAGGTTGGCAGCCACTGGGACCGAACGACGGGAGCGCACCCCGCCGCGGGGATTCGAACCACTGACCATGCGATCGGCAAGTCCTAGGCGCTGGGGTTTTACCCACAGCGCCACCCGCGTCCCACAATAGCCCTGGGTGATTGTGGTGCCACCCCAGTGTGAGTGAGATAGCTTCACCCATGCCAGGGTGGGGGGAACCAGGTTGAGAGACTGCCTGCAACCAGGACCATCTATTAAGATGACCCCATTTGTGGAACTTCAAAACACTTTGTAGGCCTTTTTGACCAAAATACGACAGGTAAAGTGTCTGTTAAAAGCAAAAGCTTATAAAGAAAATACCAGGGTGGGGAGAAAGGGGAGGGAGACCTTGGCTGGCAGGTCTACCTCTGAGTTGGCAGTGGATTCTAGTTATGCCATCTGTTTGCACTACAAGAAGCAGCCGATCCATGGGGGAATTTGAGGGCACTAGCAGCAACCTTGAAATGTACCTGTGTGTGCAGCACTAGTCCCTCTGTGAACCCTTTGCTTCCTTTCACCCTCCTCTTCTGCATTATCAATGTGCACAGGCACTGTGTTCTTCCAGGACTCACGGTCAAGATGGTCTCCAGCTTATTCAGCAGCCTTGGCTTTCGTAGCTGTAGTCAGTCAGGTCCTGCCAGGTGGGAAATGACCTGCAAGGCAGGGAGCAGGTCTTTCTTCCAGGACTTACCACTAAGAGCACAGTGGTGCCTTGGTTCCCAAACTTAAGCTGTTCTGGAAGTCCGTTCCAAAACAAAAGCGTTCCAAAACCAAGGAGCCCTTTCCCATAGAAAGTAATGCAAAACGAATTAATCCGTTCCAGACTTTTAAAAACAACCCCTAAAACAGCAATTTAGCATGAATTTTACTATCTAATGAGACCATTGATCCATAAAATGAAAGCAATAATCAATGTACTGTGCTATAAAATAAATAAGACAGTATTGTAGATGATAAAAATAAACATTACTATTTTTTCTTACCTGCACAGATGATGGTCATTGTTTGTTTCGGGGTTTTTTTAAAATCCATTTCCCCAATCACACAATCAATCAATCAATCAATCAATCAATTGGGTTCCACATAGTCACAAAAACAAATTAACCGAAAAAGCCTCAAAACCAAAAACACAAAATAAAAAGCAAAAGCAAAGGTGCCTAACTTAATCAGTTCTGGAAGACCATTTGACTTCCAAAATGTTCGAAAACCAAGGCGCAGCTTCTGATTGGTGCAGGTGCCCCGGAAACAATAGCTGACAGCATTTGAGAACCAAGGCATTTGAGAACCAAGGTACCACTGTACACATCTATAGGATTGCACTGTACATGACATTAATGTAAACATATTAAGATGCTTGTTTTTCGTTCCCTTCCATTGACTTAGGATAATTTCCCGAACAAATACACCCACTCCCCACCCCATACAAAACGTCTTGCTGATGGGCTGCTCCAACCTAGAGCTTTTATCATCTGCCACTGACATTTATATTTTACACTTCACAAGTAGATTAAATTTCAAATATGCTTCCCCCCCACTCTCTTCCTATGTTTTAAGTGTTTTCCACTTTCCTATATCGAAAGCTCTCCTGTTGAGAGGTCCCAACAGGAAGTGAATGCAGGGAGGTTGTGCTCTAATGAGAGATCCTTTAATCTACCCTTAATCCCACTCAATTAAAGCAACATTAATGACAGAAGAATCATTATGTGCTGAAGAACAGGAAAATGAGAGGAAACAACAGGCGCTTGCTTCTCCATGCCCTGCATTTTATTCGAAATCCAAACCAAAAAAAGCAGGGCTTTTGCTTTTTGCTCTGGTTTTTAAGGCCTTAAATGTGTCAGTGAAAATCCCAGCTCATGTTAGCGCCTCAACATCTACAGCTATTAAAGTCACCTAGAACAAACTATATTGGTTCATATTAAAGGAAGGAGCCAAAGGAGCTGTATTTAGCCTACAAACCACCCTAGTAAAGGGGAAACATGGAGACCACATTTTCACCTTCCTGGAACTTTCCTCCCATCCTCCATCTATATTCCTCTAATGTGCATATGATGATGATGATGATGATTTATTATTTATACCCCGCCCATCTGGCTGAGTTTCCTCAGCCACTCTGGGCGGCTCCCAATCAAGTGTTAAAAACAGTACAGCATTAAATATTAAGAACTTCCCTGAACAGGGCTGCCTTCAGATGTCTTTTAAAGATAGGATAGCTGCTTATTTCCTTCACATCTGAAGGGAGGGTGTTCCACAGGGTGGGTGCCACTACCGAGAAGGCCCTCTGTCTGGTTCCCTGTAACCTCACTTCTCTCAATGAGGGAGCCGCCAGAAGGCCCTCAGCACTGGATCTCAGTGTCTGGGCTGAACGATGGGGGTGGAGATGCTCCTTCAGGTATATAGGACCGAGGCCGTTTAGGGCTTTAAAGGTCAGCAACAACAATTTGCATTGTGCTCAGAAACGTACTGGGAGCCAATGCAGATCTCTCAGGACCGGTGTTATGTGGTCTTGGCGGCCACTCCCAGTCACCAGTCTAGCTGCCGCATTCTGGATTAATTGCCGTTTCCGGGTCACCTTCAGAGGTAGCCGCACATAGAGCATATTGCAGTAGTCCAAGTGGGAGATAACTAGAGCATGCACCACTCTGGCGAGACAGTCCGCGGGCAAGTAGGGTCGTCTTAGCCTGTGTACCAGGTGGAGCTGGTAGACAGCTGCCCTGGACACAGAATTAACCTGTGCCTCTATGGACAGCTGTGAGTCCAAAATGACTCCCAGGCTGCGCACTGGTCCTTCAGGGGCACAGTTACCCCATTCAGGACCAGGGAATCCCCCACACCCACCCGCCCCCTGTCCCCCAAAAACAATACTTCTGTCTTGTCAGGATTCAACCTCAATCTGTTAGCCACCATCCTCCAACCGCCTCCAGGCACTCACATATGAGGGCTGCCACAGGCAAGACATGAAGGGGATCACACCCTATAAGGAAGACTATTGCATCAAAATATTTTAAAAAGGAACCTACCACAAAATGTTGCAATGTGTAGCACTCCAACCAGCCAGCCATGCCCACTTCCAGGATATTACATTCTTTTCTCCCTTGGCACTGTCCATCAGTAAGTCAGCATTCTATGACCTCAGAGCACGCTCAGTTCTTACTGATATCTTTCTTATGCATAGCTGTCAACTTACAGATTTGAAAATAAGGGACCAGCAGCCAAAATAAGGGATTTTAGCCAACCAGTTAAAAGGGACCAGATAATTTTGGAGAGCAGCGCCGGTTTTTAGCCCTTTGTTTCCAGAGGTTGCTGCTCAAGACACCAGCTAATGAAACACTGCAATTAAATAACTACAAGCAGCAACCACTTTTCACGCAAAACGAAGTCCAAGCTACGAAGATGCTGCTGCAGTTCTGTATCTTTTCTCTCGTGCTCCATCTGCAGCTCTCAATTCCATCAGGTGGGGCGGGAGGAGGGGGGGAAATAGCGGCCGAAGTAAACCCGCAGATCAGACCATCTATGCTAGTCTACCACTACAAATCTATGGGAGAAGCGCTTGCGGTCCTTCCCTTGTAGCCCTTGGAACACCTGCTCGTGCCTCCGCCTCCTCCTCTTCCTCCTCTTCTCTATGGTTGCCCTTGCTCTCCTCTCAAGGCTCCTCATCTATTCATAGACCATGCCAGGCTGCCCATCTCATTAGGGTCCTTCCGCGGCACAGCCACAGTACGGCCTAATGGGAGCGGGAGCGGCGGTGACGGGCAGAGTGGAGGCCCCAGGCAGAGATGCTCAGTTCGGCAGCCACGAGGAGGATGGTGGCGGAAGGGCCTGAGGCTCCCACCAGTCCTGGTGGGGAGGGGTTCCCAGGGGCCAAGGCTGGTGAGAGGAGGCCGGAGGGGGGCGGGCTGGGCAGCCAAGCAACACAGTTGGAGCCTCCCTCCTCCCTGGCCGGCAGGGAGGGAGGGAGAGGAGCTGCTTCCTTTGAAACCCGGGAAATTTAAGGGACATCCATCAATAAGGGACAGCAGCGGGACATGGCACTGGGATAAGGGACTGTCCCTCCAAATAAGGGACGCTTGACAGCTATGCTCTTATGGCATAAGTGGTTATGTTTGGGCAGCATAAGGATCTATGCTTAGAGATTTGAATTTGCTATAAAGTGCATCTAGGGGTGAGGGGGAAATTAGATTCAGTTCACATTTAAAGGCAAACCTACCTGAATTGTGCTGTCCTAAACAATATGTGGACCGGAAACACAGCCATCCTTGAAAATTCACATTTCTTGTTGTAGTGCAGCTCTCCATCCAAGTAATGTGCACAAAAAATGAATTTACTAATGATAAGTGTGTGTTGAAATGTGCATGTTAGTGAAACCAGCATGCAAAAATGCATTGCGTTAGGAAAAATTGCTTTACGGACATGCAAATTAGGTAAAATTGCACATGAAATTGTATATACTCGGAGACATTTGCACAAAAATGTTGATGAATTTCATGGGGGCTTTTAAAATAGAAATCTGATTGCAAATTGATGTGGCAGTGTGGAGAACTGAGCTGAAGAGTGGAAAAGATGAAAAGCGAGGAATTGACAGAGTTGATGTATTTCAGAGTTAGGTGAAATTTTCAGACAGATTTGACACAATGTCAATCTTAAATGACCTTGAGAGCCTTTTTGGCTGACCAGTGGGATGGACATAGGAAGATAGGAAGGGCAGGTATATGATATGCGGTATTTAAATGAGCTGCTAAGGCAAAGTGGAGTTCTAGATTTGGACCTAACAGATCTTGACTGAAACATCCTTTTAGACATTAACTGAGTGTCATTGGGGGAGAATCTTAGGGACTGTGTTCTTTCACAATTATGTTCTTCTGTTAGGAGCAAGGAAGGGAGCTGTGTTTCATCAAAGCAATATGGGTCCATCAAGAAACACAAACAAAAACCCACCATTTGGTGCATAGAACTAGTCAAGGTGTCCCTTGGTTTCTGACCTCTATTTCCTGCTCCTCCACCTATGAAAAAGGAATAATTAATATTTACTTCGCTGGATTTTTTAAAACTTTTTTTTTTTTTTGTGGTGAGGTGATGGAGATTAACGTGGCACAACCATAAAGCTATTTGCATTACACAATGACATTTAAGAATGAGGCAACCTATGCATTTCAATTAACGCACTGCAAAATCACTTTTTTAATGATTGAAAAATATGTAGCCTTTACAGACATAAGAGGGAAATTTTCTATAGGAAATGCCTATACTTCAACTCAGTTCCCATATATTTACCCTGCAGGTTTTATGATGGAAACTTTGTTGCCTGGACTCTTTGAATTTTGCATAAATTACGTGGTCCTTTATTTTTATGATGGCAGAGAGAAGGCCCCATGACCTCTTTGGCATGTGATGAGAGGAAGAGGGGAATTCAACCTAGTGACCATACTGATGTGGCTTGCTGACCACAACCTCTCTGGCTACACATTGTGCAAGCATGGAGACTCTACGAGTTTACACACATGTAGAGCTCCTGCATACAAACAGTCACCTGATTGTCCCAGGTTCCTTTGTCATGTGGAAGAGGTCTACATGAATAACCAGCAGACGACAAGGGTCCTTTCTCGTGTTTGCTCATAGCCAGAGTATGCATTATGAGGAAGAATCAGGTCTAGCTTATGCAGCTTTGTGGACCCCTCATGCATCATTTGAATATGTGAGGGGGTTATCTTAATCTCCCTTCAGTCTTCTGTCCCTCTAGTTCTCCCCAGTACATGCACCACCATAGCTGATACAGCATAGGGAAAGGTGTCTTTCCTGTTCCATCCCTGCATGGATAGGAATGGGTGAGGCGTCACCTCTCCAAAACTGGTGCTCAGACTTGAAAGTAGGTGGGATCATAGAATCATAGAAATGAAATGTCAATCCCCTGCAATGCAGGAGTCTCAACTAAAGTATCCATGAAAGATGGCCATCCAAGCTCTGCTTAAAAACCTCCAACGAAGAAGAGTCTACAACCTTCCGAAGGAGTCTGCTTCACCGTCAAACAGCTCTTAGTGTCTGAAAGTTCTTCCTGATACTTAATCAAAATCTCCTTTCTTGTAACTTGGTTTGAGTTCTAGCCTCTGGAAGCAGGAGAAAACAAGCTTGCTCCATCTTCCATGTCACAGCTCTTTAGATATTTGAAGATGGCTATCTTATCTCCTTTCAGAGCCAGTGTGGTGTGGTGGTTAAGAGTGGTAGACTCATAATCTGGTGAACCAGGTTCGCTTCCCCGCTCCTCCACATGCAGCTGCTGGGTGACCTTGGGCTAGTCACACTTCTCTGAAGTCTCTCAGCCTCACTCACCTCACAGAGCGTTTGTTGTGGGGGAGGAAGGGAAAGGAGAATGTTAGCCGCTTTGAGACTCCTTCGAGTAGTGATAAAGCAGGATATCAAATCCAAACTCCTCTTTTTCTTTTCCAGGCTAAACATAATTTTCTGCGGAAGTCCCCAAACTTGGCTTATGAGGTGGCCCAAGGACACCTTTTTCTGTTTTATATTTGCATTTGGCTGCACTGGGCACCAGCACCACAGGGGGTACTGGAACAATGATGTAGAATGGAGGGGGGTGGGAGGCGCCAAATTTTAGCACAGCGCAGGGCGCCACTGGAATTTGAAAGCCCAAGGTCTGCCACAGTTCAGAGACATTGTAGAACACTCTACCAACTTCTTCTTAGCTGTTGTGTAGAATGGGAATCCTGAGGCCAGAAGACATCACACAGGGAAACCAATTCCATGGGCAGAGACATCTCTCAGCTGATGGTTCTACGTTTTCATAAATGGAGAACAATTCTGGGGGTAAGTGTAGATGGGAAATTTGATCCTTAGGAATGTAGAGAAACGTTTTTGTGCCTGGTTTGTTTATTGCCCAGTAATTTGCTTGCCTGGTGCAAAGAGAAATGAGGTCATTTTGTTGTTTAGTCGTGTCCGACTCTTCGTGACTCCATGGACCAGAGCATGCCAAGCACTCCTGTCTTCCCCTGCCTCCCGCAGTTTGGTCAAACTCATGCTGGTAGCTTCAAGAACACTGTCCAACCATCTCGTCCTCTGTTGTCCCCTTCTCCTTGTGCTCTCCATCTTTCCTGACATCAGGGTCTTTTCTAGGGAGTCTTCTCTTCTTATGAGGTGGCCAAAGTATTGGAGCCTCAGCTTCACGATCTGTCCTTCCAGTGAGCACTCAGGGCTGATTTCCTTAAGAATGGATCGGTTTGAACTTCTTGCAGTATAAATATGCTGGTTGGTTGTTTCAGTACAGTGGTTCTGGTATAGCATCCCCTAACAATAGATTCTCAGGACTATGACCAAACGTAAAGCCCCATGATTATTTAAATCATGGATGGGGAATCCATATACTCCCAGATGTTGCTGGACTCTAGTTTACGTCAGCCCCTCCCCAAATGGCCAACAGGAGTTGGAGTCTCCAGTTGTTCCCTGTTTCTGCTTGAAAGGAAGCCGTGACAGCTAAAGAGAAGTTAAAGGTAAAGGTAAAGGATCCCTGACAGTTAAGTCCATTCGTGAATGACTCTGGGGTTGCAGCGTTCATTTCACTTTACTGGTCGAGGGAGCGAGTGTTTGTCCACAGACAGCTTTTCCCGGTCATGTGGCCAGCATGACTAAGCCGCTTCTGATGAAACCAGAGCAGTGCACAGAAACGCTGTTTACCTTCCCGCCAGAGCGGTACCTATTTATCTATTTGCACTTTGACGTGCTTTCAAACTGCTAGGTTAGCAGGAGTTGGGACCGAGCAATGGGAGCTCACCCCATCGCAAGGATTCGAACCACCAATCTTCCGATCGGCTAGCCCTAGGCTCTGTGGTTTAGACCACAGCACCACCCGCGTCCCGTAAAGAGAAGTTAGACAGGTGTAAATTGGTAGCGTTCAAAATACAGGTAAAAGGGGGAAATTATGTTTGATTCGTGTAAAATATAATGAATTTTAGTATAGTTAAGAAACCTTACAGAATCTTAATTTGCACAAACAGAAATTTAAAATATGCACAGTTTAACATGGTGATCTCCAAGTTTTTCATTACTCTAGCAAGAGTTGCTTTCCCCATTTTACCAATATGACATTACTGCAAGTTAGAGCAAACACTGCACAGAACTTGAGTTTTCCACCCACAGCATACACAAACGATCACTTGAACATCAGTTAATTTAAGTACTTAATTTAATTAACATAAGGTTTGGGAAATAATTTTGAACCGAAACCACTGAAGCAATAATTCCATGTATCTCACAGTCCCTGGAATTTAATAAGTGGTGCTGCAGTTTAATTTGGGGACAGCATAATTTTTAATATGATTAATAACATGATGCAAAGGAAATGCTCTTATTCCTTCATGTTTGCCAAACACAGTAAAAATTAAATCCCAAAGGATTTCTGTTTTTTGATCCCCCACCCCCACACCTTTATTAAACCACAGAGACTTGAGTTCAATCTAGGCAACGTTAGGCACAATTCAGGTCCCTTGATTTCAATCAGGCACTGACAGTGCAAGCCTCTGCATGCCTACTCAGAAGAAAGCCCCACTGAGAACAATAGGGCTCACTTAGGTTAGTGGATATAGGGTTACACCTTTCCCCATCTTTTCCATTGAAAGCATTTGACTTTGCTTGGATTGAGCCCAGTAGTTTCAAGAATTTGGACATAATTTACCGTATTTTTCGCTCTATAGGATGCACCCGACCATAGGACGCACGTTATTTTAGAGGGGGAGAACAAGAAGAAAAAAATCTCCCCCTCTCTGCTCAGCGCCCCTTCAGCAAAGCGGCAGGAGAAATGGAGCCCCTTACATTTCTCCTCCCTCTTCACTGAAGTGGAGCTGCGCAGCTCTCCCTCTCTGCTGAAGCCAGGAGAGTCTTGCTCTCCCGGCTTCAGCAAAAGGAACCCGAAGCCTTCGGAGTGCAGCGCGAGTTCCCGCTGCGCTCCAAAGGCTTCAGGCGGCTATTCCTGAAGCCTGGAGAGCGAGAGGGGTCGGTGCGCACCTCTCGCTCTCCAGGCTTCAGCAATAGCAACGTGAAGCCTCCGGATCACGGAGGGAGCACTCCCTCTGCACTTTGTAAGCTTCGCATTGCTATCGCTGAAGCCCCAAGGAGCCTGCATTCGCTCCATAGGACGCACACACATTTCCCCTTAATTTTTGGAGGGGGAAAAGTGTGTCCTATAGAGCGAAAAATACAGTAATTTCATAATATTGAGTAAGCAGAATAGTTTACCAATTAAAAAAGAGAGTCCTTGTGATGACACACTTACAAGTTCCAAAGTAGAGCAATGCCAGTATTTATTTATTTTTAAATGTTTTTAAATTGATTTTTCCATGTATACTTCTTCTAACAATATATCTTTAATAATTTTTCATATTTCCACCCTCCTCCCCTGGACTTCCCTCATACTCATGTTTTGTTTTATTTCCATATTGTTCACCCTGCGTATTGTTTCCCCCAAATTTTTCCAATACATATAGTCTTATTTTTTGTTGTATACAGTTGTGATTGTTTACTCAAACCCTGCCAATGAGTCCATTTCTTTATGTTGCTTCTTCATATATGTTGCAAATGGTTGCCATTCTCTTTTAAAGCCTTTGTTGTCCTTTTCACGTAGTTTATCTGTTAGTTTTGCCAGTTCTGCATATCCCATAAGTTTCCCTTGCCATTGTTCTTTCGCTGGTATTTCTTCTGTCTTCCAAGTTTGTGCTAATATAATTCTTGCCGCTGTTGTTGCATACATAAATAATTTCCAATTGTCTTTTTATTTTTTTTACATCTTGGTCTAAAATTCCTAGGAGGAATGCTTCTGGTTTCTTAACAACGCCTGTATTAAGCCAACCAAAATATCACAAATCTAGTGTTCGAGCTTTTGAGTTTTCCAGAACTCTTTATCAGGCTAGTTGGTAAACAGAACAAGAGGTGATGGGCAGGATGGGGTGAAAAAACAATTGGCTAATATTGAGGTCATGGGGAGGAGTTGAACATCACACTCTTCTACAAGAAAAATAAAAAAATGTATCTAAATTGTATAATTTGATCTTAGAGTGGGAAACAAAGGATGAATTGGTTAAAGCATCAATGATCAAATGGGCGCAAGATATTGGGAAAAATATTATGTTTGAACAATGGGGAAAATTGTGGAAGGAAGATATGAAATTCACTATGTGTTATACATTGAAAGAAAACTATCTCAAAATGCAACACAGATGGTATTTAACACCTGAAAGAATAGCAAAAATGAATAAAAATTGTAGCGATGTCTGCTGGCGATGCAACACTGGAAAAGGTACTATGATACATATATGGTGGAATTGTTTAAACATCAAACAATTTTGGGAAACAGTATATAACGAAATGAAAAAAAAATGTTCAGATATTCATTTAGGAAAACACCAGAAGGTTTTTTATTGGGAATAGTACCAGGAAGCCTAAAGGAAGAAGACAAGACCTTATATTTATACGCAACAGTAGCCGCAGGGCTATTGATTGCGAAAAATTGGAAAAGTAGTACTGTACCAACAAAGATAGAGTGGCTTGCCAAATTATTGGAGTACTACAATATATCCAAAACAATGGGAGAAATTGGAAGGATCTCAAAAGAGAAGGCAGACAGGGACTGGAAGGTGTTTAAAAGATACTTGCAAAACTATATCGAAAAATCAGAACTCCTATTAGAATAAACAAGTTTCGTTTCAAATATTGGAATACTAAATAAGATGGATAACAACGTGTAATAGAAAAAGAAGTATGAAATTAGGTTAAAGGTGTGCGAAAGAAAGTAATAGAAGTGGAAAGAAATTGCAATTGAGTAGATTGGAAGTCTAACACAAAGGGTGAGGGGTGGTGGATGGTGATGGGAATTATCTGTGGGATTGAGTGTAGGTATGTTGTAGGTATGTTGTATGTATGTAGGTATGTTGTATGAAATGTATGTTTGTATGTGTATCAATGTTGAATTATTTTAACAATACAAATTTATTTAATTTTTTTTAAAAAAAGAACATCACACTCTTCTGAACTTTCCACCAGCACAACCACACCTGCTTGTCACATGGAACAGACCCCCTTTCCTCTCTCAGTGCACTGCTCTAGTGTGAGGTTTGTTGCCAGAGTTTCCAGAGCAGATTTGGAGGAGGCACAGGGGAAGGAGGGAAGCCTTGTTTCACTAGCAGGAGCCCTAGATATAATTGGGGGGAGTCAGACATATTCTAAATTGGCTGTTCAGGTGCTATGCAGGTATCCAGGTTGTACCAACACCCATTGGGATCAGGAAGAATGACTAGCTGAGTAGCTATCTGTGATGTTAACATATGAGAGTGCTGGAGGTGAAATAGTTAAACAGGTTACCCTATCAGAACCCGGGGGATGGAGTCAGAGGGACTATAAAACCAGCTCTGGGAGGGGGCGAAGGGAGGAGTTTTTTGGGAGTTGGGTGGTTGGTTGGAGTGGGAGTGAATTGGGATAGAGTCTGTGGGTAGGTTGAGTTAGTGTAGCGAAATAAGCTGAGTCAGGAACAGTTAGGGGCTAGGAAGACAAGTAAATATCTGAGAGGTAGTTTAGTGAGGGAGAGCAGGTAGCGGAAGTTATAGGTCTGGATAGGCACCCCATGATTGTAATGGACCAATCCCGTTTATGAAACCAGACGCTTGTTAAACTGCAATAAATAAACAGAAGTTTATGTTCCAATTTAATCCTGACTGGATTCAGTATTGTACCAGGTAGGGCCTGGGTGGTGGCAGCGAGAAATCAAGTGGTAGGTGAAATAACATACAGTAAGTTTCCTAGTAGGTGGAAAACAGGAACCAATAGAAACTAGGAGGACATTGTGTTAGCAAAAGTAGTGTTACAAGTGTGCACCTGGAGTCACAAGTGCACAACCAGCACTCATGCATGTTCATATTCACACAGCTGAGAGGTTTAGGAACTTTTCCTAGATTTGAAACACATGCTTGTCTATGAGTATATTTTACCCTTAACCCTATGCCCACAGGACGCTCTCACACAGAGGAATAAAGAAAGTTTGGTTTATTACATGAAATAAAAGTGACAGAGTATATAAATGATGCTTTAGACAGCAAAATTAAAATTTATGCAGGCAGTAATTCCTACAGCACACATGCACACACACACACCTTGATATGAAGAGTGAAAGATTCCTGAACTATATTTTAAAAGCCTACAGAAACATGGTCATGGCAATTTTGCCATAAACCCACACTAGATGTGGAAAGCTGAATATTCGTTTCAGTTATGCAGTCATAGCCTATTGCTTTAAAACTGAACACATCCCCCTTTAAAATCACAATAGAGCTTCATTTTAGGCGGTATATGAGGCAAAAAGTCAGCATATGCCAATTTGGATATCTTTACCAAGGAGTTGGAGGAAATGTTCCATCTGCAAGCTGCCTCCATTCAGTAGTGTTGGTGCTGCTTACAAGGAGGTAGAGCGGGAGGGGGAAGGCATCAAGGAGGTTGGCGCAGGGCAAACTCATCAGCAGGAGTGCCAGATTGGCTCTGCTGATGCATTTGCACCGTGCAGCCATGAAATTAAAAGATGCCTGCTTGGGAGAAAAGCAATGACAAACCTAGACAGCATCTTAAAAAGCAGAGACATCACCTTGCCAACAAAGGTCCGTATAGTTAAAGCTATGGTTTACCCAGTAGTGATGTATGGAAGTGAGAGCTGGACCATAGAGAAGGCTGATCGCCGAAGAATGGATGCTTTTGAATTATGGTGCTGGAGGAGACTCTTGAGAGTCCCATGGACTGCAAGAAGATAAATCCTATACATTCTGAAGGAAATCAGCCCTGAGTGCTCACTGGAAGGACAGATCCTGAAGCTGAGACTCCAATCCTTTGGCCACCTCATGAGAAGAGAAGACTCCCTGGAAAAGACCCTGATGTTGCGAAAGATGGAGGGCACAAGGAGAAGGGGACGACGGAGGATGAGATGGTTGGATAGTGTTCTCGAAGCTACCAGCATGAGTTTGACCAAACTGTGGGAGGCAGTGGAAGACAGGAGTGCCTGGCGTGCTCTGGTCCATGGGTTCACGAAGAGTAGGACATGACTAAACGACTAAACAACAACAACAACAAGTACTTTCGGTAAGCAGCAGTATGGCTGGCCAGAGGTCAAGTGAGTAGCATCACTCCACTCCACTACCCACTACTGATAATGCAGATGAACCAAACTCCAATGGTTAAACTTCCCAAGGGGTAGCCTTGTTTCCAAAAACACAGAATCTTGCGACACCTTCAAGAATAACACATCTATTACGACATAGGCTTTTGGGCACTACAGTCCACTTCTTCAGATTGATGAAGTGTTATCCTGAACAGTAAGTACATTTTGCACACTTCCAATTGACATACAACTGCTAACACATGGGTCCTTCTGGACCCGAGAGAGGGCAGAACAGGGCAGGCCTATGCACACTCCGCTGACACTTGTGGGGCCCAGGAATGGAACCCCCATGCAAAATGGTTGTCACCCATACATAGATACATGATGTTGTGCTGGGTGGGGGAAAGATTGGTTAAACATGTTGTTTGGACCTTGCATATCAATTGCTCCCAATGCCTGATGTTTTGAGCGCAGAGGGAAAGGGGAAGGGAATGAGGGACGAACCTGAAAGGCGGCCTAAAAATACAGGAAATAAATTAAGACAATGAAAACTCGTTGTATCTGGCCGGTCATCTGAGCATTCACAAAAAACAACAACACCCTTCCTCCTCCATCATCTCTAGATCACCTTTATTATGTGAACATGTGACTGACGGCATAAAGCTCAAAAACAGTACATGGCATGATGGAAGCATTGTCTCCTGTGGCATATACACTCGTCCATTTTGTCCGGCTGTCGTCTCTGGTCAGATGATTTTGTGCAGGTTTTTGTGCAGTGCCTATGCATGCCATGGACAGCGATGGCTGTCATAGTTTCAATACTCTGAAAAAGCTATTGTCTGTTTCCAGGCTGACGTTCAATTCCACCAAGCCACAAGTGGAGTCTTGTAATTTCCATCCATGTTAATAACACAAAAACAGCAACTAACCCTCTAGGTAGCATATTTGTGGGTCAATCCTCAATTGCCTTTTTAATGGCCCCTGTGACGTTACTAGTCACTTGAATAAGCATGTCTGTATTGATTTTCCGAAACCACTAGGATCTTAATATATTGTTTCCTAATCTGACACTGCATATTGGGGCCTGTCGTATCAAGTTGTTTCTTCCTATGTTTTTTTCTTCTTCTTGGGGCTGGGCTGGGGTTTTTTTTTCCTCCTGTAACATAAAACCGGAAGACAATGGATTCAGTAAATCAAAGCAAAATGAGCGATTAAGTACCTGATTTAATGCTGCGTCTTTATTCAGTTCAGATGGTCCTTGCTGTGTTGTATAATGCAATTCTGGGCAAGGCGATGTGATTTGCATGCAGCAGCCAAGCACATTATAAAAATAATCTTAAATTATCAAGAGCTACAAGAGACACAAGGGAGCTGGAGCTGGGGAGTCGTATTCATATATCAAAGGCAAGACTCCGGTGGGGGTGGGGGAGTCCCTTGATTTCTCATTTAAGGGAAGTGTGCTTTGTTGCCCCAGCCATTCTTCCCTAAAATCCTGTTCAGCTCGTATCCCTTCAGGTTTCTAGAGCTGTGTTCCAGGGCTCAGTCATTTACCAAGGGAGGACCGTAGCGCACCAGGAGAAATAAATATATTAAATAATTGAAAGGCTTGTGTGACTTTGAGCCCAAAGTACCCACTTGTGTTTGATTCACTGCTCTGGCCTTGCCTCCTGAAGAGCCTCAGCCGTGCAGAAAGGCTCTGAGTTCAGTCCTTGGCTTCCCCAGCTTGCATTGAGAAAGATGTCTACCTGAAACCCTGGATAACCTCTACCTGTCCATGTATTATTATTATTATTATTATTATTATTATTATTATTATTATTATAAAAGGTAAAGGTACCCCTGCCCGTACGGGCCAGACTCTAGGGTTGTGTGCTCATCTCACTCTAGAGGCCGGGAGCCAGCGCTGTCTGCAGACACTTCCGGGTCACATGGCCAGCGTGACAAAGCTACATCTGGTGAGCCAGCGCAGCACACGAAAACGCCGTTTACCTTCCCGCCAGTAAGTGGTCCCTATTTATCTATTTGCACCTGGAGGTGCTTTCGAACTGCTAGGTTGGCAGGCGCTGGGACCGAGCAACGGGAGCGCACCCCGCCGCGGGGATTCGAAACGCCGACCTTTCGATCTGCAAGCCCTAGGCGCTGAGGCTTTTACCCACAGTGCCACCCGCGTCCCATTATTATTATTATTTATTGCTTATACCCCACCCATCTGGTTGGGTTTCCCCAGCCACTCTGGGCGGCTTCCAGCAAAATATAAAAAAATAATTTGGAACCAAATGGGTCATTTATTTGCTATGAGGCTGCTTTCTATGTTCCTAATTCGGCTGTGCCTGGGCATCAGATGGGATTAGATACAGCGGTTCTCAACCTGTGGGTCCCCAGATGTTGTTGGACTACAACTCCCATCATCCCTGACCACTGGTCATGCTGGCTAAGAATGATAGGAGTTGTAGTCCACCAACATCTGGGGACCCACAGGTTGAGAAACACTGGATTAGAGCATTAGAGGCCACCCACTGGATCGCTGCCTACATCACTGCTCTGAGTTTTCTCCCTTCCAGCCAACAAACATGGCTGGGACAAGGACATGCAGAAACATTTAGGTACTGAAGATAGGTAATTCTCTCTGTTATGCACTCCAAAAGTAAACTTATTGGGTGAGTGAAGCGTTTCTCTAATTTTAATTCAGAAAACGTGTGCCTCAGCTATCAGCCGGAAACACTGTTCCAGAGGCTTAGTCATCATCACGCTTCCTTGTCACTGTCACCTTTTAACTTTTTTACTTGCTTAGCAACTTCCACATTTTCCAGCATCTGTCTGTGAACTACAGGTATCCTATGCCTGAGCCTTCCAGAGACTTTGGTGCTGAAACAACAAATTGCTTTCATAAGTTGTGCTCGGTCTATTGGTCCTGCTGGACAGAGCTCTGTTACTTTGGCAGTCTGCCCATTCCTGGTGAACTTGATCTGACTTCTTGCTCCAGCAGCCCAACTGAACTCAGTGATGGGGGTAAGGAGACAATATTCCAGTGAATGCAGCTGACAATTTCGAAAGCGTTCTGCTTTCTCTTGAGTTAAAGTTCCCCCGCTTCAAGTGTTAATTGTATTAATCAAACTTGATGTTAAATATTGCACCGTGCAAACTGGGATACAAGAAACCAAGAGGTGAAAAACATAATTGGCCTCAAAGGATGTCACCTTTTCTTCTTGTCTGCATTAACCTGAGAAAAGGTAAAGGTAAAGGAGCCCTGGACGGTTAAGTCTAGTCAAAGGCGACTATGGGGTTGCGGCACCCATCTCACTTTCAGGCCGAGGGAGCCAGCATTTGTCCACAGACAGCTTTCCAGGTCATGTGGCCAGCATGACTAAACCTCTTCTGTCACAACAGGATGGAAACCAGAGTGCATGGAAACACCATTTACCTTCCCACTGCAGTGGTCCCTATTTATCTACTTGCACTGGTGTGCTTTCAGACTGCTAGGTTGGCAGAAGCTGGGACAGAGCAATGGGAGCTCATCCCGTCGTGGGGATTCAAACCACCGACCTTCTGATCGGCAAGCCCAAGAGGCTCAGTGGTTTAGACCACAGCGCTACCTGCATCCCATTAACTTGAGACCTATCCATTAATTCAGGTAAGATGTTTTTAAAAATAAGCAGCACAGCAAAGAACAAACATCTGCAAGAGCAAAACCACAATATACCCTTTGACATAAAGAGTTTTTTCCACCCTTCATATACAGTGGATATCATTTGGTGAAGTCTGGGAACACCTGATGGTGTAAGGATTGATGAATCATAGAATCATAGAATCATAGAGTTGGAAGAGACCACAAGGGCCATCAAGTCCAACCCCCTGCCAAGCAGGAAACACCATCAGAGCACTCCTGACATATGGTTGTCAAGCCTCTGCTTAAAGACCTCCAAAGAAGGAGACTCCACCACACTCCTTGGCAGCAAATTCCACTGTCAAACAGCTCTTACTGTCAGGAAGTTCTTCCTAATGTTTAGGTGGAATCTTCTTTCTTGTAGTTTGGATCCATTGCTCTGTGTCCGCTTCTCTGGAGCCGCAGAAAACAACCTTTCTCCCTCCTCTATGTGACATCCTTTTATATATTTGAACATGGCTATCATATCACCCCTTGACCTCCTTTTCTCCAGGCTAAACATGCCCAGCTCCCTTAGCCGTTCCTCATAAGGCATCGTTTCCAGGCCTTTGACCATTTTGGTTGCCCTCCTCTGGACACGTTCCAGTTTGTCAGTGTCCTTCTTGAACTGTGGTGCCCAGAACTGGACACAGTACTCCAGGTGAGGTCTGACCAGAGCAGAGTACAGTGGCACTATTACTTCCCTTGATCTAGATGCTATACTCCTATTGATGCAGCCCAGAATTGCATTGGCTTTTTTAGCTGCCGCGTCACACTGTTGGCTCATGTCAAGTTTGTGGTCAACCAAGACTCCTAGATCCTTTTCACATGTACTGCTCTCAAGCCAGGTGTCACCCATCTTGTATTTGTGCCTCTCCTTTTTTTTCATGAAAGTAGGCAGCTGTGGACCTGGTTGGTGTTTGGTTGAGAGATCACTGGGAAACCATGGAAAGTTCTTGGAGGTTTCCATGGAAGAGGACCACACTCTAGCATGACTAAGAACAGAATCTAGAACAGAGATATGCAAATAGGCCCCTGTGGACTATTCAATGGATAGAACCAATGGCATCACCAGGGATCAACAGGTTTACTCACTTCCTCAGCGATGTCCCCACGTTCTCTGCTTCATTATAACCTGTGTAAGTGAATGTTTCTTATTCATGGAGTTGCTTAAGTTCTCATTGGCAGGGATTTCCCCACCTGCCTTGCTCCACCTTCCAGTCTGCTTTTAATTGATGCTAACTTTATATTTTACAGTTATGATTTTGATTCAGAATGCTATTTTAGTTTTAATGTAGTTATTTGCATTCCCCCCTCTCTCGCACCCACACTGCTAGCTAATGTCCCAGTTTTGTGAACCATCTTGAGAAGAGTTGATTAACCCTGCTGCAGGGAAGAAAGACCAGATATAAATTAAAATAAATAAATGGTTAAGAATTTCATACAATTATTACTGGTTATATTTCCGAGCATATGATTACTAGGAGGGGAAACAAGGCAGCTGTTGTTCATTCATAAAAAAAAATATTTTATATAAATAAATTATTAAGAGTGAATTTTAGACATTTCAGAAAAGAATATGCAGTAAGGCATATTAAACTAAGCAATTCTGAACATGCATTCCAAGTTTGGATTGGTCTGAAGAGGGTATACAAAAGATTATTGGGAAGGATGCAAGTTTTTAGATACCGTATTTTTTGCTCTATAAGACTCACTTTTTCCCTCCTAAAAAGTAAGGGGAATTGTGTGTGCGTCTTATGGAGCGAATGCTGGCTGTGCAGCTATCCCAGAAGCCAGAACAGCAAGAGGGACTGCTGCTTTCACTGTGCAGCGATTCCTCTTGCTGTTCTGGCTTCTGAGATTCAGAATATTTTTTTCATGTTTACCTCCTCCAAAAACTAGGTGCGTCTTGTGGTCTGGTGCGTCTTATAGAGCGAAAAATACGGTAACTTATATAGAATTTAACCACCAAGTTGAAATACAGCATTTAGTTTTGGAAATGAATGAACAACTGCCACCATGGTTATACTCTAATAATCATATGCTGATAAATGTAACTAATAGTGTTCAGGAGGAATACTTGTATGAAGCCTTTTACGCGGTAATCAGCTCAGAAGGTCAGAGCACTAATGACAAACTGGAAATTAATCATGGCCCCACAGTTACTATTAAGGCAGTAGAGAATCTAATTTTGCAACTGACTAATGATACGTTTCCAGGTGAGGACAGTATTCCTTGTGAAGTTTTTTTAATGTAGTCTAGTCTGATGGGATCCACCTCTTATGGTCAGTGCCGTGAGTTTAGAAAGTTGCTTTCCCGTGCATGGAACTCAAATGCCACTGTTTATATCAGCGGCAGTAGTAAACTTTCCAGTTGAAGGCCTATGAGTTACAACTTGGTTCAATGTTATGCCAGATATTTGTTAAGTAAACCTGAGCATCTCCAACCCCATCATTCTTATTTTCCTAGACACTAAGGTCCAGCAACAAGGGCCTTCTGGTGGTTCTGTCACTACGAGCAGTGAGGTTGCAGGGAACCAGGCAAAGGGCCTTCTCAGTAGTGGTGCCCTCCCAGAAGATGTCAAGGAAATAAACAAATGCAGTAGTACCTCGGGTTACAGACGCTTCAGGTTACAGATACTTCAGGTTACAGAGTCCGCTAATCCAGAAATAGTACCTTGGGTTAAGAACTTTGAGAACAGAAATTGTGTGGCATTGGCACGGCGGCAGCGGGAGGCCCCATTAGCTAAAGTGGTATCTCAGGTTAAGAACAGTTTCAGAACACACCTCCAGAATGAATTACCACTGTTACCAGAATGAGGTACCACTGTAGAAGGTCCAAGTCCAATCCCAAGTATCTTCAGGTAGGGGTAGGAGAGACTTATGCCTGAGACGATGGAGAGTGTGAATTTGTTGGATTAGTGGTCAAGTCAATATAAGGCAAGTTCTGTGTATCTACATTTTGTGTGAAGCACAATTGGGATTTAGCTATGGTTACTTTACAGGGACTCAGGTGGTGCTGTGATCTAAACCACGGAGCCTCTTGGGCTTTCCGATCAGAAGGTCAGCAGTTTGAATCTGCTCAATGGGATGAGCTCCCATTGCTCTGTCCCAGCTCCTGCCAACCTAGCAGTTCGAAAGCATACCAGCGCAAGTAGATAAATAGGTTCCACTGCAATGGGAAGGTAAACGGCATATCCATGCGCTCTGGCTTCTGTCGCAGTGTCCCATTGCATCAGAAGTGGTTTAGTCATGCTGACCACATGACCCAGTAAAGCTGTCTGCGGACAAACGCCGGCTCCCTCGGCCTGAAAGTGGAAATGAGCATCGCACCCAATGGCCGAATTCGAGTGGACTTAACCATCCAGGGGTCCTTTATCTTTACCTTACTCTACAGTAGGCAGCTGCTTAGTCCTCAAACATATTGATCCCTAAATATGTTAAGTTATAAAGAATTAAGCAAAAACTGATTGTTAATGGGTTAAAGTGGAAACTTTAAAGTTAGATCGTGTTAAGGTAAAAAATAGAACAAAAAATGGAGAAAGATGGAAAGGATTTGCTGAAATAGCTAACTGAACTAGAATACAAAAAAGGGAGGTGTGAGGAGGTCGATGAAATAAGTGAATGAAAGGTAAAGGTATGGAAATATTGGATGTGTTTTTAAATGTTTTTGGGTTGCTTTTTTAATGTTTTAATGTATTGGTTTTTTTTTCTTTTACTTTTCATATTGTTTGTTAAATTGTCTTTTTATTGCTTCTTTTTTCTTTCTTTTTCTGTAACTATAAACTTCTAATAAATATTACTTTAAAAAAACAAACAAACAAATTTTCATTGACCTGCAGGCCTTGTTAATTTAAAAGCTTCTTTGGATATGACTGACAACAATTCTGGGATAAATTGGCAAATGGCAATCTGGACCACCACTTGCTGCTGCTAGTAAAAACACGTCAGAGAGATACCGACCTCAGATTTTAACATCTTCCTCCAGATTTCTGACAAATCATATTTTAGCAAAACTAAGGAGGGTGTGTATTCTTTGCTTTTTCTAGAAATGATATTGGAGCAAACCTTAGCAGAGATCATCCCCGCTTGCCAGAAGGGGGTGAGGGTGGAATTAACCATCAATATTTTATTTATGCAGACAACACAGTGCTTTTGCCTCAAACTGAAATAGATCTCCAAATAGACTGTCAGTAGTTCTTTGCACTTATTGTAAAAGAGCTAAAAATAGCGTATGGAAAAAACTCCAGTGTAGCTGGTCTTGCAGTAAATGATTGCCACAGGTACAGCTTTTTTCTCTCCTGAAGAGCTGCTATTTAGTGCTGTGGTCGTCCGGAAGGTTTGATTCTCATTCAAGTATTGTAGCTGCATTGATATGGATACATTTTCTATCTGTTTGAGGGGGCCAGGATTATCAGCAGGATGCGAAAGCTCCTGTTCAAGCTATCTGGGCATCTAAACGTGCCCAATGAAAGCTATAAATGGTTTCTCTGTCACTGAGGAAATTCAAGTTGGCCATGAGCATCCTACTCATGGGACTCACATCAACCTTTTCATCACAACAAACCTGGAGGATGTGAAGCAAGACCAGTGAGGTGTATTGGCTGGGGAGAGGTACAGTGGTACCTCGGGTTAAGAACTTAATTCATTCTGGAGATCCGTTCTTAACCTGAAACTGTTCTTAACCTGAGGTACCACTTTAGCTAATGGGGCCTCCCGCCGCCGCCGTGCCACCGACGCACAATTTCTGTTCTCGTCCTGAAGCAAAGTTCTTAACCCGAGGTACTATTTCTGGGTTAGCGGAGTCTGTAACCTGAAGCGTCTGTAACCTGAAGCATCTGTAACCTGAGGTACCACTATAGTGTATTTTGGGAGAGGCTACAGTGTGTTTCTTTTTTTGTTGTGGTTTGTGCTTTTATCTACATTAACCTTTTACTTTTGACAAAAAAGATATTTAATAATAAATTTTGTATACCCTTTTTTCCTAAATTCCAATAAAATCTATTTTTTAAAAAAGTATCCTGGCCATTTAGTGCCCTGTGAAGATACAACAGCCTTGAACTAGAGTTCTGCACAGAGGGCCTCTTGAAGTTCTCATTTGTGAGCAGAGAAACTGGGAGAACCATTACATTAAACATCTCCAATCAAGTGAGAATTTCTCCACCAGTTTCTTGAGGGTGGAGCCCTTTTTCACAAGGGTTTTGTTTGCTGTTGGTTTTTGCTGCTGCTGCAAATGCTGCTTTGTTATACAGTGGTACCTTGGGTTACATACGCTTCAGTTTACAGACTCCGCTAACCCAGAAATAGTGCTTCAGGTTAAGATGAGAACAGAAATAATAATAATAATAATAATAATAATAATAATAATAATAATAATAATAATAATTTATACCCTACCCATCTGGCTGGGCTTCCCCAGCCACTCTGGGCGGCTTCCAACAAAATATTAAAATACAGTAATGCATCAAACATTAAAAGCTTCCCTAAACAGAGCCGCCTTCAGATGTCTTCTAAAAGTCTGGTAGTTGTCATTCTCTTTGACATCTGGTGGGAGGGCGTTCCACAGGGTGGGCGCCACAACCGAGAAGGCCCTCTGCCTGGTTCCCTGTAACTTGGCTTCTCGCAGTGAGGGAACCGCCAGAAGGCCCTCGGCACTGGACCTCAGTGTCCGGGTAGAACAATGGCACAGCAGCAGCAGGAGGCCCCCATTAGCTAAAGTGGTGCTTCAGGTTAATAACAGTTTCAGGTGAAGTACTGACCTCTGGAATGAATTAAGTACTTAACCCGAGTTACCACTGTACTCAGCCAAGTTTATACTTTTGGGTGGGTTAGTCTAGAGCTCCCTTCAAATCTCTGATTCTACAAAATAGAAGCTCCACACAGTGCATAACCTGAGTGAGCTCATGAGAATATTCTGTTATTGATTGGACTGTCCTATTTTGACAGCCTACACGAAAAAGTCACCCCCCCACCTCCTTAAAGGCATAAGTCTAAGGGTTTGTGTGCTGGTCCCGGGGGGGGGGGGTACCGTGCGGCGTGGTCTAAGTCCGGTCCTAGGTCGAGGGTAAGGAGGCTGTCCATCAGGGGCGAAGCAAGATCCAAAGCGAGGAGTCGGGTGTGGTCAGGAACTCAGGAGAGCAGGTCAGGGTTGCCAGCAGGAACAGGTAACCAACAAGGTTGCTCCCGCAACCTGGGACTGGGCGGGCTAGCCTTTATCTCCTCTGAGGCATAGGGCGGTCCTGGTCCACAGGTGACTCGCCTCTCCTGGCCTTAAGGCGAGCACTCCTCCTGTGAGAACTTAGTTCCCTCCGCCTCTCTGCCCTGAGCCTCTGCAGCTCCGGAGAGGCTGGAGGGTTACTGGACCCAGAGGCAACCTCCTCCTCCCCTGACAGGGCTGAGAGTGGAGCACTTGCAGGTAATGGGTCCTCCATCACCTCCGGAGCCAGAGCAGATTCAGCTGATGTCTGCTCCTGAGGACCCAGCACAGGTGAGGACCCTTCAGGCTCAAGCCCCAGCCCCGCCTCAGCTGGTTCCGGAGGTGGGGACTCCTGTGCAGGCTGGGATTCCTCAGGTTCAGCCTCTGAATCCGATTCCCAGGCCATCACAGTTTGTTTGTATCCCTAGATCTGCTGGAATGAACAAGTTAGAATGTGGTGTATCTTCCTCTCAGCCAGCTGGTTTCCTAGCTCAACGTTCTGGGCCAGGGTGGGGCAGACAAGACAGGCTTACACTGGATCCTTAGTCCATGATTGGTCACATGACCTGACAACCTGGTGGAATGCATGGCAGCAAAAGGGCTAGTGCGAGTCAAGCTGTATTGTAATAGCTTGTTTTCGTTCTGCCAAGCTTAGACCAGCTCAGCCTAAATGGAGCTTGGATTTGGTATACTTTGAATCAGCTTAATTTAACTTGGCATGAATTTCGCTGGCTTCTCATATTTAAGAGATTGCTCCCTAACATGCGCAAACAGGGCAAAATGCTGAATTCCTATTTGCTAATGATCACAAGGAGGCAACGGAGCAAATAGTTATACTTGCCCTGTCAGTATCAAAGCACCATCGAATGTATTTCAATACTATTGGTCCTCTTGATAAAGGGACATGCATTTGAGATATGCACATTGTATTCATGATATCCAGATAAACAAATTCATTTCTGGGTTAAAGGGGAAACCAGTTGAATTTTTTAAATCTTGAAAGTTACTATTAATATGATTTATTTTGGTTGTTATTAGTTGTAGTCACACTCCATGGCTAAACAATTAAAACTGAAACTGAATGTGGAGATAACAGAGAACGTAGCCAACTATGGCTCGGTAGTACAAGCTCTCGCCAGAGTTATTTGGATGCTTATGCGCTAGACAGGAAACTGGATTACTGACATTTTATTATTGTAGTTGTATGGTGCTTGGTTGCTGTTCAGATTCTAGCTACTGCCCTGTGATTAGGACGACAGTTGTATTGTGTATTCTGCATTTGTTATGGCCTATGGCTAAAACAAATAAGAGTGAACAGACATAACTGAACTGAGTAGGACAAGATCTAATTTGCAATCTGGTTATCCTGTTATCAGAGATGGATCAAAGCCCAGCTAGAGCGCCACTGTTCCTCTTGCTGTAGAACCCACCTGCAGCAACACAGCCATGATGATGGCATGATATCCTTCTAAGGAGAGAAAGAAAATGCCCTTCCACGGATCTAGTTTCATTCATGATAATTTGCACTCATGGTGGTATCAGGGCAGTAAGGCACAATTACACTTTCCATGCCATTTGAGACCTGTGAAAGTTTTGGGCCAGTCAGACGGCTTCATTTCCAGACAGTGCATGTCCCCAGGGGAAGAGGAATTGGGTGCAGAGGGGGCGATCCGCCCCGGGTGTCACCACTGAGGGGGTGACAAAATGCCGGGCTGCACTCACCATGGGGCCTGCAGCATGCCTGAGCCATGCGTCTCTCCTGGGAGAGACACGGTGGATTGGGTGTGCGCAGGCTCCATGCTGCCCAAACGGTTCGCCTGCTGCCTCTCCCCCACCTGTAGGGTGAAGAAGAAGAAGAGTTTGGATTTGATATCCCGCTTTATCACTACCCGAAGGAGTCTCAAAGTGGCTGACATTCTCCTTTCCCTTCCTCCCCCACAACAAACACTCTGTGAGGTGAGTGGGGCTGAGAGACTTCAGAGAAGTGTGACTGGCCCAAGGTCACCCAGCAGCTGCATGTGGAGGAGCGGGGAAGCGAACCCAGTTCACCAGATTACGAGTCTACCACTCTTAACCACTGCACCACACTGGTGGCTGAGTGGGAGGAGGCAGGCAGACTCCAGAGGCCCCACGGGTGTGCCCCGCCCTTGCCCCGCCACTGGACGCGCCTCCCCAGGTGCCTGAGTGACTTCCTTCACTGCTGCGTTTCCCATAAGACCCTGCTGAAAACCTGCAACTTTTTATACGACAAATGTTCTAGTTGGTGTGTGTTTTTTGTGGTGCTTTGGTATAAGAGTGTGTGCGCACACACCATTCCCTTTAAGCGAGACATCCCAGATTGATAGAAGCTGCCCCGGCTTTTGAGCTCAATCCTGAATGTCCTATTTTGGCTCCTGTGCTCCGGCAGCAGCAGAGCGCGGGACCAAAAGATGCACGTTTTTTGGTTCCGTGCTGTGGTGCAAGTTAGCTGGCTCATACTGAAAACCAAACCAAAAACCAGAACCAAAAGAGGCTCTCTTACCTTTGCCCTCACTCTTCTTTCTCCTTCTGCCACAGCACTTCCAGAAGTACATCTGCAGTACTATTGATTCTGTTCTGTGGTAAAGGGCATATGCCATATAGTGAGAGCTTTTGCCACGTGTTAAAAGATAAGGTCTACCCCAAGAAAAAGGGATGCGGGCGGTGCTGTGGGTTGAACCACAGAGCCTAGGGCTTGCCAATCAGAAGGTCGGCGGTTCAAATCCCCACGACGGGGTGAGCTCCCGTTGTTCGGTCCCTGCTCCTGCCAACCTAGCAGTTCGAAAGCAAGTCAAAGTGCAAGTAGATAAATAGGTACCACTCCGGCGGGAAGGTAAACGGCGTTTCCGTGTGCTGCTCTGGTTCGCCAGAAGCGGCTTAGTCATGCTGGCCACATGACCCGGAAACTGCACGCTGGCTGCCTCGGCCAATAAAGCGAGATGAGCGCCGCAACCCCAGAGTCGGCCACGACTGGACCTAATGGTCAGGGGTCCCTTTACCTTTACCCCAAGAAAGGCTGAGTGGCTGAGAGGAACATTTCTGACAAAAAGAGGAGTCTGAGAGGAAAAGGAAAATTGAAAGCTAGACAGGGCAGGGATAACAACAGGAAGGCTGAAGTTCATATATCCAGTTAAATAAGCTTCTGTTTTTAGTCTGCAAGCCTCTATCACTTCATTTGTGTGGAGAAATTATCTTGTTTCCTTCTCCCTGAGGGTTTGTTTTACCTAACAGCTATGTGAAGTTTTCTGTTTGGCAGAACATTCAGTCATGTGAACTCCAACCTGCCAAGGCCAAGGCTTGCCACCTCCATGAGAGCAAGGCCTCAGTTGCGTCTTCTACCGACAGAATTTGAATTACAAGCCCAACTGTGTGGACCAAATCCTCGAGGGAGATGTTCACTGTCAGCAAATATGTCAGCGCTGCAGTAGAATGAAAAATAGCACCACATCTTTGGGCATTTTAAGTGATATCCTTCTGTTTACACTATTAGTTCAATCAACATTACTTTGCTTCTTGCTAAAATAATGACAAGGGGAAAACGTTTGTTCAGACTGTCTGAGAGAAGAGGGAAATGATGTTAGGCACAGAATGGGAGGAAATTATGTTGACTGATAACAAATATAATTAGCTCTGAATTATTTTGGTTGTTATCACTATCATTCTAGGAATGCAAAAATATCTTCCCGCTTTCTCCCCTTCTTTCTCTGAACCACAATTCTTTATCTTCCATTTTCTCTCCTATCCTTTTCACCCATCGCACCATGAAAGTGGAGAAGATGGAAGCAGTGAAGATGTGGTTTTGTTGGGCCCAGTTTTACATTTTTGGTGCCTGGGTAGAAGCTATGACCAGTTCTACAGCCCCTCTCACAGAATTGTGGTTCTTGGCCGATCTCCTCCTTCCTTGAACGCTTATTTGTTCATCTCTCAGGTGCTATAAGGGTAATTTCAGGGACAGAGAGCATGTATGCCCCATGGAATTCCATGGATCTAAATCTTACAGCAGGATCCCCACTGCAGACATTACTTTTATAGCACACAAAAGGTGCGGATGTGACCAAGGATTTGAACCAAACAGCAAGCATGTGACTGAGCGGGCAGGGTTGGAAGCACAAGTCTATGTGCTATGATCTATGTGGGGCTGTCCTTGAATACTGTTTGGGAATGCTAACTGGTTCAAAATATGGGAACTCTGCTGTTGATTAAGATTAGCCCTTACCTGGGCTGAATTTGGCTGGCTTGAGGCTCCTCTCAAATTAGAAAGGCAGTGATTTCAATCCATAAAGGTGTGTTTGTGTTGGGATGGAGATTGAAATATGGTGAATCATTGTAGTGGGGTAGAGGGTGTGTACCATCACAATTCCTCCCGACCCCCTTTTAAAAACAGGGATTGGAGGGTTTTTAAAAGTATCTGTCGTGGAAAATGACAGGATTTCTAAAAGGTCAAGTGTAACCTCGCTGGCCTCACTGCACACATTTTGGGAGGCAAAACTTGACGGGCAGAGCTTCTGCCACTGCTTCTGTTGGCTCATCTCTAATCATACCAGAACAGCGTATAAGATTATAATAACATCCAGTGGTTTTTTAAAGGAAAAATAACCATGAAGTTGTTAACAGCTGGAAGAAAGGGTGCCAGTACTGTGTGCCCTTGAGTACCCCCAGAAAAAAGCATTGAGAACTGGTAGCCAGTTGGCTTTTAGGCACAATTCAAGGTTAATAATAATAATAATAATAATTTATTATTTATACCCCGCCCATCTGGCTGGGCTTCCCCAGCCACTCTGGGCAGCTTCCAACAAAATATTAAAATACAGTAATATACCAAACATTAAAAAATACAGTAATGTATCAAACATTAAAAGTTTCCCTAAACAGGGCTGCCTTCAGATGTCTTCTAAAAGTGTGGTAGTTGTTCTCTTTGACGTCTGGTGGAAGGGTGTTCCACAGGGCGGGTGCCACTACTGAGAAGGCCCTCTGCCTGGTTCCCTGTAACTTGGCTTCTCGCAGTGAGGGAACCACCAGAAGGCCCTTGACGTTGGATCTCAGTGTCCGGTTAGAACGAGGGGGGGGGGGTGACGCTCTTTCGGGTTCCTACCTTTACAGATGAAATGGCTTGCAACTAGGGTACACCAAGGAATGGTTTCTACCATCCCACCCATCTTGCTAGTTAGCATCTCCCATGTGCTCTGGCTCTGGGAAGGTCTGAGGCATCTTATGAGATCTTCCATCTAGGACAACAGCCACCAGAGTGTAGACCGATGGCAACAAGAAGCAGGGCCTTCTCCATGGTGGCACCAAGCACACAGCCAGTGGTGGCAGGGCCAGCACGTCTTACATGCCTGCATATAGGGCATGACTGGCATATACAACCCCTCTTCATACATTCAGGAGGGGGGGGGTTGTGAACACACCCCCTGAGAGATGCTGCTTTAAATGACACCCCCACCCTATGTGTAATGTACTGTTCCACCCTATTGTTTCAGCCTATGGTCCTGCAAAATCAAAGGTCACCTCCAAGTTTATAGTTTGCCAAAGAAAATCAATTAAACTCCTTTAACACAAAACCCATAGTTCAGAAGCTCCGGCGGCATGAATTCCATTCACTGGTGTCTGACTCCCATCATGCAACCCTTAGTTATTTCATTTAGAGAAAAATGGGGCAGTGTCCTTTTACCTCGCAGTTCCCAGTGTTTAACGAAGCCTCTAAAATTTAGTCTTGTGGAGTGGAAAGGTTGCCTTCCATGTATTTCATCCGAACGGCTAATTACAGAAAAGGTGGTTTATGTTCATAAAACCAGATGGAAACCCATGTACAGATTCTTCCCCTCCTTGTGCTCTTTTCCTGCCTAGAGTCTTGACGCTGCTGACAGCTTCGAGGGTCACCCAGCATGAATAAGTCACCTGGACCTGGGAACCAGCCAGCTAATGTAATGGACTGTCAATGTGTGTCCAGATCGACAGCAATCGATGGGGCAAGCTTAAAAAGAATAATTAGAGGCGACGCGAAAGAAAGACTCTGAATACAGTGAGTGGAGTACAATACAGCTCATTAGTGGGCTTCCGAGGCCAGCGTCCCTTGCCCTTGGCAGTACTAGAGGTCCCCAGCTTCCTTTCTCTGGGCTTTGGGCCATAGGAAGTGGAGGGTGGCAGGCAGAATTGTTTGTTCAATTCCTTCGCTGCATTTGGCTAGCACAAGCTGCTGGCACCATGCAGCAGTCATTTGTAGAAAGGCATTCATATACAACGTGATTGGCTGCTCTGCTCTGCTCTCTGTAGCCAATTGCAAGTCATTAGAGAGTTCTCCGGCAGTCTTCATTGGCTTACCGTTGCATCTGGATGAAGCTCAAGATGCAGAATAGAATTCGACAAAGGTGCCCCTGGTTTGCTAGCCTCCTCCGTACCCAGGGGGGAAACTGGCATGTTATGACCTGAAGCCTCTTTCTCTCTCGCTGCCACAAGAAAAGCCACTTTGGCATGAGGAAATTTGTAGTGGACCAACAGGGAGTATGTGTGTACTCAAGCCTTGCCCCACACACAGTTTTTCTGATCCAGACTTTCCTCAAGTTGCTTTCCAACACATATTCCCTAAAGGAGCAAATGGCAGCTAATCACTTATATGAATTATTATTAAAGTAAGTACGCGGTTGCGCTGTGGGTTAAACCACAGAGTCTAGGACTTGCCAATCAGAAGGTCGGCGGTTCGAATCCCCGTGACAGGGTGAGCTCCCGTTGCTCGGTCCCTGCTCCTGCCAACCTAGCAGTTCAAAAGCACCTCAAAGTGCAAGTAGATAAATAGGTACCACTCCAGCGGGAAGGTAAACGGCGTTTCCGTGCACTGCTCTGGTTCGCCAGAAGCGGCTTAGTCATGCTGGCCACATGACCCGGAAGTTGTACGCAGGCTCCCTCGGCCAATAAAGCGAGATGAGCGCCGCAACCCCAGAGTCGGTCACGACTGGACCTAATGGTCAGGGGTCCCTTTACCCTTTACCTTTAAGTATGGGTATTGTGGGAGATTGCTAGGATGGGGTCCAAACCCAACAACCTCCCCTGGTTTTCACAATTTCTTGGTACAGTGGTACCTCAGGTTACATACGCTTCAGGTTACAGACTCCGCTAACCCAGAAATAGTATCTTGGGTTAAGAACTTTGTTTCAGAATGAGAACAGAAATCGTGCGGCGGCAGCGGGAGACCCCATTAGCTAAAGTGGTACCTCAGGTTAAGAACAGTTTCAGGTTAAGAATAGCCTTCCAGAACGAATTAAGTTCTTAACCCGAGGTACCACTGTAATAGCAAGCCTCAGCCCTCCCCCAGCAGACATACTCATTTTGTTACCATTTCCCTTTCTCCATGTTGTCATTTACCTCGTCATAGGATCAAGGTGGCTCCTACCTGTCTCGCCTTGCTCCCTCGTGCTCATGGCATTTCTTTTCAGATTAAACTTTGATACCAGGGTTGGAGATAAACCCTCTCCCTGGTTACAGATCTGTGGTTGGAATAAACAGTTCCTTCCTTGCTGTGGTGCCAGAAAGTTAGAGAACCCGGGAATTCGACTTTCTTCAATTACCTTGTAATGGACATGCCATCGTAACCTAGTTCAGGAGTGAGAAACCTTCTGTCTGACGGTCACAGTCTCTTCTGAGCAACCTTCCAAGGACCACATGCCAATCATTGTGGGGGCGGAGGCAAAGGTGGGCAGAGCAATTAATGTAAATTGTACCTTTTCGCGCGCGCGCGCGCGCACACACACACACACACACACACACATCGCCTATCATCCATCAGGAGAAGCAGAGGGCATGATACGATTCTGAGGATCCTTTCCAGTCAGGCAAAGTCATAGAATCATGTTGTTGTTGAGTCGTTTAGTTGTGTCCGACTCTTCATGAACCCATGGACCAGAGCACGCCAGGCACTCCTGTCTTCCACTGCTTCCCGCAGTTTGGTCAAACTCATGCTGGCAGCTTCGAGAACACTATCCCACCATCTCGTCCTCTGTCGTCCCCTTCTCATTGTGTCCTCCATCTTTCCCAACATCAGGGTCTTTTCCAGGGAGTCTTCTCTTCTCATGAGGTGACCAAAGTACTGGAGTCTCAGCTTCACGATCTGTCCTTCCAGTGAGCACTCAGGGCTGATTTCCTTCAGAATGGAGAGGTTTGATCTTCTTGCAGTCCATGGGACTCTCAAGAGTCTCCCCCAGCACCATAATTCAAAAGCATCAATTATTCAGCAACCAGCCTTCTTTATGGTCCAGCTTTCACTTCCATACATCACCACTGGGAAAACCATAGCTTTAACTATACGGACCTTTGTTGGCAAGGTGATGTCTCTGCTTTTTAAGATGCTGTCTAGGTTTGTCATTGCTTTTCTCCCAAGAAGCAGATGTCTTTTAATTTCGTGACTGCTGTCACCATCTGCAGTGATCATGGAGCCCAAGAAAGTAAAATCTCTCACTGCCTCCATTTCTTCCCCTTCTATTTGCCAGCAGGTGATGGGACCAGTGGCCATGATCTTTGTTTTTTTGATGTTGAGCTTCAGACCATATGTTGCGCTCTCCTCTTTCACCCTCAATAAAAGGTTCTTTAATTGCTCCTCACTTTCTGCCATAGAATCATAGAATTGAGGTGAGGAGAGTAGCCCACACATTTGCCCGCCAGCATAGTGCAACTTCTTTTGTTATACTAATGGTGGTGCTTAGGTGGCAACCATGATCATTATCTCACAAAGAAACTTGCCTGACTAGTTCAGCAATGGAATCCTCCATTAGATCTTAACTCCTACTGGGCACAGGAAGAAGGGGCTGAGGACGCCATGCAGACTGACCAACCCACAAACTCACAACAGTATTGTAATACTGGAAATGCCTTCCTAGTTACCCAACCTCAACTGCAAGGAAGCCCGTAGCTGTGACCATATGTGTCTACATCAGAGAAGGGGAAGCTGTAGCCCTGTGGTTGCTGCACTCCAGCTTCCATCAGCCCCAGCCAGCATAATCAATGATCGAGGATGATGGAGTTGAAGTCCAGCAACATCTGAAGCGTCACAGGTTCCTCATCCCTGATCTATGCCACCAGGTGTCTTTGCAAAAAGAAGTCCTCCCTCTAGGTAACCCTGAGCCATCATCATGATAGGCATTTTGCTTGTTCTTAAGATAGCACAGAAAAATGTATAATTATGTGGTTGTAATGCTGCTCTAAATGACTAGAAAGGATGGGTATAATTGAAAAGGGAGAGTGCATCTATGTTATCTGACTTACGGACACCAGCTAATATATTCTAAGCATCAAAGGAAAATAGAAAGAGCACAAATAGACTAACCTCATCAATTACATCAAAGCAACCAGATTTCAGAAATGGGGGGGGGGGTATTGAAATGTGAATCAAAGATGCAAACCTTCTCATAGGTGAGAAGAAGAATATGTGCTCTTGTGTAATATAGCCTGCATGACTCAAATGCTTGTCTTCTAGTATCCTCCCATTTATAAAATGGTGCATAATTTCAGTTGTCCCTATTTATCAGGAATAGTCCTGTTCTATGACACATCTTTCGTGGGCTGCAGAGCCTGATCTCCCTGGGGATGCCCTTGCAAAATGTTGGGATGGTGGTAAACTAGAGTTACCATTCTTCTGGTTTCAATCTCCCTTGCTACAGATCGCTAGACGTTAAACTTTTGAGTTGGGGATGTGTGCATTTTTAAGCCGATATTCCCATGTCTCCACGGATGTGCTATATAAGGTTTTAAATTGATTGCTCTTAATCTAGCTGACTTTTTAGGGTTTTAGGATCGCTTTAAAGGCTTAACAAGTGGGGCTCTGCAGCAAAGCGTTACAGAATGGAGTGCGGCTGTTGAGATTTTTATTGCTATTCCATCCAGTTTTCTGCAACAATCATTCAGCATCCCATATGCACAGAATATGCTCAGTTTCCACTGGGCTGTTCAGGTTCTTCTCTCCCCCATTCAATTTTGTTTTTGTGATTGTGGGGAATTGGCACCCAGCTTCTCTTAAGATCATGGATTTCTCAATTGACTTCTATGGGCAGCTATCTCTTCAGTCCTGGATACATTTTAAAATGGCTATTCAGTGTAAACCAGAAAAATACCCTATCTAGGCAATGAAATGACAAACCTAGACAGCATCTTAAAAACCAGAGGCATCACCTTGCCAACAAAGGTCCGTATAGTAAAAGCTATGGTTTTCCCAGTAGTGATGTATGGAAGTGAAAGCTGGACAATAAAGAAGACTGATCGCCAAAGAATTGATGCTTTTGAATTATGGTGCTGGGGGAGACTCTTGAGAATCCCATGGACTGCAAGAAGATCAAACCTATCCATTCTGAAGGAAATCAGCCCTGATCACTGGAAGGACAGATCGTGAAGCTGAGACTCCAATACTTTGGCCACCTCATGAAAAGAGAAGACTCCCTGGAAAAGACCCTGATGTTGGGAAAGATGGAGGGCACAAGAGAAGGGGACGACAGAGGACGAGATGGTGGGATAGTGTTCTCGAAGCTACCAGCATGAGTTTGACCAAACTGTGGGAGGCAGTGGAAGACAGGAGTGCCTGGCGTGCTCTGGTCCATGGGGTCACGAAGAGTTGGACACGACTAAATGACTAAACAACAACAGACAATGAAATGGTTATCTCAACCTTTTTCTATATACCGACATACCTTCTTTTCCAGCCAATCCACTCTGTTCCCCCTCCTACCAGCTTTGTGTTCCCCAACAGTCAGCCAAGCAAACAATTCAAGCCCACTGAATGAATTCTGTCCTCACTGAGCTGTTTCGGGGTTTATCCTTTAGAGGATTCTTTTAAAAAAACCTGGGGGAAACTACTTTACACTTCTGGGGGTTTCCCTGAGTCTGTTGATAACTCCCTGTTGTGTGTGTATGTGCATGTGTGCCCATGCTGTTGTGGCTATGTAGGTGCTTGCCCTCTCCTCTAAAATATCAGAAATAGAATATAAAGTGTTTGCATTGTGCTCTTATTTCTTTTCTTGTGTGCTCCTTTGAGTGCTCTTTGGCAGACAGTGCCCCTTGCAAATGCCTGAAATAAATATTAAATAATAATCCTCTTGTTTATCTCTTGAGCACAGGCATGTGAGCAGGATGACTCTAGGGCTCTGTGTAGTGCAAAGCCTGCTGCCGCATGCACAGTCCATTTATGTCGACTGATTAATCACATTTATAGCCCCCTTTTAAAAATAAAACAAATGACTTACAATGTAGTGAACATAATTGAATCGCAACTCAGATCACAATTAGAGATCCTAAAATCAACATAAAAAGAAACATGAGGGATAAAACTTCAAGCCATAAAGCAAAATGGTACTCAGCCCCCTTCCGTTGGATCTAGTCTTAACTCCTTGAAAGGTAAAGGTACCCCTGACAGTTAAGTCCAGTTGCGAACAACTCTGGGCTTGTGGTGCTCATCTCACTTTACAGGCTGGGGGAGCCGGCGTTTGTCTGCTTCCACAGACAGTTTTTCCAGGTCATGTGGCCAGCGTGACTAGGCCACTTCTGGCGAAGCCAGAGCAGCACACAGAAACACTGTTTACCTTCCCACCAGAGCAGTACCTGTTTATCTACTTGCACTGAGTGCTTTTGAACTGCTAGGTTGGCAGGAGCTGGGACCGAACAATGGGAGCTCATCCCGTCATGGGGATTCGAACCACTGATCAGCAAGTCCAAGCAGCACAGTGGTTTAAACCACTGCACCACCCACATCCCAGTTAGTCTAACTCCTTAGTGTCTTCTTATAAAGCCGGAAACTTGCGGTAAGAAGGGCGTCGGAAAAAGTATCATACAGTGGTACCTCAAGTTAAGAACTTAATTCGTTCTGGAGGTCCGTTCTTAACCTGAAACTGTTCTTAACCTGAGGTATCACTTTAGCTAATGGGGCCTCGCGCTGCTGTCGCGCCACTGCTGTGCAATTTCTGTTCTCATTCTGAAGCAAAGTTCTTAACCCGAGGTACTATTTCTGGGTTAGCGGAGTCTGTAACCTGAAGCGTCTGTAACCCGAGGTACCACTGTAATGGAAAGGTCTCTGACAGCCACTTGCCCAAAGAGTTTACCCATTCTCCTGAAGGACAGTCCAAACTAGATGTTGCGGGGAGCATGTTTAAGAGTTTGTTTTTTCCTGTGTTCAACCACAAAGCTTAGGACTTTGTGAGTCACCCATGTGCCAAACCATGTCATTCAAGCATGGAATTCTGTTTCTTGTAGAGATGCATAATGTCATTCTACTGATGAAGCTAAGCACGTGTGGGCTGGTAAGCGGAAGAGGAGACTTCATGAGAACCATTTTTAACTTGCTTTGAGATCTTCTGACAAAGAATGACATTGAGGTGTAATGCATTCATGCCACAAGTCACACCAAGTACTGTGAATGGAACTGCATCAGATTATTTACATCTACAGTGGTTCATATCCATACAAACATTCATCGTTTCCCATCCAGGAAGGAATCTATGCTTGGAATCTGCTTTCACATTCACACATTTCCCTTGCTTGGATCAGTGTGACAATGTTCATCTTTGCTCAAGTATTACCAATGGACATCCATTCATAATCTCTGGAAGATGGATGTATTTTATTTTCCCTTTTAAATCGCAGAAATCTGCCCTGTTTCAGCTTGATATGAAGATAAAATATATTGGTTGGTGAGCTATGACAAGGCTACAGTAAGGACACCAGCTGCCGGCATGATACATTTGCTCGTCCGGTATCTCCCAACCTTTCACAGGTGCTTGTGTTGTAATGAAGACAAATATATCCATTTATTTCTCCAGGTTTTAAGGAAGGTAAAAATAGAGCTATTACAATTAAAGATCCCTTCTGGCATTTATTTGTATATTACCTTTCAACCACATCCTGGACTATTCGTTCAAGGTCAAAATCACTGCACATTATGCCTGTATTAAGGGAGAGGAGTATATAGAGTGCACACAGATCTCTGCACCTTTAAAATACAGAAACTTGTAGAATACAAAATACTACTGTGAATACAAATGCTTTGGTATTTTTAATCACCCTTCACTATAAGATCCCCACAAATACTCTATTCTGAACTTAAAAATGGAAAGTGTAATGCTGGTGGTCAACAAAAGAGGTTTAAAGACTCTCTCAATGCAAATCTAAAAAAAAAAAGTAGTATAAACACTGACAACTGGGAAACACTGGCCTGCGAGAACTCCAATTGGAGAACAGCCTTTACCAAAGGTGCCATGGGCTTTGAAGACGCTCAAACTCAGGACGAAAAGGAGAAGCGTGCTAAGAGGAAGGCACGCTTGGTAAACCCTCACCATGATCAACTCCTGCCCAGAAACCTATGTCCCCACTGTGGAAGGACGTGTGGATCCAGAATTGGCCTCCACATTCACTTACAGACTCACTGTTAAAACCGTGTTTATGGAAGACATTCTTTATGGAAGAAGTAGACTATAAGGTCCACAATAGGTAATCTGGAAAAATATACAGTGGTGCCCTGCAAGTCGAATGCCTCGGAAGACGAAAAACTCACAAGATGAAAGAGTTTTCCGTTTTCTGAGTTGCTTCGCAAGACGGATTTCCCTATGGGCTTGCTTTGCAAGACGAAACGTCTTGTGCCTTTTTTTTTTAAACTGCCAATGCATTCCTATGGGAAACCGTCAATACACATTGGTGCTTCGCAAGACGAAAAAACTCGTAGAACGAAAAAACTCGCAGAACGAATTAATTTCATCTTGCGGGGCACCACTGTAATACAATACAAGAAAAACACACCCACCCTAAAATCTCATACAATAAAGTGCATATCAGAAAACCAGAGGATATACATGGAAACGTTAACAACACTAGATAACCTGCCAAAAGTTACAGAAAAGAGGTGTACCTTCAATGACTGCCTAAAGTTGGGAAGATGTGGCACCTGTCTCACCGCTATAGGGAGTGAGTTCCACAGTTTGGGGACCCTTACAGAGAAGGGTCTCTCACAGGCTACAAAACCCTTATCGACACACTCTCACACACACCCTGAGGGAGACCGCACCAGAAGAAAAGCTTTTCCAACAGATTGTAATACCCTGACTGGCACATAGAGGTGAAGACACTCTCATAGGTATCTGTGACCAAAGTTGTAACTGGACAAACTTGTGTAGAGCTTTGGATTGAGTACATAAAAGAAAATTATTGTTGTTGTTGTTGTTGTTGTTATTTATTTGTACCCCACCCATCTGTCTGGGTTTCCCCAGCCACTCTGGGCAGCTTCCAACAAAGAAAAAAAATACACTAAAATGTCACACATTAAAAACTTCACTGAACAGGGCTGCCTTCAGATGTCTTCTGAATGTCAGGTAGTTGTTTATCTCTTTGACATCTGATGGGAGGGTGTTCCACAGGGTGGGCGCCACTACCAAGAAGGCCCTCTGCCTGGTTCCCTGTAGCTTTGCTTCTCGCAATGAAGGAACCACCAGAAGGCCCTCGGCGCTGGACCTCAGTGTCCGGGCAGAATGATGGGGGTGGAGCCGCTCCTTCAGGTATACTGGGCCAAGGCAGTTTAGGGCTTTAAAGGTCAGCACCAGCACTTTGAATTGTGCTCTGAAACGTACTGGGAGCCAGTGTAGGTCTTTCAAGACCAGTGTTATGTGGTCTCAGCAGCCGCCCCCAGTCACCAGTCTAGCTGCCACATTCTGGATTAGTTGTAGTTTCCGGGTCACCTTCAAAGGTAGCCCCACGTAGAGCGTATTGCAGTAGTCCAAGCGGGAGATAACTAGCAACCAGTGCTGCTGTTTCAGGACAGGTGCTTGCTGATCCTAATTGATGTTCTAGCCCAAAGACAGATGGTGGCATTCTGCACTAGTTGTAGCCTCTGGACCATCTTCAAGTGAGGCCTCAGAGGATGCCAGAGCATGGAGTACAGTGGCCATTCATGTCCAGCAAGGGTAGTAGCTCCTAGTCAGAGAAGCCACCTGGGCCTCAACTAGTGTCAGGGACTGGGCAGAGGAGGAAGACACTGGAGAGGGAGGTGATGGGGCTGGGCAGAGGAGAAGCAGTAGTGGAGACCGCCTCTTCATCCTGACTCTTCCAGTGAGGAGGAGGAGGAGGAAGACAGTACAGTGGTACCTTGGGTTACATACGCTTCAGGTTACAGACTCTACTAACCAAGAAATAGAACCTCAGGTTAAGAACTTTGCTTCAGGATGAGAACAGAAATCGTGCTCCGGCGGTGCAGCAGCAGCAGGAGGTCCCATTAGCTAAAGTGGTGCTTCAGGTTAAGAACAGTTTCAGGTTAAGAACAAACCTCCGGAACGAATTAAGTACTTAACCCGAGGTACCACTGTATAGATTTATAAGAGGAGTTTGCAGGAGGTCACAGCTCAGAGGCAGATGAGGGGTGAAGTTGGGAAATAATGGGAGAGAAGGAGCAGGCAGAGCTGGAGCAGTAGCTGGCTGACACATTGTCACTAGAAAGCTTTCCACACCCACCATCTCCCAGAACCCGGTGAGCCTTAAAAGTAGGACAGCAAAGAGCTAAAAGACAGAGGACACTTAGCAGCACCCATAGAAGAGATGATGATGACAAATTAGGAAGTGGGAGAGAAGGAGGGGTGGAGATTCACTCCGGACAACGCCATTATCCAAGAGGCTGGGTTCTATAGCCTCTCTCTGTAAAGTTTGAAATAAAAAAGTACTGTAAGACGCTTTCCCTTGTTTTTATACTTTCCTGCGCAACCAGCTGGGAGCCATTGACAGCACCTTGAGAAGATTGTCCCTGGGAGGGTCAGGATGGGGAGACAGACTCCGCCACTCCTCCTCTGCCCAGTCCCTGACAAGTGGCAATAATGACTCCAGGATAGACCCCCGTTATAATAATAATAAATAATAAATTTTTACTTATATCCTGCCCTCCCCAGCCGAAGCTGGGCTCAGGGCGGCTAACAACAATCAAAATAATCCAACATTCTAAAAACATTCATTATAAAATTAATTAAAATCAAATTAATGGCAACCATTAAGCAACATTCTGTGCAGATTGCCAGAGGAGGGGGTCAGGCTGCGCCCTGATCAAAGGCCTGGTGGAACAGCTCTGTCTTGCAGGCCCTGCGGAAAGATGTCAGGTCCTGCAGGGCCCTAGTCTCTTGTGACAGAGCGTTCCACCAGATTGGAGCCGCAGCCGAGAAAGCCCTGGCTCTAGTTGAGGCCAGCCTAACCTCTCTGTGGCCTGGGATCTTCAGGATGTTTTTATTTGCAGACCGTATATTTCTCTGTGGGACATACCAGGAGAGGTGGTCCCGTAGGTATGAGGGTACCTATGTACCTATTCCTTCTAGTTGAGTGCAAGCTCATTCAGAAAAGGCCACCTCATGGACCTGATGACTTGGGACACAGAGCATGTTTCTTTTATCTGGATTCAGCTTCAATTCGTGGATAATGAAGAGACTGAGATGTATGCAAACCGCCTCTGAAGAAGGGCCGCCTGCTAAAGAAAGGATCCCATAGATTCCCTGAATAAATCTTTAAATAAATAGAGTCCCCAATAAATCTTTTAAAAATCAAAATGTTTATGAAAGGCACATATTTCTTTATTTTGTTAGTTCAACCTTTTCTCTCAGCACTGGCTTGAAACTTATCTTTTCTTTGTTCTCTTCCTCCAAAAACATTTCATGAATCTCGAGTCTTAATTATTATTATTTTTAAAAAGCCAAACCAAATCACAAATCAAAAGTCTCCCATCGTACTAAGACTAAACGAGAAGAAGAAGAAGAAGAAGAAGAAGAAGAAGAAGAAGAAGAGGAGGAGGAGTTTGGATTTGATATCCCGCCTTTCACTCCCTTTAAGGAGTCTCAAAGCGGCTAACATTCTCCTTTCCCTTCCTCCCCCACAACAAACACTCTGTGAGGTGAGTGGGGCTGAGAGACTTCAAGGAAGTGTGACTGGCCCAAGGTCACCCAGCAGCTGCATGTGGAGGAGCGGAGACGCGAACCCGGTTCCCCAGATTATGAGTCTACCGCTCTTAACCACTACACCACACTGGCAAAATAATGTTATTGGAAAAGAACAAGATTTTACAATCTGTTTGGAAAAGAATGGAATTGTTGGTTGCAAGTCTGAGTCCTGATCAGAACTGCAGGCTGGAGGATCCCAACTTCTGAGCTAAAGAAACATTTATGCTCGCTCTTCGCTCTCACTCTTGAAAAAGATAGTTTCCTAGGATGTCCTGGTGTCCTCTTTCCTAGCGGAAAACCCAGCATTTCAAGGTCTGCCGAGAAAAGTGTCAACTTTCTGTACCAAATATACAGGATGAGAAAAAGTGGCTGGTGGATGACCTTTCTTCCCTTCCTTCCTTGTATCTAAAGGGAAGCCAGAAGCCCAATTGTTGCTGCTATGCCAGCATTGTGTGAATTGGTACTCCTTGCTTGCACAAGAGAAAGGAAACAATGTCATTTCCATTCCTTTCCGGAGACAGCACAAGGTGGGGAAATAAGCAAGGAGGAGAAGGAAGCCTTCTCTCTGGGAATAGAGGAAAAAAATGATTTTGTTTGTGTGAGAAACTACCCAGTTCACGCTTCTTGAACCAATGCACAAATCGATACACAGTCTTTAAAATTTGCACTCGTCTGAATTTTGCGATGCAGTTCTTTAACCAGTGTTTACAAAAATGCATGTAGCGGCAAAAATAATGTACAGAAATGTGTTGTGTTAAGGGAAAGTGCTTGCAAAAATGTGCCAAATTGCTTACAAAAATGAATCTGTTGGTAGTTCATTTGCACAACAGTGCTGATGAATTTTCATGGGGATCCTTTCATTTTAAAATTGCAAATAGCTGCAGAAACTGGAGGACTGACTTTAAGATCAGAAAGAAGAGAAGCTCAGTGAACTGAGATTTATAGATTTGTCCATCCGTACCTCTCTCACTGGTGCAGGTTGGCCACAAAAAGAACGAAAAAGCAAATGGGCCTGGGCATGTGAGAATCCCTCTCTGTGCAGAATTTGACTGAGACCTGCCACAACAGTACAGGGTGAACCAGGGTGACTGAGCCAGTGTTTACTGATGAAAGGACAACAGAAGAAAACAAATAGAAGAAAGCTTATGAGGTTTGCTAACATAACGGAACAAAAAGTATTAATTCTTCCCCCTGTCTGTCTCTCTCTTCCTTCCCGACTCCTCTGTGCACTGACACAAACAGTGTGTTTTCAATTCACTATGTGTGGGCTATTTCTCACAGGTAGCGGGACCCAAGTACAGATGGCATGTACTCAGGTACGGCATAATGTGAAAACACCCCCTTTAGTCTCCTTCCATTAGGTAAGTGGGTGGGGATAAATAGAAATATAGCAGGCCGTGGTTGACAGCCCAGTATTTAATATCTCTGCGGCCTCCTTCAGAGGGAGTCTCTTGGTCACTGGATAAACTCTGCAGAAGCGTTGCATGAGCAGAAATATGCCTAAAATACCAGACGGGAGCTGATTAGGTAGCAATTCCAGATGGAGATAACTGGTCTTGGGAAAGGAAATAATTGTTCAGCCACAAAGACCTCAAGGCGGAATTATGAAGATAAATGAGATAAGATTGGGGTCAGCTACCTTTTTCAGCTGTGGGCCCGTCCACCATCCCTCAGACCATGTGGTGGGACAGACTATATTTTGAGGGGGGGGGGGCAGAATGAATACCTATGCCCCACAAATAACCCAGAGATGCATTTTAAGTAAAAGTAAAAAACACACCGATTCCTGGACCGTCCAGGGGCCAGATTGAGAAGGCGATTGGGCCGCATCTGGCCCACTGGCCTTAGGTTACCTACCCCTGGATAAGATAAAGAACAAAGTGTGCCATGCACATTATTTCAAATAATACTAATAATAATGCAATTTCCATCTCAGCTACAAAAACATTAAAGCAACATATTTCATTTCATTTCATTTCATTTTCTTTGTGTGCAACCATAGCTGTTAACAAGCAGGACCTAACAAGTAGACCTTACCAATAATGTTACAGTGTGTTTCCTCCCATTAAAACTAATGCTCATTGCTCAGGAATTCAGTCTTCTCTCCAACTCCCAAACTCTGTTTTCTTTTTCTTCTCTTAGTCTAGAGTTGCCTTTAAAAAGCTCAACAACGTTTGCGTCCTAAATTTTGCTTCTAGAAATATGGCACTTGCCCCCGTAGGCTTTTATTTCTACGAACCCCATTACAGTGGTGCCTCAGGTTAAGAACTTAATTCGTTCTGGAGGTCCATTCTTAACCTGAAACTGTTCTTAACCTGAGGTACCACTTTAGCTAATGGTGCCTCCTGCCACCGCACGATTTCTGTTCTCATCCTGAAGCAAAGTTCTTAACCCGAGGTACTATTTCTGGGTTAGCAGAGTCTGTAACCTGAAGCATCTGTAACCTGAAGCGTCTATAACCCGAGGTACCACTGTATTCTCTCAACCATAATGAAATTTCCATCTTCTTTCTCAGTGGTGCCACTCTGGCTACAAGCCTTGAGGCACTCGTCACCCGAGCTTGCTATTAGGAGTGATGGCTGTGCAACCCACTCTGATGTTGGCTCTTTGTGACCACGCTGTCCTGCCAAGTGAAAGGATGAAGATCTGTCAGTGTTCCTCATCTCCTTCCATGCGTCTCACCACTCCAAAGCTGAGGAGGAAGAAACAATCCCTTTTGAACAGCCTTTCCCGCTGACCTCTGCCTTCTTTTGTGGTCCCTATCCCTGACTCGGACCCACAGCTGACTCACATTAATAACAATTTATTTTACTGAAACCCTAGATATGGCAGAGCTTGATGGCTGAGGTGAACGCTCTGAAGAACGTGTCCAGCCCTGGTGAGTCAAGGTCCTTGGTCAGAATATGAGAAGTTTTCCTTCAGAATGTTCAAAGCTGGTTATGAAGCAAGCCAGGTCATCTGATTCAAGCCTGATGGAGGCTTGCAAGAAGAGCGTAGCATTTTTAAAATACAAATTTAGAGCATTCACTTTGAATCACAGTTAAAGCATGATGGGGTCAGAGCCCTGGACTCTGATGGCCAGGATTGTCTCTCCCTTTGCGCGGACCATGATTGTACCCTTGATTATACATTTTTAAAGCTATATTGTTTACTTCTGAAATACCTTTTGAATGCCACGTTAATCTACAGCTTTTCATACGATGTTAGACTATGCACAGCCTAAAATAGTATTCATCTTAGCACAATAGGCGGCAACCCCTCTGAAAGAGATCCGATTTATCTCGGCAACGGAGAAAATCTCCCTAGAATTTCATTCACAGACATGCAGCTCATCAGTCATTATGTCTTTTTCTTCTGTGGCACAAAAATGCAAGGAGAAGAGATGATCTTTTCATAAATTATGGAAGTTTTGATTTGGCTGTGGGAAGGCGAGGGTTCCTGTATAATGAGCATTTTCCTGATGAATATTGTGATTATTATTTTATTAGCCTCTGCCAGCGGTGCACCCAAGTTGTGCAGACATTTGCTGGAGCAAGGGCAAGGTCAATAAACATGGAAAAGTTTAGCACAAGCCTCCATGACAAAAGAAGAGAACGATTCTGGTCAAGTTGAATGGCAGACTCCCAGCAATTGCCCAGCCAGCAAGAAGGCTCCTTTCGTCAAGTGTGCACCCTTTAGAGCCCAGGGAAAAAGACATTGTTAAGCAATTTTCTTGTTTCTACCAGCAGACCTTGAAGTGGAAATTAACAAGTGGTGGTATTCTCCCCCACCCAATCCCCCTGTTCATTTGCATTCATTTGCATATGAATGCCCAGCTAATTGTTTTGAAGTAACAATTAAGAGAACAATAGAGGATAGAAAAGGGACTTGAGGCAGCAACTGACACCTGGGAGTCTGTATTTAAAAAGCTTTTACATATTTGAATTAAAAATAGACAAAAGAACAGAAACAACATGGGCATAAAATTCATTATTACCCAAAGAGGGGGAGAGAGAAAGAGAGAAGGAGGAAGTAGCGCTCACTACCGCAATGTAAGAGTTCCAAGAAAGGTGTAAGGCAGTTTGTGATATGGCGGGCTGTTTTGCCGCGATGCAGAGGGACTTGCTGTGGACAAACAAGAAACTTGTACAGTATAAGAAGCTTAGGGAGACACCGGTGCTTGATTTGCAGAAGAAGAAATGTTGGAGTGGAAGAAACCTGACTTCAGGCACTACTCCCTGATGCCTGCTCTCGTCCCCAACCAATCTCTGATATGTAGGGGCTCTCTGGCTTAGTTTTGACTCAGCTGGCAAACCTGTTTTTCCTTGGTCTCCATCACTGCAGGCAGGTAGGAGACGAGGGTGCATCAGGTGACATGTCCTCCACACAACCACCTCCTATAAACATTAGGAAGAACTTCCTGATGGTAAGAGCTGTTCGACAGTGGAATTTGCTGCCAAGGAGTGTGGTGGAGTCTCCTTCTTTGGAGGTCTTTAAGCAGAGGCTTGACAATCATATGTCAGGAGTGCTCTGATGGTGTTTCTTGCTTGGCAGGGGGTTGGACTCGATGGCCCTTGTGGTCTCTTCCAACTCTATGATTCTATGATTCTATGATTCTTTCTTTCAAAAACCGGGCTCAGGGTGGCTAACAACAAATTTAAAACAATTATAAAAGCAGCATAAAATACAGTGTAAAAACATGAAAAACAATAAAAATCAAAAATCAATTTGGGGGAAATAAGCATTAGATAATCCCCAGGGCTAGCTGGCTGAATTGGTCCTACTTGGGCCAGCAAGGCGGCCGGGGAGAATTAGCCGTGGGGTCTCAGAGCGGGTGATCTTCATAAAAGGGAAGGGGGAGGGAAGAGAAGGGAAATAAAAAATTAAAAGCCAGGTGGAATAGCTCTGTCTTACAGGCCCAATGGAAGGAGGTTAAATCCTGAAGGGCCCTAGTCTCATGGTGTGCACATTTTTAATGGTGGTTGAGTTGCTATTGGGAAATCCAGAGTGGAATGGTTAGCTCTACAATCCATCCCTTCATGCTCCCCACACCCTACACACCCCAGATATAGTTTAACATAAGTGTGTTGAATGCAAACAATACTGAGGTCACATCTACACCCTCCCCCAATTTTGATCCAGTGCAAAATTTCTAGTGTTCACAAGCTCCCGAGGCAAACCTGTGCTAAGATTTAGGGAACACGCACCACAGAGTATTTTTTTGCATTATACAAGGATAGCATCTGTCTTTATATTTGGCAATGAAAATCTGTACAATAAGGATTTCCCCCCATGTTGTTCTATTTGTCTAACTTTTCAATTTTGCTCATGTAGTTCTAACACATTAAATAGAATGTTATGGATGGAAAAATAAAGGTCTCTGTTATGGATGAATTATTTTTTTCCATCAAGTTGTCTGAAGGTTAGACAGTCAACACCTACAAATTACACAGATGTGTCATATTCCTAAATGAATTGTATTATGCTGGAACACCTATGAATACTAAAAAAGACCTGCCACAGATCTCAGTAAAAATGCACCTATGTCTAATTTATATGGGAATGTACTGCGTAGAAGAAAATGACATACTTCTTAGAAACAGCATCATATTTTAAGCTAGTGTTTATTGGTACTTGTATTTTTTTTTTAACCCCAGAACCCATTTCCCAACAGGTGAATAAAAGAGTGACTGTATAGAAAAGGCTATTATGTGGGTTTCTTCTCAAAACAGAGATCCTTAAAAACAATAAAACAATAAAAATATAAATGGTCTGTTGCTAGGAAATATAGCCATTAATTCTATATCACACGAAACACAGTTAGGGGGAAGAGTTACAGAAACAACCAAACTCAAATGCAATAAACGTTAGAGTTATAAACTACACGGGAACAAAGAGTGTTAGTAATTCTGGAGTGTTCGTAATTCTCAAAGCAGCTTTCCAGTTGCGAACAGTGGCACATCGCCAGACCATTGCCCCAAACATGGATTGCACCCTAGAGACTGGGCAGACTGTTTGATATTGTGTGATGCTGCTGACCTGTGAATGTGAAAACAGGGAACACAAAGTTGAGAGAAAGTTTATTAAACATGCAGAAGGTTTGGAAGTATGATCCTTAATTCTGAAATGAAATCTAGTAACAACTGAAGGTGCTGTGTAAGTCAGTCAGTTGTGCACACAGTCTGCAGCAGTTACTCTGCATGATCATAATCATACAAATTAAGCAGATGACTGTGTGGTGTTGAATGGGGAACATGACGTGTAACAGGCAACAAGAATTCAGACCTGCATTGTGCAAATTACACAGCTGTACCTATGGATAAGGGACGCGGGTGGTGATGTGGGTTAAACCACAGAGCCTAGGACTTGCTGATCAGAAGGTCAGCGGTTTGAATCCCCACGACGGGGTGAGCTCCCGTTGCTCGGTTCCTGCTCCTGCCAACCTAGCAGTTCAAAAGCATGTCAAAGTGCAAGTAGATAAATAGGTATCGCTCCGGCAGGAAGGTAAACAGTGTTTGCGTGCGCTGCTCTGGTTTGCCAGAAGCAGCTTAGTCATGCTGGCCACATGACCTGGAAGCTGTACGCCGGCTCCCTCGGCCAATAAAGTGAGATGAGCGCCGCAACCCCAGAGTCGGTCTCAACTGGACCTAATGGTCAGGGGTCCCTTTACCTTTACCTTTACTTATGGATAAATATACAGAGCATATGATGTTAATGTGGGTAAAATAGGGCAGCCATACCCATGTAAATCACAAAACAAATCAATGGGATGCCTTCAATGAAATGTTTGCAGAGTTCACATGTCTCATCCTTTGAGCATCTTACAGGAAACATAAACGGTACATATGTTAGTGTAGCATAAGACACATATGTCACTGGATGTGAACGGCTGTTATTCAAAAGACAGCCAATCTCGGACAAAGACATCAACAATGTGACCACAGCAGACTGTAGGTGGAGAAACTGTGGCTCTTCGGATATTGCTCTGCAGGTTCCATACTCCCCAGCCTTATTGGCCAATGGTCAAAGATTATGGGAGTTGCAGGCCAGCAAATTCTGAAGGAATCCCAGTTCCCCATAGGTTCCTGTAGAACCTACTGACATTGTGAATGCGGTTTGCTCTTCTGCGTGTTTGTGAATTAATTCCAGGGTTGCTAACGTAGTACATTAAAGAGCGGTAAAGCCGGTTCCCCTCACAGGAAGTCGACATTGCGGTCAGATCACGACCCCGACCCATGGCTCTGTGTCACAAGGAGTTCCTGGCCACGTCTTTTCATATCTGCCAGTCTGATCGGCCAAAGGGGGCGTGGCTTAGCCCATTTAAAGAAGCCACGGCCAGGCTTGCACCTTCTTTTACCTCGCTCTTTCTTGCACAGTTCTCCTGCCCTCCCTCCCAAAGGTTAGGCCCTTATCCTTTGTTTGTTTTTTTAAAAAATTAATATTTATTGAACATTTAAGAATTACATAGAAAAGAGAAAAAAGAGGAAAAGAGAGAAAAGAGAAGAAGTGAGAAAAAAAGAGAAAGATAGAAAGATACAAAATTACATGATAAAGAGCAAAAACAAAAGCACATTACATCAGATACATCAAAACACAAAAAACACCAACACAATTTTTTTAAAAAAGGAAAACTCCTCCGATGTTTAACCTTATCTTTCATTGACTTATTTCCTCGACCTCCTCACACCTCCCATTTTTGTATTCCAGTTAATAATTAAATCAGCAAATCCTTTCCGTCTTTCACTGCTTTCTATCGTTTAGTTGTCTTAATTTATTTTAACCTTATCTTACCATCAAAATCTTAAAAATTATCTATACTTAAATCCTTATCATATTTCTACTAAAGTCATATAATTTCATTCCACCATTACCTAGCATTCCTTAATTAGGTCCTTATCCTTTGACCTTGCTATGGACTTCGGTTGGTCACCTTGGTTGTCCAGGGGGCCTGGTAGGATTTTTTCCCACTTGGCAAAATGGCACCAGCCACTTGGTTTTTCGCCTGCCTCATAACAAATTGTCACAACTTGGTAAGGTTTGGCGTTTAGGCATTGGAGTATTCGGCTGGAGGTGAGGAGAGGTGGCGGCCATCACCTACTCCTCCTTTTTCAAGGGTATTCTGTTAAAGGAATCTGGGGGGGGGCGTGTCCTCTGTCTGAAGCCCAGACGGGGGCCAGGACCATAGCACGACCCCTATCGGTGACCCTGGGGGAATTCCTAGTTGATGTGCATCAACAGGGCTCCCCCTATCGGCGGTTAACCCTTACTAGACTCCCAGCAGGCGGGCAGGAGTCAAATATAGTCATTGGTTCCAATGCCTAAGCCAATACCACTCACATTCTGTAATCAATAAATTTGTGGCCCTTTTCAGCCCATTAACCTAAATTCTGGTGTCAAGTATCTTTATTCTATAATGGGGGAGGGTTCAGGACCTTGCCACCTGAATAGCATTGCATTATTTCCTATTGCTAAGTGGAAATTTAACCTCTTACATCATTAAGTGGGATTTTTCACCTATGGATAGAAGGCTAGATGTTTAGATGTTAAATGTCAAATATTACGGTTGACTCTCATTGAGCTGGGGTCTATCATTTCAGACTAGGAGTAGGTGCCTAGATGACTGAATGCTCTCCTTTGCCAAAATATTGCTTCAATATAAAACAGAAAATGTCCAGACAAAAGATTATATCCTATTCTTCTGCCTGAAATGCCATTTTCCATGTGGAGGGTTTGGATTTTGTATAAGGAGTTTGAAGTGGTACCACCCATAAATAGTTTTATTACCTCAGTTTATTACTCCTCTGTAGTTCTACTTAAAAGAATAATTAGAATATAAGCATGAAGACTTTAAATGAAAGGATACCCAGCCGACCAAGGCTAACTCATACAGCAGGGATGCATAAAGAAAGATTATACACTTGATAGTCCAAAGAGCTTCTACTCAATCTGCCATGAATAATAGGGACAATTGCTCTAAACTATAGGAAAATGTGCAAGTCATCTCATAACAAAAGGATGACAAACATAATGACATGTGATAAGATCAGTAGGCATGACTGGAAGAGTTCTCATTGGTGGACAAGTTAATTCATTGCAGTTTTAATGCTGAAGACTGCCTATGCATCCTGTAATAATCGCCCTGGGAACTTGACTTGGGGGGCACGAATTCCCACACATAAACAAAACAACCAATAAATAAATAAAATATTCCCTGCTGTGTGATCACCCCCACCACCCCCACTGTCCCCTACGTCAGATTCCCATGGGTAAGCAGTTACTATCACTTGATTTTGCTGAATATATTAACTGATCCTAAGACAAGTTCAAGGTCCATATAGTTAAAAGCCATGGTTTTCCCAGTAGTGATGTATGGAAGTGAGAACTGGACCATAAAGAAGGCTGATCGCTGAAGAATTGATGCTTTTGAATTATGGTGCTGGGGGAGTCTCTTGAGAGTCCCATGGACTGCAAGAAGATCAAACCTCTCCATTCTGAAGGAAATCAGACCTGAGTGCTCACTAGAAGGACAGATCGTGAAGCTGAGACTCCAATACTTTGGCCACCTCATGAGAAGAGAAGACTCCCTGGAAAAGACCCTGATGTTCGGAAAGATGGAGGGCACAAGGAAAAGGGGACGACAGAGGACAAGATGGTTGGATAGTGTTCTCGAAGCTACCAGCATGAGTTTGATCAAACTGTGGGAGGCAGTGGAAGACAGCAGTGCCTGACGTGCTCTAGTCCACGGGGTCATGAAGAGTCAGACACGACTAAACGACTAAACAACAACAAGACAAGTTCATCCACTCAACTCTCTTGAAATGTGATGGGGAATCTGTAATTCTCCAGATGTTTCTGGATGACCATTCCTGTCAGCCCCAGCCAGCATGACCAATGGCCAATGGCTGATCTCCAGCTCATCTACTGAGATGAGAGATGCCTCAAACATTTGCCAAAATTCAGAACGTATCACCCAGCCTTCTAACAGTGAGTGATGACTTCTGTTTATTAAACGGTCAATTATCTTATACTTTCATCACTTTCTCAAAAAGCCACCTGTGTTGAAGTTTGGGGAATGCAACAAACGTATTTAAATGTAATCAATGAATGAACGGAATAATCAGTTAAAAGACAGATAATTAAGCCAACTCAAAATCCTTTAATCAGTTTACAGCCCTAAGCTAGGAGTAAATGATGCAAGAGTTGCAGAGCTGGTAGGATCCAGCTTCCACAACAGCAACTAAGGTGCCACTCTGGAAAATCGAGAGTAAAAGGTGATTCTTTACTCCAGAAGCTCGTTCAGCAGGGAGACTATCCTGAGAATCAAGTTAGATGTGATGAGGGAGTTCTGTGGCTAGAATTCCTGGTTTGTTTGATTTTACAGTGGTACCTCTGGTTGCGGCGGGATCTGTTCCGGAGCTCTGGTTGGATCCCGAGGTTCCCACAACCAGAGGTGCCTGTTCTATGCACGCATGCGGTGCCATAGAACATTACTGTGCATGCGCGCACGGCGAAACTGGGAAATATACTTCTGAGTTTGCCATGTGCGTTTCCCAAAGGATATGTAACAAGAGAGGCACGTAAGTACAGTCATACCTTGGGTTACGAATGCTGCGGGTTGCGCTTTTTCGGGTTGTGGATTGCGCCAAACCCGGAAGTACCGGAACGGGTTACTTATAGGTTTCGGCACTCACGCATGCGCAGAAGCACAAAATGATGTCATGCACATGCGCAGAAGTGCTGAATCGCGTCACGCACGTGCGCAGACGCGGCGCTTCAGGATGCAAATGCTGCGAGTTGTGAATGTGCCTCCCGCACGGATCATGTTCACAACCCGAGGTATGACTGTAGAGGTACCACTGTATTTTACAAAAAGCAGTCACAGTGGGTCTCAAACCAGATTAGAACAATGATGTTGCCTGAGGGGTGGCAGGTTTGAACATTTTCCAGCAGTACTGGTTCCTGGTGATTTTTGCCGTTGTTATTTGTCCCAGTTACAAAAGGATATGAGGGTGAATTTCAACAGAAAAGATTACCCCTTTACCCACAGTTGCTTTCTGTAAAGGAAAATGACATCAGGTCTTAGACACAAGTTATCAGGCTTGTTGGGCAAAGTCAACAGTCTAGTTCGCTTTGGTAAGCTGTTGTTGTTGTTTAGTCATGTCCGACTTTTCGTGACCCCATGGACCAGAGCACGCCAGGCACTCCTGTCTTCCACTGCCTCCCGCAGTTTGGTCAGACTCATCCTGGTAGCTTTGAGAACACTGTCCAACCATCTCGTCCTCTGTCGTCCCCTTCTCCTTGTGCCCTCCATCTTTCCCAACATCAGGGTCTTTTCCAGGGAGTCTTCTCTTCTCGTGAAGTGGCCAAAGTATTGGAGCCTCAGCTTCAGGATCTGTCCTTCCAGTGAGCACTCAGGACTGATTTCCTTTGGTAAGCTACATCGGCTAAAATTGAGGCTGAGGCCAGAGACTGATATGCTGAAGGTTTGAATGAAGAAATGGCTTGAATCAGTGCATTAATCGCACTAATCTAGGAAATCTTTATTAATTTAACCACCAATTTCTTCAGTAAATCTACTATTGCTATCCTTAATGTAATGGGTTTTGGAAACATGGTTCTGGGAGCTCCCCCAAATTTTAAGAGCAGCTTTTCAGGGAGTACAGCGGGCTGTAGGGGGAAGGAAGAATCTGAAAAAGCCTCTTCCCTTTCTTCAGCAAGAGCATCCCAAGAGCACTGTAGCTCCAATGCATTTTAAAAAATGAACTCTTTGTTGATACCTGCAATTCAAAAATGGCTAGTATTGCAAAGTAAGTTACAGTTCATATTTTTAAGGAAGGAAAAAGCAATCGCTAATATTTCACGGAACTAACTGCTGATACTATTTATTTATTATGAACATTGTTACTATAAAATATAAATGCAGATAATAAATAGTTCTATAATGTAATACAATTAATGAGCATAATAAATATTTTGATGAGTAGAATATAAAAACCCACACAAACCTAGCATGTCCTTTTTACTATTCTTATTCAAGTATTATTACTATTTCCCCCTCTAAATATACTTTAAACTTCCCTAAGTTAATTCTTATCTTAATGTATAATCTTGGTTTTCTAGTGGTTGTATTACATTATACTTCCTCCCCACAAGGAATAGCAAACTGCAAAGTCTTGTACTTTCTTGTTCGAATAAGGAATAAACAGTTTCCAATTCTCAATAAATTTATTTTTACTCTAACCAAATGCACCAGCTTCATCATGTATGTCATATCCAAATCTAAGAGATCTTCTAGAAAGATCAAAGGTTGATATTTCTCTAATTACAATTAATTAACTTTAAATGTTTCAATGACTTAACTGATATCTACCAAATTTAGTGTTCTCTACAGCGGTTACTACAGCATCAACATAGGTGCTGATGCTTGTAATATAACTGCCAATGTGCACATAAATTAATATCTGGTTCATTAATGAATTAATTGTTGGTAAAGAATTATTCTCCAGTTACTTCATTGTTGTAGTAGCACATTGTTCCAATTGTTTTGGTAATTGCAATATTCAAACAAAAACAATACACATTCTCAGGAATGATTAGAATTAATTGAAGATTAGTGGTCATGATGGCATGTGGTGAATTAACAGGCTTACTAATTTAAATACTGCTTCTATTTTGGTGCATCAATTATTGAGTCACTTAGTAATTTATGGTCTTTCACCAGTTTTACTTTATGAAAATAATGGACTATTTGAATTTGGATTACCTCTTAATATTTGTATTGAGTTGATTTTTCAACCAACATTAAGACGGACTTTTTAAATTGTAATTTGATTTAGGATTTATCCTTAGATCAAGGATCAATGGATCTCATGACTGGAGAAATAGCTATTAATTATGAGTGGAGTTCATAGTTGAGTCAAATTTAGAATTATTTGATAAGTTGGAGCAGATTGCATCTTTGATGCTTGTTGTGGAGGAATATTCAAATTGTAGCAAGACAAAGTATCTGGAGAAGATGTTGTGGTGTTCGTACAGGGCCCCCAGTTGTTTCATGGACAATTGACCTGTACACCACTACTTTATCCCACTGCTCCCACCAATTTTGTGGCGTTCATACAGAGCCCCCAGTTGTTTCATGACTATTGACCTGTACACCACTACTTTATCCCACCGCTCCCACCAATTTTGTGGGGGGAAACCTAGGGTTCCCTGGTGAAGTATTGAGTCTCAGTCATTTAACAATGAAGACTAAAGTTTATTTGAAACACAAGCAAGTTTTAAAATATATTTGAAACCCTGTCACTCTATTCCCTCTCAGTCTTGTCCCTGTCTCTAACTGACTCCTCTATCTTCCCCCAAAAATGAACCAACCGAACTCACTGTCAAAGCCTCTGGGCTGAGCCTCAAAATCAGGTAGACTCCACCTCCAGGCTTTTTTATTGGTCAACCTATTAACCCTTTCTCTCCCCCAATACAAACGTATCGCCAAAGAATGGGCAAATGCCACATCTGTCTCTCAAGAAGAATAGGAAGAGCATAGATCTAAAGCATGAAGACGTTATTGAAGTAATGAGTTTAATGATCAAACTGGTAAAAGGAGTTTAAAGCAGAGAGTTTATTGAGGAAATCAACAAGTTAACAACAAACAAGATAAAACAGAATTTGCATTGCTAGAGAGAAAATAAATTTTATTTTTAGAGGGCCATAATACATTTATTTTTTATGAATAAAAAGATTTGTATACCACTTTTCTCAAAATGTATCAAAGACCTGTGCAACAATTATATATATATATATAAAATATATAAAAATATATACTGAGAAGGTCCTCTGCCTGGTTCCCTGTAACCTCACTTCTTGCAGTGAGAGAACCACCAGAAGGCCCTCGGTGCTGGACCTCAGTATCCAGGCTGAACGATGAGGGTGAAGACGCTCCTTCAGGTATACTCAGCCGAGGTCATTTATACAAGTCACTGTGGGCAAGCTATTCTGATCCAGGATTGGCAGAAGTTAGCAAACCAGCTGAAGCTGTTAAAAAGTGCTCCAAGAGACTGCAGCACTCCAGTGACAATTATAGCTCCAGGACAGGGGTCACTAACCTTTTTGGATCTGGGGGCACATTTGGAATGTTGGGAAAGTACCAAGGGCACTAGTCAGAAGATGGCTGCCTCCACAGGTGTAGCCTAACACCAAATTGGGAAATAATATTTCGTGCTACTAGAACTAAGGGAGAAAGAGATACTGAGTATCTGAATGGACTTGGTGGCAGTCCGGTTTAAGAACGATTGGGTTTACAAACTCCACAAAACCAGAAATAGTGTCTTGGTTTGAGAACTTTACCTCAGTCTAAGGAAATCAGCCCTGAGTGCTCACTGGAAGGACAGATCCTGAAGCTGAGGCTCCAATACTTTGGCCACCTCATGAGAAGAGAAGACTCCCTGGAAAAGATCCTGATGTTGGGAAAGATGGAGGGCACAAGGAGAAGGGGACGGCAGAGGATGAGATGGTTGGACAGTGTTCTCGAAGCTACCAGCATGAGTTTGACCAAACTGCAGGAGGCAGTGGAAGACAGGAGTGCCTGGTGTGCTCTGGTCCATGGGGTCACGAAGAGTCAGACACGACTAAACGAAAACAACAAAGAATGGAATCTGAATGGTGGAAGGGCACCAGCGGCAGGAGGCCTCATTAGGGAAAGTGCACCTCGGTTTAAGAACGGTTTTGGTTTAAAAACAGACTTCCGGAATGGATTAAGTTCGTCAACCGAGGTACCACTGTAATTGCATTGACACTGATTCTGTCCGCTGTGTTAACATCTATAAGGTCATCTTCTGGAATCCACCAAAGGCCTCCTTCCTACCTCCAATCTGCAGTTGCTTCTTCTGGTGCTTGTGGAATACGACAACATGAGTGATGATTCTGAATTAAATGTAGCCCAGTGAGTTGTCAGTGACAGATACACATTGTGCACACTTCTCCTAGTCCAGATGTCACTGCTACAATTCAGCGTTGTTCTCCCTTTAGCATCTCGCCGCCTGTAATTACGGTTTAACTTTCTTTTTAACACTTTCAAAACTCCAAGGAACCACTTTATTACTGTCAGCGCTGTTTGAGAAAGGGAAAGGATGCTATAATTTGCTGGTGCGCACTCAAGTTGTTGCGCTGATATGTAACGTTTCTTAAGCCGATGGAAAACGGAAAGCAATTTAGATAAGTGTGGCAAGGAAGGGAAGGGGGGAGCATTTTGTTGTGTGTGAAATGATATATTGTCATATCATTTCCTCTAGAAATGCTTCAGTTTATTTTCTTTTGGGTTGTGATTGTCCCAAAGAGTAATCTACAACCACAAAAGCTCAACTTTGCCTTTATCTGCAGCTGTTCTGATTTCGCTTTCATTCTTTTCTCCCTCGTCTCAGCCTCTCATTCACAAATACTAACCTCTACATTTTCGAAGTGACACGCACAGTTTTAGCTTGGCGGCTCCCACCGACTTTAATGAATCTTGATGCTGAGGATCATGCAGTTGAGTGATGGTTGCAGCCTACGTGAATGGTATGCAGTCACAGATCATTACATTGTCTCTTGTCTCTTGCGCAAGCTCTGAGCAACTGCAATAGTCTCTAGACAAACTGGCTTAATTTGCAGTGGATTTAGTACAAAGTAACGCTGGGACTGAAAGGGAATATGCTTCTCCCAATGTTGTGATGCAAGGAAGATCTCAAAGGTATATTTACTGGATTGTTATATGCGCCAGTATAACGCGGGTGGCCGATCAGAAGGTCGGCGGTTCAAATCCACGCGATGGGGTGAGCTCCCGTTGCTTGGTCCCTGCTTCTGCCAACCTAGCAGTTCAAAAGCACGTCAAAGTGAAACTAGATAAATAGGTACCACTCCGGCGGGAAGGTAAACGGCGTTTCCGTGCGCTGCTCTGGCTTTGCCAGAAGTGGCTTAGTCATGCTGGCCGCATGACCCAGAAGCTGTACGCCAGCTCCCTTGGCCAATAAAGCGAGATGAGCGCCGCAACCCCAGAGTCGTCCGCGACTGGACCTAATGGTCAGGGGTCCCTTTACCTTTACATGCCCATCAAAGCAACCATTCCATTGCTCAGACGCAATGATGCACATCTTCTATTTGGTCATTTGAGGGCAGAACTGTGGGCAAGGGTCGGCTGACAATTCAGTGGGTTGAATGAGAGACCAATTGTTGTTGACATTGGTCTGTCAACACCCCTGTGCCTCCAGCGGTGAAGTCAAACTACCAAAGTGACCACCCTGGGACGCAAGCCTGGACAGTGTGCATGGAAGTCCTAAGTTGCCCAGACAACAAGACCTGCCTCTTGGACTCACTGATGTGGTTCAAAGGAAAGCAGAGCAATTCGTTTGGCACCAGCTTCGCTGCAGGAGTTGCCAGAAGGAGGCGTACAAAGTACCATCCAACCTGTCTTGGAGACTCCACTCCAGATTTGTGTAGAATTTACTCCTTAGCCTTTTCTTCTCAGCAGAGGCTTAGGATCAGAGTTTTCCTTCTCCTAGATGGGCTACCTTCCCAGGTTAATGAGCCCCATCTGCTCCTCATTTCCTCTACAGCATGTGCAGTGACTGCCTTCTTGACGGTTGAGCCGACATAGGAATTTGTTCATCGCCACCCCCCAAAAAATATATAGTCTGGCCCCCCCACAAGGTCCAAGGGACAGTGGCCTGGCCCCCTGCAGAAAAAGTTTGCTGACCCCTGGAATTCTTTAAGGCATACCAGTTCCCTTCAAGACACACTAGTGTTCTCCAGCACATATGTTGGGAATCATTCATATAAAAAGTTATTTTGAAGATCACCTCTCTCCCAAAATAATGAACGGGCTTTTGTGCACATACATAACAGAGCCCTTGCAGAATAAGCCTGATTAAAATTCCGTTTGGTGGGTAAGATTTCTGAAGGTGCCTTTGAAAGCCTGTCCATAAATGATATCCTTTCCTAACCACTCTGTCACTGAACTGCTCTAGTGGTACAAAGATCCAAAGTAGTGAATCAGGATTGTGCTGGTCAAGCATCAAGGATCAGAGCTCATCAGTAGTTTCACAGTAACTGCACAATGATCCATATTCAAACATGGTTGGATATGTTGGCTGCAACCTGCACACCATTTATTCCTTAGCAGCTCTACAAGGTCAAGGTGGGACTGTTCCTATTGAGGCAGCTGTGCTTTCATTATTAAATTTGCAGCTCCCCTTGACTGCTTGGAAGAAAAGGAAAAAAGGTACCAAGAGGTCCAAAACATGTAGCTTCTTTCACAATGTCTGCTTTTAGGTAGCATCACCACCATCCCACTGTTCTACCTGGTGCCCACATCAGCTTCCATAAAAGGAATTAAATGATAATGCAGTAGTAGTAGTAGTAAACATTGATATTATATTAGGTTGTAACTGATGTCTGGGCTTGTAGCATTTTAGGCTGCAGATAACATGTGTTCTGCAAATATTATGGCACATCACCAATTAATGTGTGGTAGAATTCCTCTAATCACTCAACAGGGATATACACAAACTATCCTTCAGTGAGCATATTCTCTCTATGGTTTGGTCATAGGTGTGGGTGAAACACGGGTGGTGCTGTGGTCTAAACCACAGTGCCTAGGGCTTGCTGATCGGAAGGTTGGTGGTTTGAATCCCCGCAACGGGGTGAGCTCCCGTTGCTCGGTACCAGCTCCTGCCAACCTAGCAGTTCAAAAGCACGTCAAAGTGCAAGTAGATAAATAGGTACCGCTCTGGCGGGAAGGTAAACAGTGTTTCCATGCACTGCTCTGGTTTGCCAGAAGCAACTTAGTCATGCTGGCCACATGACCTGGAAGCTGTACCCTTGGCCAATAAAGTGAGATGAGCGCCACAACCCCAGAGTCGGTCACGACTGGACCTAATGGTCAGGGGTCCCTTTACCTTTACACAGCACCCACAGCCCTGACTACAATTATGAATCAGTTCTCCATCATGCTGTCTGCGGACAAACGCCAGCTCCCTCGGCAAAAGAGTGAGATGATAGAGTGAGATGAGCGCCACAACCCCAGAGTTGTCCACGGCTGGACCTAATGGTCAGGGGTACATTTTTATGGGTGAAACATGATGACAATCTGGTAGACAATCTTTCTTTCTTTCTTTCTTTCTTTCTTTCTTTCTTTCTTTCTTTCTTTCTTTCTTTAAGTCCATCCTCCCAGATTGACTATATCCCTTGCAATAAGCTTTGCTGTTCCTACAAAATGCCTGTAAAAACTAAAGAACCTTGTTCCTTGCCAACTTCTGTTTTTCATACCTGAACAAGAGGGGGTGGTTCCAGCTGGCTACCCGAAACAAAAAGAAAGAAGATAGGACCATTGTTTTCAGTGGCCAAAATCTCGTGAGGTCTTTGCATGCCAGCCTTGCTCTCCTTCCAAAATGTTTTGTGCTAGTGTACCAGCTCCAGGCCATTCTTTCTCCAAGGTGACAGCAGAGGCAGGCAGACAAAGCCTTTGACATTTGTTGCCTACCTGCAAAGAAACCACTATTGGACCCCTAAAGCTTGAATACACTTTCCCTTGGGACATCATCATTTTTTAAAAAAGATATAATGGATGGCCCTGAAACTGCACAACCTTTGCCCAAAAGCTGGCAAGCTATATTGGTAACAAGAGGGATTGTACTGGCCAGTTGGAAGTGTATACATAGAAAGAAGAAAACTGACCAACAGGCAGAGCAGCTGGCCTGCCCTTCGCAAGGCAGATTTTAAAAAGGCAGTATTGCACACCACACCAGGTTCTTATTACCCAGGGGTCAGCAAACTTTTTCAGCAGGGGGCCGGTCCACTGTCGCTCAGACCTTGTGGGGGGCCAGACTATATTTTGGAAAAAATAATAATGATCGAATTCCTATGCCCCACAAATAACCCAGAGATGCATTTTAAATAACAGCACACATTCTACTCATGTGAAAACACCAGACAGGCCCCACAAATAACCCAGAGATGCATTTTAAATAAAAGGACACAGTCTACTCATGTAAAAACACACTGATTCCCGGACTGTTCGCGGGCCGGATTTAGAAGGCGATTGGGCCGGATCTGGCCCCTGGGCCTTAGTTTGCCTACCCATGAATTAAGCCATGAGGTTGGATGCATCCACTGTCCCATGCCTCTTAGAACTTATGCAGAAAGCACCCTGAACCTTAAACTGATTGGAACAAAGAGGAAGGCAGGATGCTAGGAATCAATATTAACTGGTCTAGCCTACAATCGCAAGGAATCATAGAATCATAGAGTTGGAAGAGACCACAAGGACCATCAAGTCCAACCCCCTGCCAAGCAGGAAACACCATCAGAGCACTCCTGACATATGGTTGTCAAGCCTCTGCTTAAAGACCTCCAAAGAAGGAGACTCCACCACACTCCTTGGCAGCAAATTCCACTGTCGAACAGCTCTTACTGTCAAGAAGTTCTTCCTAATGTTTAGGTGGAATCTTCTTTCTTGTAGTTTGGATCCATTGCTCCGTGTCCGCTTCTCTGGAGCAGCAGAAAACAACCTTTCTCCCTCCTCTATGTGACATCCTTTTATATATTTGAACATGGCTATCATATATATTTATCATATATTATTATTTGGTTGCAATTCATATATATCATATATATATATATCATATATCATATATCATATATATTTATCATATATTATTATTTGGTTGCAATTCAAAAGAAGGCATTCTCAGTAGCTGCTGCCAGGCTTTGAAGCTCCTTGTTAAGGGTGGCTTGTAGCCAATGACATTCCTCCATTTTTATTTACACAGATCTTTGGCCCATAAAATGACTTGTAAATATAGTATCATATGTCTTTAAGTGATTGTTTTTAATGCCATTTTACCTATGCTGTTGGTATGTTTTTAACGTCTTTATTTAATTGTATTTTTACCACTACCACCTTGAGCACCGTTTGCTGGTGGGCTATACAAAATAGTCAAATAAATAATCATTAAAAACAACTTGTGGCTGTTGGATGGAGGTCTTGGGGAAGCTGTGTATTTTCTGAGGCAGCACTAGCAGAGCTGCTTGCCCACCTATTTAATCTCATGGACTCCTTTTGCACATAATGCATCAAATGGCCAACCTAAACAAGCCCAGAAACAGGGAGGGGAGCTTGCTGTTTTGCACTCATTGGCTTGAATTAAATGGCACAATTCTTTGACTACGGGCTTCTGGCCACACTTGGAATGAGTACTGAGATGCAAGCTGCCTCTTCGGATTAACAACCTGAAATCTACACTCACAAGGAGAGGGGCTCTTTTATCTCCAGTCATATCAGCATCCCCTACAAGTTCATTTTTAAATGCAAAAATGATCACAAAGCAATGAAGACTTCAGTGATCCTCCCCCCCTTCTGCTCCACTTGCTTTTGAAAGTCTGGGCTATATTTGTTATGGAAGTAACAAGGGTGGGTTTAGTTTGTTGTTATCAGAGGGAGGGAAAGAGAGAAAGAGATGAAGGGGGTGAGGTTGCTGAAATCTAAGCAGCTGGCTTATAGAATTTTTGCTGCCGTTGCTCGCGCACGTCAGCATTATATAGTTCCTTGATCACTGGGGACGTTGCGATCTGTCTTCAGCTATTTGTGCTCCTACAATAACTCTAACTGCTAGCTCCATGATTTGTACAATTTGTAGGGAAGACTAAACTGTTTCTGGAAATAGGAACAAAAAGGAGATTTAAAAGGAGAGAGATGATTGGGATGAAGGAGGTAAACATTACAATGAAACTTATCAAGGCAATACTTCCCTTCTCCGATGGAAAAAAAATCAGGGCTTAGTACTGCCTCAATGATACTTCTACTGTCATGGTAGCCTTTCTTCTCAGAAGTATGGAGGCTGATACAGTGGAACCTCAGGTTACATACGCTTCAGGTTACATAAGTTTCAGGTTTCTCCGCTAACCCAGAAATGGTACCTCAGGTTAAGAATTTTGCTTCAGGATGAGAGCATAAATTGTGCTCCGGCCCCATTAGCTAAAGTGGTGCTTCAGGTTAAGAACAGTTTCAGGTTAAGAACGGACCTCCGGAACGAATTAAGTACTTAACCCGAGGTACCACTGTACTGCCTAATCCAGGCATGGCCAAACTTGGCCGTCCAGATATTTTGGGGCTACAACTCCCATCATCTCTAGCTAACAGGACCAATGGTCAGGGATGCTGGGAATTGTAGTTCCAAAACATCTGGAGGTCCAAGTTTGGCCATGCCTGGCCTAATCAGATACATATGCCTTTATGCTCCAGGCCCCAGAGTATTTGCAAAAAAGGGGGGTATTTTCACAAGGAGTTCCAATCAGACATTTTCCTAGCAATGAGAACAGATTCCAGTTAGTACTGCCTCTTGGCGTTCTGCTCTCCTAGTTGCCCAGAATACACCAGGGCATAATATTATGGGGAAAATGGCCATCCCTATTCATGCCAACCACCATTTCTCCACCTTTTCAGTATCACCTACAACAGGACAACATGGAGTGGCAGCAAAAGAGAAAGAAGAAAAACACAACTGCTGCCACAAGTCACTGATAAATGTTGGATAACAAGCCTCATATAACCAACATACTTAGGTCTAATTAATGCCTGAAGGGGTTAATACCATAGAGTAAGCTGTCCTGTCAGGCTTAGCTATGTCTCTTCCCCTACCTTAGAAGGAAATAGCTAAGCTGATTGGCCCCCACCAGTCTACCTGAGATACTCAGCCTGTGAAGAGGTTTGTTGCTCAGCTCAGCCACAAGGCTCTCACTAGCCTCTCTTGAGTTCCTATACAAATAATTTAGGAACTTTCAAGAAGCTAGGTTTTAGTGCCTGTGCAACTCTTCTGACTGATGCATGGAAAAACACATGAAACAGACTGTTGAAGGGTAAGTAAGCCAATTTTCAAATTACCAAATATGTGGTCTTTTCCTATTCCGGAGGAAGGGAGAAATTTTGGAATTCACTTGGAAGGGCACATTTTACAGCCTATATTTCCACACTTTACTTTGCAGCATATGTTGTGATTTTAAATCTCTGTTGGGGTTCTTGCCCCAAACTTGGATCTGGGCATCTAGAAATTCTTCTTTCTATATATATATTTTGCACCAACAGAAAATCCTCTCAGTTTTGCCCCCAATCATGCTACTCCATGAAAAACAATCACACACACAATTTTGTTCCCCATGTCTGCCCCTGCTCCCTAGTTTCAAGCCAAATGTTCAAAAATTCAAGATTTCAGCTTGAGTATGCTTGATTTCTTCTGGCACATCCAACCATACAAAAGCCACCATTGGTCTAGTGTGCTCTGGTTGCCCTGGCAACTGGTTTATAACTTGCTTCCCCCAAGTTATGCAGCTTAGCCTAATTGTTCCAGGTAGCTTCAGGGCTAGGGACAAGGGTCACACACCTCCTGCGAATGTCCATTAACCTCACACAATCATTAACAGACAAATATATCTAGGAAGTTACCATTTCTCAAACACAAGACTGTTGTATTTGAAGACTGAGTTAAACAATGGCCATAGCCTGACCTATTTGAACAGGCCTAATTGTAGAGGTGCTCATTTGGTTATCTTCATTATTTGTTTCATTTATGGCAGGTTCATTAGTTTCAGCTTCCATTTGTTATTGTATCGTTTGTTTCATGTCTCTTTCATTACTGTGCCACTCTTCCCCCAACCCCAATCATTTCAGTTCTATATTGATTACAGGGGACATCCCGCCTGTTTTCTTACATGCATAACACAGGTGTTTTCCATGTGAATAGCATGTTATTCTGAAGTGCTACACAATTCACCTAAGACATCAGGCCAGCCATGTTTCATCACCCACATTGCCATTTTATAGGAATTTCATAAAGGGATATCATCAGTGCCGGATTTATGTATAAATCTGCCTCACTATTGGGGGCCCCCCCAAATTTATTTGTTTGTTTATTTATTTATTACAATATTTTTTTTATTAAGTTTCATACAAATATAACACATACTGCAACAAGTGTTGCACCACCAAAAACACAAAAGAGAAAGAGAAAAAAGAAAGCAAATAAAAACAAAAAAATATAACAACAAACACATAAACAACACAAATTAATTAATTATTTAAACTTCCAACCTCCCATCTGCGTTTCCTTGTATCTGAATGTAACAGTTTTCCAATATCATTATTAAAACACAATATTCCAGTTATAAACAGATTTCTTAACATTTCTTAACGTTCTAAATCTCATTTATTTAACTAACTCCTAATTTAATACCTAGGCCTGTTTGGTACTTTCAGGTAACTTCTAATTTTTAATATTGGTCCCAAAAAAATTTAAAGAGAAAAAACCTGATGTACATTTCCAAAATATAAGATAAAAAACAAATAAAATAAAACCTACATACAGCAACAGTGTTTTGTGTTGTGTAGGTTCCTATGATGTAAGTAATGGGCCCCACCTGCTAGCCTGCTCCCTAAAATATCACTGGTTTGCTCATTTCTATATGCCTACATTCTGCATACTATTAGGTCCATAAATTACCGTATAGCATATATTCAACACAAAAAACAGCAACAATTTGTTTTTGACAAAGGACAGCTGGACATACAAAGGGCCCTGTTACCTTCAGTAGCTTAGGGCCTCATCAAACCTAAATCCGGCACTGGATATCATCCTCTAAAGTTTCCTATTGCTTTATGCTTCCGAATGGACAGTTTTCACGTCTTGTCACACTCTGAGCATCCCAAGATCACCTTTCTCTATGGAACGTTCCCTGAATGTATCAGTTTGTATCAATTTGCTAAGCAAAACAATACAACCCCTTTTGTCAATTTCAGAAAACCCTCCTGTGATGAGAAAAAAAATGGGAGAAATGAAATGAAAGGATTTTCATACTTTCTCCCCTTCATTTTTATATTTTCATTCCTTATTCACATATGTAAATTAGATACAAAACCAGGGGGGGGGGATGAACAATCATTTCATTTTTCATTCAAATTAAAAATGAATGCACTTTGCTACCTGTTTCTGAGCTTCACATATCCTGTCAAACCTTAGAACTGAGGCACAGGGTTTATCTGCACTTCCTCTTGTCCCACGGCTTTCCCCCAGGGAAAACCACTCTTTAGTGCTATATTGGAACAAACAGCAACCTGGTTTCCCACGGATAGCTGGTTGTTCTGATTTAGCACTAAAGAGCAGGTTTTCCCTGGAAAAGGAGCAGGGAAATGGGAAACCAGCTTGGACCTGTCCTTAGAAAGCCTTCTGGCAAGGGGAAAACCACTCAGACCATCGCTTTCTAGGCATGGGGCATGTGGAAATGTGGAAAAGCCCATACATTAAGACATCCATATGGAGGCAGCTTTAAATCATTTCAGACAATATTTGGTTCACCATGAATCCCCCCCCCCCATACTACCACTAAATTTGCTCTGTGGCAGCATGCTATCACTGGATGTTCTCTGAACACTCAAATATTTGTCCAATATTTGTCCAGGATATGTAATATTTGTAGCTGACATCCACTGATATCTTTTTTCATGATTTCTGTTGTTTGGGATTGGGGGGGAAATCGCATATTCACAGCAAAGTATGTCTGTCCTAGTCAAAGAAAAACAGGTATTCAGACATTTCCCCTGGATCCACAAAAGAGTGGCGATTTGTTATGAAAAATGATGCACCGTTAAGATAATCACACAGAGCAAGGAAGAAGAATCGGTTTTCTGTACCCCATGCGCAAGAGCAAAGTGGTCAGCACTTTGATGGAGAGCTGTAAGATATAATGCCAAGCTGGTTAGCACTTTGAGTGGTGAATAACACTGTACAAAGGCCTGGCCCAGGTGCATGAGGAAAAAACTCAGGACTCTGAGTGAGGATAGGGTGGTAAAGCAGGAATAGTCAATGTGGTGCCCTTCAGATGGTGTTGGACTCCAACTCCCATCGTTCTGGGCCATTTGCCATGCTGGCTGAGGGTGAAAGGAGTTGGAGTCCAACAATATTCAGAAGGGGACCACATTGGATACCCCAGGTCTAGACCAACTAAGTTTGTTATTGGTATGAGCTTTCGTGTGCATACCAATAACAAACTTGGTTGGTCTCTAAGGTGCTACTGGAAGGATATTTTTTATTTTGTTTTGACTATGGCAGACCAACAGGGCTACCTACAGGTAACCAGGTCTGGACCGTGAGCCAACTACCGTATTTTTCCGTGTATAACACGACTCCTATTTTTCGGGACTGCAAATAAGAAATCCCCCATAGGCACTATCCACGTATAAGACGCCCCCCCAATTTTAAACTTGAAAAAATAGGGAACATATATAGTCTTATACACGGAAAAATACAGTATTTGGAAAGCCCTTCCCAGCAACATTTGCACATATTGCTTTATGAAGCAATGTCCTGGACATGTGATGTCACATTGCATGGACAGGCGGAGTCCCCAGATCCTGAGCGCCCCCCCCCGTCATGTGGAATAACGACTCAAGACAACGTGCTATGGGATTAAATTGGCCACAACTTTATTAAATTTCAAATGTGGGTAGACCTTGGCTCAGGCATTGGGCGTTCTCCCTCCCCAGTCCCCAGCCGGGGACCTAGGGAGCATCAGGGTTATCCAGTGGGGGGGGGGGATGGGCCGGCTCTGGAGAACATATGTTCAAGCAGAGATAGCCGCCCCCATTACGCCGCCGCCGCAGGGGAGAGCAATGACGACCTTTTGGCGTATGGTCAAAGCCTCCCTTCAGAAACCCCTTTAACGGGGAACCCTGGTATCGCCGCCGCAAAGAGGAAGATGGACTAAAGGATTCCGCCCAAGGCCTGATACCGCCAAAGTTGTGATGTTTTGCTACGGGAAAGGTGAAACCTGCCATTGCAGGGAAATTCCTTTCCAGCCCTTTAACGTAGCAGCGCCCGCATACCTGTGAAGAAAAGTTAACCTGCAAAACCTGTGAAGAAAAGTTAACCTGCAAAATAAGACATTAACTGAGGGTGGGTAGGGTGGGAGAAGCTCTGGAGCCAAGTGAGGATTCCCAGGTAAGATCCTCCCTCTATTGTGTGGGCAGGTAATCCCTCCCCTACCTGGCCTGGTCTCCTTGGCAACGCTTCCCCCAGGTGGGATTGGACAACTGACTGAGGTAGGCGGAGACCTCCAAGTATCCCACCTGAGGGAAGGCAAAGCCAAGCCTATACTGATGGAGCCGCTCCAGATCGAGGAGCTGCGCGCGTCCACGTAAAGGGCGCCCCCCGTTTTAAGCAGGGAGCGGTCATTTTGGAAAGACAGAAATACCTGCGAAAATCACACAGGAACTTTCACTAGATATGGGTGAATCTGTCTACCTCTGGTTTTTTTTCCCATTTGTTTGTTTATCGCCCACAGTTGCATTCCATTTCTGGTATAATTTGTTAAAAAAATTTTTTTTAATTGTACCAAAACGGTATTTAGATTAATATTTCAATAAGCGTGAAACCTGTTGCATAGTTAAGTTCAGACCCACACATTAGTCCAGAGGTGCCAAACCAGGACATTTCATGCAGTAATTTTCAAAGAAGGGGAGAATCAGCATTCACATTACTGGAACCTGAAGATTTCTGGTGCAAATAAATCTGAAACACTCTAAATAGTTAAAGCAAAACCAGACTGCAGAATGCATGTGTGTGTGTATTTTTATATTTTGTGCCTGTTTGAGGCTAGTGCTTGCTGGCATTCTCATTGCTTATTATTTCCATGTTTCTGAGTCCCCATCTCTTATTGTCAGCCTCACGGAAGCTTGTTAAAACTTCTTTTGTGTTACTGCATTTTTGTTCACCCCTAAACATTCAATGGTAAATCACATGGCAGCTAAGGTAAACAGAGGAAATTCACATTTAAAACAACAACAACAACAACAGTGATGTCCCAGTGTTAAACATCAGTTTTGATTGGTTTGTTTTTGTTTAGTTTTGATGTGGGAGATGCCTGGAAGCACCTCCTTAAATTGTAGGCATGAAGTATCCAGTGGGTAAGATCTGAAAATTTCTAGCAGAAAGGAGATTGGTTAAGTAAGGTTTTGGAACTGTGGGCCAGACACTGGCTATGATCCAGACGGCTGTGTATTGAAGCAGTGGTTCTGTTGCCAACAATGGCATGGAGGTTTAGTGCAATGAGTGTGCTCTAGAAGTCAATAATGACTTTAACAGTCAATAATGGTAAAGATTTGCCTGGGAACTGTCGCATTGTTCAGGGCCAAGGGCCAAATGCTTGCCAGCTCCAGCTTGCACTGTCTATAGAGACAAATCGGACTCTCAGAGGTATAGGGGAGCCCCAATAAGGCTGTTAACCACAGAATCTAAAATCACCGAACTAGTCCACTAATTGCTTATCGGTCACTTTTCCATTTGTTCAGTCATTTCATTTTCTATGCTGTAATTATTTCATTTCATTTTTTGTCTGATATAGCGTGTTCTCCTTCATGGAGAGCACGTGTTGCGGTGGGGGCCGCCAGGACACTCCAAAGTTGGGGGCGGGCTAATTGTTCGTTGGCCACTGATACGATTGGGGCTTCCCTTGTTGTTGGGAAGAAGTTAATGTTGCCATTTGTTGATTGACAGCCAGAAATGCTAAAACTCCTTGCACGAGGCTAGGGCTTCCTCTTTTCGACCGTGCATCGGATTGCCCGTCCCCCCCCTCCCTAGAATTAGGGTTGTTCGCTTTGACCTTGCTATGCCTGTCATGGGGTCGTCTGCTTTGGAGCGGGGGCCTGGTAGGAATTTTGTCCATCTGGCTGATTGGCTGGGGCCATTTGGTTTTTTGCCTACTGCGTAGCAAATCATCACAACTTGTAAGGTTGCGGTTAGGCATTGGTTTATGGTTTGGTTGGTTGAGGGGAAGTGGTTGAGTGCCTGCCCTTGGTAGGTTGAGTGCCTGCCCTTCTAATGCTGCTGCTGCAAGGGATTCCGTTAAAGGAATTGGGGGCTAACTATTGCTTGTCCACTCTGTCAAGGGGGCTTGGGCCATAGCAATGAGCTCCTGGTTGCATTTGGGGTGAGGGCAGGTTCCCTGCTCCGCGTAACCCCCAAGTGTATTCCCCTATTCTGACTTTTGCATCGTGCGGAATGTCAGTCTGTCCCCCATGGCGGGGGCAGATAGTCGCAACCAATGCCTAAGCAACCACTCACAAATTTGTATTTCAATAAAGTTGTGGTCAAAATTATGCCAAAAATCTTAAACAAAAAATTCTGTGTGGTGTGTGAGTTATTGGGGTGGCCCTGGGGACCTCGACACGCAAAAGCCATTTCAAGGACTGGAAAGCTGAGAAAGCTGTTTCTCCACATTAGTCAACCCATCTAATTTGAACTATTGGTTAGTTTTACAGTTAGGAGGCCCATCTAAATGTTTCCAGTTTTCACATCATTGAACAGCCGAATAATGTAATCCTAACCATGTCTACTTAGATATTTTTAGAGCTTCTTAACTTTAAAAATTGTTTAAAATAGTTTTAAAATATTTAAAATTGCTTTATTTTTATTTTTCAAATAGTACTGTTATATCACTGTGGTGTTTGCCACCCTGGGCTCCTTTGGGAGAAAGGCTAGCATAGAAATTTAATAAATAATACTCAGAACCAATACTCAGAACTAAGTCCTATTGAATCCAATGAGGTTGGGGTTAGGATTGCAGCTGAAATATATTACAGAGTAAAAACTTTTCCCATGCATAGAATTAGAACCCTTTTTAAGGGGAAAAACTTACTATATGTGTTTCATATTTTCTATTTATTAAAATGTTCCTATTTTAATAAGAGGCTAATGTCAACCTACCCATCAAATGTTTCAGTGAATTATGCATTCTTGCAAGTCACATGATGCTCCCTCCCAAAACAATCTGTTCAAGTAAATGTGTGACAGCCAACAGAAAATGAAGTGCTGGCTGTTACCCTGTGTTGTTGGCTGTTCTAGTATTTTCTATATGACATAAGATGCCATGCAGAACCATGTTTGTTTGCTTGTTGTTTAGTTGTGTCCGACTCTTTGTGACCCCATGGACCAGAGCACGCCAGGCACTCCTGTCTTCCACTGCCTCCCGCAGTTTGGTCAAACTTATGTTGGTCGCTTCGAGAACACTGTCCAACCATCTCATCCTCTGTTGTCCCCTTCTCCTTGTGCCCTCCATCTTTCCCAACATCAGGGTCTTTTCCAGGGAGTCTTCTCTTCTCATGAGGTAGCCAAAATATCGGAGCCTCAGCTTCAGGATCTGTCCTTCCAGTGAGCACTCAGGGCTGATTTCCTTAAGAATGGATAGGTTGGATCTTCTTGCAGTCCATGGGACTCTCAAGAGTTTCCTCCAGCACCATAATTCAAAAGCATCAATTCTTCGGCGATCAGCCTTCTTTATGGTCCAGCTCTCATTTCATGCATCACTACTGGGGAAACCATAGCTCTAACTATGCGGACCTTTGTTGGCAAGGTGATGTCTCTGTTTTTTAAAACCATACCTGAGTGTGAAAACAATTCGACTCTTTCCCATAACTTTGGCAGTGTAGAATTCTGACTAGAATAAGCTCTTTAATATTTGCAAAATACTGCTCAGCCATTTCAGGGTTTTCTGTTTCCCAAAAACTATTGAGCTCAATGCCCAGTGGCAATTCCCAAAGCCACTTAATCCCTTCGTCCTGAGAGACTTAATGGGTTTAGCTGGCTTCCCATTGCTGATTACCAAAATAAGAAACTCCTGCCTGCGTCAACTGAGATGTGCTGGCATTTAACACAACAAAGCTTTATTGCGAGGTACAAAACAGATGGGATGAGGCAAAATCTGTGACTGGATTTCCCCACTTTAAAAAAAGATAAGGGGGGGGGGAATGAGGAGGAGCGGAAAAGGGGCATTTAACTCTTTTTCATTTCAATTTTTCCCCAACCTAAATGGCCACTAGCCTGCTGGAGGGGAAGAATATATTTACTACACAGGTACTTGAGCATGTCTGAAGGCACCTGTAATGGTTCTAGGGGTTGCTCGTGCATAAATCGGCACCACACCTGGGTGGGTTGCCTGAGTGAACCCTTTCTGTCTGGACAGCCACTCGCGCGTGGCTGTCTCAATCGCTGGCAGAATCCGTCAGTGGGCGTTTCTTGAACTTCTTCCAGCAAAGAAGTTCTTTGACGCCTAGTCACCGCCTACTCTGCCTGCGCGGAAGCCTTCTGCGCAGGGAGGGAGTGGGCATCGGAGGACCCGTGCTCTCCCTGCTGGTCCCCACCGAAGAGTCTTGGAGCCACCTCACCGATTCCCCCATCTGCCCCCCTCCTCCACTGGTGCTACGCTGATTCCCTTCCCCAGAAGATGTGCTGCTTCTCTCCCTCCCGGGACGCTCTCCGGAATCCCTCTGGAGCCCTCCCTCTCCCTCTGGCTCCGATGGCAGTTCCCTGACAGCACCTAAAGCTAAGCAGTTCCAGATCTGGTCAGCAACTGCATGGGGATGTGCCAGGAACAAGTACCGTGGTACTTTGGTTCCCAAACTTAATCCGTTCCGGAAGTCTCTTCCAAAAACAAAAGCCTTCTAAAACCAAGGTGGGCTTTCCCATAGAAAGTAATGCAAAATGGATTAATCCGTTCCAGACTTTTAAAAGCAACCCCTAAAACAGCAATTTAACATGAATTTTACTATCTGATGAGACCATTGATCCATAAAATGAAAGCAATAACCAATGTACTGTGCTATAAAGGAAAAAAGACAGTATTGTAGTTGATAAAAAAAAAAAATCAATTTTTTTTTTACCTGCACTGATGATAGTCTTTGTTTGGATGGGGGGCTTTTATCCATTTCTGCAGTCACACAATCAATCAATCAGTAGCTGAATTGGGTTCCACACAGTCACAAAAATAAAGTCACAAACAAGTCACATTGTGGTCTGTTGAAATTTGGGCTGTTACCCAAGAGCGACTGAGAGAAGACCATTCGCTTACTATAAAAAGCTCAGTGTTTCCCCGCAATTCATCCCACCCTCTTCGAACACTAAATATAGCACCTACTGGTGTGCTCTGAAGAGTTGAAGTGCGGAGCTTCTTGAGTTTTTGAAAAGATACACTTATTTCTTTATTTCCCATTGTACAATTGGTGCATGTGCATCTGGGATCTCTTATTGCGTGTCAAGGTCCCCAGGGCCTCCCCAATAACTCACACATCACACAGAATTTTTTGTTTAAGATTTTTGGCATAATTTTGGCCACAAATTTATTGAAATACAAATTTGTGAGTGGTTGCTTAGGCATTGGTTGCAACTATCTGCCCCCACCATGGGGGACAGACTGACATTCTGCACGATGCAAAAGTCAGAATAGGGGAATACACTTGGGGGTTACACGGAGCAGGGAACCTGCCCTCACCCCAAATGCAACCAGGAGCTCATTGTTATGGCCCGAGCCCCCTTGACAGAGTGGACAAGCAATAGTTAGCCCCCGATTCCTTTAACGGAATCCCTTGCAGCAGCAGCATTAGAGGGGCAGGCACTCAACCTACCAAGGGCAGGCACTCAACCACTTCCCCTCAACCAACCAAACCATAAACCAATGCCTAACCGCAACCTTACAAGTTGTGACGATTTGCTACGCAGTAGGCAAAAACCAAATGGCCCCAGCCAATCAGCCAGATGGACAAAATTCCTACCAGGCCCCTGCCCCAAGAGCAGACGACCCCATGACAGGCATAGCAAGGTCAAAGCGAACAACCCTAATTCTAGGGAGGGGGGGACGGGCAATCCGATGCACGATCAAAAAGAGGAAGCCCTAGCCTCGTGCAAGGAGTTTTAGCATTTCTGGCTGTCAATCAACAAATGGCAACATTAACTTCTTCCCAACAACAAGGGAAGCCCCAATCGCATCAGTGGCCAACGAACAATTAGCCTGCCCCCAACTTTGGAGTGTCCTGGCGGCCCCCATCGCAACACGTGCTCTCCATGAAGGAGAACACGCTTTCCAAGATGTATATCACATGCACATGTGTGTTTTTGTGTGTACGTGTGTGTGATGTATTTATCTCGGGGGGGGGGTTGTTAGAGAAACCCAACATCTGCAGGATAAAATGAGCCTCTTGACGCCAGAATTGTCATCAGTGATGACTTTGACAAAACGAGCAATACATAATTTGCTAGCTCCCTCGCAAAGCTGAGACAGATTGACCAATAAAACACCAGAGGAGTCACATATGGGATGAGTAGCGGTCCGGCTTCTGAATAGGAGCATGTGCAGGTGCTTAGCAGTGGTTATAAGAAGCAGGACATCCCTAATTTGGAGGGCTGTTTGCATTTCAAAACGCTGAACGCTCAAGAGCGATGAGTTCCCTGCAGTAAAGCAGAGCTGATGCTTGCCAAAATAGCAGTTATTTTTGTTCCATGGTTAACTTGAACAAACCAGACAGCCCAAGGCAAGGCAGTGAGTGGTTTACACTCCAGCGAATTGGCCATTAATGGTGGCTTAGTAATATATCCGGGAGGGGGGAGCGCTCTTCAGCAGCAATCCCATGGTCCCTCATAGTTAATGATAAACCTTTCAGAAACAGAAGCACAATCAAGTTATTGCTTTTACAGGTGTGGACTGTATAATGGGCAGCCTTGGAACCATCTCTGCTTTCTGAGGCCTTGTATGAAGCAGATGAAGATACTCAGAATTTAGCCAATCACCTGCCACATATTTCAGGACACACTTGCCTCCTCTCCATCCTAGTTTGAATTTAATGTGCATGCACCTCTGTGCAGTCCGTCATTTACTCTTCCTGTTGGAACTGCACTCATCATCCCTTTAATATTAATAATACTTGCTATTATTAAGGAGCATGTAGGTGTCTGCTGTTGAAAACGAAAACTGGACTTGGATTGCTTTGATCCAACAGGTCAGTGCTTTTGCTCCCTTTTTTAAATGGGAAAGGTAGTCATTTTTGTATACAGTTCCCAGGCATTTTAACACATTGTTGTTGGATTATTTTTTTTAATGGATGGGATCTAGGCAAAACTAAACACCTTTTTCTATTTGTTCCAAGAAATCAAACATGCTTAAGTTTGGCACAACTATGCTCAATGTTAGTTTTGGTATATATATATACAGTGGTACCTCGGGTTACATACGCTTCAGGTTACAGACGCTTCAGGTTACAGACTCTGCTAACCTAGAAATAGTGCTTCAGGTTAAGAACTTTGCTTCAGAATGAGAACAGAAATCGTGCTCCGGCAGCGTGGCGGCAGCAGGAGGCCCCATTAGCTAAAGTGGTGCTTCAGGTTAAGAACAGTTTCAGGTTAAGAACAGACCTCCGGAACGAATTAAGTACTTAACCCAAGGTACCACTCTGTGTGTGTGTGTGTGTGTGTGTGTGCGCACCAACTCATCAGTTTAATCTTAGCTGCCCTCTATTGGATGATTGATAACAATATCGTGCTGCAAGCGGTCCCAGTGGTGGCTGGTGCCCTCTTAGCCCTGGTGGGGCTGCTAGGAGATCAAGTGACCAAAGGAGTTAAAGAGGTGTGGCTAAATTGTTCTCATTTTCTCGCCATACCTTGCTCAGGACTGCTCTTAAATCAGTCTTCCTCATCCAACAGAAAGACTGGACTTGCCTTATAAGAAGAAAAGGGATGGGAAATCAGTACAACCAGGGCCAAAGACATGGCAGTACTACTGCTTCTCAAATTTCACATATTTTTTCTGCCCAGAGATATATGGAAAGGGGCACTTTGTCATAGCTACCTTTTGGATTAGCCAATCCTAATCCAAAAGACCTGATTGGCCAGAGAACAGCAGATTAATGGAAACATTTGCAGGTCTTCTCTAAGTTCAAATTGAACTGTAAAGTGTGTGAGAAATGGGAAAGAGTATGTGGCTTTGAGATTATTTTTGTGCGCATTAAAATGCTCAACATTCTCCTTGGGAGGACTTTGGACCAGCCTTCACTGAAGAGTCCATATAGACCATTCAGATTTGTTGATTTTCTTCCCTCACACTTCTCCTACTTGGTTAAGAGTGTATAGATGGGATTGGGGTGGGGGTAGGAAATAATAGGCAGTTCTGTTATTCAAAAGCCGTTATTCTGAAATGAAAGTGACAATTTCCTTTCTTGTCTAAATGATCAAATCGTGGAGGCCTCATTTCAGCCACTTGCAGCTGGACTCCATGTATATTGAACCTGGCAGCCCGGTGGTATGCCGTGTCCAAACTAAAATGACCACAGGCCATCATAGGTGAATGCAGAGTGTCTTCCGAAATGGAATTCCTACACCCTGACTGGCTGTTTTTATTCCTTTTCATTACCTCCTATTAGTGGCTTTTCTGACTATCAGGGACATAATCAGAAACTCCAAGAGTCTAAGCTAATGAGTGTGTCAGAAGTCGGTACAAGAAACAGCATGGTGTGCCTTGACACTGAATACTTAATAGGCCGTCCTCGGAAGCCATGGAAAACTACAGTAATTGAGAAGCGAAGACGGGTTGACTCCTGCAGATGACGTTTTATGAGCACTGCGCAGGTTCTGCTACACTAGGGATCTTTGAAATGCTCAACATTACGTTATTACAAGCCGTTGTAGCTCTGTGATGTCAACAAGTCTTACACTTTGCTTTCAGGGGTCTCAGGAGGTCTTTCCAAGGCTGGAAAGCTTGTACAATCTGCTATTGTCTTCTCAAGCATTTTAGCCCATCTAGATGAGTAAAGGATCAGGAGTGATTATACACAGACGCAGGTGTCGCTGTGGTCTAAACCACATAGCCTAGGGCTTGCCTAGGTCCGCAGTTCAAATCCCCGCAACGGGGTGAGCTCCCATTGCTTGGTCCCTGCTCCTGCCAACCTAGCAGTTCGAAAGCACATCAAAGTGCAACTAGATAAATAGGTACCACTCTGGCGGGAAGGTAGATGGCATTTCCCTGCACTGCTCTGGCTCGCCAGAAGCGGCTCAGTCATGCTGGCCACATGACCCAGAAGCTGTACGCCGGCTCCCTCGGCCAGTAAAGCGAGATGAGCACCGCAACCCCAGAGTCGGCTTAACTGTCAGGGGTCCTTTACCTTTTACTAATGCATAAATTGAAATATTAAGAAATGTGTATTCATAACTGGTGACTATTCTGAATATTATTGTGTTTGTATTGACTGTACTAGGAGCTGTACCCCTCTTGTCCCACTTGCCAGACACCCCATCACTGTCCCCACATTAAGCTCCAGAGCTTCACAATCCACGCAACTACTTAGCTCCCTTTTCACCTTTCCCAGAACCCCTTCTGAAGCCACCTCTCTCTTCTATTCTGCACCCCCGCGTTGCACTCCTGTTTCCACCTTCACCCCATGCCTCCCCACTTTTGTGCAATCCCCCCTTGCACACAGGCCACCTCCTCCATCTTCTCCCACAAACTTTAACTACTAAACACCCCTTTCACCTTCCGCTAAATTATAAAGAAACAATTCCTTTCTGTTCTCCAGACCCTTTCATGCCCCTGCTTACATCTTCACCCCATTCCTATGCCTCATACTCTCCGTGTGCCTCTCCTCATTTCCACCTTCACCTATTTTCCTCATTCTCTTCCTCCTTCTTTCATTTGCTCAACTGCCCCCACACACGAACTCGCCCCATTTCCATTCCTTCTCCTTTCTCTTATTTTGCATCCCCCTTCGCACATGCGCTCTCTCTCTCTCTCTCTCTCTCTCTCTCTCTCTCTCTTACACACACACACACACCATAATTATCAATGCTGCTGTGGCTGCAAACACCTGTTCAATTGTGAAAATGCAGGTTATCTCACTATTTCCTGCAGAGCGTACCCCTTAACTGCCCTGACGAGACCACATAACACCAGTCCTGAAAGACCTACATTGGCTCCCAGTACGTTTCCTTTATTGCCTTAGGAGCAATGCCACATCACATGGCACCATTTCCAAGAATTCAGGGATGCATGACCAACAGGACGCTGTGCAAATCTCTCTACACATCTTCCTGCTGACTGGAATTCCTGAGAAGGCCCAGGACCAGATAAGAAGCATTCGCTTGCCCAAAATTTCAGAGAAATTTCTTCCCTCACTCCTGAAAGCAGAAGAGCAGTCCCTATTAGACTGTTAGACTGTTGCATGCCGAGGTCCCCAAGCCACCCCTCAAATAATTCACAGCACACACACAATTTTTGTTTAAGGTTTTTGGCATAATTTTGGCCACAACTTTATTAACATACATGATTGTTAGTGGTTGCTTAGGCATTGGTTAAGGCTATCTGTGTCCCGTCCCCACCTCCCGGGGACAGAACTGATTTCCGGATTCCACCGAAAGCCAGTAAGGGAAAACAATATTGGGGAGAAATGGAGCTGAGGCACAGGCCCTCACTTCTCCCCGCATGCTCCCCAGGGTTTGCCGGCCCTAGCCCCTTTCCAGGGATTCCGATGAAAGCATGGCAAGCCCCTGGATTCCTTTAACGGAATTCCCTTTCCGCAGCAGCATTGGAGGGGCAGGCCCAGCCAATCCTTGCCCCTCCACCAACCAATTTATAACCATTGCCTAACCGCAACTTACAAGTTGTGACGATCTGCTACTCAGTAGGCAAAAACCAAATGGCCCAGCCAATCAGCCAGAAGGACAAAATTCCTACCAGGCCCCTGCCGCAACAGCAGACGACCCCATGACAGGCATAGCAAGGTCAATGCAAAAAAACCCTAATTACAGGGTGGATGGGCTGTTGTTCTGATGCACTCAGCAAAAGAGAAAGTTCCAAAGCTGCGTGCACAGGATATAAAGCCTTAAATCCCTCCCACCAAATTGCAACGCACCAATTGCCCCAGGAACTCGACCATCCAATCATTGCCACAGGCCGACCTCCCAATTCTGCCCGGCAACAGAGGGGCGGCCTGGCAGACCCCACCACAACCCACGTTCTCTATTAAGGAGAACACTCTTTCTAAGGACATTGAGGGGGTTTGTCCCAGACTTATTCTGCACAACTTGCAAGACAATTCTTGGTTGCTAGCTCCTATTCTTCCAGGAGTGGCTTCCCAGGCTTGTAGCTTCTAAAAAAATGGACGCCATGGGCACCATCTCATACTCCCAGCTCTGCTAATTTACCTGGAGGTGAATGAATTGTTTGGCACGTCGAGTCAAGTCTTTTCTCTGCTTTGTAATGGCCCACCTGAAGAGTGGATTTCTTTTATGCTCTACCTTTGTTGCATCCATTCACCAAGTGTAAAGGACCTGAAGGTTTAAATGAAAACTCCAGTATTTCACCAAAGCCTTAAAAACAACAACAGCGCTGCAATGCATATATGAGAGGCTGGAATAAGAAGAATGCCTGGCTATAAAAACTCTGATAGCTTTAAGGCCGATGTGATTGTTAGGGGCGTTATTCACTGTCACCCTGTTTAGTAGGATGCAGGCATGAGTTTTTAGTTCTGTGGCATTTTGCTGACTTTACAGTAAAATTGGGTTTTCCTCCTCAGATTTTAATGTGCTATGTCAGGAGTAAATTCTATAATAGATGCCTGGGACTTTCTGTCTTATGGACTGATTTTATAACAAATTCCCCCTTTCTTTTCCTCGGAGAGGGTAATTAATGGGGTGTACCATTATTTCCATATGAGATAATGTTCACGGAAGTTTGTCCGTTGATGTTATGTAGCTTTGCAAATCCTCTCTCCCCCCCCCCCACTTTTCTTTTTAGGAAGACAGCCAAGATCTTAAAGCGACACAGACTCAAGTAAGAGATCCAACTTTATTCTGTGGTACACTGAAAATTTCTGTTTCTTGTCACGAATACCATGATGCTCAATACAAGTGTGGTGGAAGTGTGGTAGTGACTATATCATACCCTCCAAAATGTCACAGCCCAAAACCGAGCCACGTTTGTCAGGCCATGCTCTCAGGAGCGTCACAGGACGTGTGAGAATATGGAGCCCCAAAATGGGATGTTCCAAATGATGATGATGATGATAATTTTTATTTATACGCCACCCATCTGGCTGGGTTTCCCCAGCCACTCGGGCGGCTTCCAGCAAAATATTAAAATACAATATTTCATCAAATATTAAAATCTTCCCTAAACAGGGATGCCATCGGATGTCTTTTAAAAGTCAAATAGTTGTTTATTTCCTTGACATCTGGTGGGAGTGCGTTCCACAGGGCGGGCACCACTACCAAGAAGGCCCTCTGCCTGGTTCCCTGCAACTTCACTTCTTGCAGTGAGGGAACCACCAGAAGGCCCTCGGCGCTGGATCTCAGTGTCTGGGCTGAACGATGGGGGTGGAGATGCTCCTTCAGGTCTACTTGGCCAAGGCCGTTTAGGGCTTTAAAGGTCAGCACCAACACTTTGAATTGTGCTCAGAAACATACTGGGAGCCAATATAAGTCTTTCAGGACCAGTGTTATATGGTGTCGATGGCCACTCCCAGCCACGAGTCTAGCTGCCGCATTCTGGATTAGTTGTCGTTTCCGGGTCACCTTCAAAGGTAGCCCCACATAGGCTCTGGCGGAGGAAGTGGAGTGTGGGAGGAGCACACTGCCCCCAGCATCACAATCCCAATGGGATTCCATCGCGGTTGCCCCCCCCCCCCCCCGCACTGGGCACCACACCCCCAGGACACACTCCTGTGGGTGGCACAACATGTCCCCGGGACGCGGGCCAGCCCCACCCCCGGTGCCGGAGCATGAAGCTCTGCCACTGCACATAGAGCGCATTGCAGTATACAAACATATATAAGGAAGGTAATCAGCAACCTGCTCATGACAACAACTAGGAGCTATAGGTTGAGTGCAGGCTGGGCACCAAACTACCCCAGAACTGGCATGACATGTCCCCCGCCAGAGGTACTACAGCTCCCCTAACACCCCCACACCCCTATCTGTTGCACGCACATTAATAAATAATTAAAATGACGCAATGCTTTTTTGTTATCCTTTCTTAAATCTTCCCCCATTTGGAGCTTGGTTCAGTTTCCTATGACGAAAGCCCGTTTTGATTTCCTATTAGGAAACTCGGATGGATTTGTTTGGAATCCTTTAGAAAGTATGCCAGGGTTCACCGCATCACAACACTGTTTGGCTAGCGATCAGTCAGAAGTCCAAAGATCAGGACACGACTCCATGTGGGCTTGTAAGCATTGGCGGCGGCGGGGAGGGAGGGGGGAGGCATCACAGAGACAACGGTTGGGACAGCACATTCTAAATCAGCAAACAGGCCGCTTGTTTGTACTGCAGCGTTTGCTGAGCAAGATTTCCACCACGTAGATTATGGGAGCATACCTAACAGAGGAACTTGTGAGGTAAACCCTGATGAGTGTTTCATTACATATTAGTCCAGTGGGGCCTCACTGCTCTCTACAAGTTCAACGTACTGAGGGATGAAAGGAACAGGGATCAATTTATAGAGTAAAAAAGAAAGAGATAGAGAGAAGGACCATCTCTCCCTGAACTACCGCTTTTTCTGGAAGGAGATGATTAGCTACTCTATAAAATACTTCCCCTTGGCCAGTTAAGATCATCACTGCAGTGAGTGTGAGCATCTGATGGTGCCTTAGCCGCTGTTCATGTTTCCAGCAAATGAGCTGTAGAAATTATTAGACCCCTAAATGAGTATTTCAAAGGCAACTTCAAATGAAGAAAGTGCCAGTGTGCACATTTGAAGTATTTTTCAAGGAAAATAATAATAATGTCCTCCATACACACCCCACCCTTCCTCCAAGTTGTTCAGGAGTGAGCAAGCTGAGATGGAGGCACAGCAATGTTTATTTATTTAGCTAAAAGCGTGGCACGGGGGCAAATTATATGCACTAAGGGGGCACGGGTGAGAACTCTCCTTCTCCCCTGCCTTGCCTCCCACCCTCCAGCTGAAATCAATGGGACAGAAAAGCAATCAGGTCTGTCTGAATTTTGCCCATAATTTGTATTTACTGGAACTTCAAGGACATATTGCACCACAGACAAGCTGAGTTAGTAGTCGTTTCCTGTCCCTCTTAAGCCCTGGAGATGGTATTCCTGTAACTAGCATAAGATTTGGTTAGGCAAGAGATCTCAGCAATCTCCGAAACTACAATTCGCAAGGTTCGTATACAGGTCTGTCGTGCAGCTATACCTTAATGTTGCAAAATAGTTATTTAACATGAGCTGGGCAGGGACGGATGCCAGTGTCACCCACACCTTAGTCTCACATTGTTTCTCTTCAGCCCGTGCCTCTTCTTGGATTCACAAGTTGCTCCTCCAAATGCAATGCCAGCGCTACAAACTTCCTGCATTGTCTCCAGTCTTTACTTTGTGTGTTGCTGTCCCTCTGCATTGTTGAACCTGCTGATGTTCAAGGCAGCCTGGGCAGCAAAGCATGGACAGTGAGGTTGAACTCAGTCCCGAATTTCTAAAAAGAAAAAAAGGGCTGAATCTGAACTACCCACCCTGTGATCTGGAAGCCTATCCTGCTAATCCCTGATTTGCAAGAGTCACTAAAAAGATAAAGGTAACAGACCCCTGACAGTTAAGTCCAGTCACGAACGACTCTGGGGTTGCGGCGCTCATATCGCTTTACAGGCTGAGGGAGCCGCCGTTTGTCTGCAGACAGTTTTTCCAGGTCATGTGGCCAGCATGACTAAGCCACTTCTGGCGAACCAGAGCAGCGCACGGAAACGCCGTTTACCTTCCCGCTGCAGTGGTACCTATTTATCTACTTGCACTTTGATGTGCTTTCAAATTGCTACGTTGGCAGGAGCAGGGACCGAGCAACGGGAGCTCATCCCGTCGTGGGCATTCGAACCGCCGACCTTCCGATTGGCAAGCCCTATGCTCAGTAGTCCTCTATAAAATTGGCCTGTAACACCATTCAATTCATATAGGTATGATAAAAGGGACACGGGTGGCACTGTGGTCTAAATGACTGAGCCTCTAGGGATTGCCAATCAGAAGGTCGACGGTTCGAATCCCCGCAATGGGGTGAGCTGCCGTTGCTCTGTCCCAGCTCCTGCCAACCAACAGTTTGAAAGCACACCAATTCAAGTAGATAAATAGGTACCACTGCGGCAGAAAGGTAAAGGACGTTTCCATGCGCTCTGGCTTTCATCACTGTGTCCCATTGCACCAGAAGTGGTTTAGTCATGTGGACAAACGCCAGCTCCCTCGACCTGAAAGCGAAATGAGCGCTGCAACCCCATAGTTGACTTTGACTGGACTTAACTGTCCAGGGGTCCTTTACCTTTTTTACACATTAGATTCCTTCAACCTGGATAAGCCAGTGTGGTGTAGTGGTTGAGAGCGGTAGTCTTGTAATCTGGGAACTGGGTTCGCGTCTCCGCTCCTCCACATGCAGCTGCTGGGTGACCTTGGGCCAGTCACACTTCTCTGAAGTCTCTCAGCCCCACTCACCTCGCAGAGTGTTTGTTGTGGGGGAGGAAGGGAAAGGAGATTGTTAGCCGCTTTGAGACTCCTTAAAGGGAGTGAAAGGCGGGATATCAAATCCAAACTCCTCCTCCTCCTCCCCCTCCTCCTCCTCCTCCTCCTCCTCTTCTTCTTCTTCTTCTTCTTCTTCTTCTTCTTCTTCTTCTTCTTCTTCTTCTTCTTCTTCATATTCTGGCATTTGAAATCCTCATCAAACACAGAATCACAGAATTGTAGGGTCCAACCCCCTGCAGTGCAGGGATCCTGCCCACAGCCGTCCTTGGGTGGACTCGAACCACCAACCTTCTGGTTGACAGCAGAGACACTTGGGCTTTAGAGATCTGGTATTCAAGCCTCACCAGGGCTGCTAGTCATGTTTTTCAGACAATCACCAGCTCTCCCCTTTTGAGATTAAACACATTGCAGTTAAATGCAGGGCGTAGGAGTAAGGCATGTGCATCACTAGAGAATCCCGAAAAAGATTCCATGACTTGGGAAGAGCCCTTGTTTGGGTAGGGTCATTGTGGCTTAAGTGCATGTATGAGGGGAAACCCCTGAGGTCAATTGTTTTAATGAGTTACTCAGTGGTGAAATTCACATTGCACCTCCTGAAAAAATATGCTTTCCTCTTCCTTTACCTCATATGCTTCAGAAGGGAGCTGAGAACAAGCCGGGCCACAAAGATCAGATAACATGCATGGAAATCAGCCCACATTTTTAAAGGGGGTTCCTTATTTAAACAGTGGCAGGAAAACATTCAAAGTGAATGGATGTTCTGAATGGAACCAAGAGTGCAAACTGCCCTCTGAGGCAAGGTTTAAGGGATGATGACGACAGCAAAGGCAGTTATGGGGTGGGGAGCCTGTTGTGTGTAATGTGTGCATGACAGCAACAGTGCAAACGAAAGGGAGTCTAACATCCTCTGGTATATTTGTGTTCCCTTGAACTCTCCTGGTTTCGGACGGAAACAAATGTCTAGTCCAAGCAAACAGCATTTCTCAGCTGTAACCCAAAAGCACTGACACCCCATCCCTTACCAGCAGCCCAACGAGGCTGTACCTTGGCCTTGCAGTAAGATACAAGCTCAGCTTCTATCCTAGGCCCTCAAGGAATTTTCCAGCACTGGGTGTCTCTGTGTCAATTGCATTCGAAAGCTGTCACAAGTTGTAAAAGAATCGAGAGGGAAGCTTGGGTTTTGCCATCTCAGCTATCCTGCTCCTGCACATTTTAAAGGAGATACACACGCTCGCCCTCCCACTTTGCCCTGGTTTTTGTTTGTCTGTTTTTGTTTTGTTTGTTTGTTTGTTTTCCCTGAACTTCATTTTAGGTCGTTTGCTCAGTGTTACGTATAGGATTTTTGCAAAGAAAAGAAACGAAACTAGACTAATTGGCTTGCTTTAATGCCCCCAAAATATATCAAACACCTTTATAATTGCTTTTATATATGCATAAAAGTTCCCTGCTAGGTTTGCCATCAAGGTCTGCACTTTATCTGTCTCATCTGCTGCTTTTGAGATCAGAGGGTTGGGCTTCCCCTCCCCCTCCTCTCTCTCTCTCTCTCTCTCTCTCTCTCTCTCTCTCTCTCTCTCTCTCTCTCAAATCACATCATTGTCTTTTCAATATCGCTCTGTATGTATATTGCTATGGCCCCTTTCATATAAGCTAATAATCTTCTAAAAGATGAGAGAATTGTACCTTAAGCATTTACATTATTGTGGCCAGATTTGTGTTTTCTTCTTTTTTGTGTGCTGTCAGATACTGTGAGGAGGCAGCAGAAACCTGTCTTTAGGGTTTTTCTTTCTTTAAATAATTATAATTTTCCTAAGACATTGAGATGTCTTAAGAGCGCAGCCCTATACACTTCTACTCAGAAGTAAATCCCACTAGGTTCAATGGCGTTTACCCCCAGGTAAATGGGCATAGGATTGCGATCTTATTACACGTGGTTTGATTTTGATGCCTGGCGGTTACTTCCTGCTTTGTTTGCAATGAGCAGAACTGTGTGTTATTTTGGACAATTTACACAATCAAGTATGTTGGGATAACAGCTCCTTGATTCACTCATTCAGCGTCTTTGTTTCCATATTCAAGGAGTGATTTACAGAGGGTGGAAATGAGAGATCTGCAATCTCAGGCAATATGAGGGACTCTTGGCTCTTTCGTCCACCCTAAGACGTGTGGCCCTGGCTGTGAACCAAATACATCCACAGAATCCACTTAAAATTTTGAAGGAACCCCATTTCTCCATTGACATGTTTGCCTGATGCATTGCAGATGATTCTGGAGGCACTTTCAAGTCACACAGGGCACTGAGAAGCCTCAGAGTCAACCTATGAGAAGGGAGAACTCCATCAGGAAAACATTCAATGTTCCTCTGTGACTTCACATTTCACTGGTCATAATGAGTGAGCTATATTTCAGGAAAGTTGATCCAGCATTATAAACCCTCACAGTAAAGCACACCAGTGACAGGCCTTCCAAGTGTCCCTACTTTCCAGGGACAGCCCCGGATTTACAGAAGCTGTCCCAGTTTCTGACTTGATCCTGGAATGTCCAGCTTTTACTTAAAAGGTAAAGGTACCTCTGACTGTTAAGTCCAGTTGCGGACGACTCTGGGGTTGTGGCGCTCATCTAGCTCTATAGGCCGAGGGAGCCAGCATTTGTCCACAGACAATTTCTGGGTCATGTGGCCAGCATGACCAATCCGCTTCTGGCGAACCAGAGCAGCGCACAGAAATGCCGTTTACCTTCCTGCCGGAGTGGTACCTATTTATCTGCTTGCACTTTGAGGTGCTTTCGAACTGCTAGGTTAGCAGGAGCTGGGACTGAACAATGGAAGCTCATCCCATCGCGGGGATTAGAACCACCGACCTTCTGTTCGGCAAGGCCTAGGCTCTGTGGTTTAGACCACAGTGCCACCTGTGTCCCTCGCTTTTCCTTAAGATGTCCCTATTTTCATTGGAGAAACATTGCAGGGTGTGGAAGAGGACATCCCCATTTTCATCAGAGAAATGTTGGACGGTATGAAATAAGCTCCGAGGAAGTCTCAAGTTTCCTTGGGGGAAATCTGAAACCCACTGCTGTAAACCAGGGTCAACTGTTCTCTGTGAGGGTGGGGGGCAACCCTGCTCTCCAGATACAGAAGGAAAGACTGGAACCTCATAATCTCAAAGCTCTATATCAAAACTGGTACCACACAGCCGCAAAGGCTTCACGGTCATGAAACACATGCAGTGAGGCCTAGTTGGGACAGTCTTGTATAGACACATAGGGCTGTATCCAGCCCAGAAGTCTTCCAAAATGGAAAATGCATTTCCTCAACTCTGAAACTTCCTGCCCACCCTCAATATCCGTTTCAGGGGGTTGGCACAGAGAGGGCTCAGGGAGGGGAAGGGCAAGTCGCATTCCACAAGTGGGTCTCTATGTAAGCAACATTAGATACAAGCAGTGGCGTAGCGTGGGTTGTCAGCACCCGGGGCAAGGCAAGTAATTTCCGCCCCCTAACCCATGAATTTGCGCCTCCTAACCCTAACCCCCAGATGTTGCGCCCGGTGCAGCCAGCCCCCCTGCACCCCCCCCCACGCTACGCCACTGGATACAAGCCACAACATTAAAGCCTTAGATCAGTGCTTGCTTCCAAACCTGACCTGCAGTTTCTTATGCCTGCTTCCGGACATACCTGTCTGCCTGCCCAGTGCCTGCTTTGCTTCACCTCCCCCAGACTTGCTTCCATTCAGTGATTCCTGACATTGATGCAGATGCACTCTTGAGACTGCTAGCCTTGACACCTGACAGCTCAGAACTTTACAATCAGCAGTTTAAGCATCAAGCCACGCCATATGCTGTAGGCGAAGACAGCATTTGTCCAGACTTCATCCGAGTTAATGCTGGTGGGATCAGAGAATCGGAGAACTGTAGAGTTGGAAGGGTCATCTACTCTAAACCCCTGTGGATGCAGAAATCCAGCCCACAGCCATCCCTGGGTGGGCTTGAACCTTCCCAGGGGCAGTGTGGTGGTGTGGTTAAGAGTGGTAGACTCGTAATCTGGTGAACCGGGTTCGCGTCTCCGCTCCTCCACATGCAGCTGCTGGGTGACTTTGGGCCAGTCACACTTCTCTGAAGTCTCTCAGCCCCACTCACCTCACAGAGTGTTTGTTGTGGGGGGAGGAAGGGAAAGGAGGATGTTAGCCTCTTTGAGACTCCTTTGGGTAGTGATAAAGTGGGATATGAAATCCAAACTCTTCCTCTCTTCTTCTGGTTAGCAGCCAGGCACACTGACCCATTGCACCACAGATTCCCTTTGTTCATTCCTATCCATAATATAGTGTTGCCACTTTCTTCTAACACTCAGGTGGTGACAGTGGCAGCAAAACCTGGGAGGTCAAGGGTGGGATCTATCAGACTGCAATGTTCTACTCCAGATTGCTTTCCAATGCAAAATAATTACCCTGCCTCCCTGTGTTGTTGTTTTTAAATGCATGGTTTGGTATAGCGTGTTCTCCTTCATGGAGAACACGTGTTGCGGTGGGGTCTGCTGAGCCACCCCTCTGCTCCCAGGCAGGGTCTCTAAAGATGGCCTGGGGCAGTGATTGGTTCACTGGGTTGCTGGGGTAAAAGTTATGTTGCAATTTTTGTGGGAGGGGTAAAATATTTAAATACTCTGCACGCAGCCTGGAGCTTTCTCTTTGCTGCATGCAACGGATCACCCGCCCACCCGCCCTTGAGTAAGGGGTTGTTGCATTGACCTTGCTATGCCTGTCATGGGGTCGTATGCCGTTGGGGCAGGGGACTGGTAGGAATTTTGTCCATCTGGCTGATTGGCTGGGCCATTTGGTTTTTGCCTACTGCGTAGCAAATCGTCACAACTTGTAAGGTTGCGGTTAGGCATTGGTTATAAATTGGTGGAGGAGGGGTTAGGATAGGCTGGGCCTGCCCCTCCATGGTTGCTGCGGAAAGGGAATTCCGTTAAAGGAATCCTGGGGCTTGCCATCTTTCCGTCCAATCCCTGGAATGGGACTAGGGCCGGCAAGCCTTCGAGGAGCAGGCGGGTGAGAATTGAGGTTCTGTGACTCAGCTCCATTTCTCCCCGACTTGCTTTCCCCCGCGATGTCTTTTGGTGGTGCCCAGAAGTCAGTTCTGTCTCCAGGCAGGGGGACAGATAGTCTTAACCAATGCCTAAACAACCACTCACGGTTTTGTATTTAAATAAAGTTGTGGCCAAAATTATGCCAAAAACCTTAAACAAAAATTAAGTGTGAGTTATTTGGGGGGTGGCTTGGGGACCTCGACACACAACAACCTTTTGTTTAGGGCTGAAGCAAACAAAAGAGCAATCAGATTTTCCGCAAATTGCCATTTGCTGCGATTGAGCGGTAAAAAAGTGTTTTCTAGGGGAAAGCTGTAGGCCAAACGCCAAACCCCTCAGACCTGATAGAGAACCCTAATGGATAGAATCTTGAACAGCCTCTGAAAGTCAGCATAGAACTAGATGCATCAAGGTTTGAATCAGTAATAAGGCAGCTTCCTCTGCTCCTGAGATTTATAGCATAGCCGGGGGGCAGGGGGGCAGCTGCCCCCCAATCAAGTTAATCAATAAAAAAATACTTAACAAACTGACCAAGCATGTGGCAGATAGCTCGGTTTTGCCCCCCACCCCAATTCCTGCCCCACTAATATAAATCCTGGCTACGCCCATGACTCATGCTGTGTCAGACAATTGGCCTGTCCAGCTCAGTACAGTGGTACCTCGGGTTACATACGCTTCAGGTTACATATGCTTCAGGTTACAGACTCCACTAACCCAGAAATAGTGCTTCAGGTTAAGAACTTTGCTTCAGGATGAGAACAGAAATCATGCTCCGGCGGCAGCAGGAGGCCCCATTAGCTAAAGTGTGCTTCAGGTTAAGAACAGTTTCAGGTTAAGAACGGACCTCTGGAACGAATTAAGTACTTAACCCGAGGTACCACTGTATTGTCTATTCTGACTGTCAGTGGCTGTTCAGGGCTTCAGGTCCGAGTTACATATTACATTGGATTGTCCCCAAATGTGTTTAGGATGAAGTGGGATCAGACCTTCTGGCTGTTTCTGGCTGATTTGTTTTCCACACCACCCATTTTCTACCTACCGTGGCAAAACCCCAGTTGATTCTGAGGGAGCTAGATTACCACCCTAGACTTTATATAGGTCACGCTGCACTGTTTGAGCACTGCTGCTCTTTCCTCTGTGCAAAGAGAGAGCGGTGTCACAGTCTTCTTGATGGAGAGCTCTCTGGAAGTACTTAACCAGTTGTTTTACTCTCTCTCTCTCTCTTTTGCTGCACCTTGGAAACTTTGTTCTTCATTTAATAAAAAGTTAAACACTTTAGCAAACAACTTGAAGTGGGTGCTCTTATATATCATCTTCAGTTTATATCCAGCATTCATTTATGATTTTATTTCAAGTATGCAGGCAGTGAGGACTAATCTAATCTTAAAATCTAGCTAAAAACAAGTTTAATTTCTACAGAGCCTTCACAGTTTCCAATTTAAGAAGCAAATTGACTATTTTGCAATACCGATACACCAAGATCCTTCGCTTCCCCCCTTGTAATGGAACCAATGTGCCCGTCTTAATATTTCCATTTAGCTCAGAAAATGTGTCCAAAATATTCCTGTGGAAATTAGGAAATGATTTTCAATATTATCAATGCTGTAAATGCAATAATACATTATAATCTTCCATTTCCAGGCTCTTTCTCCATGCAAAACATCCCAAGGCAAATTGCAATCAATATGAAGCTAAACTTAGCACGGAGGCATTTGCCAAGCAATGACCACATGCTAGTTCAGACCCGTTGCTGTACAGGGGTTTTTAGAAGGATTGGGTTTATTGCATGGTGGTTCTGTACATTGCTTCAGAAGAGGCTAAGAGAAGCGGACTCTTAGGAAGTGGTTCCCACACCATTTTGGCCCCTGTGCCCTAATGCAGTGCTAATGAAGCTGAAGAGGTGCCTGGGCAGTACCAAGTCAGACTGCAGGTGGATGTGGATGCTCCTCTATGCATAAACAAAGTTTCTCTCCACACACAAAAATACAATATACGTTACAGATAGGTGTGGGGGATAAATTTATTTGAGGTTGTCTACCTGCTCCCTCTGGTACGCAGGCTGAGACCCTACCTGCCCGCAGACTGTCTCGCCAGAGCGGTGCATGCTCTGGTTATCTCCCACTTGGACTACTGCAATGTGCTCTACGTGGGGCTACTTTTGAAGGTGACCTGGAAACTACAACTAATCCAGAATGCAGCAGCTAGACTGGTGACTGGGGGCAGCCGCCAAGACAACATAACACTGGTCTTGAAAGACCTACATTGACTCCCAGTACGTTTCCGAGCACAATTCAAAGTGTTGGTGTTGACCTTTAGAGCCCTAAATGGCCTCAGCCCAATATACCTGAAGGAGTGTCACCATCCCCATCATTCTGCCCGGATGCTGAGGTCCAGTGCTGAGGGCCTTCTGGCAGTTCCCTCACTGTGAGAAGCAAAGCTACAGGGAACCAGGCAGAGGGCCTTCTCAGTAGTGGCACCCGCCCTGTGGAACACCCTCCCATCAGATGTCAAAGAGATAAACAACTACCTGACATTTAGAAGACATCTGAAGGCAGCCCTGTTCAGGGACGTTTTTAATGTGTGACAATTTAATGTATTTTTAATCTTTGTTGGAAGCCACCCAGAGTGGCTGGGGAAACCCAGCCAGAAGGGTGGGGTACAAATAATAAATTATGATGATGATGATGATGATGATTAGAAATATACCTTACTTGCACTTCCCGAAACAACATATGTACTGAAATTCAGACAGCCTGAAAATTCACACTTTTCCAAATTTTGCAATGCAGCTCTCCAAAAATGCAGATACCATGGTAAAGTATGAATGAATGCATATATTTAGGGAAAATATTTTGCAAAAGTGTATATGTTATACAAAACAGCACAGAAAAATATGAGTATCGTGAAATTCGTACTGAAAGGCTAATGAATTTTTGTGAGGACTTTAAAAAAGAACAACCCTCAAACCGTTATGGAAATGTGGAGAACTGATCTCAAAATTGGAAAAATGAGAAACTGAGAGAACCTAAACAAACAAATTGACCCATCTCTAGTTAGGGAGAAGGGTTCTAGCCTACTGAATTCCCCGTGTTTTTCGCAAAGCTTCCCCCCATAGAGAACCATTTGATCAGATGTCTTTATGCCTGCATTGTGAAATGGTACTGTGCCAACACCAGTTTACCACGTCAGTGGGGTCAATGAATTGTGTGTCTCTTAAGGCCAAACTCAGCAAAAAGTTGGAGTTGCATGTCTGGATCTTCCAGCTTTTAAACAACCTTTAGAAAGGGGAGGGAAGTGGCAGGAGACCCCAAAATGCATCAGGACTACTGTGCTGGGAAAGCTGTTTATCCCCCTGCCCTGGACTCCGCCAGGCCATGTTCCCAGTGTAAATTGCTTCCCCTCCCCACAAAGCTGTGATTTCCCCAATGAGGGGAAAACTACAGGTACCTGGGGAATCTTGGAAGCTCCTCAGGAATGAGAAGTTCAAGAATGTAGCTACATTTCCCCGAAATACAATTTTCTCTTCACTTTGATCATCCCACAATGTGTACTCACACAGAATGCATTCCAGTGGACTGGGCAACAGCCAGGCCAATAACCCACGTGAACCAAATCTGGAACCCAAAACACACTCACAATCCTCCCAAGAATATTAGAGAATTGTACAGTTGGAAGGGACCCTGAAGATAATCTAGTCCAACCCCCTTCAATGGAGGAATATGCAGCTCCCATGCTGAGTGCTTGAGGGCCCCAGTCCTGCCACTCACCACCTGGCCTAGGGTGAGGCCTGACGGGCTCCATAAAGATTTTGATTTTCCATTTGGTTGTGCGTTTTTTTGATGTGGTTTATTTATTGTTTAAGACTTTTGTAATTATGTAAATCTTGTCATGTTGTAAGCCACCTTGAGCATTGTTTTTAACTGTGGAAAGGCGACATACAAATAAAATGATGATGATGATGATGATGATGATGATCCAGTATACCTGAAGGAGCATCTCCACCCCCATCGTTCTGCCCGGACACTGAGGTCTAGCGCCGAGGGTCTTCTGGCGGTTCCCTCACTGCGAGAAGCCAAGTTACAGGGAACCAGGCAGAGGGCCTTCTTGGTAGTGGCACCTGCCCTGTGGAATGCCCTCCCACCAGATGTCAAAGAGAAGAACAACTACCAGACTTTTAGAAGACATCTGAAGGCATCTTTAGGGAAGCTTTTAATGTATAACAGACTACTGTATTTTAATACTTTGTTGGAAGCCGCCCAGAGTGGCTGGGGAAGCGCAGCCAGATGGGCAGGGTATAAATAAATTATTATTATTATTATTATTATTATTAGTCAAACCTGAAAGCTTGGCATTATCAGCCCCACACTGTAACCAACTGAGCTACCCAGGCTGACTTAACCCATTTTAGTAATTTTCTCAACAAACTGGATTCAGGCCTCCACTCAAGTTGGGCTTGGCCGTCTGTCAGTAACCATCTGCTCCACCCCATTCTGATGTCCCCCAAACTTTGGCACCTCCTTCCTTTCTGATCCTTTTCTCTTTTCACTCCCCATGGCCAGTTGGCTAAGTTTTGTACCACTGCCCCTGGACTGTCTAAAACTCAGTATGGCCTTGTGGTGCCCTGGACAGTATTGGGTTTATAATGCAGGTATCAGGGGGCCAACACAACCACTTTGAGGGCTTTGGTTTGTTTTGCAATCAAGCAGCATGTACGTTTTATGAGGGACATGGGTGGCGCTGTGGGTTAAACCACAGAGCCTAGGACTTGTCAATTGAAAGGCCGGCGGTTCAAATCCCCGCGACAGGGTGAGCTCCCGTTGCTCGGTCCCTGCTCCTGCCAACCTATCAGTTCAAAAGCACGTCAAAGTACAAGTAGATAAATAGGAACCGCTCTGGTGGGAAGGTAAATGGTGTTTCCGTGTGCTGCTCTGGTTCGCCAGAAGCGGCTTAGTCATGCTGGCCACATGACCGGAAGCTGTACGCCGGCTCCCTCAGCCAATAAAGCGAGATGAGCGCCGCAACCCCAGAGTCAGCCACGACTGGACCTAATGGTCAGGGGTCCCTTTACCTTTACCTTTACGTTTTATGAAATAAATTAAAAGGATTGTGGCATAAAACAGTACGTTGGCCCAGATGCCCTGTAATCCATGGCCAACTCTGCAAAAGCATTTGGCATTCAAGGCCTGGCAATGACCATATCATCCAAGGCCCATCATTCTTTTTCACATTGTATGTTGTCAGAATCAGCACCCGTCAGGGAATGTGCCTCTTAGGGATGGTGTGGGAGGTACTGTATACATCTTGCTATCTATGCACATTCAGTGTTTTAGACTACATGTGTTCGTCGAGAATCGTTGTTGGTTATTGTAACGTAAAAATAATTATAGCAAAAACAGCTAAAATAACCTGCAGGGGCTGGGAGGAGACAAATTTTAATTATCCAAAAGCACCTCACCCCTTAGAATCTTGCTGTGAATTTTGTCAATTCCACACTGGAACCAATTCACTCTTCCCCACTACTGAAACCTAAAGTGGTGCCTCTGCCAGCAGAGCTGGAACCATCTTGAATGCGGACTTCAAAATCATAAAATGGTCTGGGTTCCAAAACTTTTGCTTGTATCAGAAAAGGCAGCCCGATCACTGCCAGCCACAAAAATCCCAAGAGGGGCAGGAGACACTTTTGATAAATTAGCAAAGTCAGCTCTCAGCACTTTTGTTTAAACCTTAAAATACATGCTCTGCCATCCAGTATTTGTACTCTGCCAAAGTTGGATGACAGAGCAGGTTCTCTGTCTTGGTGCATCACTCGAACGAGCAAAATAGACTTGCCTGTCATTTCCAAAGCAATAATATTTCACATCATACTAGTATCTAAAAATACGTGTAAGAGGAGAGTTTAGATGCAAAGCAGGGGAGGGTAATAAAAAAAATATGGAGAACACCTTTCACTTCACCATTGCGTACGCCAGATATAGCTGCATAGATCAATAATGAAACGTATTAATTCTTAAATGCTGTACCTACCCAGAAGTGAAAATGTAGGAGAACAAAGAGGACCAGAGTTTGGGGAGAAGAAGGAAATTATGTGCATTTGCTTATCGGGGAGAAGGGGAATCAAATGCCAAACGTATTTGACTGATCACTGTTGGGACAGAATTCAGGATGTTCCTCTGGTTCTATACAGTTAAACAGTTCTTATACTCTTATGAGTAGAAGAAAAGTTCCAGAAGTTCTAGGGGATGAGGGACAGACATACTTCTCCCTGTCATGCTTGTGTGATGCACAATATGTTCCACAACCCCCCACCCCCCACAAATGTGTTCAGGAGCATTTCAACATGCTACGAGAGCCGGTGTGGTGGTGTGGTTAAGAGTGGTAGACTCGTAATCTGGGGAACCGGGTTCACGTCTCCGCTCCTCCACATGCAGCTGCTGGGTGACCTTGGGCTAGTCACACTTCTCTGAAGTCTCTCAGCCCCACTCACCTCACAGAGTGTTTGTTGTGGGGGAGGAAGGGAAAGGAGAATGTTAGTCGCTTTGAGACTCCTTCGGGTAGTGATAAAGCGGGATATCAAATCCAAACTCTTCTTCTTCTTCTTCTTCTACCTCACAAATGAAGTAAGTTATCAGGGACAAATTTAGGTTTGATGAGGCCCTAAACGACTGAAGGTAATGGGACCCTTTATATGTCCAGCTGTCCTTTGTCAACAACAAATTGCCGCTTTTTTTTGTGTTGAATATATGCTATATAGGGATGTGGGTGGAGCTGTGGGTTAAGCCACAGAGCCTAGGACTTGCCGACCAGAAGGTCGGCGGTTCAAATCCTTGCGACGGGGTGAGCTCCTAGTTGCGGTGCTCATCTCACTCTACTGGCCGAAAGAGCAGGCGTACAGCTTCCGGGTCATGTGGCCAGCATGACTAAGCCACTTCTGGCGAACCAGAGCAGTGCATGGAAATGCCATTTACCTTCCCGCCAGAGCGGTACCTATTTATCTACTTGCACTTTGACGTGCTTTCGAACTGCTAGGTTGGCAGGAGCAGGGACCGAGCAACGGGAGCTCACCCCGTTGTGGGGATTCGAACTGCCGACCTTCTGATTGGCAAGCCCTAGGCTCTGTGGTTTAACCCACAGCGCCACCCGCGCCCTCCCCAAAAAGCACTGTGTACCAGGCACTAAATCTCAGTGGGGCCAATCCTTTAAAAACTGATGGTTTAGCGGCAGATAAGCCTATGGAAACTTAGTTTTCAGCTCTGCCCTGGCCAGGCACTCTTGAGATGCGACAGTAAACTGCAATCAAAAACCTAGACAATATCCCATTTTTGGAGAAACCCACCACCCTAAAATATAGTTTGACATACCACTGACATAGCTAGTGGAAAAGCCAACTTAAAATGAAGTGTAGATTTAGCTTTTAGCTCCAGTTCAGTGTAATATTCAGCTTAGATTGTAAAGGACAGCACATAGGCTATGTGTCAGGATAAACCTCAGTCCAATTTAAAAGTCTCAAATTTCAGTTCAGTTGGCTAAATCTGGCTACATCTGGTTGAGTTTTTAAAACTAGAAGGTAACTTGCATTTTAACAAACCTTGGTTAAAGATGGGTTTGAGATTAATTAAGTGCAGCATATAAACAGAAGGCTGAGGCTAAATTTCAGTTTGTCACAGTCCAAGTTAAATCTCAGTGCTTTATTTAGTTTCAAAATCATTTAAAAACTAGTCCAGTTTACAACCTTCCGCTAGGAGTCAGACTCACGCATCCCTTGAGGGGCTTTAACTTCCCACATTCTCACCTTAAATCCCCACTTAATTACCACCCGTTTTCCACTCCCCTGACAAAAACCTCAATTCACAGGGGGGTAAACTGACCTAGATCCATCCCTGTTTCAAATTTCTACTCACCCCTTTGTGCTTTTCAAACAAGGCCCTTCTGATCTAATTGGCTTACACAGCACCTGTAGAAATCCAGTCGCCGCAATAAATGTAGGGCAAGCTGGCAAGGGAGCCTTCGCCGATGTAGCATTTTGGCTCCAGTGACAAAGCAGCAATGCAGCAAGCAAGTTAGGCAGCTGCATGAGTTCAGCATCAGGGAAAGGAGGCTACGGCACTAACCCAACTTTTGAATCTAGCAAATTCCAAGTTCCAAATAAATTAACTCAAACAGCAATAGCAGGTGCACAGGTAGAAAGCCAGCAAGGGTGTCTAGACTAGGCTTCCTCAGCCTTGGCCCTCCAGATGTTTTTGGCCTACAACTCCCATGATCCCTAGCTAGCAGGACCAGTGGTCAGGGATGATGGGAATTGTAGTCTCAAAACATCTGGAGGGCCAAGGTTGAGGAAGCCTGGCCTGGACTAGCCAGCGAATTTTGCAATATGTCACTGTCATATGTGTAAAGGTAAAGGTAAAGGTACCCCTGACCATTAGGTTCAGTCATGGCCAACTCTGGGGTTGCGGCGCTCATCTCGCTTTATTGGCCAAGGGAGCCAGTGTACACCTTCTGGGTCATGTGGCCAACATGACTAAGCCGCTTCTGGAAAACCAGAGCAGCCCATGGAAACACCGTTTACCTTCCCGTCGGAGCAGTACCTATTTATCTACTTGCACTTTGATGTGCTTTCGAACTGCTAGGTTGGCAGGAGCAGGGACCGAGCAACGGGAGCTCACCCCGTCACGGGGATTCGAACCGCCGACCTTCTGATCAGCAAGTCCTAGGCTCTGTGGTTTAACCCACAGTGCCACCTGCGTCCCTGTCACATGTGAGTGTGGTGTAATTTGCTCTTTGCACTGGAAAATCGTTCTCTTGAAAGCAAGGTTGCAGACCTGTAGATCGTAGAATCATAAAACTGTAGAGCTGGAAGGTACCCCGAAGTTCATCTAGTCCAACCCCCGTGAAATGCAGGAATCTTAACTAAAGCATCCATGTCAGATAGCCATCCAACCTCTGCTTAGAAACTTCCATGGAGGAAGAGTCCCCAACCTCCCAAGGGAGACCATTCCACTGTCGACCAGCTCTCGTCAGGAAGTTCTTCCAGATGTTTAGTCGGAATCTCCTTTCTTGTAACTTGAAGCCATTGGTTGGAGTCTTACGCTCCAGAGCAGGAGGAAGCAAGCTTGTTCCCTCTTCCATGTGACAGCCCTTGAGATATTTGAAGATGGCTATCATATCTCCTCTCAGTCTCCTCTTTTCCAGGCTCAACTGTTCCTCATAAGGCTTGGTTTCCAGACCCTGAGAAAGTTTTCAAATAGTTTTCAGAAAGCTTCACATCCACGGCATACATTTAAAGCATATGGCTTCCCGCGAAGGATCCTGGCTCTTGTAGTTAACCCCTCACCAAGCTACAGTTCCCAGATTCTTTGCAGGAAGCCACACACTTTTAAATGTCCTATTCCATCAGGGCTCTCCTTGTGGCAACCATCATGTATGTGTGAATTATTCCTCTATGCTGAGAACCTAATGCTGAGAAATGCTTCCCACCTCCTCTTCTTACACTTCTGCCTTCTGTTCAAGAGTCAGCAGCATTGCTCATGTTGATTATGTCACCTATTTGTTCGGCAAGCAATTTACTAGCTTCCTTTAAGAATCAGGATACCATTTAAGGTTTAACTTCTAGTGTTTAAGGCACTTAAGGTGCCAGATCCAATTTACTTATGGCTGCTGATCGATGGGGACTTTCTCTTTGGCACTTACTCTCATCTTTGGGGTACTTCTTGTTTGTTCCCATGGCATTCTTGTATGTGAGATATACGTGTTTCTTTAACCAAGTGCCTGGCCATCATTCCTCTGCTCCAATCACAAACATGCAACATGGGCCCCTTCCTCGTGAAAGTGCCATGGCTGTTTTGATAAATTGGAAGACTGATCTGTATCCTTAAAGCACTTTTGTTTAAGCTCTTTGGCTTTCAGGCTACTTTATTGTTGTGCATATGGCATTTTTATATATTAATTATACCCATGTGACAAATGGGCTATAGTGAGTGTCCCCTGTCTCTGCTATACATTACTCAAGTGAAGGCAGCTTCACACAAATGGAAGGAAATGGGGCCTTGCCTCTGGCCCCAGCCACAGTGTCACTGAGTTTTCCTAGCTCCTACCTCAACATCCAGGGGACGCGGGTGGCGCTGTGGGTTAAACCACAAGCCTTGCTGATCAGGGCTTGCCGATCAGAAGATCGGCGGTTCGAATCCCCGCGACGGGGTGAGCTCCCGTTGCTCAGTCCCGGCTCCTGCCAACCTAGCAGTTCGAAAGCATGTCAAAGTGCAAGTAGATAAATAGGTACTGCTCCTGCGGGAAGGTAAACGGTGTTTCCGTGCGCTGCTCTGGTTTGCCAGAAGCTGCTTAGTCATGCTGGCCACATGACCCGGAAGCTGTACGCCGGCTCCCTCAGCCAATAAAGTGAGATGAGCGCCGCAACCCCAGAGTCAGTCACGACTGAACCTAATGGTCAGGGGTCCCTTTACCTTTATCTTTACCTTAGCATCCATACATTGAACAGGTGGATTCTCACAGACTTCCATGTGAGCTAGAACACAGGGCTGTGAGGGTTCCAGCCCAGGTGGAAGACTATATGCATAGACATCTACATACATGGCTTTCCTGCATTAGGTATCCATACTCAAGGCATGGATGCTAGGAGTAGGAATGCCACAAAACATCAGGCAGAGGGCAACAGCATGACTCTGCTTCTGGTTAATCACATGAAGCTTCTCCACCCACCCGCTGCTGCATGTGGGGCTGCCCTTGAAGCTGGTCTGGAAGCGGAAGCTGGTGAGAAATGCAACGGCACAACTGTTCACTGGGCAGATACTTTCAGAAGCAAGCCGGCAGTAAATCACACCACACACATTGGAGTTAACTCTTTGTTAGCAAAAACATCATCTGCAAGGACCTGGTGGAGTGTCAGGCCTGATGAGCACAGCAACTCAGTCTTGGTTGGTCTTGCCCCCCATGAAGCAGTTGCTGAGGACCCTCTCCTCACAGCTGCCTAAGTCCCCTCTTCTTCAGGGCTTCCCCAAGCAATCAGAGACTGTGCCTGTGTGTGTCTCTTTGCTCCTCCGGCTTCATGCCTCTTCTGGTTCTGGGACACGAGGAAGAAGGGGAGCATTGCAGCAGGGGTGGAGACACCCATAGCTATTCACCAGCCTGACTTTTCTCTGCCTCTTAGTCTCTCACTCTCCTGCTTCAGCTTATGCCTCTCATTCTGAACTGCTCTCTTCCACAGACTCTCTCAGCTCACTAAACCCTGTTATATCCTGTAACCTTCCAACACTCTCTTCCCAGTCTTCTCCCTCTTCTTCCTGTGACCACTCATCATTGTCCCACCATCACTCTCTGGGCTCTGAGCCTTCTTCCCTTGGTGCTTCTCCAGCTGGTTCCTCCCAACACCCAGCCAGTCCATGACAGATACTCTCTTCAGTTAAAGCACCCCATCCCCAAGAATCACAGAGCTACCTCTCTCAGAGTTGCAATTCCCCAAACTCAACAAAACAGTTCTCAGAATTCTTGGGGGTGCTTTAAACGTATGGCATGTGCACAGCTTCTGATTCACTGCAGGACATAACGTGACCAAACCAAAGAGGCAGGTGAGCAAGCGGAACTGGGAAAGATTTGGCCAGGCAGCCTAAATAAATAAAACCATGCAGACCTGGAATCCACCAAGCTTTGTTCCTCAGGCAGGGACAGAGAGAAGTGTCAGAGAGCTAAAACAATAGCAAAGGAGGATGTCTCAAAAGGTACTCACTTCCAGATATACCCCAAATGCCAGCATGTTGGTCTTCTCCCATATTTTCCCAGCTATTGTCTTTGCAGATAAAATGTTGCTGAGTTAGCTGGAGTCAATAGAGTCAAGAAATATCCAGCCCCTATTTCCACATACAGTGGTACCTCGGGTTACATATGCTTCAGGTTACAGACTCCGCTAACCCGGAAATATTACCTCGGGTTAAGAACTTTGCTTCAGGATGAGAACAGAAATTGTGCAGCGGTGGCACAGTGGCAGCAGGAGGCCCTATTAGCTAAAGTGGTGCTTCAGTTTAAGAACAGTTTCAGGTTAAGAACGGACCTCCAGAACGAATTAAGTTCTTAACCTGAGGTACCACTGTACTAGGATGTGCAGGACTGAATCCTCTAGAACTGACAACTGCAGGAGCACCTTGAACAATGTCACTGCTTGTTTGGTCCTATACCTACATGCCTGAGGGGGCAGGTATATGAAAAGAAGAGTTTTTGTGAGAGAATGGTCTGTGCCCCTACATACAACTCTGTGGACCTTTATGGGAACCGTATAGCTAAAGGTCTTCATAACTTTCACCTAATAAGGCGCAAGGATACTCAGTGACTTGCAAGGTGCTTAATCAACTATTTGCATATTCAGTCCCAGACATGCAGGAAAATTTGGACAATTTTCAAACCCCTGGTGGGTCCCTCAAAAAGTGTGGGGAGGCAGAATGTTAAGCACCTGGGAGTCTTGGTTTGGAGTATCTCAGGCTGTGTGGATGAGAAATTTAACCACCTGCATTGCAAAGAAATGCAAACTTTGCAATCGCTGCTAGAGTGGTTTATATATTGCACATGCACCTGATGAAACCACAAAGAAATTGATTACAGTAAAATTATCACTGAAGGCCAGGATACCAACCCAGCCCTCCTTTTTTCCCTGTAAGGGTTGGATATGTTCAAGTTTTGTTTATGCGTTTTTAGCTTTTATGGATCATCCTATCTGAACACTCATTATTGACACTAGCAATCAGATTTTAAGTGCAGCTAAGTACACCATCTGGCTTGTCTTTCTTGTCTACTCCTTTGTAGACATACATGGAGATCTGCTAATCTAAGAGTGTCTGGAGCTCATTATAGCTGCACCAGTTGCACTGCAATCAGCTTAGTATGCATTTCCCTCATGAACCCTGATTTTCAGTGTTTAACAACTTGTGCAAAATTGCATCAGACTAAAGCACAGAATACAGATTTCCTCTCTCTCCCAGACCACACACACACACATTTATTTCCCCTTAAGAATTACAGAAATTAAATGAGTTTAATTGTTTCATTTAATTTTTTCCCCTTTTTATTTCTTACACCAGCAACTGTCTGATATAGCAGGTCAGTCATCGTAGCAAACTCATGATTAAGGAACTTAGATAAGTTTGGTGCAATATCTGAATGGACAAATCATGGTTTGCGATCCACAGACAAACTGGAACCAGAAATGGATTTATTTAATTTTTAGGTATAAAAATATCGATAGACTGCCCCAATATAAAATAGCAGGGTGGTGCACAGCTAAAATTTACAAAAAGTGTAGAATGCTGTAAAAACATTGCAGAATAATTGTAAAAATGACTGGCTCATCTTAAAAGAAGTTAAACAACTGTTTAACTGTTGTGATAAAAGTATTTGCACAAGCTTTGAAGGTTAGCATTGAGGGTAGCTGTTGAATCTCTGATGGAAGAATTTCTCATGGCATGGAAGCAGCAACGCTAAATGCCCATCTTCTAATTGGAGTTAGTCAGGCTTTTAAAACACAGGGGGATAGTTAACAGTTGTTAAGTTACTTAGTTTGTGCTAACTCTGGTTTGGCATACTGACCCCACTGACATTATGGCCATCACTTTGTCTCCAGAGGCTGGTGAAGCAAGAGCCAGGAGTGTCCTTCTGAAGTAGAGAGGAAAGAAAAGGTATGGAGGAAAGGTATGGAGGTAAATCACGCTGCAGATATTTTGTGAAAACTGTGTAGGGGTGGAATCAGGTTAGTATACAGTGGTACCTCTGGTTATGGATGGGATCTGTTCCGGAGGCCCGGCCATATCTCAAAAAGTCCTCAAATGGAGGCACCCTTCTGTGCACACACGTGGCGCGATTGAGCGCTTCTGCGCATGCGTGCTGCACACAGATCGCTTCTGTGCATGCGCACGTGGTGAAACATGGAAGTATACACTTCCAGGTTTGCTGTGTTCGCAACCTGAAGATTATGTATCCAGAGGGCTACATAACCCAAGGTACCACTGTATTACAAATTGGGGTTGGAGCTTAAAGGAAACATATACAGGCCTACTAGTGATGTATGGAAGTGAGAGCTGGACCATAAAGAAGGCTGATTACCGAAGAACTGATACCAGTGTGGTGTAGTGGTTAAGAGTGGTAGTCTCGTAATCTGGGGAACTGGGTTCGCTTCCCCGCTCCTCCACATGCAGCTGCTGGGTGACCTTGGGCCAGTCACACTTCTCTGACAGAAGTGTGACTGGCCCAAGGTCAGTCACACTCACCCAAGGTCAGTCACTCAGTCACCCATTCACTCACAGAGTGTTTGTTGTGGGGGAGGAAGGGAAAGGAGAATGTTAGCCACTTTGAGACTCCTTAAGGGGAGTGAAAGGCAGGATATCAAATCCAAACTCTTCTTCTTCTACTACTACTTTTGAATTATGGTGCTGGAGGAGACCAATTTCTGTTCTTATTCTGAAGCAAAATTCTTGACCTGAAGCACTATTTCTGGGTTAGCGGAGTCTGTAACCTGAAGCGTATGTAACCTGAAGCGTATGTAACCTGAAGCGTATGTAACCTGAAGCGTATGTAACCTGAGGTACCACTGTTTTGTCAAATTGCCCTTGGCTAAACTGTGATGTAGAGACATCACCTTGCCAACAAAGGTCTGAATAGTAAAAGCTATGGTTTTCCCAGTAGTGATGTATGGAAGTGAGAGCTGGACCATAAAGAAGGCTGATTGCTGAAGAATTGATGCTTTTGAATTATGGTGCTGGAGTAGACTCTTGAGAGTCCCGTGGACTGCAAGAAGATCAAACCTATCCATTCTTAAGGAAATCAGCCCTGAGTGCTCACTGGAAGGACAGATCCTGAAGCTGAGGCTCCAATACTTTGGCCACCTCATGAGAAAAAAAGACTCACTGGAAAAGACCCTGATGTTGGCAAAGATGGAGGGCACAAGGAGAAGGGGACGACAGAGGATGAGATGGTTGGACAGTGTTCTCGAAGCTACCAGCATGAGTTTGATCAAACTGCAGGAGGCAGTGGAAGACAGGAGTGCCTGGCGTGCTCTGGTCCATGGGGTCACGAAGAGTTGGACACGACTAAATGACTAAACAACAACATACAGGCCTACAGCTCTAAAATTCATATACAGTGGTACATCGGTTTTCGAGCATCTCCGCTGCCGAACATTTCAGTTTTTGAAAGCCAAAAACCCGGAAGTAAATGCTTCCGTTTTCAAACGCGCCTTGGAAGTCAAACGGCTTCCGTTGAGTTTTTTCCAATTATCTCCATAGACTTTGCTGAGCGCCCTTTGTGCCTCAGTTGTCGAACGTTTTGGAAGTCGAACTGTCTTCCAGAATGGGTTATGTTCAACAACTGAGATACCACTGTATGTGGTTCTCATTGGGTCAGTATGCGTCAGGAATTTCCCAGAATATTGCAGTTGGCAGCAGTGTCCAGACCGAAATCGGCAAAGTGTCCAGGAAAATCCAGACATATGGCAACACATGTCAGAAGTGTCGTTTTTGCCAATTTTCCATAAAAATGGCTTTAAAAAGTCTCTCTTTTTTGCAATTTTGCCAAAAAAACTCAACAGCTTTTCTGTCTGGTTTGTCACTGATTGAAATATGGCAAGCCTATGTTCTCACAGAGGCCAAAAGTCAATTGTTTTATATCTACCACAGTCCTCCTCACTCTATGGCAGGGAAGTAATTCAGCCATTTTGGAATTACACCTTAATCATGAGTCATAGATGTGTGAACTCGCCGCTGTAAGTATGTCCTACCAGGAAACACTGTTGAGTGTCAGCCTTGCAGAAAATGTGTACTCATTTAGGGCAACAAAGGGTAGATGAAGTTAATATTTCTAGCACAGGAGGAAGAATGATTCCGGATGTTCTCTGAGTCTTTGGAGGAAATTGTCACACCTGGGAAATTGGTTGGATACTGATTAGAAATGTGCCTGGTGGTTTTTTATTTTTCTTCTTTTTCTTTCCTAGATGACTCAGTATAAAACAACTGCTTAGAAGTATTTGACTTGCTTCAAACACTTATTATTGAACAAATTGCACAGTCTAAACTATCCTGATTTTCAATTTCCTGTTCCTTTTTCTGCCAATCCTCCGTTCCTGCATGTGAGACATACCTAAATTTGACAATCTTTCTAGTTTACATAGGGCACTAAGGCTGCAACTCCAATCACACTTACTAGGGAGTAAGCACTACTGAATATAATAGGACTTAATTAAGAGTAAACCAACAGAGGATCAGGCCCATGAATTGTCTCCAGGAGAATTCACACTTAAATTGCTTTAGAAGGGAAACATATTTCATAGAATCATAGAATCATAGAGTTGGAAGAGACCACAAGGGCCATCGAGTCCAACCCCCTGCCAAGCAGGAAACACCATCAGAGCACTCCTGACATATGGTTGTCAAGCCTCTGCTTAAAGACCTCCAAAGAAGGAGACTCCACCACACTCCTTGGCAGCAAATTCCACTGTCCAACAGCTCTTACTGTCAGGAAGGTCTTCCTAATGTTTAGGTGGAATCTTCTTTCTTGTAGTTTGGATCCATTGCTCCGTGTCCGCTTCTCTGGAGCAGCAGAAAACAACCTTTCTCCCTCCTCTATATTTGAGCCTTTAGGGGAGAAGACTTCCCAATGAATTTGTGAGCCTAGGGTTGCCATATTCCTGGATTTTCCTGGAACCGTCCTCTTTTTCAGGGGTAAAATTTGACTCCGGGTGGTATTTTGAATTTGCCAAAATGTCCGTGTTTTTGCAAACAGGAAGTGTGCATGCAAGGATCACTCTTAACCTTTTCCTATCTCTATGAATGCGCCCTCATGGTACATGCTGAAATGCGGCTCATGATTGAATGGCAGGTCCAAGGCTGCTACATAGACTTCTCTGAGCAGCTCCCTCGATCTGAAAGCGAGATGAGCGTCGCAACCTCATAGTCGCCTTTGACTGGACTTAACTGTCCAGGGGTCCTTTACCTTTACCTTTTTTTACATATGGACCCTAGACCTGAGGCTCAGACCCTCACTCTGGGGTACTCTATTCATAAAATAACAACAACAGCAACAACAACAACAACAACAACAACAACAACAATAATAATAATAATTTATTATTTATACCCCACCCATCTGGCTGAGTTTCCCCAGCCACTCTGGGCGGCTCCCAATCAAGTATTAAAAACAATACAGCGTTAAATATTAAAAACTTCCCTGAACAGGGTTGCCTTCAGATGTCTTTTAAAGATAGGATAGCTACTTATTTCCTTCACATCTGAAGGGAGGGTGTTCCACAGGGTAGGTGCCACTACCGAGAAGGCCCTCTGTCTGGTTCCCTGTAGCCTCACTTCTCACAATGAGGGAACCGCCAGAAGGCCCTTGGCACTGGATCTCAGTATATATAGAAGTATATTCACAGCTCCTTCTCCTGCCTATATCCACCATTCTGAAAATGAGAGGCTAGAGAGCCATTACCCTGTCCCAAACCTATATTTTCCATTCATTTAAAAATGCTTATCCAAGCCTTTTGTCTTCAACATGTAACAAAAGTATTTTTCTCTGACCCTAGCAAGGCTATGGTCAGGCAGCAATGCTAAGCCCATTCTTTTTCTGTGATGCAGAGGTTTGAGGTATCACTGCAGGTCTCATTAGTACTGCGGCACTAGTAGAAACTTCTGGGATGACTGGAAGGACCTTTCCATCTGGAAGTCGGAATTTTGTGTTTTTCTTGCAGTTCACAGAGCAGACATCTCTCCTATAAAACACACCATGGAGTCGCCTTGGATGTGGAACTTTAAAAAGGAAAAAAAAAAAAACCCTGAAAAGGCAGGAGCTTGAGCAATCATTTGTACATATTTAGGCAAAGCAGACTGGACAGATAGGTGAAAAACAGAACTGTCACATTGCGTTGCTTCTGTTCGATGCATATGTGCTTGTTGATTTGCAAACTGCCATTTTAAGTGAAAATAGTATTGGTTCACCACTGGGGAAAGAGCTTTTTAATTCCGAGAAATTAAGCTTCATTATACATCTGCCAATATTATTGTTAGAATTGCGTTAATCTCTCTCTCTGCATGTAACATTGGCACGAAAGTGTGTGAAACAAGGAAGGAATAATGGTACAGAAGTTCAGTCTGTCTGTCTTTCTTTCTCTCTCTCTCTTTGTGTTTCTGTGTGTTGAAAAACACTCTGAAGAAGAAGAAGAAGAGGAGTTTGGATTTCTACTCTGGTGAACAAGGCAATCTGTGATGGCCTGGGAATCTGATTCAGAGGCTGAACCGGAGGAATCCCAGCCTGCACAGGAGTCCCCGCCTCCAGGGCCGGCTGAGCTGGGGCAGGGCCTTGAATCTGAAGGTCCCGCACCTGTGCCGGATCCTCAGGAGCAGACACCAGCTGAATCGGCTCTGGCTCCGGGGGTGATTGAGGACCCATTGCTTACAGGTCCTCTCCCAGCCCTGTCAGGGGAAGGTGAAGCTGCCCCTGGGTCCAGTAACCCTCCAGCCTCTCCTGAGCTGCAGAGGCTCAGGGCAGAGAGGCGGAGGGAACTAAGTTCTCTCATGAGGAGTGCTCGCCTTAAGGCCAGGAGAGGCGGGTCACCTGTGGACTGGGGCTGCCCTATGCCCCAGAGGAGATAAAGGCCAGTCAGCCCAGTCCCAGGTTGCAGGAGCAACGTCGTTGGAAACCTGTTTCTGCCAGCACTCAGACCTGTTTTTCCAGAGTTCCCGACCATGCCCAGCTTCTTGCTTTGGACCCCGCTTCGCCCTTAGTGGACAGTCTCCAGACCCTCGACCCAGGACCGGACTCTGACCATGCCTCACGGTAACACCCCCCCCCCGGGACCAGCACACAATCATTTGACATATGGGAAATAGGGAATGAGGCACTCAAGCAAGGACCAAAAAGGGTTGTGTGTCATGTGCCCCGATTCAGGTTGCACAGAACAATTCAGGCTCTGCTGTGAGTGTACAGAATCCCAACTAAGATACATGGAAGCAGAAGAGAGGCTCTAATAGTCCTCTGCTCACCCCATTCCACACACTGTACAGGAAGCATGGCGCCCCTTTGGTTTGTTTCCCCCACCCTTGAAATTCTGAAATCGCCCAGGAAAAAATAACAGAAACACACAAAATTATATTAGAACAAGACGATGCCTATGAAGGGAGAAAATCTATATATGTTTTGTTTACTAAAGAGCCACCACGATTATCCACTCTGTGACTATTAAATAAGATTTTGCTTAATTTTCTGCATTCTTTGTGTGGTATAGAACTGAATAATAGAAGTTCATCTCTCTGAACAGAAAATCATATTACTGATGCACATCTAGCTTTGCAGTTGATAAAACATAAGAAAATATTCAGCAGCAAAAAAAATAAAATAATGAGTTTATTCATCTTATAGGCAGAAACACTGTTTGCCTTTGCATAATTCCATCTAGGCATCAAGAGGTTATCAAAAAAGGGTAGAAAACGCAATTGACTTTTCTATGCCTATTTTCTTACCCCCCAAATCCTCTTAATTTGGGGGCAGTCGACAATTTAAAACCCATTACAATACTGTTTTATGATTTCAGAAAATGAAGGAATGCCAAGAAGTAGCCTCCTAAGGTTTCATCATCAACTTTTTCAGTGCTCCATTTCTGTAACCTCTCTTCATTCAATCAAATTGCCAGCCTAGTATTGTTCAAATATATGCTCTTCATAAAAACATCATTCCCATTCTGAGAGAGGTCATAACCCTCATGTATTTTCTAGAAGAGTTCATTAATAAGAGCTATTAGATCCAGTTCACTTACACCTTCTAGTGTATTTCCAATTTCACAATTATTGGAACAGTGTAGGCAAGTAGAAAATAATAGTATTAAAGCAAACAATATGGAAAGTCTCTTTCAGGATCTGAAAACATAGTTCATGGATTGAAATTGACTAGCACAAACAATAGCCTGCTATCTACCATAAAAAAGCTAATTAGCAAATCCCTTTGATATTGAGCATTCTTAAAGAATGGAGAATTTAGTTGGATCCTTTCCATTGTTTGGTACATATTTTCCATGACACGGGGGGGGGGGGGATAAGACGAGGTTGAGCCTCCATCAAAATCAATGGCAATGCTCCTAATAGGTGCAATAATATTTCTGCTTGTCATTTGTAAATATGTATCTGCTATTGCAGCGAATACATAGGCAAACAGCTAAAGCCATCAACGAATGCGTAATGATAAGGCTTTGAAGGATAACAACAGCTGTGACGCCTAGCAGCTTTGCTAAAAGTAAAATACTTTTTCTGCAATATTCTGTAATTCATTGCTGATGGAATGGCAGGAAGAGTAAGGATGAGGCTCCCCACCTTAAACCCCCCCCCCATAACTGTTTGTTGCCAGAGAACACAATCTTGCATCCATTTTGTGTCCCCACCCTATCTTGGCAGTGGTGGAGTAAGGGGGAGGCGGTCTGTCCTGGGTGTCAGCCCGGGGGGGGGGGTGAAATCACCGCAGTGCCCCCCAGGATGCTCGCAGCTAGCCCTGGCCCTGGGTGCCCTGGCCCTCCGGGAGCCAGAGCAGCTAGCTCCATCTCTGCATCTTGGCACACATGTCTCCATTTTGTCTGGAAAGGTTATCTCAGTGATTGCCAACATAGAGCCCATGGCCACCCACCAGTACAACCTATGGCACCTGTGAAACACCTCCATAAATATCCCCTCAAAGCCACAAAGCACTTCTGGTCTCCATTGGTTCACTCTCCCTACACATCCCCATGGCAGCCAAGTTATGTTTTACCATGTGCCCATAGTAGTCATTTTGTGACTGGTGCCCACAGCACTTTCTCAAAATTCTGAACACACCCACTGTTCTACCTAGTGTGTGTGTTTCAAGCTAGGACAGCATACATTTGCGATTTTATTGAGAATGTAAGAGAAAGGGCAATTTGCAGATCAGCTCCTAGATGCTGGTAATAAGTGAGGCAGTGGCCAGCCACTGCAAGCTGCACAGCATGGCAATGCTTTCTTTATGGGACGAAGCCAGAGTGGCCAAGCCCTCTGTTCCCTGGCATGAGGCCTCCTGAGATCATTAATGCTGAATCTCCCTCCATGTCCCTAATCTGACCCAAATACAGTGGTGCCTCGCAAGACGAAAAGAATCCGTTCCGCAAGTCTCTTCGTCTTGCGGTTTTTTTCGTCTTGTGAAGCAAGCCCATTAGCGGCTTAGCGGATTAGCGCTATTAGTGGCTTAGCGGGCTTAGCGGATCAGCTGTTAAGCGGCTTAGCTTGGGAAAAGGGGGGGGGGGAGAAAAAAACCCCCGCAGGAACTCGCAAGACATTTTCGTCTTGCGAAGCAAGCCCATAGGAAATTCGTTTTGCGAAGCACCTCCAAAACGGAAAACCCTTTTGTCTAGCGGGTTTTCCGTCTTGCGAGGCATTCGTCTTGCGGGGCACCACTGTACTGTATCCCCTATCAATTGGCTATTGAAATTTTGAGTGCCGTTATAAGTGCTATAAAGGTAAAGAACCCCTGACAATTAAGTCCAGTCGTGAACGACTCTGGGGTTGCAGCACTCATCTCGCTTTACTGGCCGAAGGAGCCGACGTTTGTCCGCAAACAGTTTTTTTCAGGTCATGTGGCCAGCATGACTAAGCTGCTTCTGGCGAAACCAGAGCAGTGCACAGAAATGCTATTTACCTTCCTGCCAAAGCGGTACCTGTTTATCTACTTGCACTCTGATGTGCTTTCAAACTGCTAGAATTAGGTTTATGATGGGGAAAGCTCAGCATTAAGCTAACTCATCTTACCCCCCCCCCCCGTCATTCATGTTGCAGAGCACAGATAAGTAGTTTGCAGATGTGTTTAAAGACACATCTCTATATACGTTACAGATTTGTTTAAAGACATGTGCCCAAGCCAAGCATGGGAACATATTTCTTCTCTTATCAAAATTCTTGCTGAGTTGGATAAAATGACTGGGAAGATCAGATACTTAAGAGACCAAAAGTTCACAGAAGACTGGGGAAAATTTGTTGAATATCTGGAGAGTATAAGTGAGGACCAAATAACGCTAGAGGGATTTAAAAAAGCACTGTGAAATGCGAGAGGTATTGTTTAAAGGGAATGGGGGGGGAGTTTAAATAATGACAGTACAAATATAAGAAATGTGTAAACCAATAATGACTACGAAAGATTTACGGAAAAGCTGAAGGAAGTCCAGAAAAGAAAGACTTTGTGAAAATTTGGATGTGAAAATAATGTATGATTTGTTTTTGTTGTAAATTTTTTTTAAAAAATTCTTTGAGCTTCTCTCAAAAATTTTGCCGAAGTTTTGCCCAAGCAGAATGCTTCAAAGGGTGCTTTAAATGAAATCCAGTGCAAGTTCTGCCCACCCCTCTGCAATAATTTTGCTAGTCGCCAGATCTTTGGCCAGCCCAGGATCCTCTGCATTCTTTTCTGAATTTGCCAGATCCTGAAATTGCAAAAACACTTTTCTTCTTTCAGCTTCTTGGAGGTGGAGATTGTGATTTTTCAGGGTGGGGTGGGGGAAAACTTACCAGAGTCCTTCAAAGGTTTATCACTTTAGATTTTGCATAATCCCTCATTCCAAGACGTATGGTTGGTTGTTGTTTTGGCTATTGCTATTAAAGGAGGGCATCCGGATTCCCAACAACCAATTAGTGACAGTGGGGTACTTATTGTGCAGATAGCCCTGTCATTTGGGAAAGCCCCTGAATGTGAATGTATAGCTAAAAGATTGCCATTAACTTCAAGTTGAAATTGCTGTGGAACGGTTTAAACATTAGCCAAGAAGCTGCCATGATACGGCTGATGGATCATTCAATGCAGATCAACATAAAGGTTTGCCATGCATTGGTTAATAGTTACACAATCTATTCATCCTTGATTAGGTGTTTCATTTCCATTTCTATAATTGTATGATAATCAACTCACCTCCTTTTCTTTTATTTCTATGAAATCAGAGTGGTGAAGGAAATGAGAGGGAAAACTCCTTAAAGGGCACAATCCACAAAAGTTAGTTGCAACGTGGGACTAGTTCTTTATGAGGTTGTAAACCAGGGGTCAGCAAACTAAGGTCTGCGGGTCGGATAAGGCCCAACTGCCTTCAGGATCCGGCCCACGGACTGTCTGTGGATCAATGTGGGGATTCTGTTTGTTCAGGCTGCGCCATTCCTCCCCCCCCCGCACCATTCCATTTCCCCCCTCTCCCTCACACACACCGTGGCGGCGCCTCCTCCCTCCCTCCTCCTGGCTTCTCCCCGCCCTGCCTAGAGGAGGAAGGGAGCTGGCTGAGCACCATTTTAAGTAGCCCCTCTCTGGAGCTAGCCCTTTCCTGCTGCTCATCTTCCCACCGCTGCTGCCCTGGTGCTCCTATGGGCCAGAGGGCGGTGGTGCTGGTAGCAGCCCCTGGGAAGGTAAGCGCAACGGCTGGGTGGGGCTACTTGCCCCCCTTGCCTCTTCTTCCAGCTCCCTTCCCCCATTACCGTTTCTCTGACCCACCACAAGGTCTGAGAGACAGTGGACCGGCCCACAGCTTAAAAAATTTGGCGACCCCTGTTGTAAACTGAATCATAATCAGACCTACAGGCTGTTTCCTACAGTCAGACCTACTCACAGATTGAAATTGTTTCAAACTGATACTGGTCACTGGCCCTCCCAAATAATACGCCAAAGAACACCTTGAAAAACATGTCACCATCAAGGTAGACCTTTTGAACAAACACTTGTTCATAATTATTGCAGCATTTTGGACACCTTGTTAAAGATTGCCATTGATCCCAAAAAGAAAGCGGTGGTTAAGTTAGAAGCACATTCTTTGGTTAAATAAAACAAAATTCTGAAATCATTTGAAATATATATTTTTGAGGGCATTAAGGCATAAGATCCCCCACAGATTTGTCTCTATAAATAAAATTCCAACAAGAATGCTATGTCCAGGGGAAATTTGTATTATTCCCTCATCACCTTTGTCAACGACATGTGGGACAACTCTGGTTACTCTTCGGATCGTGTGTGGGACAACTTTGAAGAACTGAAGAAGATACAAAGAAAAGAAGCAACAAGTGGAAGACACATACAGTGGTACCTCGGGTTACAGACGCTTCAGGTTACAGACCTGACCCAGAAATAGTACCTCGGGTTAAGAACGTTGCTTCAGGATGAGAACAGAAATCGCGAGGTGGCGGCACAGCGGCAGCAGGAGGCCCCATTAGCTAAAGTGGTATCTCAGGTTAAGAACAGTTTCAGGTTAAGAACAGACCTCCAGAATGAATTAAGTTCTTAACCCGAGGTACCACTGTACTCAGATGAAAGACCAGCATCATGGATACACAAATTAGTTTTACCAAATGGAAAAAAAAGTTATTTCAAGCTAACTGGCAGAGACAAATTCAGGGTGGAAACATACTACAGTATTTTAGATAAGCTACATATGGAACTAGAGAGGTACTCATGCATTTACCCAGATGTCATGGATTTATTTGGATTCCTGGTAAGTGTGGACCATTCTTCTGCAAATCATGGTGCACTGGGAGCAGTCAAATACAACATTCCTTGTTTTGCTAGAGTGGACATGCAAGGGAATGTTTGGTCCAGCCAGTCGAAACTTCCTGTTCCCCCTGGCCTAGAGCATCCTTCCTTGCATGTGACTGGTGGGTGGGCATGACCTTTCCAGACCTGGTAAAAGGCCAAGGCATGCTCCTACTCTCTCTCTTTTCCATCTTCCTTTTGTCCTGCGAACTTCCTGGACTGCTAACTGCAGTCATTAGGTCAACCCACATATGGGGCAAACCTGTTTGTATATGCTTGAAACTTTAAGCCTAGCGGCAAGAGTCTTGTTAGCACAAGGATGGAAGAATGAGGAAATCCCAACAAAAGAACAGTGGCAAGAAAAATTGATGAGCTATGCAGAACTGGCTAAGCTGACATACAAAGAAGAGAAGAAGAGTTTGGATTTGATATCCCGCTTTATCACTACTCGAAGGAGTCTCAAAGCAGCTAACATTCTCCTTTCCCTTCCTCTCCCACAACAAACACTCTGTGAGGTGAGTGGGGCTGAGAGACTTCAGAGAAGTGTGACTGGCCCAAGGTCACCCAGCAGCTGCATGTGGAGGAGCGGAGACGCGAACCCGGTTCCCCAGATTACGAGTCCACCACTCTTACCCGCTACTTCAAGGAAGAATGGGACCTTTTTACAAATTATCTAAAAAGACAACAAAATGACTTGGACTCCTTGGCAGGTTTTGAATAAGCATCCACAAAGTTATTAGTTGAATATATGATAGATAAGGTAATGATACGTACAATTTTATAATATGCAGAGGATAATATGTGTAAAGAAGCCAGGGAGGGGAGCTGAGAGATGTCCGGGGGGGGGGGGGGAGGTAAATGGGGTTATGTTGATTGATAATTTGTTTGCTAAAATTGTTCAATAAAAATATATTCAAAAAAGAAAGAAACTTTAAGCCTAAAGCCTGCCTTCATGGATCACACTGTGCTCTGCCTGATCGTGAGTAAACTTTCTTTTTATTGCTTATGAACAGTGGCGTAGCGTGGGTTGTCAGCACCCGGGGCAAGGCAAGTAATCTACGCCCCCTCCTGCTGCACTGTCCCTCCCCCAGATAGTCCCTCGCTCTCTCTCCGCACTGCACGCCTGCACCCTCCCCTCCACAGTGGGCGGCGACCCGGCGGCTCGTATCGGATTTGCATAGCCAGCACTGCAGTGAGAGAGAGTGAGTGAGCCAGGTAGGGGCAGAGAGCTGCGAGTGCGAGAGCACCCCCCCAGATGTTGCGCCCGGTGCAGCCGGCCCCCCCTGCACCCCCCACGCTACGCCACTGCTTATGAACAAGACTGTGGTGTCTTTATTCTTTTAGGAGGGATTCAAGGGGTCTGACCAGAGAAATTTTAGAACACATTTCAATCTGGACAAGCCAGATTGTGTATTGTCTTAAGAAACTCACACGAGTTTGCAACTAGTTTTCTGCTGTGTGAAGGGGAATGCACTCTGCTATGTAAAGGAACTTGCTAGTGCAAGTTAGGAAGGATATTAATAAACAATATACCCTCTCCTGCCACCCTGAACTTTCCCACAGAAAGGGATGCAGAAGCTCTGGGAATGGCTTCTAATCTCTCTGCTCTCTGAGCTAAAACATTTCACTCATTTCCTAGATGCTGAAGAAGAATGTGATGGATCTGAGACTACAGCACAGCGTGGTTTGAAGATAATTTACAGTAAAGACCCGGCAGAAGCTTTTTCCAAATGTTACCATAGCTTGCCTCCTTTATCTCACTCTGCCCATTTCAAATTGTGAAGGAGAAAGAGGATTCTCCAAATTATCTTTTATTAAAAATAAATTATGGTCAACAATGCTGCAGTCAAGACTATCATCATTATCTGTTCCCTCTATAGAATACAACCTAATGAGGGAAATGTCTTTGATAATCTCATTTTTGAATTTGCTGCCAAGAAATGTAGATATAAGATATAACTTATATAACTGCATAACTTTTACATTAATATGAAAGTATCTCGTAAGGGACGCGGGTGGCGCTGTGGGTTAAAGCCTCAGGGCCTAGGGCTTGCCGATCGAAAGGTCGGCGGTTCGAATCCCCGTGGCGGGGTGCGCTCCCGCTGTTCGGTCCCAGCGCCTGCCAACCTAGCAGTTCGAAAGCACTCTCGGGTGCAAGTAGATAAATAGGGACCGCTTACTAGCGGGAAGGTAAACGGCGTTTCCGTGTGCAGCTCTGGCTCGCCAGAGCAGCGATGTCACGCTGGCCACGTGACCTGGAAGTGTCTTCGGACAGCGCTGGCCCCCGGCCTCTTTGAGTGAGATGGGCGCACAACCCTAGAGTCTGTCAAGACTGGCCCGTACGGGCAGGGGTACCTTTACCTATCTCGGTGTTATGTGTAAATATTTTCTTCGTTTATTTTTTATATTAATTGATGAAACATGAAATCCATATGCAGAAGGACTGAAGAAGAAACATTGCAAATGAAATTTTTATTTCTTTTGTCTTTGAGTTTTAGAGACATAAAACCTTAAGATTCTGTTTCTGATATGGATGCTTTTTGAAATGATTATATATGCATAGTTTGTTTGGACGGGGGATAAATAGAGTTCTTACATGGCATGCTATACTGAAGGTGATAAGATGACTGAATTGAATGTTCTTCCCTTGAGCCTCTCAGATTTTTAAAAGGGCTCTATGCCTATGTCTGAAGTGGTACAGCCCAGAAACAGGTTTACTCCGCAAGATTGTAAATTTCATCCCACTGCTTTCAACAAGAATTAGAAATTACTCATATTGGCTTGCTCAAGCCATTTGGCTGCACAATCTGCCATGTAAAATCAGGTGTATCACAGAGTTAAATTTCAGGATGTTGAAAATAAATAAATAAAAGCACATTGTGAGCTCCAGCCTCATACCATTTTTCACTGGTGCCAACTAAAAAAGGTAGACAATGGAGAAAGATCTTGATTGATGAACATTACCAAGTGGTAAGAAACAAGAACAGCTAATGTAAAACAGTGTTGGCTATTAACATGGAGCAGAAAATGTAGCTCATTGAAATACAGAATTTATCCATACCCTGAATATTAAAAATGATGTATGGGACATAAATGGAAATAGTGATATATGTAAAAATAAATAAGAACTGCAATCTTGCCGAGATGATACTTAATCACTGCATTGGATTCTTGAGTATCAAAGGCTGCACTCCATGAATCAATTAAGCCACTGTATTTAGGTTTAAGTCAATTAGTCCAATTGAAGAAAAAGAGACTAATAGTCCAAGTGATCCAATTTGATTGATCAGCTTCAAATCTGCTCAAATATCCTTACATCTGAGTTTCTTTCTAATGGGAATAACTATACTGGACTCTGGTTGAACTGGGTCCTGAACTGCCACCTATTGATGAAATTATGGGGTGTAGCAGCTAACCTGCTGCTGTGTGGAGGATGAAGACACAAACACCAGTGTTGATCTAAGAAGTGGTACAGCTAAGCCTGGACTTCTGGGCCAAGTCCTGGGCCCCACAGCCCAGCCCCCCATCCAAGTGACCACCTGGAAAGTGACAAATGATAGTCACTGGCAAACAGGATCTACATAACTTCCTAGGTCAGTGAAGGCCAATGCTGGTCGCCACAGCATCTATTCTTCCTCCTCCTCCTCCTCCTCCTCCTCCTCCTCCTCCTCCTCCTCCAGCCAGCGTGGTGTAGTGGTTAAGAGCAGTGGACTCGTAATCTGGTGAGCCGGGTTCGCTTCCCTGCTCCTCCACATGCAGTTGCTGGGTGACCTTGGGCTAGTCACACTTCTCTGAAATGTCTCAGCCTCACTCACCTCACAGAGTGTTTGTTGTGGGGGACAAAGGGAAAGGAGAATGTTAGCTGCTTTGAGACTCCTTAAGGGGAGTGAAAGGCGGTATATCAAGTCCAAACTTTTCTCCTCCTTCTTCTTCTTCTTCTTCTTCTTCTTCTTCTTCTTCTTCTTCTTCTTCTTCTCTTCCTCCAATCATCATATTATTATTTTACGCTTTAAAGGAGGGCAGCCAACCAGCTCATTTGGTCATTGTTACTTAAAAGAATTATTAACCTATTCTACGACAAGATGGCTCTTTGCCCCAAGCAAATGTGTTGAGCATGTTTTACTTCATTTGGGATGGATTGTGCCCATATATTGATCAGCCATTGGGTGCCAGAGGCCTGCTGGCATCATTCTTGCACATCATGGGGGTGTGCTGATGTCACTTACAGATGCTGGTGTGTGCAAGTAGAATCGGGTGGGGGGAGATTCATTTAAAAATGGTGGGTGCTGGGGCACCCAGGGCCGTGCATAGTCAGCACCCCTGATCTGGAATCAATAAAGTTGTGGCACTTTTTATCCCAGAGATCGTTGTCTGTCTGGGTTTGTTCACTACCCCTTAGCTAGAGTCACTGTACGGTGATGGGGGATATGACTGGGACCGCAATGCTTTTGAATGACCCTTACTGAACTGAGACGCATTTTTAGGAAATAGTTGCAGGGAGGGATCAGTTTAGAGATTATTTCTAGCTCCTTTCTAATTGTCTCTATTAGAAAAGCCTGGTTATAAATATGTTAACAATAAAACAGGTTTTAGAGCATGCACCTGCCTAAAGCTATGCTGGCAGAAACGCTATAAAAAGATAAGGGGATGCATTGGAAAGGGTGAGAGAGAAGCGAGATGAAGAAAGAACAAGCAGCATCTAGGCAAACAGTTGTGTTGATCGGCTGCTGAATAGCCTACTCAAAAGGCTGACAGAATAAGATGAGTCTTTTAGAACGAAGGAAGATTTAATTCAATAGAGAATGCAAAGGGAAAAAATGGCACTCTATTCATTTGCATGTTAGTTATTAAGCAGATGGGGAAATGAGACTTCTCTCCCTTTAGCTTTCTACAGAAATTTGGAAGTTTCAGTATTTACTGCAGCTGCGATTTGTCTTTCTCTGTTTGTAATTCCACTCATGTGATACATACTTTGGAAAGAGAGAGAGAGAGAGAGAGAGAGAGAGAGAATATTAACTTGATGTGAAATAGTGATGTATTGTGTTCTGGTTTTGTTGGTTCTGCTCCATTGTTCGTTCACAATCAGTCAAGAACGATCATACATTTGGGTCACAAGAAGACAGCGAATGGTTCTCAGTTACATTTGAGGGCACCTGAGTGTCCAAAAATATGGAACAACTGATTGGTTCAAAATTGGGAAAGGAGTACGACAAGGCTGTATTTTGTCTCCCTGCTTATTTAACTTATATGCAGAATTCATCATGCGAAAGGCTGGGCTGGATGAATCCCTAGCTGGAATTAAGATTGCTGGAAGAAATATCAACAACCTCAGATATGCAGATGACACAACCTTGATGGCAGAAAGTGAGGAGGAATTAAAAAACCTTTTATTGAGGGTGAAAGAGGAGAGCACAAAATATGGTCTGAAGCTCAACATCAAAAAAACGAAGATCATGGCCACTGGTCCCATCACCTCCTGGCAAATAGAAGGGGAGGAAATGGAAGCAGTGAGAGATTTTACTTTCTTGGGTTCCATGATCACTGCAGATGGTGACAGCAGCCACGAAATTAAGAGACGCCTGCTTCTAGGGAGGAAAGCAATGGCAAACCTAGATAGCATTCTAAAAAGTAGAGACATCACCTTGCCAACAAAGGTCCGTATAGTAAAAGCTATGGTTTTCCCAGTAGTGATGTATGGAAGTGAGAGCTGGACCATAAAGAAGGCTGATCGCCGAAGAATTGACGCTTTTGAATTATGGTGCTGGAGGAGACTCTTGAGAGTCCCATGGACTGCAAGAAGATCAAACGCATCCATTCTTAAGGAAATCAGCCCTGAGTGCTCACTGGAAGGACAGATCGTGAAGCTGAGGCTCCAATACTTTGGCCACCTCATGAGAAGAGAAGACTCACTGGAAAAGACCCTGATGTTGGGAAAGATGGAGGGCACAAGGAGAAGGGGACGACAGAGGACGAGATGGTTAGACAGTGTTCTCGAAGCTACAAACATGAATCTGACCAAACTGCGGGTGGCAGTGGAAGACAGAAGTGCCTGGCGTGCTCTGGTCCATGGGGTCACAAAGAGTCGGACACGACTGAACGACTAAACAACAACAACAACGAGTGTCCAAAATAACTAGAAATTCCTTTCTATTGCCAGTGGGAGAGGACTAAGCAGGGAAGGGCTGGTTGGCAGCATCCTGGCCTCTGCCTGATTGGTTCCCCCAGGCAGCAAGAGTGCATGCATGTTTTTTTGTCTGCATTGGTTTGTGTCTCCTGTGAGATATCAGCCTGCAGGTAAGAAAGTGTTTATGCTGATTCCAGTGAGTGGAACTGATTGCTGACTGACTACATGCAGCTGGGATGTGATCCATAGCCTGCCTTACTATTACAGCAGCCTCTGCCACAGGTGGCTGAGTTGTCCCAAAGTGGTGACACGAGAGTATTAGAGAGGCTTTTTAAAATAATAATAATAATAATAATAATCAAGCAGTATATAAATTTTGTTTCATTAATAAAGGTAAAGGGACCCCTGACCATTAGGTCCAGTCGTGGCCGACACTGGGGTTGCGGCGCTCATCTCTCTTTATTGGCCAAGGGAGCCAGCATACAGCTTCCGGGTCATGTGGCCAGCATGACTAAGCCGCTTCTGGCAAACCAGAGCAGCGCACAGAAACACCGTTTACCTTCCCGCCAGAGCGGTACCTATTTATCTACTTGCACTTTGATGTGCTTTCGAACTGCTAGATTGGCAGGAGCAGGGACAGAACAAGGAGAGCTCACCCCATCGCGGGGATTCGAACCACCGACCTTCTGATCAGCAAGTCCTAGGCTCTGTGGTTTAACCCACAGCGCCACCCGCATCCCTGTTTCATTAATAGATACTGCTTAATCCCAGAGTTTGCTTCTAAGCAGTTCTGAGTTCTAAGCAGTTTTAAGCATAGTCTAGTTGGTTAGAGCACGGTGCTTATAATGCCAAGGTTTCAGGTTTGATGCTTGTATGAGACAACTGCATATTCTGGCAATGCAGGGGGTTGGACTAGATGACCCTCAGGGTCCCTTCCAACTCTACAGTTCTATTTCTCATGGGATGGAAGATCAACGAAATCAAGATACACAAAGCTTTTAAAATATAGATCTCTATAGCTGAAATACCCAAACAAAAAACCAAAACAAAACCCAGTAAACATAACAAATAAAGCAATTAAAAGACAGGAGATTTGGGTCGAGAAATCAATGGATCGCCTGAGCAAACAGGTAGTGAGGTGCTAATAATGACAGGGCCTCTTGTAGTTCCATAGAGAGGGCCTTCCAGAACACTGGTGCATGCAATTCCTTTTGTGTTTTCTATAAATCAAGCATCAGAACATGGGAAATAATATCTAGAGAGGCATTTCAGCCAAACTCAACAGACACATGAGTGGTCAGCCATGAGCCCTCTCCCTGCCACAACAGATGATGGTCAGAGGGTTAAAAGGGATTTCTAGCTGTGATCATAGAACAGGCAAAGGCAAACTTGGCCCTCCAGATGTTTTGGGACTACAACTCCCATCATCCCTGACCACTGGTCCTGTTAGATAGGGATCATGGAAGTTGCAGTCCCAAAACATCATAGAATCAAGGAGGCAGATTCCTTGGGAAGCTGGTTTTCGCCACCAAATTTCATCAAAAGTGAAATTTCAAGCAAATTTAGAAAGAGAAGACATCTGTAGGAAGTCCAAGCAAAGGCAAAAGAACTGATTCATGAAATACCTTAAGAAGTGTTTCACACCTCTTTACCTATAGTCTCAAGAGAAGGAAGCCTTGTAATTCAAGACCTTCCACAAATCTGGAAGATAATATCTGAGGAAGAATCTCCAGTCAGTTCAGTGGAGGAACCAGTTTCCCAGGCACACATCTCTACGCGCCACTGAGGTGATCCCTCCATTAAAGTGAAGGCTGAAGCCTTTAAGGATGAGGAAATTGGGTGTGTGCAATGGAGCACCTCTGCCCCCATGAAATTGCTGTCCTGAAATGCTAGAGGTGACTAGAAAGAAACCCTGTTTATTTCTGGAAACGGTAATCTTGCGGTTTTGAAATAGGAGACGCAAATGCTCTCAGATTTAGGTCTTTTTGATCATGCAGGCTTCGGCTCAGCCATGGAGGATCCTACGAGCAATTTTCTAGATATACCCATATGCCCTTCACACTTAGATCCAAGTTTACTTATCACATGTGCAGCTTACATTATTATCAAAAGAGATAAAGCGGCTCCAAAGGAAACAGGATTACCCATGAGAGTGATTAGATTTTAAATTACCAGAGTAAATAACAAACTTCCTGAGCAGCCACGCAGAATATCTGACTTTTCTTGAAATCTTGTTAACACAGGAACATTTATCAGCAGTTAGCAATGCATGATTCCAACAGGCCCGGACTAATTACCGCCCTCGATAGTTCAGTCTCCAGTTCAGTGGGTTGAACTGATATACCTGGTCCTGTCACGGTCATGCGGTTTGGGCAACGTACGTAAGCCAAGCAGCGGCCACCGTCATTCCATTATCTGGGAAAAGCCTATCTGCAATACAAGGTTCGGGCCATTGGGCCACCATACTCCCTGAAGTGGTAAGAGGTTCCAAGGACCATGCTACAAGGTCAGTTTCCTTGTGAAGAAGGCAGCACCAGCAACGTCTGGTGCCTGCCTTTTGAAATAAGGTTACCAGATTTTTTTTTCAATGAGTCTGGGGATACAATACATACATACATACATACATACATACTACATGTTTGGGACATTGATGCTGCAGCGATGGTGGTGGCAGAGGGGCAGCCACCATTTTGACCTCAACCTCCACATTTCCCCTTCCTCCAGGGCTTCTATCTCTATGAGCCTGGGCAGCCCCTGAGTTGTTGGTTCTTTGGTGGTAGCATGGGGGGAAGAGGTGTGCAGTGGGTCAGGCATGGAAGGTGGAGAAGGAGGGCCGAGAGCAGTGGCGAGGCTCAGGCAGCACAATGCCTCCCTTCCCATCAGAGCAGCCCCAATCCCATTCCTACTTGCGTGCAAGCAGGAGGGTGCAGGGATCCCTCAGCTGTGAAGGGAGGCATCCCATTGCCTAACTGAGAGATCCTCGCCCCTGCTTGCACGCAAGTAGGAGTTGGGAGGCTGCTCCGACAGGCAGCATGAAGCCTCCCTTCGCAGCTTAGTTGCTGGGGTCAGGGAAGGTAGAGGTAGCACCACCATCATATGGGGACTTCCAAGTAGCTCCTGAAGTCAGCCAGAGCCAACTGCTCCGGGCTGCTGAGACTGCCGCTGTTGCATTTCCCAGGGACATTAGATGAAATCTGGGGACATTCCAGGGATGGAATTTGTCCGGGGACTTATTCGCAAATCCGAGGACTGTCCCGGGGAAATGGGGATGTCTGGTAACCCTAAAATAAGTTATTTATTGAGAGGCTGGACCATAAAGAAGGCTGATCGCCAAAGAATTGATGCTTTTGAATTCTGGTGCTGGAGGAGACTCTTGAGAGTCCCATGGACTGCAAGAAGATCAAACCTATCCATTCTGAAGGAAATCAGCCCTGGGTGCTCACTGGAAGGACAGGTCGTGAAGCTAAGGCTCCAATACTTTGGCCACCTCATGAGAAGAGAAGACTCCCTGGACAAGACCCTGATGTTGGGAAAGATGGAGGGCACAAGGAGAAGGGGACGACAGAGGACGAGATGGTTGGACAGTGTTCTTGAAGCTACAAACATGAGTCTGACCAAACTGCAGGAGGCAGTGGAAGACAGGAGTGCCTGGCATGCTCTGGTCCATGGGGTCATGAAGAGTTGGATATGACTAAATGACTAAACAACAACAACAACAATGAGAGGTTGACTAGTTAGCAATTCATAGCACATACATGTAGTACTAATCTGCAGGCAACATCAGTCCAGCACTATAATATTGTAAGAGCTCTCAGAGGGTTATTCAGTGGTCCCTGGGACGCCTTCCCAGGGACCCCAGGATATATCAGAAAGGACCACACACAAACACACAAGCATCCCTTAGGACTGCAGCCTCAGCACCCTTTTCCAGCCAGCTCCAAATCTCAAATTCGTTCCCTCCCTCTGTCCAAATTTAAGAACACAAAAGCTGTTCTTAAAGCTCCCATTCTTGCAGGTCGAGCACGATGCAAATTATAGCGGATTGGAATAGCCACCTGCCATCAAAAGTCATTAATCAGGCAACTATTTCCCACCTTCAAGTGCCAGTCTCAAAAGAAAAGAAAGAGAAGGGACTATTTTGAAGAAGCACAAAATGTGATTCATGCTTCTTTTCCTGTTTCTGGTCAGAAGTGCATTTTCATCCCTGTAAGATCTTTGAATCTTTCATGGCTTCCAGAATTGCTTTTTTACAAATTCTGATTACATCCAGGAGGTACCTGAGAGGTACACCCAGGGTCCTTTGCCGCGTCTGGCATGGTGCTTTGTTGCACCAGTAATTATACCAGCCGAAGTGGCTGTGTGGATGCCTGGGCATCTGGGGCAGAAGCCATAGGCAATCCCAGCTATTTGGAAGTCATTCATTGTGACCTTTTCTTGAGGCATTTTTCATAGCAATGAAAAAATTATTTGTCTCATGGCCCAGGCGACTGAGCCATGTATAGATTGTCCAGTATGCAGACTCAATTTTGCACTGTTGGGGAACATCATCCAGCCCCAGCACTGAACTCAGTGCAGCACCCTCTGCCTGCACAAAACTTCCTACTTGCATTAGAGCCTTTGTTGAAGTTGCTGTCAAAATTTGGCCTAAAGTCAAGTTGAATTGAATTTGGCTGGAAGATGGTGTGACGTTAACATATGAGAGTGCTGGAGGTGAAATAGTTAAACAGGTTGCCCAATCAGAACCCAGGGGGGTGGAGTCAGTGGGACTATAAAGCCAGCTCTGGGAGGGGCAAAGGGGAGAGTTCATTGGGGAGTTGGGTTGTTGGTTGGAGTGGGAGTGAATTGGGATAGAGTCTGTGTGTAGGTTGAGTTAGTGTAGCGAAATAAGTTGAGTCAGGAACAGTTAGGAGCTAGGAAGACAAGTAAATATCTGAGAGGTGGTTTAGTGAGAGGAGAAGAAGAAGGAGAAGAAGGAGCAGAGTTTGGATTTGATATCCCACTTTATCACTACCCGAAGGAGTCTCAAAGCGGCTAACATTCTCCTTTCCCTTCCTCCCCCACAACAAACACTCTGTGAGGTGAGTGGGGCTGAGAGACTTCAGAGAAGTGTGACTAGCCCAAGGTCACCCAGCAGCTGCATGTGGAGGAGCGGAGATTATGATTATCACCAGATTATGACTCCACTGCTCTTAACCACTACACCACACTGGCTCCCAGTGAGAGCAGGTAGCGGAAGTTATAGGTCTGGATAGGCACCCTATGATTATAATTGACTGATACCATTTATGAAACCAAACACTTGTTAAACTGCAATAAATAAACAGAAGTTTATGTTCCAATTTAACCCTGACTGGACTCAGTATTGTCCCAGGTAGGGCCTGGGTGGTGGCTGCGAGAAATCAAGTGGTGGCACAGGGATCAATAGATGGTGAAACGTCGGGGACCCTGTGTGATCGCCACAGATGGTAGATCAGAACTAAATTTCTTGGAACAGGTAGGGACACCTCAAGGTTTTTCCTGAAGCAAATGTGGAGGTAACATCTTAGGTAGAGCATTTGAAGAATTCAAAGAAAGCCAAAATGGCAAAGACTAGCAAAATGTCAGCAACGCTGTTAACACACAGCCCTAGGCCCCACGAAGCTTTGGATTGTGGTCATTAGTCATAGAAAGAACAGTGAGTTTAATACATTTCAGTTCTTACTGTAGGAGATAAACACATTTGAATATTTTAGAACAAAAAAGGGAAACAAAGAGACATATGGTTTGTTAAAACTTTGTTTTCCACCACAATTCTAAAACTTGAGCAAGATAGTAATGGTTAGTCAGATGGCTCAGACAATTAATCTGGTTCCTTGTATTAAAAAAAAAAGGAAAAGAAAGAAGGAAAGCACTTGGTGCGTCAGAAATCATTAAGACTGCAAACGAGAAGCACCTTCCCTTTCCTCAGAATTCAAAGGAACAAGGTGTTTTTCAAGCTGATAAAAAAAATAAAAATCAGCTGGCTAATTCTTCTGGGGAGGATTGTCAGCCTTCCAGCTGCCTGCAACGCTGAATCATGTGCTAACCATCCCGTCTGAGGCAAAGTTCTGTGAGATCTTTTTGTTACGGAACTTGAGATAACTCTTCTGGAACTCAATTTAATTCTGACATCCTATTCATCTTCCTGCTTATTTCCCATCGCTGACCCTGATCTTATTAAAAAACCTCAAGGAATGCCAGCTACTGCAATATTTTTTTTCTCCTTTTTTTGACAAGTTGCTCTGGAATGTATTTAATGTCTTAAAATTGTCATTGATTGAAACTAGCAATTCTAAATGAGTAATTTAAATCTAATTTCACCTCTCTTTTTTTATTTCTGTGCCTCCCCTGCCACACATTTGACATTTTCTGGAGTGACTGCAAAAAAGAAAAAAGGGAAGTGTGGTTGACCATTAAAAAAGAGAATATTCCTCTCCGGTTTGTTTAATTTAATTTTTTTTAGTCCTCTTCAGGATGTTAATGTGGAACTGAACACTTAGGATATTTTCAGGTGCAAACAAGACATGGTGCAGGAATCACGTGAAGTGTCTCCAGATGTAATGGGTGTTTTTGAATAAAATAAAAATTAGTGTCACAGAAGGTTCAGGGAGAAGTGTCATTTGCCCGCTAGAAAACAATCTTCTAAATATTCTTTTTCCCCCGCATGGGAAAAGGTACATGGAATTAGGGCAGGGGTCTCCAAGCTTTCTTTGCCTCAGGCTGGTGTCTCAAGCAACAATCGTGTCGTGGGCTGGAGGGTGGGGGAGCGTGTGCCCGTATGCGTGCGCACATGCTATTTCCGGCGCACTTCCGGGTCGGAGGAGGCCCATGTGCATGCGCACAAGCTATTTCTGGTGCTCCTCCAACCCAGAAGTGGGTCCCCGCGCTGCGCCCCACCGTGTCAGTAAGAGTGGGCAGCAGCGGGGGTCACCACAGGCTGGATAAATGTGTCCCTTGAGCCTTATCTCGCCCCCGGGCCATAGGTTGGTGACCCCTGAATTACGGTCTCTCTTTTCACCACGGGTGTGAAAGGAGTTCATGGATGGGCAGGTAAATTTGAATGGCAAAATAGCTCTCAGAACCAAACAACCCTGGGAAAATTCACACACAGAGAGACACACACACAAACTATTTTCCTTTGGAGAAAAATGCCAAATATATTACTTTGACTTTCCCCCTAATATACATGCTTTGGTAGGCCGTTTTTATTTTAGTTGGAGAACTGTATCACAAAATTTGGAGAAGGGCAGATTTCAAAGGAGAGCTGTGTTTCGGTTAGCACACGATGTGCCTTCTCAGTGGTGGCACCCACCCTGTGGAACGCCCTCCCATCAGATGTCAAGGAAATAAACAACTATCTGACTTTTAGAAGACATCTGAAGGCAGCCCTGTTTTATTCTGTTTTTAATCTGTTGGGAGCTACCCAGAATGGCTGGGGAAACCCAGCCCGGTGGGCAGGGTATAAATAATAAATTATTATATTATTATAATTCTATCCTATCCCTGGCTGGGGTCAGAAAGGGAGAAGCTGACATGGGATTCAAGGGCTTTGCCTCCATCTGAACTGAGCCGCGTCCAAATACTGGTATATTGGGCAAGGCTCTGGGAAGTTGCACAGTCTGTTATTGATCTCTTTGATTCACCAGATGAAACTGTGAATCAAACGTACCCCTGGAAGGTGCATCTGTCAGGACATTTTCTCAATGAGGAACATCCTATCCTGGACTACCCTACGTCAAATGGCAACAATGTCCCTGCAATCTCATACTTGCTTCATTTCACTGATATAGGTTCCTTGCATCTGGCACACTGAATATTGACGCATGTTGATTTGGGCGTAAGCCAAGTTTAAATAAAGAGGACTTATACCTGAGTGAGTATGCAGACAATTGCATCTGTAGATTGTTCTCTCCTCTTTCCTCAGGATCTTTTCAAGCACTGAAAATAGGTTTTCACTTTCAACCACTCCTAGCAATGGCACTGTGGTCTAAACCACTGAGCCTCTTGGGCTTGCTGATCAGAAGGTTGGCGGTTCGAATCCCCACGACGGGGTGAACTCCTGTTGCTCGGTCCCAGCTCCTGCCAACCTCGCAGTTCAAAAGCACGTCAAAGTGCAAGTAGATAAATAGGTACTGCTCCGGCGGGAAGGTAAACAGCATTTCCGTGCGCTTCTCTGGTTTCGGTGTTCCGTTGCACCAGAAGCGGCTTAGTCATGCTGTCCACATGACCTGGAAAACCTGTCTGCAGACAAATGCCAGCTCCCTCAGCCTCTAAAGCAAGATGAGCGCCGCAACCCCAGAGTCGTCTGCGACTGGACTTAACTGTCAGGGGTCCTTTACCTTTGCTTTTAGCGATCCGCTGCAGTTCAGATTCCGTTCCTTTTCCTTCCTACCTCAAAAATCCTCTTCCAGAAAGCACTAGAGCACTCTACTCTTCCCAAGATGCAGACCCAGGAAGAAGCTGTCACCCTAAACACGTTGCAAGCATGCCTACAATATAAATAAAGTCTGCAATGGCTGTAAAGTTAAAGGGTAAAGGGACCCCTGGCCATTAGGTCCAGTCGCAGATGACTTTGGGGTTGTGCGCTCATCTCACTCTATAGGCCAAGGGAGCCGGCGTACAGCTTCCGAGTCATGTGGCCAGGATGACTAAGCTGCTTCTGGCGAACCAGAGCAGCACATGGAAACGCCGTAATTCACATAATATCCCAACCTGTTTTGAAGGAGGCGTTGAAGAATTGTCAGTGGGTATAGCTACATTACACATTATGTTATAAGTGTGGCAGGAGGACTTGAGCGTTGACACTCTGGAATTGAGAATGCCGGCATGTGTATTGCTGAAAGGCTTAACATTGGAAAATGTGGTATACGAAAACTAGAAGAGAACTTTCTGAACTTCTAGCTGGGTTAATGATTAAGTGTTGATGTTCTCTGCTCTTTCACATGAGTGTTTAACCTTACATCATGTCATAAAGGTATTCAGTTGCAAAAGGTCATTTTGAAGGGAGTTGCCTTTTGGTCTTTTGTTCCCAGGCACATTCAGAGAAGGGTGTGCTATTGACTGCCTCAGGTTCGAATGCAGGCTAATGGAGTTTGCGTAGGGAGAGAGAGAGAGAGAGAGAGAGAGAGAGAGAGAGAGAGAGACCTTTGGTTCTTGTTCTGTTTAGAATTATAGTATTTCTAAGAAGATGCTGTGTCTATGCTTTGGCAAGCATATGTCTTATGGAACTATTTGGGTGTACCATTGATTTATTTTTGTACCTGTTTTGAAGAAGTTCTGTTTAGTAAAGCTTTGGAGCATATTGATGGGTCCGGCAAATTTTTATTTCAAGAAGAGTCAGCTTCATGCACCCAATTGCTTCAAGCTGCACAATATTAGTATCTGCAATAAGGACCACTTCAGGGGAATGTATGAACTATACCCCACGGCAAACAGTTCATGGGTCAAATGTCCATTTTCTTGCTCCATACACTAAGCCATTTATAAATATTGTATGACCAGGCCCAGCAACAGAGTTCTGCGCTAGTTTGGTGATGCCTCTCAAATCCATCCCCTCCTTTTGCCTGAAAGAAGTCACCTTTGGCTTTTTATGTCTCACCACCTCCAGCTTACCCATCCCTCAGTTATGGGGTCCATTAACATTATTGCTCTTTTCAATTCACTGTCTGCTGCGGCCAGTGCTCCTCAAATGTCAGTACATCCATGCTGAGAGACGAACAGAGAATGGCGGTGAGAGTGAAACTTGCTGGGCGTTAGAAAGGTTGTAAACCAGGGATATGCAACTGGCTTGCTCTGGAAAAAAAACGAGATTTGTTCTGCCAGTGCCCCACAGTTTCCATTTTTTGTAATTTCTACAGAGAAATACTGTTTGCCTGTTATGGTTCTTGGTAGCTTCTTAATCAAAAGAAATAATTGCAAGCTAGAGGTGCCATCTGGCTTTTATGTTATGAGAGAATATGCATTTTGCCATTTCTTATTTACCTTGTCCCAGGGACTTGCTGAAAATAAACTATGTTTATTATTTGTCATCCAGCCCCAAGAAGGGCTATCTTTCTTTATAGCTGAGAGAAGTGATTAGCGCCCATGCTAAATTGGACTTCTACTTCTTTTACGGAGAGGCAGCCAATTCTATGTAATTGTACAAGATGGTTGAACAACACAGGCTGCTATTCACTGAGAAATGAACTGCTCATTTTAGTTAGGCCAATAATGAACTCAAACTAATTCCCTGCCATCCGCAAAGAAGGCCTTGTGTTGCATACAATGGGTATGTATGCAGGTGATTCCCTCCTATTCTTTGATTAACCTGATCAATCGCTACCTGCTTTGATCAAATAATTTTGACAGTTTTCTGGATATTCTGCAAATTGGAAAAAACAAATAAATCAGAATTGATTCTTATAGGGACTAATTCCTCACAGGCCTTTTATTCAAGATGACAAATAATGACTGAATACTTAGGACTGGAAATAGCCAAAGACATTTCAACAAAAGTGAAAATATTTTTGTACCCTTTGTTGTGACAGGGGAAAACAGAGCAAGAAAAATGCCTACCTCTTGATGATGAGCAGGAACTGGGTGCCAAAGCCCCATCGCCACCCCGGTTTCCTTGCCTATTAACTCCCAGCACCCTTTCCTTGTCCCACCATACTTTTATTTATTAATTAGATTAATATCCCACCCTTCTTCCTAAAGTAGCCCAAGATGGCAAACAATGTGACAAGCCCAATAGAAATGCAGACAGGGCAAGATCTCATCTTAAAAGTCTATTTGAAAGAAGAAGGTCTTCCTTGGGTGCCAAAAACACAACAGGGATGATGGCTGCATAACATCCAAGAGGATGGAATTTTGTTTAATTATTACTGAAATTCTATTAGTATTGTGAAGCGGGTTATGAAACCTAAAAACCTATTCAATAGCAAGTACAGTGGTACCATGGTTTACAAACTTAATCTGTTCCAGAAGTCCGTACTTAAAAGAAAGTGTTCTTAAACCAAGGCGTGCTTTCCCATAGCAGCGGGGGACTCAATTTACAAATGGAACACACTCAACAGGAAGCGAAACATGTTCTTATTCCAAGGCAAAGTTCACAAACCAAAACACCCACTTCTGGGTTTCCAGCGTTCTTAATCCAAGTTGTTCATAAACTAAGCTGTTCTTAAAGCAAGGTACCACTGTATAAATAAAAGCAAGTACCTTCTTATGCGGTCCATGAAAATAATCAGGGGGAAAATAATTTAGGTGTAAGACTCTTGATGCATTCAAATAGCTTCTACCATTTGAATGGAGCTTGACTTCTCTGTTTTGACCTGCATTAATCTACAGTTCAAAGGTTTGGCATGACAGCTTTAAGGAAGCCCAAAGTTTTTCAAAGTACTCTTGCAAAGATGGCAATCAGGTCACAGATCTAAATGTCACTATTGTACGCCCGATTTGCACATTTCCAAAGCCATTTGGTAATTTTTGTCGTTTTTATCTGCATGCATGAAGTGATCTGGAATACAGAAGCAATTGAGAATCATATTTAGTTTGTAACACTTCAATTAACTTAAGTGCTGAAACATGCCTCTTTCGTAGGAGCTCGTTTAATCTGTTACTGTTACAAGGAGAGGTATTAAACAAATGCCCTACACAACCCCCAAATGCCAGCAGCTACCGAAAGCTCGCTTTAGAGAACGCATGTCCCTGCATTCACATATGCGGCAAATGCCCTGAGGTCATATTGCTACGATGAAAACACTCCCTTCTGAAAAGGATTTGCATTGTTTCAGTTTAACCACCAAAAACAACTAAGGGGAAACATGATGGAGAGTCAATATCTTTAGGAACTGTACTGAGAAATTTTCATCCTGCTCTCTGACTGGATCTACAAGTTATCATAGTTGCAGGCAACCACCAGAAATCTTATTTGCAGGGCCGTCTAAATTATATCTGGCACCATGGTGCAAAAATCCCTTTGGCGCTTGAGTTGCCAACCTTTTTACAGCACTGTCAGCAGCCTTGCTGGGCTGGAGGATGCAGGCAGCAGCTGGAGGGCAACTCCTCCGGTGGGGAAAAGGCCGAGGCTCCGGGCACGGCACTGCTTCGGCACGGCATGGCTGAGGTGGGTGAGGGCAGCAAGCTGATGCCAAGAGGCACCACGTCCAGCCTACGCCTCTTCCCTGGCGCCCTCGAGAACTTGGCGCCCTGGCGTCCCACGCCACTTGCCTCTATGGGCAAGATGCCCCTGGTTATTTGCCATGCTCAGTCTTGTCCTTTTAATGGAGGGACGGGGAACCTGAGGCCCTTTAGACTCCCAACTCCCATCAGAGTCAGACAACATGGACCACCATGGGAGTTGTATGTTTATATGTTTGGAAAAGGCATGAAAGTAGACAGCAGCTCCAGCTCTACTGTCACATCCAATTCCCGCCGCCCCATAATATTAGGCTTGTGCTCATTCCAGCACTCCTGAGTTGCAGCAGTTTACTGCAGATTTGTATGTACTGATATATGGAAGTGAGAGCTGGACCATAAAGAAGGCTGATCACCGAAGAATTGATGCTTTTGAATTCTGGTGCTGGAGGAGACTCTTGAGAGTCCCATGGACTGCAAGAAGATCAAACCTATCCATTCTGAAGGAAATCAGCCCTGAGTGCTCACTGGAAGGACAGATCCTGAAGCTGAGGCTCCAATACTTTGGCCACTTCATGAGAAGAGAAGACTCCCTGAAAAAGACCCTGATGTTGGGAAAGATGGCGGGCACAAGGAGAAGGGGAAGACAGAGGATGAGATGGTTGGATAGTGTTCTCGAAGCTACCAGCATGAGTTTGACCAAACTGCGGGAGGCAGTGGAAGACAGGAGTGCCTGGCGTGCTCTGGTCCATGGGACTCTCAAGAGTCTCCTCCAGCACCAGAATTCAAAAGCATCAATTCTTCGGCGATCAGCCTTCTTTAGATGGCTTTAAAAGAGGATTAGACCAATTCATGGAGGAGGGGGCTAATGATGGCTTCTAGCCATGATGGCTGTGCTCTGCTTCCACAGTTGGAGGCAGCAATTCTTCTGAAGAGCAGTTGCTGGAAACCACAGAAGGGGAGAGTGCTCTTGTGTCATGCTCTGTTTCCAGGTTTCCCACAGGCATCTGGTTAGCCACTGTGAGAACAGGATGCTGGGCTAGATGGGCTATTGGCCTGATCCAGCAGGCTATTCTTTTGTTTGGGGGTTCCGAATACAGTGGTAAAGGTAAAGGTAAAGGGACCCCTGACCATTAGGTCCAGTCGTGGCCGACTCTGGGGTTGCGGCGCTCATCTCACTTTATTGGCCGAGGGAGCCAGCATACAGCTTCCGGGTCATGTGGCCAGCATGACTAAGCCACTTCTGGTGAACCAGAGCAGTGCACAGAAACGCCGTTTACCTTCCCACCAGAGCGGTACCTATTTATCTTTCTGCACTTTGACGTGCTTTCGAACTGCTAGGTTGGCAGGAGCAGGGACCAAGCAACAGGAGCTCAACCCCGTTGCGAGGATTCGGACCACCGACCTTCTGATCGGCAAGTCCTAGGCTCTGTGGTTTAACCCACAGTGCCACCCATGTCCCTCAGTGGTACCCACAGTGGTACCACAGGTTAATTACTTAATTCGTTCTGGTGGTCGGTTCTTAACCTGAAACTGTTCTTAACCTGAAGCACCACTTTAGCTAATGGGGCCTCCTGCTGCCACCGCACCACCTGATTTCTGTTCTCATCCTGAAGCAAAGTTCTTAACCCGAGGTACTATTTCTGGGTTAGCAGAGTTTGTAACCTGAAGCGTCTGTAACCTGAAGTATATTTAACCTGAGGTATCACTGTATGGTGGAAGCTTCTAATCATATTCAACCAAAGATGTGACAATTCTAAAGATATTCAACCAAAGATGTGACAATTCCTTCAGAGATTTCCAGTTATTATTATTAATAATAATTTATTATTTATACCCCGCCCATCTGACTGGGTTTCCCCTGCCACTCTGGGTGGTGTCCAACAAAAGATTAAAAATACATTAAAACATCAGTCATTAAGAACTTCCCTAAACAGGGCTGCCTTCAGATGTCTTCCAAACCTCAGATAATTGTTTATTTCTTTGGGAGGGTGTTCCACATGGTGGGTGCCACTACTGAGAAGGCCCTCTGCCTGGTTCCCAGTAACTTCACTTCTCACGGTAAGGGAACCGCCAGAAGGCCCTCGGAGGAGGACCTCAGTGTTCGGGTTGAACGATGGGGGTGGAGATGCTCCTTCAGGTATACTGGGCCAAGGCCATTTAGGGCTTTAAAGGTCAGCACCAACACTTTGAGTTGTGCTTGGAAATGTACCATTCAAGGGTGTTGTGGGTAGGGCTTCAGACCACATGTGGAAGAAAATGCCTGAGCAGGATTTTAATTGCAACATCCAGTTCTCATTGGCTTATCACAGAAGTGTCTCAGAGTGTTTTGCTGCTCTTACAATGCTGTTTTTACAATGTAATCAGCAGCCTCACATGATATTATCTCTTGCTGGGCTGTACCACTTCAAACTGCAGGTGGGGGATTGCATGCTTCCCAAATAACTGTGCATACAAAAATATCGTTTCGGGAGAAGGATTCTAGTCTCGCTCTCTCCTTGACATGCTTGACATGCACAGGCAAACTCTAGCCCTCCAGATATTTGGACTACAATTCCCATCATCCCTAACTAACAGGACCAGTGAAGGTAATAAGCAAGAGTTGTACAAGATTATGATTTTAGCTGGAATGGCTGTCAGTGTTTGTAAAAAAAAAAAGAAGGGAAGGGTTCTGACCTCCCTTTGTCTCTTCAGCCTGGTCCTCAGACCCTTGTCGGCATAAAAGAGTCCACAAGAATATCCTTGCAGAGTTTCTGCTTTTATTCTTAAAAGTCTTTGTGCAAAAGCGACTGACCAACTGTACACACCAACACTACCAGCTTTCACTAACCAACCAACCAACCCAACAAACAAACATTTCTCACTCTATATATACAACCTAGGGACGCGGGTGGCGCTGTGGGTAAAAGCCTCAGTGCCTAGGACTTGCTGATCGAAAGGTCGGCGGTTCGAATCCCCGCGGCGGGGAGCGCTCCCGTTGCTTGGTCCTAACGCCTGCCAACCTAGCAGTTCGAAAGCACCCCCGGGTGCAAGTAGATAAATAGGGACCGCTTACTGGCGGGAAGGTAAACGGCGTTTCTGTGTGCTGCGCTGGCTCGCCAGATGCAGCTTTGTCACGCTGGCCACGTGACCTGGAAGTGTCTCCGGACAGCGCTGGCCCCCGGCCTCTTAAGTGAGATGGGCGCACAACCCTAGAGTCGGACATGACTGGCCCGTACAGGCAGGGGTACCTTTACCTTTTTATATACAACCTGGTGACTCATGCTGACCCAGCTTTATTCGCATTAAAGAAACAGCAGCCATTTTGGCCATGACAATGGCAGTTATTGCTCTGGGATGGAAAGAAAAGGCCAAATGGAATATGGAAAACTGGAATGATTATGCTTTTGAATATGTACAATCAGAAATATTCGCAGATAGTGGCAGAGGATAGGTAAGAAAATAAATGCCAAAGACTCACAAATAAATGGGCATTTTACAGGAACTGGATAGAAAGAGGGGAAGCTAACCCTAACATACAAGCTCGAATGAACAGACTGTGTACATGGATAAAGATATGAAGAAGGAAGGCCTGGCTGGGGGGCAGGAAGGGCTGGAGTGGGGAGGGGGAAGAAGAAGAAAAAAAGTAACCCGGATGGTATTTTGAATTGATTTTGTTATGTAAGCCTTTTTTCTGAAACCATATATATTAATGTTATGTAGTTATGCATTGTAGTATGAATGAATTTTGTTTTGTATTCTTTGTTTTATAGAATACATATACAGTGGTACCTCGCAAGACGAATGCCTCAGAAGACGAAAAACTCGCAAGACGAAAGAGTTTTTCGTTTTCTGAGTTGCTTCGCAAGACGGATTTCCCTATGGGCTTGCTTCGCAAGATGAAAACGTCTTGCGCCTTTTTTTAAAAACCGCCAATGCATTCCTATGGGAAACCGTCAATACACATTGGTGCTTCGCAAGACGAAAAAATTCACAAGACGAAAAAACTCGCAGAACGAATTAATTTCGTCTTGCGAGGCACCACTGTAATAATGTTATGATACTATGCAAATTTAATAAAACAGTAAAAGGGAAAAAAACCTAACAGGACCAGTGGACAGGGATGATGGGAACTGTAGCCCCAAACATCTGCAGGGCCGGAGTTCGCCTACGCCTGGTCTGGACCATGAAGCAGTTTCCTGTGTTCCCAGAATATGCAGCCTGAAATGCAAAGCTGAAGCTAAACACCACCAAACTGGCACGAAAACAGTGGAGACTTCTTCAGTAAATGCAGGAACCTGGAGGGGTTCTTTGAACCTCCAAGTCAAACCACAATGCCCACCATCCTCCCCAAGGAAAGTGTAGGGGAAATGGGTAGGATGTGGAAGAGCTCTTTTGTAGTGGCAGAGGGCCTCTCCTCCAGTGGGAACTGCTGCAGGGGAACTTACACTGCTGTGGGAACTTACACAGGGGATGATGAAGCCTGTGTAAAGCACACATAATCCTTATTGGGAACTTTGATATTCTGAGATTCAGTTCCAACCAATGAAAAGCTGGAAGTGAATCAGGAGTTACTGGAACTGAAGATCAGAGCATCAGAGCTCACCAGGAATGATGGTGCTTCTACGTCCTTTTGCTTCCCTAGGGTAAGTTTTTCCTCCATCAGCAATGGGAAGGTGGTATGGGGAGGTGGCAGGTAGGTGCAAATGTGTACGAGACAAATTGAGCACCCCTGCTTTGAATGTTTCCACCCTCACAGCTGTATCAGTTTTCCTTGCCAGATGTTAACACAACACAGCAACCCCAGTTGCCTACTACACATTCATTCGGCTTACAGTTCTGAAAAATAATACACTTTAGTGAGAGGAATTACAGAAAACTGTTGAAGTCTAATAAACAACATTGATTTTTCCAAATAGAAACCTCATCATGATAAAATCCATTCTATTTAGGGTTTAGTTACATAATTATAATAATATTCAACCTATAAGCAAAGGCTTCTCCCTCCCTTATGGTCTGAGGAGTTTTGGGCATCTGTCCTTTACTTGTTTTGCTTATCATTTAAAGTACATATGCCCAGACGTAATGGTGAGTGAGGCTAGATAAATGTCCATAATAAATAAATAAATAAATGGAATAAATGGAATAAATCTATAAGCTGGAGTAAATCCTTGCAATGTCAACAGCGTGAAGGGAATGAACAGAATGAGCCAAGATGTCTGTTTTATGATGGGGGATTGGAAATGACATCTACAGGACTATAGCCAAATGCGAGTTTTCATCAGGCAATCCAGTATTAAAAAGCTGCCAAAACAAGGCAAAATTGCACACGATTCTCCATTCAAATACATGGACCTGACTTGTGCATTGCTTCCAGTTTTGAAATGAGTAGCCAGCTTTCTACTAGCCACTTCCTGCAGCCAAAAGGTCCATATAAGCATATCTGTCCCCTTTTAAACTAGCAGTACCAAAGAATCTAGGGACGCGGGTGGCACTGTGGGTTACTACAGAGCCTAGAACTTCCTGATCAGAAGGTCGGCGGTTCGAATCCCCATGACAGGGTGAGCTCCCGTTGCTCGTTCCCTGCTCCTGCCAACCTAGCAGTTTGAAAGCACGTCAAAGTGCAAGTAGACAAATAGGTACCACTCTGGCGGGAAGGTAAACAGCGTTTCCGTGCACTGCTCTGGTTTGCCAGAAGCGGCTTAGTCATGCTGGCCACATGACCCGGAAGCTGTACGCCGGCTTTCTCGGCCAATAAAGCGAGATGAGTGCCACAACCCCAGAGTCGGTCACGACTGGACCTACTGGTCAGGGGTCCCTTTACCTTTACCTTACCAAAGAATCTGCCCTGTTAATTAGGAAAGAGACTTGGAGCTGGTTTTCGTGTCTGCTTCTCCTTCCGAGGAAACAGACAAACTAGGACCCCTCCTGTCCCATATCAGTCAAGGCTCCCATGATGTCTTTACTCATGCTGAGATTATATGCAATGTGTAATATCACCTTGGGGCCCCATCCACTTGCTCAGCCCTTCCCAACTTTGAAGCAAATATGCATGCAATACTATGTGTTCGTGACAGCACTGATGCTGGTTTGCAACCAATGTGTGCATTGGAAGTGATGCACACATGTTCGGAAGCTGTTAAAGTTAATGTTCCCCATGAGGGCATCTGAATGTGTAAGACGTTTTGCATGATCTTCATCTAAGTAGACTGTCGTTGAGGCAACATCTACACTTGTTCTAAGCATTTGGATATTAGAGCATGTTAAAATTTTCCAACTTTCAAATTCGCAAAATGTGAAAAGGCGAAAGATTTATACGATCTGAAGAGAAACCAGAGTATTTCCGTAATCTCAAAGAGACTGTGGAGTACGCTTTGGAATATCTTCTGGACTATAAATTTAAAAATGGAGCTTGGGCAAGCGTGCTGAAAAGGAGTAAAGGAGACGATGGGAAAGAAGCCTTTTGGGACTCAATTTTAGGCCTGGAAAGAAACTTGCAGGCAGTCCAGAGAGAAGACTTAAGAGCCTCGGACATAAGGGAACCGGGTTGATGGAATTAATGGCTGACAGAAAAGACTGATAAATTCTGTAGAAAAGACTGGCAGAATCCGAAACCAGGGGGAAGAGATGGTGGGGGAAAATTGGGAACTTTTAAAAACAGCATTTAGCATAACATTGAATGATTAAGGACTCTTGGGAGATGGTGGAATGAATTTATTTGGCTTTAGTGGAAATAAGATAAAGATTGAGATATTAGGGTTTAAGGGTATATAATATTAGGATTTAAGGGTATAAGATTTAAGGTTTTTTTCCCCTCTTTTTTTGTCTATTAGACTGGAGTTTGGATAACTTTTTAGATGTTGATGGGAGAATAAGGTTTAATGAATTAAGACAAATAAGTGAGTAAGCAGTGAAAGATGGAAAGAATTTGCTGATTTAATTAATAATTGGAATACAAAAAGGGAGGTGGGAGGAGGTTGAGGAAATAAGTTATCGAAAGATGGAATATGAAAAATTGAGGGTTTTCTTTTGAAATGTTCTTTGTTCTTTTTTGTTTTCTTTTTTTTGTTGGTGGGGTGGAGGGGTGGTGTTTTTATGTATTCTCAAATTTTTTCTTTTTTTTCTTTTTTCTCCTCTTATTTTATTGTATTTGGTCTTTTTTAACTTTCTTTGTGTATTTGTGGAAATCGGAATAAATATTATTTTTTTAAAAAAAAACAAATTCGCAAAATGTGGGGTGCTCTAAAGTTGTAACATGACTTGGGAATTCAAAAGGTATTTTGGTTAAGTTAATATAATTTAGTTTTGCTTGGTAGGTAAAATGTGTCTAAAATGGCACATAAATCATTATAAATGATTGCAAAGTACTTGCTGTTATGTTATATATTGATATTAATATCTATTGTTATTATTATTTAGCATTAACAGACATTTTCTGAAGGGAAAAAAATTAAATTCTTTGCTTTTCCAAAAGCAGTTTATGTGCTTCTTCATCAAAAATAGACACCCCAAGCAAGAGGTTGGCCAATCACAAAAATCATAGCAGATTTGAATTTCTCACATCTCAAAAAATGTGTTTTAAAGGCCACTCATTGAATTAATTTGCAAAACTGAAATTTCATCTGCTAAAATGGCACACCCTATTCGGCTATTGAGAGCAAGGTAGCATGTTGACATCATTTGTATCCAAGATGCCACAAAGGAAAATAGGGTCACCTCTCTCTTTTAGATTATTCTGAACCCTGCATGCACACTAATTATTATTATTATTATTATTATTATTATTATTATTATTATTAATACTCCACCCATCTGGCTGAGTTTCCCCAGCCACTCTGGGCGGCTCCAAATCAAGTATTAAAAACAGTACAGCGTTAAATATTAAAAACTTCCCTTCTGAATGTCATTCTTCTGAATGTCAGGTAGTTGTTTATCTCTTTGACATCTGATGGGAGGGCGTTCCACCACTACCGAGAAGGCCCTCCATCTGGTTCCCTGTAGCCTCACTTCTCGCAATGAGGGAACCACCAGAAGGCCCTCGGCACTCGATCTCAGTGTCCGGGCTGAACGATGGGGGTGGAGACACTCCTTCAGGTATACTGGGCTGAGGCCGTTTAGGGCTTTAAAGGTCAGCACCAACACTTTGAATCGTGCTCGGAAACGTACTGTGAGCCAATGCAGATCTCTCAGAACCGGTGTTATGTGGTCCCAGTCACCAGTCTAGCTGCCGCATTCTGGATTAATTGCAGTTTCCGGGTCACCATCAAAGGTAGGCCCATGTAGAGCACATTGCAGTAGTCCAAGAGGGAGATAACTAGAGCATGCACCACTCTGGCGAGACAGTCTGTGGGCAGGTAGGGTCTTAGCCTGCATACCAGGTGGAGCTGGTAGACAGCTGCCCTGGACACAGAGTTAACCTGCGCCTCCATGGACAGCTGTGAGTCCAAAATGACATACACAAACAAACAAACAAACAAACAGGTGAAGGCTCTTCTTGGCTTGCCATCTCCCATCACCTTGCAACATCCTGTCCCACAGTAGTTTCAGACTGTTTAGAAACCAGCTGGATGTATTACAGAATAGTTGCAACTCCGACACATTCAGCAACAATTTAGTATCTGGATAGGTTGTTACGAGCCCACTCTTACAAAAAGTTTTAAAAGGCAACCTTTGTGTAATTTAAACCTACTGCCCCAACCATAGGGAAGTGACCAATTGTTCTTCTCTGTCCTCACTACCTGACATATGTGACAGTGGTTAGCAATTCTCTATGCACCTTCACTTTCCTCCTCGTGAGTTATGGGTGGTGTTCTAGAATTTATGCAGTCTGAAAGGGCCTTTGTGCTTGTCTGCCACAGTGCCGTGCTGCTGATTCCATGTTCGGTTTATCTATCGATCAAAGTCGGTTCCTGCGCACCCAGCAACTTTGAATCAATCCCCCCAAACGAAATAAAAGTTACAGGGGTGGAATGATTCACGCTGTGGGTCTATCATTGCAAGCGGGCGTCCCACTTTTTGTTTTCTCTCTGCTGCCCCCCTTTGGACATTTTAAATGTTTTTAAAGCTGTTGGGTGGGGAATTGGACCCGTTGAAATGAAAACAACATGGCTGCCCCATATCCTCCCCTAATGAATGCGGTGGGCAAAGCAAGGGTGACCTTTTTGCCATCCTGAAGGCATCTGAAGGCAGCCCTGTTTAGGGAAGCTTTTAATATCTGAAGGACTATTGTATTTTAATATTTTGTTAGAAGCCACCCAGAGTGGCTGGGGAAACCCAGCCACATAGGCGGGGTATAAATAATAATAGTAATAGTAATAGTAGTAGTAATAGTAATTATTATTATTATTATTATTATTATTATTATTATTATTATTAATCATCCTCCCCTTCCTCCCCCTTCTCCTCCTCCAGACAAATGCTTCTAAAGAGATCCAGATGGAGGGAAAGTCATGCCTTATAACTAGTTTTCATATTTACAAAGGAAGCATTTGCCCATTTAGACCTTTGCTGTAAGGGGTTTTTGTTTGACTTGAAACTTTGCCACCAATGCCCCTTTTTACTATAATTATCTGCTGCAACTTCCTCCCTCTGTGCTGAGATTAAAAACGGAATCTCACAGAATTAGACAGGTGGACATTAGTGCACAAATATCTGTTCTCTGCCCTGCCTTACCTCACCTTACTATATCTGTTACAAGGAAGGTTGCATCTTGCATTTTAAAAAAAAACTTGCTAGACCCACTATTTAGCACTCTTATGCTTGCTCTGTATGATTAGTCAAGCTACCTAAGACTCGGGCAGGTGATCTGTTTCTGATTTTCAAATCTCTGTGCTATTTTATAAAAGAGCTGGGTTCGCGCTCAGAGCACATTCTCTGTCCACATTCATTAGAAGGCAATCCAAAGATCTCATTCTGTCTTCTCAGGCTGTCAACTACCCAGTATCCATCACTGCATCCCCATAGACACTACATTATTCAGTTCAGTCCTATGCAGTAGGCTGGGGTCTTAGTGCTCAATGAATGTTCTCCTCCTAAAATGCAGGTCTGTATAGTTTCACCGAGAGAGATTTAGCAGAGGGATTTAGCAGAGAGAAGAAATGGCAGCCGAACCAAGGAAATCCCAATGCAGAACAAACTACCAAGGTGAGAACTGGTGAGGTAGTAAAACTGTTCATGGGCTGTATCAACATAGACAGCACATTTGGGTTTAGATGGCTCTGCCATGGGACATTGTGAAGAAGACCTCTACAATGCTTCTCTCTTATGTCTCTAGTTGTCTACAAAGTGGGGGGGGGGGTAACGGCACTGAGGAGCATTTAGTCATGTGATCTCCTTACTTGCAGTCAGAAGTGCTATAAAGGTAAAGGTACCCCTGACCATTAGGTCCAGTCGCAGACGACTCATCTCGCTCTATAGGCTGAGGGAGCTGGCATTTGTCCACAGACAGCTTCCAGGTCATGTGGCCAGCATGACTAAGCCGCTTATGGCGAACCAAAGCAGGGCAACGAAACGCCGTTTACCTTCCCGCCAGAGCGGTACCTATTTATCTACTTGCACTTTGATGTGCTTTCAAACTGCTAGGTTGGCAGGAGCTGGGACTGAGCAACGGGAGCTCACCCCGTTTCGGGGATTCGAACTGCTGACCTTTTGACCGGCAAGCCCTAGGCTCTGTGGTTTAGACGTAGTATAGGGAGGGGAAAATTATGATTTCTTCCACTGTTCATGCAGACTAGGCTTTTAAAAATAGGAACAATCTTTTCCTGTATGCTTGTCCACACTTTCCCCTATTTTTTTTTATATATTTTGGTAAACATTTTCTTGCTTGATGAACTGCATTGCAACATTTGGGGGTGGGCAAAATTCAAATGATAGCGGCACTTCAGTTTCAACATTGATTCAGGAAGTGTGAATTTGGTAGGTAGGTTCACATCACAATGCAAACTACATTACTCCCTTAAGCCAATACCGCATAACATTCCAATTTCTCTCATTAAACATGATAGATTTTCAAAACATGTCTGGCTAGCCATGCTTCAGCATCTGCCCCCTGCCCCAATCATGAGTATATTCAGACAGCACACTGCTTCCTTTTGCCATCACCAGGCAAAATCAAAGGAAATCGAAGGAAACAGGCCTTCAATAATCACAGTGTCTGCAGCTGTGGCTTGTTGAGCAAGCTTACATAAACCAATTTGAACAAGGGAGTGGTGGTGAAAAGGATCTAAAACACAACATGAAGAACCACTTCAGGCAACTGGTTTGGCCACAGTTGGAATCAACACCGTGTACTGAATCTGGCCTAATCTAGTAAGTCATTTATTATATTCTTAACCTGCCTTCACATAATTTATTACACTGCAAAACCCATTGGTGGTTGTGGGGGAGGTTTCATTTAAAGCAACCCAAAGAGGAAAATGCTTGTGATAAGACTGGAAAAGGCAAAGAGGCAGGTTTGTGCAAATGTGGTACCAGCAAACAGATCTAAATTTAGCTCTGACCAGCATGGTTTTTTTAAAAGAAAAACACATATTTTTTATTAGATTTCTTAATTTACGAAAGTGTGTGCAATGTCTCTTTTTTCAAGTGACTTTCTATAAATCCATTTCATTTTTTGAGACATTAGTGTTGCATTAGGAAGAAAAGGGGGAAAGAGGTGGAGGAGGGCATTTTGAGTGGGGGTGGGGTCAGGTGGCAATGTTTCTATTCTACTTGATCTATGTGTGGGGTTTTGTGTCAGCATTGCTTGTGTGAGTTCTCTTTACTATTCACTTGTGTTTCTTTGGTGGTGAGAGAGGTTGGGGTTGGCCTAGGGTGTGGTTGTTTGTTTGTGATTGACCAGCATGGTTTACGTTCTCCTAGGACAAAACCATTTCTCTTCCTTGGCTTTTTGTAGTCTTTGTTGTAGCCGCTCTCATCTGTTGCTTCATAATTTTCCATCTCCAATCAGAGATAAAAAGTGATAGAGCTGTTTCCAATGTATAATGGAAATTGAGGGAATCTGTCAGAGGATAGGCAACTATGTACACAGGCTGAAGCAAGAATTATTTATTGGGGTTCATATCTCATGTCTCATCATTTACCCATCATTGTCCACTTTTTGAGCAAGCAGCAGACAGGTGAGTTATATACAACCATACCAACTATTCCTCCCTCTCTCCTCGATAACATAGTGTCTGACCATCATTTTCCTATGAGACGTCATGTCACAGGCTGTGTGTTGATTTAGGAAGTAATGGACTTGCACTTTCTTGTATTGGGGACTTTGAGAGCGAGAAAATATATTACATAAAACATGCAAGAGCTGACTGCTCCATCCCACGCAGCACAGAAAGTCTTGCCAAACACAATCACATCGATAAAATCGTTTGCCATCACCTGGACTCTGCTGCATCAACTGAGCACTTCAAAATCAGCCCCGTCCGTCTTACTACAGATACAGTTCTAACCCAATTCCTGAAAACAATGATTACACCTTATTCTGGAGAAAACCTATTACAACAAATCAAACTATGAGCTACGTTAACAGTGCAGTCCTTTTCTGTCTACTCAGAATTAAATTCGTTAAGTTCGATGGGGTTAATCCCAGGTAAATACCTATAAGATTGCAGCCTACCTGTGCTGGACATAATAATGAAGGAAAACAAAATCAGAAAGGGGGGAAAGGCCTGTTTTCATAATAGACAGGAACAATGAAAACATGGCAAAACAAAACACTAAAAGATGGAAAAGGAACTGTAGCATATGTGGGAAGGCATCAAACATAATTTCATTGTCAACATCATTGAAGTAGGATCTTTCAGCCTATTCCTCAGTTCAGATTTTCAGGTCAAATACGGTGAATTTGGCAGACAGCAATATTTTCCTCAAAATACCTTGTGATGGGGCTGTTGCTTTGGTGTGTATACGCGCGCACACAACTCCTTCCAAAAGCTGATGTTTCTTTTTCTCTTCTGGATCAGACACATTGGTGATCCAAGCAAATCAGGCATCACATAATGAGCAGATGATGTCTGAAACGTAGCCAGTATCACGGAGGGAAAAGGAAGGAAATTAAGGATAAAAGCAAGAGAGAGCAATGTAAGGTGTTGCAAAAGTAGTTTTTGGTGGGATTGCAGTCTGGGCCAGGCCACCCATGAGGCGAGGTGAGGCAACCCCTCAGGTGGCCAATTCTGGTTTTGTTTGGTTTTTTAAATAATGTTTATTTCAATTTTCACAAATACAATTTTTTTTTTGAAAAAAGACAAAATACAATAGAATAAAAGAGAAAAAATAAAAATTAAAAATACATAAAAAACCTCCCCCCACCCCACCATCAAGAAAAAAACAGAAAACAAAGACATTTAAAAAAAGAAAACACTTCCATTTTTCAGAGTTCCATCCTTCAATAACTTATTTCCTTGACCTCCTCCCACCTCCCTTTTTGTATTCCAATTATTAATTAAATCAGCAAATTCTTTCCATCTTTCAGTGCTTACTCACTTATTTATCTTAATCCATTTAAACCTTATCCTCTTTATATAGATCTTTACCCACCCCCTCTTTCCTGGTGGGGAGGGAGCCAAAATGTATGGTATTGGGCCAGCATTGGCAGTCCATTTAGACAGCAGAAGACAGAAGACTCCATCAGACTTTCTTTAGAATGACCAAGGGGATGCAGATGAAATGTTGGGGGGGGGGGTCTTCAGAAAGGAGCAAGTTTTAGTCTCAGTGGCTCAACTGGATAAAGTAAGCAATCGCCAATCCAGGGCACATTTATGAGGGAGCTAAATCTGCTGCTCTGACCCCAGAAAATTAGCTTGCTGCCTGAAAATGAGACAGTTTTAGCCTTCGCCAGGATGCTGCCCCAAACTTCACTCCATATTATCCTGTATATTTGTTATCTTGTAAACCTATGAGGGAGCAGGAAATGCTTTATTTGGGGATATTGTAGCAATATGGATGAAAGCTGCCCCTTCCGGTACATCTCAGAATGGGCCTCCAACAGCAAGGTGAAGAGTGCAGAAGGTAGGGACATAACTCATTCACAAAGAGGCTCTGTGAAGAGTGCAGAAGGTAGGGACATAACTCATTCACAAAGAGGCTCTGTGAAGAGTGCAGAAGGTAGGGACATAACTCATTCACAAAGAGGCCTTTTAACATACCAGCCCTTCCTTCTCTCACAATGATAGGCATTTTTGCTTCAGTGGTAGTTATGCATTTCAGCAGAGAAGAGGTCAGGCTCTCTGTGGAAGATACGCATGGCTGTAGAATCGTGGCTCAATTCTTGCATGCGCCCAAAGTGCACCATGTTTACATTTCTAAGCAGAGAGTCTTAACAATTTCCACATTGGCTTGTCTTTTGAGGAATCCCTGACATATACAGTGGTACCTCTGGTTACTAACTTAATTCATTCCGGAGGTCTGTCCTTAACCTGAAATTGTTCTTATCTTAACCTGAGGTACCACTTTAGCTAATGGCGCCTCCTGCTGCACTGCTGCCACGCGATTTCTGTTCTCATCCTGAGGTAAAGTCTTTAACCCGAGGTACTACTTCCATGTTAGCGTAGTCTGTAACACGAAGTGTTTGTAACCCCAGGTGTTTGTTACCCGAGGTACCACTGTACCGTATTTTTTCGTGTATAAGAAAAAGGTTTTTTTTATTAAAATATCATATAAAAATTCGGGCCTCGTCTTATACACAGGGGGACGCGTTATATGTTGGTTCCGGGACCTGGAGAGCGTCCACAGCTATTGGGCATATTATTGGTGGTTGCGTCAAGGTCTGGGCTTGATTGGCTGTTGCTACAGCAATTGGGTGGGTGTTTGGCGTCTTCTGTGGACAGTGGATTGGTGGCATGTGTGATGCGTGTGAGTGGCATCGTAGGTCAGGTGGATGAGCGATTTTTGGCATTTCCTCCTATAAAAATAGCTTGACAACTCTGGGCAATCGTCTCCCATTTTCTTAATTTGGAGTTCCCAAAAATAGGGGGTGTATTATACCAGGGGCATGTTATACACACAAAAAATACAGTATCCCCAATATTTTCTGATGAAAATGGATGTCCTGAGATGTTCAGCAGATTTGGAGAATGATAAAGGGCATGCTCTTGTCTCCTGTGGAGCATTGGCACCCTCAGGTCATTCTTCTTCTTCTTCTTCTTCATCTTCTTCTTCTTCTTCTTCTTCAACAGTTTTATTTGAGTTCGGGATTTTTACATACATTATATTATCTCCTTCCAATTTTTAAATTTCCCGTACAATATTTTCCTTTCCCTCCCTTCCCCCTCCTCACCCCCCACCCCCATATCCATTGGAAGAGTTCAAACAGTTATCCTCAGCCACGGGCATAGCGTCTTTAGTTTCTCCCGAATGTCTTTTGTTCCAGTAGTTTTTATCCATTGAAGATATGGGTTCCATCTGTTCCTCATCGTGGTGGACTTGACCTTCCACGTTGTTTCCTGTGACATGACTATGACAATGTCCGACTGAATAAGTTCAAACAAATAACTATTCCATGCCTCTACTGTCCACTTTTCTCTATCTTTCCAACCTAAAGCTATCGTTGCCTTTCCCATTAATATCATAGCTTTGAAGGTAAACTGGTCACCTTTCTCTATAGCCGTGTTTCCAAGTATACCTATTGTCATGAAATCAAAGTCTATTGAAAGCTTCACTTTTAAAATTTCATTAATAACCTTTAGGATTTTATTCCAGAATTCCTTTACCTCTGTGCATTCCCAGTACATATGGGAAAACCATCCCTTGGCTTGTTTACAGTGCCAACAGAATTCAATCCTGCTACCATATTAGCTAGCTGGGCTGGAGTTCTGTACCATTTTAGAAAGAATTTTAATTCCAGCTCTCTAAATTTGCTTACTTTAATCTCATCTATTCCTTTTATTATCCTTTCAAACGTTGATTTGCTAACTTGTTCTTCCTTACCTCACATCTTTTGAATAAGTTGGGTTGCCTGTTTCTTATTTGTGAGCACCCTCAGGTCTTCTAGCCTTCCTGGTTCCAGAATGTACCCAACACCCTCCTGCAGAGGGTGAAGGGTAAATTGCCTTTTACGGGCTCTCACCCTCCATGACTAGTCTCTGGCGCAGTTTGAAAACTATTGCTCAAGAGTGTTGAACTGTTTGCCCCACCCTCCTAACAGAGGACACAAACAGAATCTCTTGGAGCAGGTACTGTTCTATATAGCATGCCTATGCTTAGTTTGCAGTAGGGACCACTGGGCTTAGTAGTTCTGACTGGCAGCCGAGATAAGTAGATAAATGAGTTTCCATCTAAACTCTCATTCAGCACAAACTGGAAGCAAACAATGGTTGCGATGTGCATCGTTGAGGGAGTAATCTCATATGGAGCTGACACAGCCCATGTAACATGCTGTGTGACCAGTTTACTAAGCGGAGATTGGCCAGAAGGGAGAGTAATTAATCATTATTCAGTGATAGCTTCTACCCTCCGCTACTTGCTGGCTGGAGTGCACAACCGAGAGCATGTCTAACTAATATGGTACATTATTCATGCCACAGAAAGCTACAGCTACAATGGCAGGGTCTCTTGGAAAAGGAAAGAAGCCCCCCTTTTCAGGCAGGTGGCTGGTGTTCTCTTTGCCCATAGGCAAACAGAGGGCTTAGTGGCAAAGGTCAAAGGGCACCATTAGGAGAGGATCAAAGCAGGCAGCGCTTATGGAGGACATCAGGGACAAGTACCCCTCTCCCTGTTTTTCACATCAAAAATCACTGGTCCTCAGGTGCACCTCTAGTTCTGGCAAGCTCACTGGTTCCACGCATTGAGGCCTTGTGCATGCATTTGGCAGATGAGTTGCAAAAGCTGTGTTTCATTTGCACTGACTTGGACTAAAGGGGATGCTCACATGATGGAATGGCTTTTCCCACCTGCCTTGCTCCGCCTTCCAGCCCTAGGAGCTTTTCCCAGACCATGACTTTGAGAAATAGCAGGAGCAGCTGGGAAGAGAGAAGTTCAGGGGTGTTTTTTAAAACAAATATTTTGTGTGTCCTTGTTTCTCAATTTGATCTTTTTACTTGGTATTTGTGACTTCTTGTTATTTTTATTGATTGGTTGTAACTGATAAGGCTAAACTGCTTGATTATGATTTGCTGGTATTTAATTTTGGTGTTTACCATTGCATTCTAATGGATTATTGAGCATTGCTTTATTTGATATGAGTTATTTATTTTAAAGTTATTGTGACTTTTTTTGTATTGGATCAGATTGTTATGACCTGTGTGATCTTTGCTATCTATTTTTGTTGTTTCTTCAGCTTGTAAACCGCCTTGTGTAGAGTAATATAGTAGGGTTACTAAGCGTCCCCGGATTTGCAAATCTGTCCCCGGATAAATTCCGTCCCTGGAATGTCCCCAGATTTGCAAATCTGTCCCCGGGAACTGTGGCAGTGGCAGCCTCGGCAGCCCGGAGCCAGTCTGCTAGCGCAGTTGGCTCTGGCTGGCTTCAGGAGTTGCTCGCTGCATTGGCGCCTGCCATTTTTCCTCACCAAAAGTCCCCATATGATGTGTCTTGTGCGCAACACAACATATGGGGACTTCCAGCAAGGAAAAATGGCGGGTGCCATGCAGCGAGCAGTCAGCAGCTCCTGAAGCCAGCCAGAGCCAACTGCGCTACCAGGCTGGCTCCGGGCTGCTGAGGCTGCCACTGCTGCCGCCACTGCTGAAGGGGAACCAGGGACGTCCAGTGCAGTGGCGTAGTGTGGGGGGTGCAGGGGGGGCCGGCCGCACCGGGCACAACATCTGGGGGGGGGCGCGCGCTCGCACTCGCAGCTCTCTGCCCCTATCTGGCTCACTCACTCTCTCTCACTGCAGTGCTGGCTGTGCGAATCCGATCTGAGCCGCCGGGTTGCCGCCCACTGTGGAGGGGGGGGGTGCCAGGCGTGTGGTGCGGTGCGGTGCAGAGAGAGAGCGAGGGACTATCTGGGGGAGGGACAGTGCAGCGGGGGGGGCGCAAATTACTTGCCTTGCCCCGGGTGCTGACAACCCACGCTACGCCACTGGTCTGGTGGTACAGATCTCCTGCCCCCTTCCCTCTTTGTTTTGACTGATTGGGGGAGGCTCAGGTGTTGCAGCCGGCCATTGCCAAAGTTTTTTAAAAACTCTGCGCATTTTTGTTTCACAGGGTGCGAAAGAAGGATTTTGCACCTTGTCTGGCAGAGAAACTGCATGCCTTACGCCCCTCCTGGGCAACGGCTACCCGCCCACGACTCCCGTGCCTCCCTTGATCTGTCAAAACAAAGGAGGAAGGGGGCAGATCATTGGGGAAGGCTTGGGATATGAATGTGTGCTTGGGCCCAGGGTTTTTGCCTCTCCATCCCGGACGACTGACTCCCTGTTGCTACTCAGCTTAAAAAAAAGGGGGGGTGTCCTCAAGTTCATTGAAAAAAATCTGGTAACCGTATAATATAGAAATGTGGTATACAAATTAAAAGTGAAATGAAGTGAGAGCTCCCCCATGAAAGAAAGACAATAGGGGAATCCTTCACCAAAGTGTCAGAGGGAAAGTGTTATGTACTGAGTTGAATAGTATCCAAAATGCAGCAGTCTGATTGGTCCTAGAACAATAGGATCCAAAATGCAGCAGTCTGATTGGTCCTAGAACTATAGGATCCAAAATGCAGCAGTCTGGTTGGTCCAAGAACAATAGGATTCAGAATGCAGCAGTCTGATTGGTCCTAGAACTATAGGATCCAAAATGCAGCAGTCTGATTGGTCCTAGAACTATAGGATCCAAAATGCAGCAGTCTGATTGGTCCTAGAATAGGATTCAGAATGCAGCAGTCTGATTGGTCCTAGAACAAAGGATTCAGAATGCAGCAGTCTGATTGGTCCTAGAACAATAGGATTCAGAATGCAGCAGTGTGATTGGTCCTAAAACAATGCAGCAGTATGATTGGTCCGCAGGAGCCACCCAATCCAGCTCTACAACCTGATTGGCTTACAGGAGAATCCTGGAATTAGCCAATCACGTGCAGCCCATTGTGAAAATAATGTCTATAAAGCAGATAGTGGTGAGGAGGAATGAAAGTTCCCCCACCATATGAGCTGAATAAAGAGCATGAAATCCACTCTCGACTCTGAGTATATTTCAGAAAGGCTTCCTTGGCACTGAGGGATACAGAATGTGTCCTCCTGTACAGAATAGCATTTGAGCATCTGGGTCCAAACTGCCAACAGCCATGCCTGCCAACACAAGTTTACCTCTTCATGCCCTGTGTGAGAGATCCTAACCTATTTACCTATTGCAATGCCTTAGCTAGAACTCAACAGGGAAAGGCGCTAACTCCCTCTTTTCAAGGGGAAATAAATATGTCACTTATTTGCCCCATGTGACTGACGTTACCATGCTTCTTCCAAATTTTCAGCCGTAAAATAACTACTCAATAGGCTCGCAGCACTCTGCCGTATAGGCAACTGAGCGCAGGCTTCAGGTCTTGCTGCTTTTTGCACGCGCTGCCCATCTCTGCTGCAGTCTATTTATCACCTCCTCCTGGAAACTGAAACGCGTCCCTTTGAAATGCCATTCTCTTGATGCTAAAGTTAGTCAGACGAAGCCAGTAATAAGAGTGCTTGCTATTTTTCTGTAAGATACATGTAAATGCGTGAGGCTGCCCTTTGCAGCCACATCCCATAAAATATTGCTTCGCACACCACATCTTTTTAAAGACATGTGCAGTGCCTGTGGTGTCAGTGTTTGTAAAAAGAAAGAAAGAAAGGGTTCTGACCTCCCTTTGTCACCTCAGCCTGGTCCTCAGACCCTTGTCGGCATAAAAGAGTCCACAAGGAAAGTATCCTTGCAGAGTTTCTGCTTTTATTCTTAAAAGTCTTTCTGCAAAAGCGACTGACCAACTATACACATCAACACTACCAGCTTTCACTAACTAACTAACTAACCGACCAACCAACCAACCCCACCCAACACCAAACTAACATTTCTCACTCTATATATACAACCCGGTGCAGGCTGCTGACTCATGCTAACCCAGCTTTTTTAAGCATTAAAGAAACAGCGGCTGAAATATATTCAGAGTCGCAAAGTGATTTCATGCTCTTTATTCAGCTCATAGTGGTGAGGAGGAATGAATGCAAGTCCCCTCAAAGTATCTGCTTTATATACATTATTTACACAATGGGCTGCCCATGATTGGCTAATTCCGGAATTCTACTGTAAGCCAATCAGGTTGTGGATTCACTTCTATCTGGAGCATGATTGGGTGGTTCCTGCCAACCAATCATACTGCTGCATTGTTCTAGGACCAATCAGACTGCTACATTCTGAATCCTATTGTTCTAGGACCAATCAGACTGCTGCATTTTGGATCCTATTGTTCTAGGACCAATCAGACTGCTGCAGTTTGGATCCTATTCAACTCAGTACATAACAGCGGCCATTTTAGCCATGACATGTGGTAGAGAACCTTGGCCATGCATGGCTCACCAGGCTCACAGCACTGCCTTTTGCACAGTGAGTTTTAGCACAGCCAGACTTAAACAAATTCAACCATTCAGGTAGCCCAAGACAGATACATAGGTCTCTTATGAATCCAAATGAGATGGGCTGCTCAGTGGCCAAAACAAGTCTCCTAAGAGCTTTAAATCAGCAAATAGGAAAGATGATTACACCCATTAACCCTCCCTTCTTTGGAAGAGTATTTATTTAACTTGGGCATTTATTTGGACTGGCTCCAGCGGATAAATGAATAGGCAACAAATGATGAGTTGTGGTTCTGTTAGGGGGTCTCCACTATTGTCAGAGTCTTTCTTGTCTGCAAGTGGAGTCATTATGCATTTATAAACCAGGAAGGACTACAGAAATCACCTGTGAATTGAAAAGATTGTTCCCATTCTAGCATAGCGTGTTCTCCTTCATGGAGAGCACGTGTTGCGGTGGGGTCTGCTGAGCCACCCCTCTGTTACCAGGCAGGGTCTCTAAAGATGGCCTGGGGCAGTGATTGGTTCACTGCGTTGCTGGGGTAAAAGTTATGTTGCAATTTTGGTGGGAGGGGTAAAATGTTTAAATACTCTGCACACAGCCTGGAGCTTTCTCTTTGCTGCGTGCAACGGATCACCCGCCCACACGCCCTTGAGTAAAGGGTTGATGCATTGACCTTGCTATGCCTGTCATGGGGTCATCTGCCATTGGGGAAGGGGCGTGGTAGGAATTTTGTCCATCTGGCTGATTGGCTGGGCCATTTGGTTTTTGCCTACTGCGTAGCAAATCGTCACAACTTGTAAGGTTGCGGTTAGGCATTGGTTATAAATTGGTGGAGGAGGGGTTAGGATAGGCTGTGCCTGCCCCTCCATGGTGGCTGTGGAAAGGGAATTCTGTTAAAGGAATCCTGGGGCTTGCCATCTTTTCGTCCAATCCCTGGAATGGAACTAGGGCCAGCAAGCCTTCGGGGAGCTTGCGGATGAGAATTGAGGGTCTGTGACTCAGCTCCATTTCTCCCCGACTTGCTTTCCCCCGCACTGTCTTTCGGTGGTGCCCGGAAGTCAGTTCTGTCCCCAGGCAGATAGTCTTAACCAATGCCTAAACAACCACTCACGGTTTTGTATTTCAATAAAGTTGTGGCCAAAATTATGCCCAAAACCTTAAACAAAAATTAAGTGTGCATTGTGAGTTATTTGGGGGGTGGCTTGGGGACCTCGACACGCAACACACTGAAGACCTGGAATGCCCGGGTGAAGGGATTGGGGGAATGTTACAGAGATGGGCTGATTCAGCGCCTCCCCTTTCCCACTGAACTCTATGGAACAAAAGCCGAGACTCAGTTGACATAAGGCAAAACCTCTTCCCGGCTCAAGACACCAGAGCCACACATGGGAGGGTTAGATGTTTATCTTTGTTTATCTTCTGCAAGCTTCTCTGCCATGATAACAAGTGCTAAACTTCAGGCAATCTTGTTGGAATACAACCTGCCCATCGCTCCTGACATTTGATTGGCTGTAGTGAAATTTGTTTGTTTGTTTGTGTGTGTGTGTCTCTGTGTGTGTATGTGTGTCTGTGTGTGTGTGTTTGAATCAGGTTAGGCAGATTGATTCGTATACTGTTGGCAGGTTCTTCTCGTTGTCTCGTTGGGCTCTGTATGTGATGAAGGTAACCTTAAGGGTGGCGCTGTGGTTTAAACCACAGAGCCTAGGACTTGCCAATCATAAGGTTGGCGGTTCGAATCCCCACGACGGGGTGAGCCCCTGTGGCTCGGTCCCTGCTTCTGCCAACCTAGCAGTTTGAAAGCACGACAAAGTGCAAGTAGATAAATAGGTACTGCTCCAGCGGGAAGGTAAACTGCATTTCCGTGCGCTGCTCTGGGTCGCCAGAAGCGGCTTAGTCCTGCTGGCCACATGACCCGGAAGCTGTATGCCGGCTCCCTCGGCCAATAAAGCGAGATTAGCACCACAACCCCAGAGTTGGCCACGACTGGACCTAATGGTCAGAGGTCCCTTTACCTTACTTTAACCTTATCGGGGTGAAGGTGGCGCCTTCTGTTTGTCTGTTTCAGTTTGTTGGTTAGTTTTTTTTCTAATAAGGCTGCTTCCCACACTATTTGATACCATTGGTCCATGTTGACTCCTGACAGTGTCTGGCTAGGATGCTTCTGGCTGCTGAGAGTAGGTGGGTTATGAGCTCTTTGTGATGTGAGTGGGCATTATTGTCTTGGAAGATGTACCGTATATAGTGGCACCTCGGGTTACATACGCTTCAGGTTACAGACTCCGCTAACCCAGAAATAGTGCTTCAGGTTAAGAACTTTGCTTCAGGATGAGAACAGAAATCGTGCTCGGGCGGCACGGCGGCAGCAGGAGGCCCCATTAGCTAAAGTGGTGCTTCTGGTTAAGAACAGTTTCAGGTTAAGAATGGACCTCCGGAACGTATTAAGTACTTAACCCGAGGTACCACTGTATCTGTGTTTCCACAGGGCTCCTTCATGCAGCTGTCAAATATGCTGTGAGAGGGTGGAATGGCTGGTGCACATGCCTACAGTGTGGATAGCTCTGCAAAACTCACACCCAAGTTCTTTCAGTGTGTGAGGGGGTTGCCTTGCTGTGTGCACAGCAGAGCATACAGACCCCTTGCTTGCAGCCCCACCCACCCCTAATGTTGACTTTATCTTTAGAAAAGCATGCATTTCAAGAGGAAACCTGATATGCCGAGCATTTTTCCCCCAGCGAAAAAGGACAAGAGTAGAATCCGAAGGTGGGATGTGACTGTCCGGGATCTTTGCTGTTTCTTTTTCCCTGGGGGTGTATTTCCTTTGTCGCGGCGTATTAACAGATATGCTACATCCCAGTGAGGATGGGCTACTTGGTGTCTATCAACAGAATCTGTATGGAACCATTCCCCTAAGGGATTAATTCAACTTTTGATTCAATCTTGTGAGGTTTAAATTAAATCATGAAGTTACAAACCTCCAAGGAACTAGTGTACTGTTTGTGACCTTCTTTATTACTTTCTGCTGTTTGATAAAGTAGAGAAAATTGATTTGTAACACTGTGCAGTGGTGCTTGTGAACCTAGAATATCAATGTTGAGTACAAGTTGACAATATCAGCTTGCATCCATAGAGTGCAATGCAGGGAAATTAATTAATGCTAAGAAATTATGACGATTGTGCTCCTTAATGTTAACATGTGCAATTAAGCCTCAATTTTTTTTGTTTTTAAAACGATGTTTGTGGGGATAGGAGAAAAAAAAGTGGGCAGAATGCAAGCTATGTCATACATTATTCAGTTACAGTGAGAGTTGAGCAAATCCTAACTTCTGTTATCTGGTCACACTAGATACAGTATATGTAAATAGTAATAACAGTGTTAAGAGATTGCTTTTTGAACAATAGGATAAAATACATAGTCTTATAATTCCTTTGAGAAGTGAGTGCTGGACCATAAAGAAGGCTGATCACCGAAGAATTGATGCTTTTGAATTATGGTGCTGGAGGAGACTCTTGAGAGTCCCATGGACTGCAAGAAGAACAAACCTCTCCATTCTTAAGGAAATCAGCCCTGAGTGTTCACTGGAAGGACAAATCCTGAAGCTGAGGCTCCAATACTTTGGCCACCTCATGAGAAGAGAAGACTCCCTGGAAAAGACCCTGATGTTGGGAAAGATGGAGGGCATAAGGAGAAGGGGACGACAGAGTACGAGATGGTTGGATAGTGTTCTTGAAGCTACCAGCATGAGTTTGACCAAACTGCGGGAGGCAGTGGAAGACAGGAGTGCCTGGCGTGCTCTGGTCCACGGGGTCACAAAGAGTCAGACACGACTAAATGACTAAACAACAACAACATAATTCCTTTAAAACAAATGAACAATGCAGCATAGATAGATCCCAATCCATCTGAGCTCAGATATTATGTCTCCTAACTGTAAGGGGCCAGAAGATACAAATTAAATCAATGTCGGAGAAATTACAGGTGGCAAAAACTAGAGTTATATTTGCGTAACAGAAGGCTCAAAGAGTGAGCCATAACACTTGCATCAGGATCAGCTGTCACCCTGAAACTCATGTGATTCGCCACCCACAGACAGCAGTATTTGAAGAACAGATATGGCAATCAAACTGTGATGTTTCTAGTGCTATCAAACTCCTTTGACTTCTTTTGATGTTCATTCAGATGTTTCACCTGAAGAATAGCCTCTAAATCCATTATACATATTTTGCTTCATCCGGAATCCTGTGACAACTTAAGGGTGTGCAGATACACCCTGTAAATTTAGAATCAGTTGCGTACCTGGCGTTGGCTCAGGAAATCTAAGCAACAAAAAATTAGTGCACGTTTGAAAGGTTCAGACCACCATTTTCATTAAACACCAAGCCCAATTGTATTCAAACATAGATGAAAACGTAGATGAAAATCTCAGGAGCGATCATGCAAAATTTTGCTACAGTATCTTAGAAGATGTCCAAATGCCTACCAAACAGACAATCAATTCCCTAAAATATATAGATTTTTGCTTCCCTCCACATTCTTACCTCTCCCCCAGTGGATGAAGAACCTCCAAACATGCTTTGAATTTCTCAAGAAAAAGAATGCAGTGGCAACTAATTTCAGCCAATAGGACTGTAGTAGGAAGTAATGTTAAATACCCCCCCATTGTTAGTAATATTCAAGAATATTGGCTATTTGCCTAGCATAATATCTAGGAACCATGCTGTGGGACAAATTGCAATGGAATATTAATTTCAATAGTTCCTGTTTATGCCACATAGAAGCTTACAATCACATAATTGGCTAATTAGCTGAAATCAATATGTGAAATCATCCCATCAGCAAAATGCTATACTTCTTAGTTCTTCTTCCCATCTTAGATTGTCAGGTCACAATGCCCAAATGACAACAGAAGCTTCAGCTGCCAGAATTTCCCTTGTGCACAATTCAAGCCTGCCTCTCCCTCTTCATTTTTTGACAACGGCAATGATCCAATTAAAATTTTGCTGGATCCAGATTGCAGCATTCCCCATCGCTCTTCTCTTTTGGAAAAACTCCTGCCAAGTATCCAATGGTGCCCAGCAAGAAATGGGTTGAGGGTCTTAGCCACTCAGATGGCGTTGATGCTCCATAACTTGATCAGGTACATTGGGAAGTGAAAAGGATTTTTCTCTCCTTACCAATGCAATTCTTTAAGGGATGGCTTTTTACTCTTGATGTCAGGAGCTGGAGTCAGGTGTAGGTCAGCAAATAAAAAAAACAGAGCACCCGATGTCAGTGAAGTTTTTATTCCAAGAAACAAAACAGCTCAGTCACAGCAACCATTCCCAGTAGGTCTTCCCTCAATGAAGCTGAATTGAAGGCCTTCCCACCGCTCTCTCTTCCCCCAGTTCTTTCTCCAGCAACCTAAGGCTGCATCATTTTGTCTCTCATTGCTCCACCCACTACGTTTCTGAGCACAATTCAAAGTGTTGGTGCTGACCTTTAAAGCCATAAACTGCCTCAGGCCAGTATATCTGAAGGAGCGTCCCCACCCCATCGTTCTACCCAGACACTGAGGTCCAGCTCTGAGGGCCTTCTGGCAATTCCCTGACTGTGAGGTTACAGGGAACCAGGCAGAGGGCCTTCTCGGTAGTGGCGCCCACCCTGTGGAACACCCTCCCACCAGATGTCAAAGAGAACAACAACTCCCAGATTTTAGAAGATATCTGAAGGCAGCCCTGCTTAGGGAAGCTTTTAATGTTTGATGCATTACTGTATTTTAATATTTTGTTGGAAGCCGCCCAGAGTGGTGGGGAAGCCCAGCCAGATGGGCAGGGTATAAATAATAAATTATTATTATTATTATTATTATTATTATTATTATTATTATTACCTCTCTGCATGATCTGGAAGACAAGGGGGGAGGGGAGCTGGTCACAGCAGGAGGGGGAGACTCCCTGGATTCCTCCGTAACCTGCCTCATCTCATCTCTTGGCCCCACTCCTCTCCTCTCCTGTCTGAGTCTGAACTGCTCTCTGCCACACCCTCTTCTTGCTCACTAAACCCTGCTACCTCTTCAGCTTCCAATACCTCCTCCTCCTAGTCTGCTCCCTCTGCCCTCATCATCCCATCACCAATCCCCTGGATCTGAGCCTTCTTCCCTTGGAAGTTCCCTTGACCATCCAGCTGATGGGACATTGTAGCCCAGACCTTCTGGAGGCCACCACACTAGCAATGTAAATGCAAAAAAAATATCTGTCCCCAAACTAGCTTTCCTTTGACACATTTTATTTCTAATGCTTGCCCTTCTGGTTCCGAAAAAATAGAGCCATCTTGAAGATGCAAATTGCTATTAAAAACAAGAAAAGAACTGCATGCCATTGCTGCGCACACTTGGCTACAAAATGTACCTGATGCTCTAGCCTTCTTTAGATACTGTGGTCCATGCAGTTACAAGCTTGTGGCCAGGAAGAGCCATCCCACCTCTCCTTGCTGCCATTTTGAAGTTGGAAACCTGCTGCAAGTATATGAGCTCCCTGCTAAATGACACAGGGAGCCTACATGTATACAGGAGGCTATGCAGTTCAATGCTACTCTCAACGTGAGGACAGGCTTATGGGGATGTTATAGGCAGTGAGGGCAGTGAGCACAGTGGCACTCTCCCTCTAATGAGATGGACTGAACATCCAAAATAATCTAAACCCTCTAAGAAGAAGAGGTGGGTTCTATTACCTGTGCCAATTACACAAACACAATTAAATTATTTATACAATTTATTCTGGGGAATGCAATGCAGACACAGAACCTCGCCTCTGCCCAACTAGATTCAATTTCAATAGCCATTCCTTTGCACAGATTCAAACCAGAAGATTAAGAAAACTTTCAGACGAAAGCAGAAATGCTGTCCAATTTCATGCTCCAAAGTCTGTCTCCCCCCTCCCTCCCCCCAATCCATACATGCAGAATCCTGTCCACAGCTAGCTTGGAAAGACGGACCTTGCTTGCCCAGGACAAATAAGGGAAAAATCAACAAGTGGGGTTGAAACATTCAATTCCCTTTATTTTGCTCATTGAGGCTGCATGTACTGCATGTTTTGTTTTTGCTTTTAAAGGGGGGGATTGGGACATCACAGGAAATTGTCATACAGCGAGTTTAAAAACTACAACAGTACATAGAGATCAAGGGGGTGCCCAGGGAGGGCTCGTCTAATAGCTCGCTCTCCTTTGTTCAGTATCGTTTTTACCACTTTCTCCCTACTGTACACATTTTACAGTAGTTGCATCAGATCAGTAGTTTCACATTATTGAAAATGTCTGTCACATAGGTACAAATTTAGAATCATCACATTACATGGCTAGTCTAGGTCATTTATAGATCAGATCTTATACTACAGTGATTGAAGTTCCATTACAGCCATCCTAAAAGGACACATAATCATTGCCTACTGGAAGCTCACATCTAAAGGGATATAAAAAGGTTTTATTTTATTTTTTCCAAACTGACCCAGCTCATTACACACTAACAGCAAAAACCACTCCTTCTGCGTTATGATCTTTGCTGGCAGGACAGCAGTGGTTTGGAGCCATTTTGCACCAATTGCTATTTTTCTCCCCCAATTTTGGACTCCCTCTGTTTGGATTCTGATCATTTTTGTGTTATGGAGGAATTGCTTTGTTATATCGCTTAGAAAGGCTATTGTTTCTAAGTACTGGTTCTCTTACCAGATATGGTACTTACCACAGCATGGGAGCGGAGGCAAAACATCTTCATCTAAAAAACATACAGATCTATGCTACAATTTGGCAACGTAGGATATGTGCAAATATGAAACGCCTTTTCGAAGAAGCGCTTGATGGGCTACCCACAGAGATTGTCCAACAATAGCTGTCCCGACCTGTAGTCGCTTGCAGTTATGCATGACTATTTGCGCCAGAAATGTGGATGTGAATGCGATGCAATGAGGAGAGATGGTATCTGAATTGAGATAGGCATCTGATAGGCACCTGCAGTTCCCTGCTCAACAGGAGATTTGTGTATGGCAGCGTGCTTTCCATGCAGAGATTGGACCAGATTGCTCTCCAACCACACAATCACATTAATTCCATATGTGCTTTGATACCGGCAAAGGAAGAACCATCTTCAAGAACAAGATATTTATCAGGCCAGAAAGAAACGAAACCCTGAACTGTGACATAGCAGCTACCTGAAAACATAAGCACGCACACGTTTTTCTTTATGTCAGCAATCCAGGGCCAAATAGGATGTATTTAAAAATCGAATCACTAAAATTGAAAGGCAAAAATCGGCAATGCGTCTCATCCTTGAACACATGATATACTAAATATTGATTTCTTAAAAAATAATTTATTGCTTTAATTTTTTTTTCCTTTACAACAGAAGACACTCAAAATCCAGAAAGAAAAAAGCTGTAAACGTTTAGTTTGGCATTCACACAATCAAAAGTTAAAATACCTGTATCTTCAACCTACAAAGCAATGGATGGCAAGGATTACGCAGATTGACAGGGTGCAAAACAGAACTTGCGAAAAAGTTCTCTTGTTATTGCTATCTACCTACTGAGGAATACAAAGACAAAAAAGAGCAGGCATAGAACAGGACACAGTGGAATCTACTGGAAAACAATATGCTGGTGATAAAAATGAGGATAGCTGTCAGACTCAGCTGCACTGATCATGGGACAAAATCGTTTCCCCTGCACTTTAGGGAAGGGGGGGGGATAAATAGGTAGGTATGTTGTATCTTCAGAAGCAATCACTGCCAAACAATGGTAAGTGCTCCACTGAGACCATCCCTGTTTCAAATGTATAACTACACATGTCCCCTTCAGCATGGGAATCGTGTAGGCAAGAGCCTCGCCCATGGATATTTCCTACCCCATGTGAGACTACCCCACACAGTGCATAGTTAAAACTATGAAACTGGTTACTGAAAGGTGTGGTGTTGGCCGTGAACCCAGACAGCTTGAAAAGGGGACAAATTGAAGGAACTTAAGGCTATCAATTGCTATCAGTGATGGCTCCAGGATAGCGTACCAGTCACTGGAGGACAAGAGTAGAAGGCAGCTATTGCATTCACATCCTGCTTGTGGAATTCTAAGCAAGCAGGATCTAAGCTGAACTAGGTAAGACTTCTGTCCGATCCAGCATGGATCCTAGGTTCTTAGTCAATACCCTATCAGTGGCTACTGGCCATGCTAATTAAATGAAGCCTCCAGGTTCAGAGTGTAGAATGGGAGAATTTTATCCAGCTCCCCTCCATCAGTTGACTTTTAAATGTTCAAAACGAATCAAATGCTTTTGAACAGCCAAAAAGCTCAACCTCCCTCCTTTCAAAGTATTCTGCCTAAACCACTCTCCCATTCATTCCTCCAGGACAAATGAGATCCCACACTTTTGCACTAGGGATAATGGGGGCTTGGAATCAACTTTCACGATCCACAGCAGGAAATGATGCCGGGAACATTATTTCAACCAAAGAGCCTGTTCTGTTTTGCAATCCTGTGGCCCCTCCCACCAAAGCAAGGCTGCCCTGCCTCCCTTGGGGACAATCGAGGGATGAACCTGACCGAAGTGGTTCCGTTCACATGTCTATCGTAGGTGTCAGGTCACATGAAGCGGAAGTGGCTCCCCCATGCTGTGTGCACAGTAGAAAGTACGCACAGTTGATTACAATTCAGAAACCACTTCCGCTTTCAAGATTAAGTCACAACCAGTTGTTACCATATTTTTGGTGCTGAGGTGTTAATATCTCAGTACTGAAAAACATGGGATATGTTTCAATGTGCCTTTCCCCACCTGAATATGCATGTGAGCAGGAACTGGGTTGGTAGAGCATGGGGCTCTTAATTATCAGGGTTGAGGGTTCAAGCCCCACATTGGGCAAAAGAGTCCTGCATTGCGCGGGGTTGGACTAGACAACCCTCACGGTCCCTTCCAACTTTAGGACCTCTTCATACCCAAGTGCTAAGCATCTTGTCCAAAGACCCCTAGTTAATACTGCAGTGTATTCCACCTACTGCTATATATGCTTACTGGGTGGCTCAAGCAGGCAAATGGCTGCCCACCACCTCCACTGCCATCACACCATGGAGTGGGCATATTCAAGGGCTCTGTGGTTGCAGCAGCTAAGTACACAAGGTCTAGATAAAATTCAACTCAGCGCTGCTTTCCCTTTTGCCTGTCTCCTATAACAGCGGTTCTCAACCTGTGGGTCCCCAGATGTTGTTGGACTACAGCTCCCATCACCCCTAGCTAGCAAGGCCAGAGCTCAGGGATGATGGGAGTTGTAGTCCAACAACATCTGGGGAACCAGAGGTTGAGAACCGCTGCTCTATAATCGACTGCAGGTTGGCACAATGAGCCACTTGAGTCAATGGGAGGTCTGTGCACCACTCTCAAATCCTCACTGAATCCACTCTCTTCACTCATTTTCTTAGGGCTGGACGGGCGCACAAGGCCTTCCATCCACCACGGTAACCCATTTGGTTGCCTATGGATCTCTAGACGGAAAACAGGGATCTACTGAACCATATTGGGATTCTCTGGGTGCACTGGTGTGCCTGCCAATGTGGTGTCTAAAGAGTTTGGTTTGGGCAGGTCTGTATACATTCTTAGAGCCATAATCTCTCTGGGGAGATTTTCGTTTATTCTGTAAACAAGCAGTGAATGCCCTAAAGAGCAAACTTAAAAGGAGTAACAACCTTGCGATGGGTGTTTGACTTGAAATCCAATAGGGTAATTGACAGGAATGACTTGAATGGACAAGACATCAGTCATATGACGGCTGCACAAGTTAGTCTATTTTAGCTGCTTGCATTGTGCCAGCCCATAAACTTGCAAATGGATTCTACGATCCTGATACGATCTGAAGGCTCCCACAATGTCATGGGCACCTCTAAGGCCATATTAGTGCATAGTTAAAGAAAAAGAAGAAGGAAGAATCATTGCTTCTGAAGGAAGAAAAAGCTAGATTTCCCCCCCACCAAATGAAAATAATACATTTAGCAACCTGACAACCGGTGTGCATCCTACATAAAAATGTCCACTGGCCTTTTTATTATTTTAGTCACCTCATAATTTATAATAAATAGGTTAATCACAACCGATAAATATGCATCTTTAAGTAAACAAAGGAATGAAGAATTAGTGTTTATACAGAGGATGCGTACATTTCAAAATCATAGATAATCATTGAACTCTGCCAATGAACAGATTACTGGCTTCAAGAACAGTGTTCAGACACACAGGATTATTGTAAAAACCATAACTGTGCTCTGTACCACAGCAAATTTTCTTTATCAAATTAAAGTCACAACGATTAAAACAAAGTATCATTTTTAAAAAGATTTGTGACTTCTAGTTCCAAAACTATCATCGATACATAAAATAAAAATACTTCTTAATGATTTCCCATTTGAGAAGCTTCACATAAAATTATGGCATCTCCTAGAAAAAACTTTAAAATGAGAAAAATATCCCACCCCGCCCCCATTAATAAATTTTTGTTTATATAAAACAGCTAAAGAAAGAGGCACCCCCAAAAAATGTGGGAAAAAATATTGCAAAGGAGGTTAATGCCTTGTTGCCCAAGGTTAAGTTCTTGACAAAGATATGATCCAGCCAAAGTTAAGTACTTTTGCAGTGCAATTAAGTATGGATAGGACTGCAGTCTCAACCAAACTCAACTGAGAGATTTAAGTGTGTGCCCAACTCCTCCAATGAAATGAATAGGACTTAGAGATGCAGAGAGGCAAACTCCTGGTAGTTGCTTCTCTGCTAAGCGTTCCAACCTCCTTCTTGACTTTATGTCCTAAATAAGACATCCATCGGGAGGGCCCAGGGCTTTAATATCAAATGTAATACAAATATATGGAAATATATATCCAGATCCCTACACTGGCATACTGCGAAATACCGTGGGTAGACATTTTGTGGCATGGCAATGGACAGACACAATTACGCCAGTCTAGCTAATCGATAACTTTTGTTTTTAACTTTGGCTGAATTCTGGTCAATGTTATTAGATAAGCTACTCAAAGAGGGGATGGATGATGTGCGTATAGCATCAATATTTTTGCACTCAACACGCACCCACACACACTTTTCTTTTTCTTTTACAATCAAATATATATAAGCGTTAAGTTCAGCTTTCTAAATATGTTAGTGTACAATATTGTTCTGCCCCATATAATTACATTTGAATATTCTTGATTAAGAAAAATTTCAGCAGTTTTTTCCCTCTTCTTCTTAAAAGAACGCTGCATTTACAGTGCATAGCTGTAACAAAAAAAAGCATCGTCTTGTCATACGGTATGTACACAAAATAAAAATACTCCATTTAACATCTGTAAATACTTAACTACATTCATGAATGTAGTATATAATCTAACTGTACATCCACAACCCCCTCCAACCCTCCCCATAAGATTTGCCCTCAATGTTTTTGTAGCGTAACACCATGTCGGCTCATCGAAGGGAGAAAAACACCCAAGAAGCTGGCTGTTAATGAGGGTCTCGAAATTTCTCTATGTGAGATAAATGTTTTGGACGCTGACATGGATGTCACAATTAAAAAGACAGAACTTTAAAACGCTATGGAAGTTTTGAATCCTTCCACCATTTTCTGCCCTTCCCTTGCCTTCATGAGAGAAGCACAATGAAAGATGGCGGACTGTGTGGATCTGTAGATTTCTTCAGGATTGTCGTCATTTTAAAACAACATGGCGTGAGAAGAAGCTTCTTGAATGAAACAAACAAACAAACAAAATCCCAAAACCTGCAGTGTGTCTCAGGTTGTCAGCAGCGGAAGTTTGAATTTGCTTCATTTTGAAAATGTTCTATGTACACAATTTTGGAGTTCGCATATATTTCTTTTAAAACGTATCTCTATGGAACTGCTGCCATGTCAAATGGTTCTCGCTTGGCACTCTACAAAGATCAAAACCCTCGCCCTCTTCACCCTGGAAAAGCAAAGTTGAGACTCAGGGGTACACAATTGCTCACACCAGACCCATTTTGCCTCTTCATTCCTTAAGCAGCTGTCCATGTAAACTATGTTTTTGTATATGGAGAGTGTGTGGAGTTAGGGAGAAATTTGTAAGCGTGACTTCTTCATTGTTCGTTATTGAAGGACTTGACGTCCATGAGGTATTCGCCATCCCTCCATTTTCCTTGGCCGTGATGCACGTTACCTCCGCAAGCTTCGCTGTGCCTCTTTGAGTAAGCTGTCAAAATCCATGGAGTCATACTTGCTCTTAGTAGAAGCAGGATCAAAATCGTCTGAGTTTGAATCTAGAAGAAGAGATAGAGAGGTAGAGTCTTGACTATTGCGACTATGATTATTATTTTTTTATAGAGTCTCCTTGACGTGACAGTACGGGCTGGTATGCATGCAACTTTGGGAATGCAAATTGTACTAGGATTCATCAAGACTAGAGTCCAATCTGCAATGGATAACAATAACTAATTTGGCTACCTATTTGAGTAGTCGCCTAGCAACTATTACACATTCTTCATGCTATTTATCTGTTTGTTTTTCTTTTTTAAAAAAAGATCTTATTAAATATTTTTCATAATACAATAAGACAAAATAAACTAATCTAAATAAAAACAGAAACAAAACAGCAAAGCGGAAAAAATAGATGAAAAGAAAAAAAGAGGGAAAATAAAAAGGACTTCTGATTGTCTGTCAGTTACATAAAATAAGTTATTCAAAGTATTCACTCTAGAATGACATCCCACTAATCTACTTTTTTGCTAGGAAATATTTTCCCAGTCTTCCAAACCAAGTAATTCAGATTAAATCATTTTCCTTTTTTACACAAAAAATCCAAAAGGGATTCTCTAGTTATGGTTACCGATAAATTTCAACCATAGCTTTCCTCTAATCAAACATATCAACGTTATTGCCAACTACTTCCACAGCCATTCCTCCATATTAAGCACTAATATTTCCACCTCTAAGTCTCTCTGTGATGACATATTAAATGATATTCCATAATTATTTTTCTTATTATGCATTCATTAATTCGCATCCAGTTCCATATCTTCCGTTCCCATTTCCTGTTGTATTTCTCATAGTTTTCCATCTTGGTTTTTTAAAAATTACACCCTTCCATTTGCATTCTTCATGCTACTACAGGTCCAGCCAACATTATTTTTAGTAACGTGGCTTCCTTCCAACCTTATCTTTACTGCTGTGTGGAAGGTAGCTCCTTCCACATCACTTGATATTAAAGCCATTTTGCAGGGGACCATGCCACTGTGCTCCCTTCCCATGCCAATGTGGTACTAGTTCCCAGAAGGGGTGACACAGCTATGCATGCAGTTCTCCCCTATTACCTCAATCTTCTAGTCCATGGGTAGGCAACCTAAGGCCCGGGGGCCAGATCTGGCCCAATCGCCTTCTCAATCCAGTCCATGGATGGTCTGGGAATCTGCGTGTTTTTAAATGAGTAGAATGTGTCCTTTTATTTAAAATGCATCTTCTGGGTTATTTGTGGGGTATAGGAATTCGTTCAACTTCCCCCAAAATATAGTCTGCTCCCCCCACAAGGTCTGAGGGACAGTGGACCAGCCCCCCTGCTGAAAAGGTTTGCTGACCCCTGTAATAATGACACAGAGCCATTACCACTCCGCTACCACTACAAGAAGCATTAGAAGGGGCTGTTTTTATTTACACACTCACACACACTTAAAGGTAAAGGTAAAGGGACCCCTGACCATTAGGTCCAGCCGTGACCGACTCTGGGGTTGCGGCGCTCATCTCGCTTTATTGGCTGAGGGAGCCGGCGTACAGCTTCCAGGTCATGTGGCCAGGATGACAAAGCCGCTTCTGGTGAACCAGAGCAGCTCACGGAAACACCGTTTACCTTCCCGCTGGAGTGGTACCTATTTATTTACTTGGCGTGCTTTCAAACTGCTAGGTTGGTAGGAGCAGGGACCGAGCAACGGGAGCTCACTCCGTCACGGGGATTCGAACCGCTGACCTTATGAACAGCAAGCCCTAGGCTCTGTGGTTTAACCCACAGCGCCACCCGCGTCTTACACACACACACACACACACACACACAATTCAGCAGCAGGGCTACTGGTACAGGACTCTTACCCCAGTGAGATGGGATGTGGATATGTAAGCAAATGCTTACTACAAGCCCCTCAACAAAAACCCTCTTAGCTTTAGTGCTGCATTTAATTCACAACATATTATGCTGTTTCCCACTTCTTAATGGGTCACAGTTATTCCTTGCAGAATGTTACAAGCCATTTTGAACACAAATTGTGGGCTCATCAGACGTACTGTTCTGGTAGTTCCATTAACTACAACCACCCTTTAGAAAACAGATTAGTTTGAAATAGATAATAAATTAGCTATTTGTGTTCAGGGTTTCGCTATTCTACATTTGACTCATTCCCCCCCCCCCCAAAGGAAAGGGACAGCAATCTTTAAAACAAAAACTCGGAAAGGCATTCTGAAGTTCTGATGAGGAAAAGGTGTGAGGATACACTGACAACATGGAAAGCTCTTCCAGAACTAACCCCCCAGTGATGGATAATGTTCAAGGAGGTCTCTTTAAGGCAGCTTATTTCATACCCTAGATGTTTTGAGATACTAAAAATGCCCCTGACTTCATCAATGTGGAAGATAAGTCAAGACTTCAATCCGTCTTTACTGGTTTTATCAGCCAGTGTTTGAACAAATGATTTGCCACCTTTTATATTTTCATCACTGGGCCTCTATCTCTCCAGCAGTCAGCTGCCTTTCTGTGGGTTTACACTATCTATTTAGCCAGTGAAGTGAATTATAGCATATTCACTTTGAACAATGCATATCGCCTTTATCATTTAGACTCGGAGAAGACATCAATTGGCTAGGGGAAATATTGTTTTGTATTCACTTCCCGCATTACACAAAGCAGAGGGAGAATGTACAAGATTTCAGACAGACAGAGGAATAGCAGTATGCTGAAATCTTAACGATCCCGGTCATTAATTTAATGTTTAAAAACCTCCACACAATTAGACTATTAAGGACGGCTACAAGTGTCATCACACTTAATCCTATTTTTGGTGAAAGAGAAACATTTCCTATCCTCCTGCTTAACCTTTAATATTCAAATATACAGTTAAGAGAATTCATTATAAGAAAAAGGGTCTTTGGATAAACACATCTGAGAAGCCATTTATCAGGAGATTGCTAGCTGCCTTATGTACAGGTGCTGCTGTGGTGATGTATGAAATGGCTAAGGTCCAGGATGCTAGGCAGGTAAAGGGTGAGGGACCCCTGGACGGTTAAGTCCAGGAAAAGGCAACTATGGGGTGTGGCGTTCACCTCGCTTTCAGGCCGAGGGAGCCAGTGTTTGTCCACAGACAGCTTTCTGGGTCATGTGGCCAGCATGACTAAACCACTTCAGGTGCAATGGGACACTGTGACAGAAACCAGAGCGCATGGAAATGCTGTTTACCTTCCTGCCACAGCAGTACCTATTTACAGTGGTGCCTTGCAAGACGAAATTAATTCGTTCTACGAGTTTTTTCGTCTTGTGAATTTTTTCGTCTTGCGAAGCACCACTGTGCATTGACGGTTTCCCATAGGAATGCATTGACTTTTTTTTAAAAAGGCGCAAGACGTTTTCATCTTGCGAAACAAGCCCATAGGGAAATTCGTCTTGCGAAGCAACTCAAAAAACGAAAAACTCTTTCGTCTTGCGAGTTTTCCGTTTTGCGAGGCATTCGTCTTGCTAGGTACCACTGTATCTACTTGCACTGATGTGCTTTTGAACTGCTAGGTTGGCAGGAGCAGGCACAGAGCAATGGGAGCTCACTCCATTGCAGGGATTTGAACCGCCGACCTTCCAATTGGCAAGCCCAAGAGGCTCAGTGGTTTTGACCACAGCGCCACCCATGTCCCCAGGTCCAGGATGCTATAGGGACTCCCTTCTTCCAAATGATGCTACCTGCTTCCTGAGATCATATATCATCCATGGTGGAAGAATACCTGTTTCCCACCTTGTCCCATCTAGGCTGGGAAGAAGAAGAGGAGGAGAAGGAGGAGAAGTTTGGATTTGATATCTCACTTTATCACTTCCCAAAGGAGTCTCAAAGTGGCTAACATTCTCCTTTCCCTTCATCCCCCACAACAAACACTCTGTGAGCTGAGTGGGGCTGAGAGACTTCAGAGAAGTGTGACTGGCCCAAGGTCACCCAGCAGCTGCATGTGGAGGAGCAGGGAAGCGAACCTGGTTCACCAGATTACGAGTCAACCGCTCCTAAGCACTACACCACACTGGCGGGCCTTCTCAGCGACTGCACCCAGATTACGAAACACCTTGCCCTGTAAAAATGCGGTTGGCACACCCCCTTGCTATTTTCCACCAGTTGTTGAAAAATGACCTCGTCTCGTTGGCTGTAATTTCAAACGCTGAAGGCCGCCATGAGTGGTTTTTTCGTACAGGAAGCACTGGGCTATGAATGTTTTAATTTTTAAAAAATGTCTTTATTACAATTTGAAGGTGGTGAAAATATGAGAAGAGAGCATGAGGATTAGCACATGTGTTTCGTCCCTAGTGCAATGCTCCTGTCTGAAGCCCACTAACTGCCCAAGTGCAGTTCTGCGGCGGCACAGAGACCGCAGGCACAACTGAAATCTATGGTGGCAGGGAAGCAACTTCACAACACTTTACCACAAGCAGAGCAGGGCTCCCTTTTGCTGTCCTCACATGTGGAGAATGTCAAAATGGCAATCTTCCACATTGGCAAAAACAGACCTGATTTTGGTTTAGAAAGCACTTTTGAAACAACTGCAGATACTTTTCAAACAAGGTTCTTTAAATTTAATTTTTATTGTTTGTTCCAGCTTGAAAAATAATAGGAAGACCCTCGAGAAAACTGAAATTGTGGACCCTACATTCAGCCCCCCCCCCCCCATAAATGCCATACCTAGGTCTGCATAGTTAGACTTGCAAATTTGCTTTTGTCCACAAAAATACAGTTCGAAGTCTGGTTCGTTGGCTCTGCGCAGCGTGTACCCATTTTCTAGAGCGGCAAAGGCATCACAAGTGTAGCGGTAAGTGATGAAACCATAGCTATCTCTGTAATTGAAAAGAAAACATGCTGTTGAGAATTGCAATTAAAAAGTATTAATGCGCGTCAGCGTCACCATTTCCTAAGAAGCAAGAACTCTACGGGGGCTCACCTAGCATAAATGCCAACACCACTGCGTCCATTCATCAGCACAATTGTCCTGTCAGCCAGTTAAATGCTTTTTTCTGGGACATGAAATCTCAACTATAGCAAGATGAATAAATAAGGGGGATAGGTTTTTTAAAACTTTAGCTTGACTTCTGACACAGCACTTTCTTGTTGCCATGAACTTACACTTTTTAAGTGTATGGGGTACCTTGGGTTACAGACACCTCAGGTTACAAACACTTCAGGTTACAGACTCCGCTAACCTGGAAGTAGTACCTCGGGTTAAGAACTTTACCTCAGGATAAGAACAGAAATTGTGCGGCGGTGGCAGCGGGAGGCCCCATTAGCTAAAGTGGTACCTCAGGTTAAGAATGGACCTCTGGAACAAATTAGGTTCTTAATCAGAGACTTCCTAACAAGGAATAAGGCTAATCTCACCCATCATCCTGTAGATTTACAGTGCACTCCTCAATTTCACCAAAAACTTCAAACCGGTCTCTCAGTTCTGTTCGGGTCGTGTCAGGCCCAATTTTGCCCACATAAATTACACGTCGTTCTTCCTGTTGGAGAGGAATGAAATAGCTTATTTGAAAATACATATATAAAATGCATATATAAAACTGAGGTGATGTATAATTCTAATATTCTAGTTTAAGACCACCTAATTTGAAAGAGCAGATCCACCGTTTATCTATTTTGGGGTGATTTGGCTGACTTGTTATTTGGCAATAGCATTAAATTCTCCGTTGTCATCATTCTTTTTTGTAGGGACCAGGTCTTTGATTTTTAGCGATTTTGCATTTTTTTTAAAGCGACTTTTATTTGTGCTGCAAGACACTAAAAGGCTGTGTATAAATTCTTCTTATATAAAAATTAAATTTAATATATAAATTTTGAAGTGCTAAATCCCTTTCTCTAGAAAAAAAAACCTGGGCTGTATAAATTGTACACTCCTACAAAATGGAATGAACTGTAGGTTGAGCATGTTTTGTTGGCATCCTTCTGTCTCATGAGACAATGGAAGAGAGTGCCTGCTGCAGCTGTAGAGACTGATACAGGACAGCCATGTTTTACTGCAGGTGGAGCAGATGAAGGTGTCTGGTTGTGCTGCTACAGATGCACAATGGTGTTTGTTCTCTCTGAATTCCTTCTAATGGTCATTCCTCCTCTGGTCACTGTTGTGGATTCACAACCTGATTGGCTCCAGACACTGTGTTTTTCTGCAAGGGATTCCCACACAATGTAGTTGGATATTGCCAGCCAGTGCCGTCGCAATGGGGGAGGGGGGTTGCGCCCTGGGTGCCATGTCTGCAGGGGTGACAAGAAGGCACCCCGTGGGGGCTCATGGTGGCATGAGCAGCCATCGCGCTGCCGCAGCTGCATATGGAAAATCCTTCGTTCGCGGCTTGAGCCGTGAGCAGAGGATCCCAGTGCCGCTGGCAAACCACTATGTAAAGCGCATGTGCGATGTCGCTACGTATGGCGCATGCATCGTACATAGCACATGTGCCCTACATATCGATGCCCCGCCCCAGGTGTCCCAGCGCCTTCGTTCGCCCCTGTTGCCAGCTTCATGTCACACTTGCAGACAATTTTGCAAAGCAGAGTTGGTCTGCCAACAGGCCTGGTTTCTGAAGCCAGCTCCCCACAGAGAATGTCTTTGGGGATCTTGCCACCTTCCATTCTGTAGACATGATGAAGCCAGCATAGATGTCATTGAGACTGCAAACATGATGGGATTGTGGGCATGGGAGTACACATCTTTGTTTGAGACTCCGCCGTGCCATGTGATGCCAAAATCTTCCTGACGCAGTGTGAAGTAAAACAAACCCTGATACTGTGGGGTGGGGGGTATCAGAAAACCTATGTGCATGTGTTCACAACTCTATGCTTCTGGTCCCTTAGCTAATTTAGAACTCTCATCATCCCTAGGTACCAGCACCAGTGGCCAAGGTTGATGGAGCTGTAGTCCAACAACATCTGGAGACCCAAGTTTGAGAAAGCCTGGCGCTGTGGTGGACGTGGGTGGCGCTGTGGGTTAAACCACAGAGCCTAGGACTTGCTGATCAGAAGGTTGGTGGTTCAAATCCCTGCAACGGGGTGAGCTCCCGTTGCTCAGTCCCAGCTCCTGTCCACCTAGCAGTTCGAAAGCACATCAAAGTGCAAGTAGATAAATAGGTACCGCTCCAGCAGGAAGGTAAACGGCATTTCTGTGCGCTGCTCTGGTTCGCCAGAAGCGACTGACCACATGACCCGGAAGCTGTACGCCGGCTCCCTCGGCCAATAAAGCGAGATGAGCACCACAACCCCAGAGTCAGCCACCACTGGACCTAATGGTCAGAGGTCCCTTTACCTAAGGTTCTAGATAGCACAAGGAGTCTCCACTTCCCAGTTCACGGAGCGCAACAGAGCTGGGATGAGTGCACTCAGTCCATGTGTAGAATTCATGGAGAGAGGCAACAATGGCGACATCATATTGAGGGGTAAGTCTCAGTAGAATTACCAACATATGGTATAACGTGTCAGGAACATGTAAGCATGGTCTCTGTTTCTATTTCATACTCCTTGATTTTATTTTAGGTTATGTTTGCTCCTAATGGCCCTGCCTTGGAATAGGAGGATTCAGCTCATAAATCTGGGAACAGTAAAGATTTGCGCATGTTCTGCAATATTCCTCCCCCCCATCACACACAAATGTCTTAACAAAACAAAACTTAACTGCGCTGAACCACTTGATAAGAAACAATTTGGTTGACACTAGCTATTGAACCAAAATGACTGACCAGATGGAGCATAACGTAACAGCAGACTTTCTAATACACTTCATTTCAGATAATATATCTGGATTGGAAGCGGGGGGGGGGGGGGGAGACCCATAATGTTTCATGCACCAACATTGAAAACGTAATAGAGCTATGTGATGGGAATAAATACTGCATATGCTCCACGAGATTTGTCACGAGTGTGATTATTTTTGGCTTCTATTTCCCCTTCTTCTCTTTATTTAGGCTGCGAGAGATAACCCTGCTAAAACTGAACCATTAAAAAAATAAAAAAAGCTTGGTGAAGTACAATTAAGGGAATAAGTAAAAACGACCAAGGCACAGAAATTCAAATTTGAAACTGAAATGTACCATATGTCCTCCAGTATGCAAGAGCGGCAAAAGATTCCACTAACTATTCCCTTAAACGGCATGCCATTGTGCCCACAGATTGGGAGGCATAGTTTGCGTTTCAAATCTGGTACAGGCTTTTCATAATTCCAAGAGGGTTACAGTGGCTTTCTTTAACGTTTCTCTGATATGGGGCCATAAATTTGCAAGGGTGAATAGAAGCAATACACGGCTAAGCAGCAAACAGTGTGGCCCCACTGCTTGTTCTTAGTAAACTAGTAATATACGCCAACTGACAATGGAGGTTCCATTTAACTCCTAGCTAATAGCCTAAACCACAGAGCCCAGGGCTTCCCAATCGGAAGGTCGGCTGTTCGAATCCCCGCGATGGGGTGAGCTCCCATTGCTCAGTCCCTGCTCCTGCCAACCTAGCAGTTCGAAAGCACGTCAAAGTGCAAGTAGATAAATAGGTACCGCTCTAGCAGAAAGGTAAACAGTGTTTCCGTGCGCTGCTCTGGTTCGCCAGAAGCAGCTTAGTCCTGCTGGCCACATGACCCGGAAGCTGTACGCCGGCTCCCTCGGCTAATAAAGCAAGATGAGCGCCGCAACCCCAGAGTCGTCTGTGATTGGATCTAATGGTCAGGGGTCCCTTTACTTTTACCTAATAGCCTTTGATAGCCCTACCACTCATGAATATGCCTGAATCCCTTTTAAGGCCACATAGGTCAGTGGGCATCATAACATATAGTGGCTGTGAACATTCCTGCCTCACATACCCAAGAAATCAAGATAATGTGCATAGAGTTTCCAGGACGTTTCCTGTCCAGGCACTGTTCAGATGCAAAGTACAGTGGTACCTCGGGTTACAAACACTTCGGATTACAAGCTCCACTAACCCGGAAATAGTACCTTGGGCTGAGAACTTTGCCCCAGGATGAGAATAGAAATTGTGCACTGGCGGCAGCAGTAGGCCCCATTAGTGAAAGCGTGCCTCAGGTTAAGAAAGGTTTCGGGTTAAGAATGGACCTCCAGAACGAATCAAGTTCGCAACCCGAGGTACCACTGCATCTTAGCTTCAGCAAAGTTGCTGCACTGTGTCGCTTCAATATCCTGCTCTCTTTTGTACTTCTTCTAGAAATTATTTTTTAAAAATTGCAAATGCAAGGGAAGATCCTATTTTTCAGCAAAGAGGGATTTATAGAAATGTCTGAAGCTCTGTTTCCAGCTTCAAAAAAAGTTTTAAGGTCATCTTGCTTCAATGCATCTGCCAATGTTTGATGGCCATGCATGTTTCCAAGAGATTATCCAGATCCCCTATCCCAACATCCACAGATGGCTGCTTTTAGCAAATGAAAAAAAGTTAGACGATGCATGCATGCCCCTCTTTTATCTGGGCTCTTAAGAGTGCATACTCTGAAGAGCTGGTAACACTAACAGTAGGAGCAGTATGGCCTCACTCTGCATTGGTCCACATCACCCTGCTCTGTTAATCATCATCTTCATCATGAATCTATTTCCGTCATACCTCATGTTACAGACACTTCAAGTTATGAGTTTTTGGGTTACGGACCGTGGGAAACCTGGAAATACCGGAACGGATTACTTCCGGGTTTCGCCGCTTGCGCATGTGCAGAAGCGCCAAATTGCACAGACGCGGCACTTCAGGATGCAAACGCTGTGGGTTGCGGACGTGCCTCTGACACAGATTACATCCGCAACCCGAGGTTCCACTGTAATTGCCTTATACAAAATCATCTCAAGGCAATGTACAATAGACACACACACACACACACAAATAATTAAAAATGCAGATACATTTACAACAAAACAAAAACCACACAAACTAGACACTTGTGGCAAAAACCTATTTATCTAAGCTGGGAAGGTGTATGAGAACAAAAATGTCTTCAATTGTTTCCAGAAAGTGTAGCTCCAGATGTTTTGGAACTACAATTCCATCATCCCTGACCACTGGTCCTGTTAGCTAGGGATGATGGGAGTTGTAGTCCCAAAACATCTGAAAAGCCGAGTTTCCCTATGCCTGGTGCCGGTCGTAGGAGCCTGTCATATCTTGACAGTAATGCTGTTCCACAGAACAGGGGCTGCCACACTTAAAGCCCTGCTCTGAGTTACTGTGGAGTGGGGGGCGGAATTGTGCAGGAGAGACCGATAGTATTTCCATGCTTGCAAGCAGGGATATGAGAATGGGAAGTAACCAGGAAGAGAGGGATGTAGGCAAAATGTTGGGGTTTGTCTTTATGCTTAAAAATCTACCCATTTCTGTTTCATTCGTTAGTGAGTAAGCATAGCAATCTTGTTATTTCCCAAAACATTTTTGGCTGCCTAATGCTGCTTCGGTCAACCTTCAGCTGAAGTCAGTAGTGTGAGGCAGAGGAACACAGAATGCTGTCAGAAAGCACTGCCTACAGAGATTGACAGTAGCTGTCCAGGGCTTCAGGCAAATCTCTACCTGCAGATTCTAGGGACTGAACCTGGGACCTTCTCTACACAAAGCAGATTCTCTGCCCTTCAGCTGCAGCCCTTCCTGCTCACCTGACCTCCCAAGAGCTGAGTCACTGATGCTTATCCAGAGGGAAGTGGTAGGAAGGTCAGCGCAGTGCAAAGGCATTGGTGCAGCCAGCCCATTGCTCCTGCTGGTGTGTTTGCACTGCGCTGAGCTCGCCAATTCACATCTCCACCTCTCCCTCAGCTGTCAGGAGATCAGGTGAGCAGTGCCACTACCCCAGCACACTGTCTGGATTTGGAAATGGTGCAAAGCTGGGGTCTTGATGGTGGAGCTTACCAAAAAGAAATTCAATCTTTTATAGCATAATGTTAAATTGCCAAAAGAAAATGAAAACAACAACAACGGCATATGCTCTCTGTCTGAATACCTTAGACCTTACTTTACAAATGACAGCTGAAATATTTTTCAAACACATTTTTGAAGGTGCATATGTGAAAGCTTTCACAATCTGCATGTTGCCACTATAGTCTATCTCCCAATGCTTAGATGATTTGTAGTATCTCTTAGAACCATAGAAATGCAGAGCTGGAAGAGACCACAAGGATCATCTAGTCCAATCTGCTGCATGCGGAAATATGGGGGTTTGTTCAACGGAGTTCATCTTGCTTTGGGTTCTGAGTAATTTTCAAAAATGTATCTCAAGTCCCAAACGTAAAATATGCTGTTAAGTTGCTACCCCTGCCTCGTATTATCTGCTTTGTCAGTGTGGTGTCAAAACCATGACATTACACAGGTTGGGTGAATGGTGTTGGTGGAGAACAATCACTAGCAAATGCCCCTTGTCTTCTTCCTGCAGCCTGTAGGAAGGCTCTTTCAACACATTCATGTAGCACACCTGAAAATGTTTGTTCATCAAAAGCAGGGGACGCCAACCCTTCAGCTGCTCTTGGGTTCTGACTCCCATCAACCACAAGAGCCATCAGGGTCAGGGATGAAATCCAACATCTTGAAGGGACCTCCTTTGCTAGCCTTGCACCAAAGAAATGGCATAGCCCAACAATGTAGCTCAGATTTAGTATTCTCAAAACTTCTAACCAGAAATAAATGGACCCAGGCCTTGCTCATGCCATTAGGAAAATCAGAGCTATTGTACTATTGCTTGAAAGAGGCATACAAGGTCAATGCAGGAATGTCAACATCTCAGTGGGGGAGCGCATGGGACAAGAGGTCATACAAGGGCATGTTGTAACTCTTTACAGTGATATTTCTCTGGCCTCACGCAGCCAGCCAACTATTTGCAGCAATAACAAATCCCAACACACACACACCCCTAGCAAGTCCTGTTTTAAACCTAATGTATAGCTTTCGTGTCACCACTAAACCTTATGCCAATACTCTGCATTTATCCAATGACTCACTGAAGGGGCAAATTTACACAATGACGGAAACTGGTTGAAAAAGTTATTCCTTTTCTTGGGGAACTTTAGTTCTGCGAGGGAGCAAAGGGTCTCTAACGAAGTTAAGAGTCACCCAGATTCTTCAGGGGGTACAACGGCATTGAAATAAGCGGACAACTGCCTTAACTTTGTAGCACACATATGCCCCAAGACAAACATCTTAGGACAAAGCACATTTTTGTCTGCATTACAGAAGTTGCTGCTTCTATGGCAGATTTATATATTTCTATACATCCCATATGCTACGAAAATTTAAGCTACTTTGCTGCTTACTATCCATGACAAAGCCCTTTTCTAATATGTCTTCTAGTGGCTACTGAATGTAGAAAGTGATGATTTACAGTAGCTTTAAAATATTACATTTTAAAGGCAAAGTGAGCATTGAAATGAAAGCACAACCGGAGCACAGGAGATCAGAATTACTGAGAAATGCATGTGAAGAGATTAGTGTGTGTGTTTTGTTTGTTCCATTTAAGGAGAAAAAAGACAGAGAAAAGGAGTATAAAACAAATCTCTTCCAAAATGAAAGTTATCTGCATAGTGCTTACAATTGCTTTCTGCCTCTGTCTCTCTCTTTGTTTGGCCCTTTCAGTTTCCCGTTTTTCATATTCTTTGCGGTATTCTTCCCTCTTCAGCCTTTCATGCTGATATTCCTCATAGCTGTCATATCTAGGAGACATAACTTAATCATTAAAATCAAGTGCCTGAATTTCCCAGAGGTACAATGAATAATGAAGATTGGGTGTGTTGTTCTTTTGACACATGCAAAAAGAAATATATGTTAAAAATACGAGATGTATAAATATGGGATGCTACACTACCTGGGTCTATGGCTATATGGCGATCTGGATCGGGATCTTGAATACAAGGGAGAACTTCTATATGCCAGGGGTCTACAGTGACTGGACTCATGATAGTAGGAAGATCTGTTAGAAGAAATAAAAAAGAACATTTGTCACTGATTGTAAAGGATGAGTTATCCCCAGCTTCCTACGGCTCACATCTATAGCTTCTTTCTATCTGCTGATAAGGTTTTGTCATAATATGTGCATTTCTTAGCCACCTAACAACAAAATATGCATTGCCTTGCTGCCTCAAGGGTCCAACTTGTCTAAGATTCTGACTCCAGCAATGGCAAGCTATGTGGCTCCATTTTGACGTACAAGTCAGGCTCTGCGTATTGAGAGATTATGGGGACTCCACTTAGCTTATCAGAGTGCCTATCCTTTAAGAGACTAATCTTCCACAAATTTCAACTGATCCTTTAAAAAATAATAATAATCCAACAACCTATAAGTTAGTTAGCCATCAGTACACGTTACGGGAATGAATTCCATAATTGTGTGGGAAAGTATTTCCTTTTGTCTGCCCAAGTGATTTATTTTCTCTCTGCAAATTCTTTACTGAGATAAGAATAGATGACTGAGTTAGCGACTGTCAACCTCGTTTCATATGAACTGTAACTAGCTTAGCATCGGAGAGGTTGCTGATAAAAGGTTAGCACAGCAACTTCCACAGTCACATCCCATCACGCCGCTTGTTACTGCTCAGAAGCTTTCTTCCAGTACAGTACCTTGAGGAGGATCTACTGCACGGCGACCTTGATCTCGATCGGGAATATGGAGAACGGGAACAAGACCGGTGCTGAGGAAAGGACCTCGATCGAGAACGTATCCTTTGGAATCTTTGAGAAAGGAAGGATTTGGGTGGAGACACTGAATCTCTGCATGGAGAGTTAAGAGATGAGCAAGAAGCCGGCAGGTCAAACAATGAGTAGGCTTGCGTCCCATCCCACGACCAGCACAGTTTGTCACTTTCATCTTCGCTGTCATCGAAAAGACCTTCCATTGTTAGTCCTGAATTTATAAACATAGGTAGCTTGGAGAATTGTTCGTCACTATAATTGCCGTTGTCCCTCAGTGCACTGGTTTTAGTGGTCTCTTCCTCAAAAACAGCTTGGCTAGGGTGACCAAAATGCTTATTGAGTTCGGCCCGGATGTCCTGGTCTTGGAGCTGTTTCCGGCTGTTGCACTGCAAATCCTGCCTGTTCGCCTGTGAAGTCTCTCTCTTGTACTGGTCACATTGTTCGAAAGAAGAACAAATATGGCACCACCGCTCAGGCAGGCAGCCTTTCAATTGGACTTGTCTGGACTCCTCAAGCTCCTGGGATAGGTTGATGCGTATTTCTGTTTTCGAATTAACAGACTGACAGTAGTCATGGTCACCAAACAGCCGCAAACCAGGCCGCTTTGTCTTCCTCTCCTCTTGACCGACAGACAGCACAGTTGTTTTACTAAGCTGCGCATACAGCTCTGACTGTTCCGGACCCTTCCAAACTAAGTTATGTCCTTGAGAGCTGGAAGACTCACTGCAGCGCGGTTTTTTGGAAGGTGGCATAACAGTCTTGCATGACGACTTTGGCTTTGGTGAAGTCCGAAAAGGGTTGTCTTGGTTGGCTTTGTGAGGAGGGGTTGTAGGCGGAGTTAGGCCTAAGAGGAAAGCAAAGCAAAAACCAACCAAAGTTGGTTAGCATGTGGGTTCTACCCTAACTTTCCCCAAAACACCTTCATGAGGCCCCCTCCTGTCGCTTCCCTGAAGCATATCCTCAAAACCCATCTTTTCCACGGAACCTTTGCCACAACCCCTTATTCGCCTATTTTATGTGCATGCAGCTACACCGAACACACAGTCTTCTCTAGTTCACCCTGGCTTCCATCTTGCTCACCTCCCGCCATCGACTTCCCCAAGTTGAAATTTAGATAGTCAGAATCTCAGAGGAAAAGATTTATCATCTTGTTGCTACTCTGTAATGTGTTATGAACATTGAGGGTGCTATATACATAAAGAAATCATGTTCATTAAAATGGATGAATGAAGCAAGCAAGCAAAGACACACACACACACAACTAAAAACAAAACAATGCTTTTATTTACCCCTTGCAACATAAAAAGTGATGCTGATGATACTAAAAGTCCCTTCTGTTATTACCTTTAGTGGTGTGGAATAGCTGCAGCATGGATCCTGTTTGCACCACTTGGTAATGTCACGAAGTCCTAGATCACAAGGCAGAAGCGAATGTTGTGGTTCCTTTCCACACCAGCATTGTCCCCCAAAGTAACTGGAGAAACACTGGCATGAGAAGAACCAAATCATGGGCTCCTCCCACATGGCCTTGGTCTTCAATACTACCACAGTGATGTGGGAGGGGCATGCATTCCTATGGCTCCAAAGTTGCTAAAAGAAGTGCTTTAAAAAGGGCTTCCGAATGTATATCAGCACAGGCCAAACCAGAAGCTTCTTTAACTGCACATGGGGAAGGGTTCCTTATCTCTTCCCTCCCCAGCCTCAATCACAATGAAAATCATCCCAATACTGCAAAAGGCATTGCAAAAAAACCCTCCAAAAATCTACCATGGGTATCAATGGAAGCTTTTTTTCTTATTTGCTTAATAAATTATTATTATTATTACCACATGGGGGAAATCAGTTTTCATCAAGATTGTGGCTGGGGGTGAAGGGGCAATCCTCTCTTCTCCATGTGACACAGATGCACTGAGAATTGGGGCCCACACGCATAGCAATTATTTAAGAAAACAACAGCAGATGTGATTGGTAACCACACAGCTAAAATAATGTCTAAGGAATGTTTATTCCTTCAAACATCAAAACTAGGATGCATCAAACACTATTGGAAGTGGGGGTGGATTTATTTTCTTATCAGGTTTCTGGACTATTTGGGTGTCCTCTCAATAGATAGAGAGTTTGAACTAATTTCAGTGATATTCATTATACAACGTTGATACTGTAAATTGTAGATTTAGACTGTAAATTTAAAACACTGTCAGTCTTCTCCACCCAATCCAACTATTTCTAAAGCTAAAATAATCTAGGTGACAGAAACGTGGAGTACATCAGTAATAGACAACACAAGGAGATGCAAGACCTAAAACTGGCCATACAATTTGTAGCAAAGATTCGGGTCTGCAGAGCTCAATAATTCAAGAAACCCTTGCTAATATACAAATAATAAAATATTGGAAACAAAACAACAAGGTTCTTCAAAAACAGAACAATAGTGAAACTGAAACGGCAACTAAATACCCAAATGCCAATGAATATTACAAAGGAGAGGCTGAAATTTACTTTGTGTCGAGCAAATAGAGGATTAAGTAAATAAAGAGGAGACAAATGTCAGATCAATAACTACCAGGTTCCCCCGCTCTCCCTGCACACTATGATGTGAATTTACTATGCCAGATCTCTTTGCAGAGATGAAAGATCACACACAGCCACGCTGAACCACCTAGAATGAAAGAAGGCAAAGCTTTCATCCCACTGCTGATAGTTTTGTGTAGCGGATGTCTGCAACTCTTTTTGAGTTTCTTTCAGGTTCTATAAAAGATTATGTTAATCAAATGATTTTTAAAAAAACAAAATGTTGGGAACTACATCTTCCTAGCTGAGAGGCAAGTTAACTGAGAAGCTAAGTTGGGTAATGAAACAAGTTGTTTTTCTTTCTTTTTTAAGGAGGTTCAGAAATTTGCATCGATGCAAATGTTCACTGAACAATCAAATAGTGTCCAGGGGTAATTTAAGTATTATTATTCCTACCAACAGCACAGGATTGGCTTAAATAAAGCTGTGCAGAATTGTATTTAACTCTGTTGCTTTACTTTTACAATGTGGAAGCTGAAGATCTCTAGTTCAGATAGGCAAATTCAAAGAGGAACAGAGGTGTTACTTTGGAAAAATAAGACAAAAACCCATTCCACACAAACCTCAGCCATAACCTACAGCATTCCAATGGCCAGTAACACAGAGAACAGCTGTTAGAAATGTTCAATTTCAAGAGCAACACATAAGCATCTCACTGACTCGGAGGCATCCAAGGTGTGTCTCAATACACCAAGCCACCACATAATAGCCCAAGGCCTCTATGGGTCCCTAACAATAATCCAGCAAACTGCACAGCCATGTTGTCACTGCTGCGGGTAGTGTGGCCAGCCCAAGACATTTTGGCACCTGAGGCAAACCACAAAATGGAGTCCCCTTGCCACGGAAGATGTGGGGACTTATAGCCTACATTAGGAGGTCTAGTTTAATCCTTCAATATGCAATTTTAAGATCTGTGAAAGGAACTGTGCTGACAAATGGAGGGAACAATATTGTATTGCATCAGGAATGTTACCTCAACAGAGGTATGATCAACCACTGATCAGTGTCAGGTCAAAAGAGAGACAGTGAGAAATGTGTATAATCTGCGGAAGACAGAGCACTCTTCAGTCCAAAGGAACTCTTTTAACCTTCAGTGAAAGAATTGGTTCTGCTTTTTCTAATTTTTTTGCTGATGCTCCCCAAAACATTTTAATATATTATAGATGTTTTTGCTGGTCAGTTTGAGCCAAACTGGGCAAAAGATGTGAAACCTATAGCTTCCGCAATACGATTACATATTTTTGGTTATTTGCCTTTTTTTTTTTTTTTACATCGGTAATGTGGTGTTTGGAGGAAAGCTATTTGTTGATGAAGGTCAACATGGCCAATAACTTTATTAGAGTCATAGGCTTTATGAAAAAACGGCTGCCTCATTTATTCACCCCAAATGATAATGACTACCTGTTCTAGCCAATGGACTATTGAAGGGTATTGCCTGGTAAAGTTGGCGAGTCTGCTGCACAGAAGGGCTTGCAAGTGTCTGTTTTTAAACAAAATAAAAAAATTTTAAAAATCAATCACCACTGAATTTCTCCTAAAATAAAAATACTTCCATATCATTAGTAAAATGTGCAAAAAGGAATAAGCTTAGATGAGGAGCACCATGTTTAAGGAGAAAGAGAGAGTGAGTTGGGGAGCCTTAAAAATTAAGGACTAGGAACTAAGCACAGGAACTAACAACTCACGTATATTAGATGCCTTTTAAGTTGAAATGAAGTTATAAATGAACACATAAGCAAAATGAAAGCTAAAAAATTAATCCCCACCCACATCAAGAAAATAAGATGGGCATGAAATCATATGGTTCTGAGGAAACAGAATGTGAATGTGGGGAATAACTCTTTTGAGAGCTTCTCCCTTTCTGATAGAAAGCTAGCACAAGGTTTTGCCAGCAGTGCCGGTTTTCTATTTGCAGGAAGCTTTTCACATAGGGCAGCATTCAAACTTAGACCTGCCTCCAACAAATGGCTACTAAATTGAACCTGTAAACAAATAAAGGTAAAGGTAAAGGGGCCCCTGACCATTAGGTCCAGTCGTGGCCGACTCTGGGGTTGCGATGCTCATCTCGCTTTAGTGGCCGAGGGAGCCAGCGTACAGCTTCTGGGACATGTGGCCAGCATGACTAAGCCGCTTATGGCGAACCAGAGCAGCGCACAGAAATGCTGTTTACCTTCCCGACGGAGCGGTACCTATTTATCTACTTGCACTTTGACGTGTTTTCGAACTGCTAGGTTGGCAGGAGCTGGGACCGAGCAATGGGAGCTCACCCCGTCGCGGGGATTCGAACCGCTGACCTTCTGATGGTTTAACCCACAGCTCCACCCGCGTAGTGAGCCAGTATTTGCTATGGCTTCCCAATGAGTTTACTGTCAGGAGCAAACCCAAGTTTGTCACTATGAAGGTTCCCCTGGATTCTTGGCAAGGAGGTATATCGGTGCTCCCTCACAGGGGGAAAAAACACCACACTTCACCACAACAGGCACATTAGAAATTACTACATTTTATGCAACCCAAGAACTCGAAGTGTCCCAAAGTGTTGCAAAGTGAGAAGGGCAAAACAAAAACAACCCCCCCCCCCAAAAAAAACTTGCGTGCCTTTGTGTTGAGGTGTGACAAGGATGGTAAGTTTCTCCTGTGTATGCTCTTGTTGTGGCACCACACACAAAAACGTCATATACTCCACAGTTTCAAGCCATCTACCTTAATACTGCCTTGCCATTTCTCTTATTGCTGAGCTCCCAGCTGTTGTCTAATGACTTTACACAGATAAATTTCTGGAGTGAATTTTACACACACACACACACCTGGACTTGCACCCCTGGCGGGGGGCTGGTTTCATCAACCCCTAAGAACACCTCTGTCACCAGCGAAGAGGGGGAATGTGCAATATTTATTTAAGTAAGGAGAAGAAAAGTTTTGCATTGGTTCTTCTTTCCTACCTAGGACCAAACTCTGCCCCCTTCTCCTCTATATAAACTTCGAGAAAATTAGCGCCATATTTATTCACAGCGAGTATCACGTCTGCTTTGCCTTTACTCTAATCACAGTAATCTGAGTTCCATCTCATGCCATGATCCTAAATCAATAGTGCTAAAACATTCTGCACCCTTTTGGATTATTTCACGCCGGCTGATTTTCTCTCTGCAAAATGTGTACATTTTCGCGTTGACAGTGCAAGGTATATTCCGTGCTCTCTCTTGAACTTAGCAGGTTTTGACAGATTTATGTGAGGACAGATGGCCATTACAGGCTGAAGGCTGACAAGAGGCAGTTCAGAGCATTGTTAACACACTTGCACAAACTCTCAGCAGTGCGGCACTGTGCAGAATGTAATTCAGACTATAGCTTTTTTATTGCTGCCTATTTTCCTTTGTCAAAAGCGCCTGCTGTGCAGAGCAACAAATGGCTGCCATTACCCGGGATGTAATGGGTGTCAGACAAATCACGTAACACAAACAATCAAGAGTATGTAGGTCATATTTCAACAGAGCACAACCTTAGCAATATTTATGATTACTGCATTGAAATGTGCTCTATAATAAACAAGTACCTCTACATCACTCACACTTATGTACTTCTGCACAGCAAATCCAGTAGAAGTGGTACATGCACCACAACAATGCTTCCCTTCAAACACCAGCCATTTAATTTTGTTTTGTTTTGAGGATATTCCTTCCCTTCCCCACAACCTCGTCCTCGGCTGCAATGCCACAGTACTCTCTTCTGCATAATGGAAAGTATCCAAATAAATATGGAGGTTGCAGGTCAAGTCAGGAGGGTCCACACATCTCTAATTTGCAACCAAGTTTTGCCTAAAGCAAACTTTCAAGGCCACCTTTTTAAAGTTTTCTTTAAAAGGTCTTCCCTTAAATTGAATGGCCTTTGCAAATGCTACAAGGACAATCCAATACCTCTGGCACTGTCCC